>NW_019173674.1:0-600000 GCF_001646965.1 Fonsecaea nubica | reverse complement strand
CATCGACGTCTGAGGAGGACCTCTTACTCTGCAACGTACTTCCGCAAGAAGCTGATGTGAGGTGGGATGCTCGAAAAGTTCCATCAACATTACCAAAAGGCCCTGCTAGCCCCTCGGACCAATTGGATGGAACTGTTTTGACAGACCAATTTTTTTGCGAACCACTCATGAGTGCATGGTGCCTGGCATGGATCGTCTATCAGCAACGAATGCCACACATAAGAGCACGGCCACAATGCGTTGGTAAGAGCCAGTGGCGAGGCTTGCCATCACAGCGGTGTCTGCCCAAGCCTCGTTGGCAATCTATCAATGGCAGGCCTTTTGTCCCATACATAACGCCACGGAATCCTTTCTTGTTGGGAAGATTGATTTCACCGGTGCAGCATGACTCAGCTTCCCTCACACCTTTGGGTGGACAGTGGGAAGAGAAGGCCCGACAGTCATGCCAGATGTTTTGTCCAGCCAATACAAACGTATGCCACAAGCCTTCACACCACTTTTGCTCCTTCGAATATCGCCTTGTGGTCCAGTTTCACGAACTACAGCAAATCGTCTACTGTATAGATGCCGCCTGGATATACCACTTATCTCATGCTGGCATGACGAGGCGAAGTTGGAACTTTTGTGCGACGTTGTCGTTTGCGGAAAAGCGGCCAAAGGAAGACCGGTCAATGGCTAGGTTGGCCATGCTCTATCTCCAAGCATGATATAATGGGGGCGCAATCTGCAACCCTCAACCCTTCCCTCGTGCCCGGAACTTGCCTCCTTCGTTCAGCCATTTCCGCTCAACACATGTTTCACAGCAGGAGGCTGAACTCACTTGCTCATATGCCAACCAGGGGATCAGACATGTCGGCCTTGGAACCTACAAAGAGTTGGGGCGCTGGACAACTTAATGGGCACCTTTGTCTCAGCTGCAGTCTAGCAAGGATGAACTGGCAGCTCCTACGGTCCGAACCGGCACGGTAAGTCAAGTCAAAGCTGCTAGCAATTTCATCCACCACCACGAGCCACTACAAGTGTGAGGGGCACGCGGGGTAAAATGGTACCTAAGAACTTGGCTTGGACAAACACGACGAAGTAGTACGAGGCACTTATCGACCGGTCAGTTGGGATGGCTTGGTCAATCTAGGGAACACTTCCGGACAAGGTCGTTGATTCTTAAATACGAGCAGCGAAACGTAAGCACAGAAGGTATCGAGAGCCAGTCAACCGGAACTTTCAACTATTACCAAAATCATTGTCTACTTACAAGGTGCTACATAGGTAATGTGCGATATCGGCTAGGGGCTCCCCAACTCCCTTAAGTTGCGGGGAGAAGGTCGAGTTGAGTGGTTCATGCTTAGAAATTTGGGATGACAATTTCGAGGATTGCCGTGTTTTCAGCCAAAGTTGAGGATAAGCGTATAGGTAAGTATCGATCTGGTCTGCTGAGGCATCGAGTCGTACGGAAACAGCCCGAAAGTAACCCCTCCATCTCGGTATCAGAGAAGGCGATATTGCCGTTGACAGATTCACATTTGCTCCGAAGCTAGCCCAAGTCCAACTCATAAAAGCTTCATGTCTCTACGCTCTCGAGTTGCATTGACCAAGATAACCACTACAGCGACAGCGTCCACTCGTCTCGGCCACTTCACTTCTCACCTAAACCCTCGTCAATACCCCTCGTCGCCCTTAAGCCTGAACACAGTTACAACTCGCAACATGTCGTCCCTCCCATCTACAATGAAGGCAGTCTCGTTCTCCAAAATCGGCGGACCTGATGTCCTTGAATATACCGAGTCCCAACCACTACCCAAACTCGAGGACGGCCAGATCCTGGTGAAAAATAACTTTGCCGGCGTCAACTACATTGATACCTACTTCCGCTCTGGCTTGTACCCCGCATCCTATCCCCTGATTCCTGGTCAAGAGGCAGCTGGAACAGTGGCAAAGATTCAAGGAGACAGCTCACTAGGATTTAAAGAGGGTGATCGGGTGGTTTGGATAAAGCAAGGGGGTTATGCCGAGTACACGGCTGTGCCAGCTGATCGAGCGATTAAAATTCCGGAAGGTGTATCGGATGAAGATGCGGTCGGCGGTTTCCTCATGGGCATGACGGCTCTCTCGCTCGTCAAAGAATCATATCCAGTCAAGAAAGGCGAAACAATCCTGGTCCACGCTGCTGCGGGAGGGATGGGGCTGCTCCTCTGTCAAATCCTGAGAGATATGGGCTGCACCGTGATTGGCACGGCCGGTGGCCCCGAGAAGTGTGCACTTGCTAAGGAGAATGGTGCAACGCATGTGATTGATTACAAGGCCACAAGCGGACCCAGTTGGGTCGAGCAAGTGTTGAAGTTGACGAATGGAGAGGGCGTGGACTGCACATTTGACGGAGTGGGCAAAGACACCTATGAAGGCAGCATGGAAGTCGCAAAGAGAAAGAGTAAAGTTGTGTACTACGGTAACGGTAAGCCAGCCTCACGATCCCCAAACTTCTTGCATTCTGTACATTCCCGTCCGCTTTACTGGCAAGACAGTCTCTAACTCTGCGAGAATAGCATCGGGCGCCATTCCTCCCATCAACATCGCTCGCCTGACGGCGAAGAATCTCTCCATCATGCGTTCCACTCTGATGAACAATATCGTTACGCGCCAGGAACTCGAGTTCTACGCAAATGGCGTGCTGGATCTTATCAAATCAGGCAAACTCAAGATCAAAATCCACAAGGTGTATCCGCTCAGCGAGGCCAAGCAGGCGCACATTGACTTGGAGGGACGGAAGACGACCGGCAAGTTGTTGTTGAAGTGTTAATGGTGAGTTTTGACGAGGGAGAACAGACTCGACCTCTCCATCCTTGTCGAAGGGACCGGTGAGTGTGGAATCAGAGTCACGGAGTGGAAAAAGTGGCCATCCCCTCAAAAGCATCAGATCTGGATGAGACTGTCCCCATTTGTATTGGATCTTCCTCACTATGTTTGGCGACATCAATAACAGCCCAGTGGCGGGTATTCTCTCCTGGCGTCCTGTAATCTCTTTGTAGTGCATCTCAAGCCATTACTGCTGTTCGTCGGAGATTCTCTGTTCTGAACGGGTGTGCTGTCCAAGATCTTCTCCATAGCACTGCACATCATATGTGCACAGTAACCTTCAGCAAGTAGGTAGCTCCTATCTCTCAACGCTGTCCCACACGGTATGCCACTCTTGACGTCTTCTTTGCCTTTCTTTGGTACAGCGACAGTGACAGCAGGCACTCTCATACCACGTCATATTCCGGTCGCAATCGTTTCCTAGTCCAGTCCATTCGACCGAGTTCCTGTTTTCTCTCACAAATGCAGTTTCCCACGCGGTCTCTTTACTCTCCACGTCCACTTGACAGACATGATAACCCGGTATTGTTGGAGGCTATCTCTTAACGGACAATCGTCCCTCCTTGGGCGCCCGTATAGGGAGCGTCGAATCCGTAGATAGGAGTACCCATCTATATTTTACGTGCCTGATTAGCTTTCGGGTAACTGGCTTGCTGGCTGGAAGGAAGGGAGGGAGGAAGAAGCAAGCTCACTCGATAAAGGACAAAGATAACATCTCTGGTGGTAACGGTCTATATTTCCTCATTGATGGTAAGTCAGTCAGTCAGTCAGTCAGTCAGTCAATTAAGCTGCTTCTGATACCCGATATCGACATATAACTCAGAATCGCCGAGATTGTGGCCAACCTACCCGTCTTCTCTTCCCATGGACACCCTCGAGAAGCCCGTCCTCGTGATTAGGATCACTCGAGTTACCGAGAACAAGAGTGAGGTTTTTTATGATCTGCAATTGTTAGACAACAAAGGCACAGACAGACATTGTGTCAGCGAAACCTCGACGATCGGTAGCCGAGACAGAAACGTCGAATATCAAGTAGACTTTTGTTTCCTCTCCTTTCATTCTTTTTTCTCTGGACACTTGGGACTCTCACCAGGTGGAGTCTCGCCTGCAAGACTTCGCGGGTCGCATCGTAGATGCCTTGTTGAATGCGGTATATACCTCCCCTACGCGCGAGGCGTCTGTATGATCAAACATCATCGAGTTAGCATGGGTGACACATGAGTGAGATGGTCGGAGCGAGAGACGTACCTGATATCTCCTCTGGCTGGTAGTTGGGTAGAGTAAAAAGGACTAGTTAGCCAAATCGATCTTTCTAATCTTCGAGCCTGGATACAGACAGGAGCAGAGATTGGATGAGACACTAGAGGAAATGACGGGGAGAAAAACTTACTGATCGAGTGGATAGAATCTTTCAATAATTTTCTGTGCCGTCTCGGAACTGTGTGTCCGTGTAAACCCTTCCCACGAAAGGTGAGTTGAGATGCTGGCATGATGAGTTCTTGAGTGCCTGTGAAAGCGAGAGCGACTGTTGAGAAAACAGCAAAGGGCAGGGAGGGGCAATATGGGAGCGGAACCAGCAGGTAGAAACTGGAGATGGTTGTGAGGATTCGAGTGGATGATGGTGGTGGAATGAGTCGGTGAACCAGAATTGAGATGTGTTGAAAAAGATCAACGACTGGAAGAAGTGAAGTGAATTTATGAAGGAGAAAGGAAAGCGAGGCGAGAGGGACAAAGGTAGCGTGAAGAACAAAGAAACCAGTGAAGAATGGAACGAGAGTGTCGAAAAATTACACATTAGACAGCTGGGTTAAGACAAAGCATCTCCCATATTCAAACCATGCTTTACCTATCCTGCCCTCATCCAATTTCTATTCCAGTCATGCAATGTCATGAATACAAGAAACCTGATTAGGGTTCTTGTCTTTATGAGATAAACGTCGCCTCACTGAAGACTTTGCCAGGCTCCGAGATCTCGGGCTCATCGCCGACCTTGATCTTCAGCTCGAGCTGATCATTTGAGAGATACTGCGCGGCATATTAGTATTTGTACAGAAGTTCGGGAAAGGCCACAGGGTCTTGTTACCTGGAAAATGTGTGGCTTCAAGCCAGTCGCATGACCAATGAAAGACTTGACGAAGCCGGGCAAATGTGCCAGGACGTCCACCCGATCTGATTTGGCTGGTAGTTCGCCCCTGATTTCACCATGAACAGCTTTGCCATCCTTCTGTCCGTCCCATTTCCATAATATCGTCCTTGGCTCGGGCCAGTCGTGGGGAGTCTCTCGCATCGACGTGAGATGTTCAGCGGTACATTCGCCAGCGAATATCAATTCTCCATCTTTGGCGATACCACCGACTCCAACTGTAGTCTTTCCGTAAGAGGCAGGTGTCGTATATTCCATCAGAATGGCCGAATAGTCCTTTGTATGAATGTTGGCAAAGTTCCACCTATTTGCCAAGTGGTGTGGCTTCATTCCTTGAAGTGCGTAGATATAAGTGCCTTTACCCTCCAAGTTGTACGTCTTAGTAGGCGTCTGCATGGTGCCGGTCACTGTACACCGCAGCCAGAAAGCGTGTCGCATTGAGCCCCACGGATGCTTGTGATCAGTGCCAAAGTAGGTTGTGCCATCTTTACCGACTTGAAACCCCGGCGCCGCTTTTTTAACGGTCAAGTTGACAATGCAGTTGTCATTTCTTGCAGATTTGATTGTGTACGTGTCACCCGCCTCGTTCATTTCCAGAGCCACATTATCGGCGTAGAAGCTTGTCTTCGGCTCGTCGAAGCCGTAGTCTTTCAGCGGATCCGAGCACCAGAGATGTTTTCCTGGGCCTTCGTAGTCGAAGATTTTGCTGTTGAACTGCGCGGTGGTATGGAGTCCACTACAAATTGACGGTCAGCGGTGTACTCATCAGCGGCCTGTCCTTCTGATTGCACAATCCTTACCCAACATTGCTGTAAATGACTTGAGCGAGGGCGGTCGTCCCATCATCAGCATAGAAATAAAACGTCTCGGTCTCAACATTTGTGTGGTCCATGGCCTTCCACCGCAAATCATCCTTGGACAGGATAGAGTAGGGCACTTCCTGTTTGGTCACAGGTTGGACTGCGGAGGGGCCATATTCAGGTTCCTCGGTGCCCACAACATTGGCTAACTGCTGCTTGAACCAATTCATATTGTCTGTAGTACTGTGTTGCAGAATCTGAAGAGAACGGCAGGGAAACCAACGGGATGTTTATCAGTTACAATAGGCAAAATGTAAGCCTGTGGATGTACGGGGAGGTCTAGATAATAATTGATGCATCAGCCATCCAGGGGAAACTCGACGTCACTATAGGCGAATGGGGTGCCAGGAGTGCCTTGGGGGGAAATGGTTGTCGCACTTAAAGAGCCGCCCACTGACTAACAGAAATTTGAAGGCTAGGCTTCCCCTTTGCAGGCTTAAAGCTCAGGTGCCTTGTGGCCATCTGGGCGGATGCAGACGGGACGCCAGTCAGTAATCTGCGCTAGATCTTTCGGGGCTTAGTCGCCAGTAACTGCGCTCCCTGCCGCTGGCGCTACGCGGGTCAAGTTTGCTCTATCGAGACTGGAGCTTCAATATTTTCTAAAAGATTCATCGCAATCTCAAGCTCCTTATTAATTTATCCTTCTCCTCTCCATTTGGAGCATAGTTGTTCCTGGCACCCAAATTGCCAGATTCCTCTACCACCGGTTGACGTCTGCGTTGACAACCCAATCCTCACATTGAACCTGCACATAGCAATTCCATCATGGCGAAGAAGGCACCAGCTCGTGACCAGATTGTCAAATTGATTGTGGGCGCTGGTCAAGCCAGTCCAAGTCCTCCCGTAGGCCCCGCGCTAGGTAGCAAAGGTGTCAAGAGCATCGACTTCTGCAAGGTACGTATATTGGACCGAGTGGCCGAGAAATGGTCTTGCTGATGCTGGGGAAGGAATTCAATGCCCGAACCGCACATATTACCCCTGGTGTACCAATTCCGGCTCGAGTGACAGTCCGGCCTGATCGCTCCTTCAGCTTCGACATTCGCACGCCCAACACATCTTGGTTACTCCTCCAAGCTGCTGGAGTGAAAGAGGTGAAGGGGAAAATCAAAGGGGCGCAACGGCCAGGCCACGAAAGTATCGGAACAGTGTCACTCAAACACATATACGAGATTGCAAAAATCAAACAGAGTGAGACACGGCTATCTGGATTAAGTCTCGAAGGTCTCTGCAAATGCATCATGTGGCAATGCAAGTCGATTGGCGTTAAAGTTGTGCCGTAACCCGAGCCACCAGATCAAACCTCGGAGCAGCTGTGATTTCAGCCGCATTGCTCGCCGACCCATGACGGAGCATTCTACCGATGAAATACTCACAAATCCCGTCGATACCTACATTTGGCAGATCCTGCGCCTCCACGGAAAGGGACCTAGAGGATTGTGGACTCACTGGGGTCTGGGAAAACAATATCCTCTTGTACCATACAATCTCAAGCTTTGGGTATGAGGTTAGACGACTGGCGGAGAAAGCTACCACGGAACCTAGGATGACAACTGCTTTGGTGTCGGGCGAATCCCCCAGATGGGCCGCGGTAGAGCGCCCTTACCCGCAACACGTTCAGATGCATCGGGTCGCAGGAGCAAACAGCACGTCCAGCATGAAGATGATCATATTTCATCTCTTTGGGAGACAAGGATCTGCCTGGGGCTATGCCGAGAGAAAGCCGAGATGGCATGGACAGGAGCCCGAGGACAGATATTGGACACTACTCTACCTCCTTTTCGACTATCTTGCATCAAACAACCACGCGACCCCGTGGGGTCAGCGTCAATTCCAAGGACGAACTTGCCTCGGCGAGGGTCATCTTGTGCGATGGGTTCCGGTGGATTAGGAGGGTCACAAAGTGTAAGAGAATCAGGCCCAGTGGCTCATGTAATGCAAAACGGTCACTGTACACGCATCGTCAAATCAAAAGTCCCTCGGCCTGACAATGTTGAACTCGTTTTTCGGGAAGCAAAAAGAATACGAGAACGAAGATGACGTCTTGCCTGAAAGAACCTTGGTGCCTCGCGCTCAGGCAGACGGCGACGACTCGTCAGTCGCGAAGAGCTAAGGTGTGGATGTATGATATGATATGCAGCATTGTCATCATATTATTTCCTCCGGCTGGGCCGGAAGGGAACCCTCGCATGAGGAAGCTGGAGGCAAAAACCCCGAGCAATAATAATACCTAGTCGCAATGGAAGAAGCAGTTCTGCAGATGAACGGATGTCACACAACCCAAAGCCGGTCGGTTGTTTCTGCGCTCCGCTCTTTGGTCCGTTGAGCCGTGGAGTCGTCGTAGCATGGAAGTGGTAGTGGGTGGGTAGAAGGCTATCTGCGATAGCCATCATTGAGGTTTGGGATTCCCGCGAGCCCGGTGCTCATGAGCTCGATCTGGCATCTCTGGTCAGCCTAAATGACATTATCCCATATGTCAGAATGGAAAAAGGGTCCTTGCTCTTCCCTAGGCCCATCAAGTGGTGGTGCCGTGGAGGGAGGTACGCACCACACAAGTAGGGACCACCACCAGGGGAACTCTGAAAACACGCAGCCGGTAGAATGTCTGTCCCGCTGCAAGGACTAATGATGTGCTGAGAAGGGACACAATAGGCTTGGGTAGCGGCGTAGCGGGGCAATTTATGAACATCCCACCTTTTTTGTCTCGTTGCGCTAGGTTGCTAGTGGTGGTCATTGTGGTGGTGGCTGCATCTGAGTCGCTGAAACTTCTCCCGCTTGCCCTCCCGCATCTCTCGAAAGACCTTGTTGGGTTATTAAGTGAGCATACAGCTGTTATTACTGTACCTGACGTTCTTTGGACACCGCTTTCATATGCCAGACCAGGCCACGACGGCTTCTAGCTATCCTGCCTCCTGCTGTCTCACTTCCTACCTTCCCATCTGTCAAACCTGTTGAACCTGTCGCTCCACCAGATCCGCTTCTTCTCGGTCCTTCCGACTGTGTTGAATGAATCGGAAGCAAGAAATTAAAATCTCGCAGTCGACGTAACTGAAAAGCATGTGAGTTCCATCTCTCGTCCTGACCCAGCCAATGCTTTTTCGTTACCCGTATTAGCTCATTTGTTCCTCCCGATGAGCCACCCCAACACAGTGTTCTCTGATTCTAACCTCTATTCTAACATGCGTTTGAGCCAGATCTTTCATTTCTAGCCATATCTCAGTTCTTGCTGTCCTCAGGAAAGTCTATCAGGGACCACCACTCGTTAATGTAGTCGATCACTCTCGCTTCCGATCTCTACCGTAATCACCACTATCCCGGCCCACGATCTTCCGATAACCATGACCTCCAAATTGTCCGCGATGTTTTTACCCGGCGATGATTCTAAAGCAGACGCAGGTACGGGAGAGATGTTGAAAGAGCAGAATCTGGGTACAAGTGGCTGACTCGGCGACCATAGATGCTACAGCGCAGCAAGAACCGCAACAGAACACCCAGAAAAAAGACAATCCAGAGTCAACGCAAGGGGCTGTGCGATTTGCCTCGCAACATGAAGAGATAGATCCTCTGGACGATACGAGGCGTCCTTCAGAAGCTGGCGGGGTAAAGAATGAAGAGCTCAGCCCCGAGGCACACGAACAGATTAGGAATTTGGCCATGTCTCTACAAAAGTCACGGTTGCAGGAGAGCCGCCTGGCACATTTTGCCTACGAAACGGTGTCCATGCCTCCCTCACGGGTACGCGGAATCTTTCATCTTACTGTATCAAAGCTGACAAGACGGTTTCAAGGTTCCTTCAAGAGACAGTGAGACGCCGGGTACACCTCGTAGTTCAGTAAGACAAGGACACGGCTCCATGTCCTCTGCTTTTCAATCGCCTCCCTTGACACCGCATGGCTCAAAAGACGGGAAGCAAGACTCAATCGCAGCTGGACGTGGCCAGCAAGGCCAAAACGCAATAACTCCGCAAACATCCCCACCTCCAGACTCTCAGAGCAAGAGACTATCCCAGTCGATATCGCCTTCTCATCCCGTCTCCCCGCCTCGGACCTCCGACCAGCCGCCAACGAAGCCAGAACAAGGCCACGAGCGACGTATAGCCAAGTTCGAAATAGGCCCGTCCGAATCTGCTACCCCAGCCGATCAGAGTCCCGTCGGAACACCCAAACTTGGACCTTCCTCCCCACAACTCGGAGCCCAACAGAAGCCCCCCGAGCCGCGGCATTTCGGAAGCCTGGGAAGAGGCTCCCTGGCCCCGGCCATTGCGGCGGCGGCAGAGCGAATACCACGACAATCAAGTTCTACAGATCTCGCTGACAAGCGAGGATCGATATTTGGATCGAACAAGAAAGATCCATATTCTCACGTCACTGACAGTGGTAGCGAGAAGAGTGGCTTAGATGGGAGAAAACATGGATCAATGTCTGAACTAAAACGATTCTTCAGACTCGGCCATGGCCACAAGAAGCACAATAACCAGCAAGACTCTTTACCATCGAGTGTACCAGCCTCGCGCAAGTCCAGCCATAGGTCGGGAACAAGAACACCTCCCCACCAAGCTCCACCATCCAATGTCCCCTTCATGGATGACCACAGCCTCGAGGCCAAGTATGGAAAATTTGGCAAGGTTCTCGGCTCTGGAGCGGGCGGTTCCGTGAGATTGCTCAAGCGAAGTAGCGATGGAGTCACGTTTGCTGTCAAACAATTCCGGGAGAAACATTCCTGGGAAAGCGAGAAGGACTACTCCAAAAAGGTCACAGCAGAGTTTTGTATCGGCTCGACTCTACACCATGGCAACATTATCGAAACGATGGACATCATCCAAGAAAATCACCGGTGGTACGAGGTGATGGAATATGCACCGTACGATCTCTTTGCCATCGTGATGACAGGAAAGATGAGCAGAGAGGAGATTGCATGTTCATTCCTTCAGATTGTCAACGGAGTCAGCTACCTGCACAGCATGGGGCTGGCACATCGCGATCTCAAGCTGGATAATGTGGTGGTAAGCGAGCACGGCATCATGAAGTTGATCGACTTTGGGAGTGCCACAGTGTTCAGATATCCTTTCGAGAACGAAATTGTACTGGCTTCAGGTTCGTGGACAACCCACCGGGTCCTTGATAAAAACAAGAGGTGCGCTAACATTATTTTGCAGGTATTGTTGGATCGGATCCTTATCTCGCTCCAGAGGTGTATGAAGAAAAGAAATACGACCCAACAGCAACGGATATCTGGTCTCTTGCGATTATTTTCTGCTGCATGTCGCTTCGCCGCTTTCCATGGAAACAGCCACGGCTTGTTGACAACTCTTACAAGCTGTTCGCTTCTCCGCCTACACCAGGCACGCCCGTCCCAGATTCACACCCTAGGAAGCCTTCGCATTTAAGCCCGAGCGAAGACAATGCCAACGGCAGTGCTAATTCGTCGCATCATCACCATCACCACTCTGAGAGCGTGGATGAAGGGCGGCCTTCGACGTCCGGTGGGGATAAACAGGAAGTGATCAAAGGCCCATGGCGGCTCCTCCGCATTCTTCCGCGGGAAAGCCGTCACATCATTGGCCGCATGCTTAAAATCGACCCAGCCGAACGTGCGACGATGGAAGAAGTTCTCGAGGACGACTGGGTGTTGAACGCACGAGTCTGTTATCAAGAGGAAAATGGGACTGTTCATCATGCAGAAGGCCACACCCACGTTTTGGAAGCCGGCTCCGGCGGACCGCCGCCAGCCAAGTAGTGGGCAAGGCTGGCGGATCGGAAACCCGCCAGGAGTACTGGAGACCGATGATGGAAGAAGGGCTATGCTATGATACGAGTATATTGCACGGCAGTACTTGACGGGATCGCATTGTGTCGCATTGGGAAGATTGAAATGTCCTGGGAGCATGATGGCTGATGGGTTACTTTGTTCTTTTGATGGCAAAGGGCCTTTGGTTTGAATGCGCGTTGGAGAGAACCAGAGTGTTTGAAAATCTCATCTACGAAGGGCCTCGATATTATTTGTAGATACCAGTTTATAACGTTCAGCCACCAATCAGACCTCTTCGAGGTATGTTTCAGCTAGTCACAAGTTCAATGGGCAAGAAAAAGAGTAAAAATACCGAGTACTGCTTCGGGACAATGTAAGCCCGTAATTAATTAGTTAATTAATCAATCAATTGATATCACGAAGACCAAGTGTGGCTCTGTGGCTCTGTCCCGCCCCCAGCTTCTGGAACAGGCACTCGCAGGACTAGCTTCTGACTGGCGTGCCATCCGCAGTCCACCATCGCCCGCACTTCACAACGGCCGCAGGCTAAATGCTACGTGATCTGCCGATGTAGCTCTCCCAGACTTCTGCAACCTCTGTAAAGGACGTCGGAGGCGAAATCGTGACCACGGTAATGTTCTTCTGACTTGATCCTGCAGAAATGGCCAGCTGAGAGACGCCGATTTTGTTTGTCGCAAAGGGCCAGAGAATCGAGGGGCTTTTGTATATCACCTGCATATGGCCAAGAAGAAGCGCCAGAGGATCAGCTATGGTTTGTCGTCTTTGCTCATCTTCTGCAGTGCGTCTGGCTAATGATGAGCAGTACTGCCTCTGGCTAGTACACCGGGTGGCCATAGACTCGGGGTAAACGGGTTAGCATTCGACGATGACCGTTCCATACTGTGCGCTGCCGCCCCCCCTTGATACCGATCGCAGAGAACGAATACTGAACCATGGTACAGATACACAGGCGGCAGAGATGGCGTCATATGCGCATGGGATCTGGACCTGGAGGCGCAGAGGGTGAATCAACAAGAGGCGGGCGCAGCAAAGGACAAGAAAAGCACTGTGTCATTCCGCAAGCAGGTGCAGGCGCATACCCATTGGGTCAATGATATTGTCCTGGTCAAGAACAACCTTGGACTGGTTTCTGCCTCATCCGATGTCACTGTCAAACTATGGAGGCCTCACGCTCACGAATCATCCCAAGCGTACACCATCGGCTCCCACAGTGACTATATCAAATGCCTCGCAACCCCTGATCGAACTGCCAACTGGGTTGCCTCCGGAGGCCTGGACCACAGGATTTGTCTCTGGGACCTTAATGGGGGTGGCAAAAATCTTGAAATCAACTTGGGAAAAGTAGAGGACGTGGTCAAGGGATCAGTGTACTGCCTACGCGCGAGAGGCTCTCTCCTTGCCAGCGGAGGGCCCGAGAGTGTCGTTCGACTGTGGGACATCAAGTCCGGCAAAGGCATAACTAAGCTTGTTGGACACACAGACAACGTCAGGGACATCCTGATCAGCGACGATGGCGATACACTGCTTACTGCCTCCTCCGACCAGACGATCAAGGTCTGGTCTATTGCGGCTGGCCGATGCATTCACACCCTGACCATGCACAACGACAGCGTGTGGTGCATGTACTCGGACGATCCTAATCTGGCTGTCTTTTATTCGGGAGATAAGTCAGGTCTGGTTGCCAAGACTGATACTCGACGTGCAATGGAAATTGACGATGGGGTGTCGGTCGCTGTGTGTCAAGAACACGATGGTATTGCTCGGGTGCTTCCTGTCGGGGACTCTGTCTGGACTGCAACCTCGAGCTCAAGCGTCAATCGCTGGCTCGATGTTGATACCGAGCTCGAGGTTGAAACACCTCCTGCATCCCCCCGCGAAGAAAGGACCGCGAGCCCAGAGGCGAGAAGTCACTTAAGCCCTGAGCCTCGGGCGTCTTCCCCTCTGCCAACTACGAACGGCACCACCAATGGCACCACAAACGGTGAAGTCGACCAGAAAAAGAAAATCCCTCACAATGCCATTCTCCGCGTGTCAAACACAGCTCTTCATCCTGGTAGGAAGCACCTAGGAAGACACCCGAATGTGTCGGCGACAAATTTGAGGAAGGCTTCCGAGGCCATGATCACCGATGATTTGAGTCTGGTCGTCCCTATCAGGGGCCAACCTGCTGAGACTATCGAGGGTCAAAATGGACTCATCAAACATGTGATGCTGAACGACAGGAAAAGGATACTCACGTTGGATACAGCGGGCGAGGTAGTGTTATGGGACCTTCTCAAGGCAAGGCACATCTCCTCCGAAGGTGATTTTCGCACACTGACGTAAATTAGTGCATTCCCATCAAGTCCTTTGGCCGTCGTCATCTCGATGAAGTTGTCCCCGACGTCAATACAACTGAAAGTGTTGCGAACTGGTGTGGTGTGGATACGAAGACTGGAAAGATCACAGTTATGCTCGAGGAGAATTACTGTTTTGATGCTGAAGTATACGCGGATGAGCTAGACTTGTCCAGCGATCTAGCCTTTCGCGAGGATCAGAGAAGTAGGTTGATTCCGGTTCGAACAAGCTGTGAGGTGACGCTGACAATCAAACTGAACAGTCAATCTCGGCAAATGGGTACTACGTAACCTGTTTTCGAAGCTCATTGACGAGGAACTTGCCCGAGATGAAGCCTATAGGAGCACACTTCAAAGCCCTGTCAGTGCTCCTCCTCCTACTGGTCTGGTTCGACCTGGTGCACCAACCAGCATCAAATTGCCAGAATCTGTTAGCGCGACGCCCATGGTGTCGCCGGGGAAAGTTGTGACGCCTCGTGCATCGGGTGGCCACTCGATGGTGCCCGCAACTCCTGGGTTGGCCATTGGCGCCGCTACACCAGGCTTTGCGCCATTGACCGCTACGCTTCCTCCCACCGCAGAAGAGCCAGCACGCACTCCCAACGGGGCACCTTCGCGGTCATCTCTAGGGCAAACCCCGCGAGTGCAAACCCCTCATGTGCAACCAACGCCTTCGGCGACGGAATCTCAGAATGTCGACTATTTCTCTTCCACCACGGCTACGGGCAATAGTCAATCTGAGGCGTCTTCGGAAAGCGAAAAGGTTCCCAAAACACCTGGGGGTGGCCCGGCAACGACAGAAAGTAACGCTCACGGTCTGGTCTCGACACCCACATCACCTACCGAGGAGAAGAAAAAGGGCCTCTTTGGCAAGAAGTTCGGCATGGGCATGTCCTTTCCCAAGAAGATGACCAGCCGCTCGTCTGCAGAAGTGAAAGCGCCTGTTGCATCGACAGAGGAGAGGTCTTCTGACACGGCTTCCGTTAGGTCTTCAGAGAAAGATGTCGAGAAGGTCAACATAGAAGACAATTTTTTCGGTGTCGTCCAGAAGATACGTCTAGAGTATGATGAGCATCTCGAGTCCAAAACGGATCAACCGCTGCCACCAGGGATCACTCCTCCTCCGCCAACAGAAACACCGGTGCTGTATCCGCCACCGCACACCACCATTATTATCCAGGAGGATAACCCCGAAAGTGGCGGATTGGCAGACCAATATAGGGGTGAGATCAGTGAGTTGGGAAATCCTGCGGAGGTGGACACACTTGAGAAGATTGCTCCGATGTGGTTGGGAGACTTGTTACTCAGGGTGAGTTCCCATCGTAATAGTGTTTGTTTCTTTAGCTCGTCTCTCCATGTCTTTTCTTGTGTCACTTGTCCGAGGGTTGAGCCACTAACCCTATGTTGCAAACAGAACCAAATCCCTTACAAGGACACCGTCAAGGTCTCTTTTGTCCTGCACCCCTATGAGAATTTGCTCCCACCCATCGCTTCACCCGATGGCAACGCTCGGCTCAACGCGAATCGCATGCTCCGCGCGAAGAAGATCATGGCGTACATCGCGGAAAGAATCGAGGCTCCTCCAGTCCAACAACAAGCTCCGCCCAGCGAGACAGCAGCAGAAGGCGAGCAGTCCACCGAGACCGAGCATTCGGATGTACCTCCTCACGCCGCCGTCGAACCAGAAGAGAGCCCAGAATCTCAGCTGAAGCCCGAGGAGTACCTGGAACTCTACTGCCAGAACCAACTGGTGCACCCCAACACGACCCTCGCCACGCTCCGCGTGCACGTGTGGCGCACGGGCGGCGACGTGGTCCTGTACTATAAAAGCAACGGCAGGAAGCAGTTGAGGTTGCCTCATCCCTCGCAGGTGCCCACGGACGTAGAGAGCGAGGAGACTACGGGTGTAGTGCGGTAGAGCTTCTGCAGGGATTTCCTAACCTTTTGTACCTTGAGTAGCTGTGCAGGGTATGCAGAGCAGAACGTCGGCGTCAAAACCAAGTGGAGACCATCACAAGGAACAAATACCACACACAGTCAAGCAAGCGGGTAACTGACTTGGGTACATATGTTCAATGCTAGAGAGAAGGCGAGGGTGAGAGCCCGCATGGCTGCATCCATTATTGGTAGACCTGGATTGACGAGAGGTGAGAGATCTGCAAACAATAAAAATGGGTGCGGTGCATTGGGATGCTGCTGTTGACAGTTTTGCTCCGAGGGGACGAAGGGGAAGAGGGAGGGAATGAAAGTTCTCAAGGAGAAGAAAAAACAAGAGAGAAAAAAGGAAAAAAAAAAACAAGAGGGAAAAGTTGCAGTACTTGTATACACGGCGGATCTGGACTGAATATAGAATGAATGACCTTTCTAATTTCCGGGCGCGACATTGAACCCGTCCAGATGCCTCCAAATTGTGCGGTCGATCGCAGATGGCGGCACCATGTCAGAACCATCAAGAGTCTTCAGGACCCAGCAGGTTCGAGACATATTGATATGTGCCGAGAAAGATTGCGCCGCCCGTACTGATCCAGCCGACACGGGGCACGAAGCCACGAAACAGACCCGCGGCGCCCTCGTCCCTCCATATCTGCTGCAGTACTTTGAGGGGGCCGGCACGAGCAGAGGCACTGCCTACCTCCTTGCGAGCGAGCATGATGCGCGTCTTCAGCACGTCGAGCGGTGTCGTGAACCCGGCGGCGATGCCTCCTGCGACACTGCCAAAGATTGCGCTCTCGGACGCGGTGACCAAGCCTTCATGGCGTCCGGTGAGTCTGTGCTGTCGATCCGAGTAAGAAGCCTTGAAATATTCCCACAGGCTGAACTGGGTGATGGTGAAGGGTATCTCGCGCATGATAGTCACTCCGCCTCCTCTGTAGAGCTCCCGGACCATAGTCGCATAGCCATCGGTCTTTCTCAACCCCAGTATGTCCTGCAGCGCGAGCAGGGCCGAGCCACCAAAAAGCCCGGCCTGGGCCCGTTGCTTGACGACCTCGGTGGGCACGCGGATCGCGCAGGCCGCGATCTCTCCGAGCGACGAGGCCAGCATGTGCGTCGAGGCCTGCCGTGAAGAAGACTGCGTCGTCGGATCAATCAGCGCCCTCTTGACGCCGTCATACACGACGAAGAAGGACGCAGCCGACGGCATAGAACCGAGCAGCGCCGAGGGAAGCCCGGCGTACATGCTCCGCAACGTCCCCTGCACGGTATGGCGCGGGAGGATGGACGCATGTTTGCTCGTCGTCAGGTTCGACTGGAGGCGCGTCTTGATCGTGTCGAGAGGATATAGCGAGAAGTCGACCGTGAGGCCGGCGAAGGCGCCCGCCTGTTTATCATGGCCATGCCGTCAGAAAATCATGGCTCGGTCGACATGCGGAGGGAGGGAGGAGGAGGAGTAGGAGGGATTTACGATGAGGGACCGAGTCCATGGCGAGTTCACGACTGTTTCTCCCCCTCGGGGAGCTGCTTGCAGGGTCACATCCTGCTCGATCATTCCTGGAGGTGCCGATGCCTTGGAGAGGCAGGAGGCGGCCCTTTCACTTTTGGGTGCTTGAGTTCCAGGTCGGCGTTGCGGAGGGAAAGTAGCAGCACTTCGTAGACGGAGTTCAATATACTTTAGCTGGTGACAATTTTCAAATGACAGGGCCGTGATCGGTCTCTCGGTCTGTCAATGTCCGAATCGGGCAATGTGTCGTGCTCCACGAGATGCTAACAACTATATCGTTCCTTTCCTACATGCCAAACCTCATAGACACCTCCGAGTATCTCACATTGTGCAAGGCTATCATGACCAACATACGGCAGACTCAAGAGAGTTTGAACCTGGTCAGAGCTGAAATATGTAGTCATAACACCCTGGACCACAAGAACGTTTATTTATTGCACTACTTTCAATCTTCGACAGCTCGAGTTACATCACCTGTATGGTGTCTGATCAGAAAGCCGCCGTCTCCCTTTCTCAGTAGAGTCTTGATCCAATCAACACCAAAGTCCCACCAGCCATGTCGGTCTGGCTTTGCCAATTTCATAAATTCCGGATCGAGGCTACCGACAGTAATATCGACAAATGCCTCTGGCGTATCAAGGTATTCGTGGTTCAGGTATGTGAGGTTTGTACCGCAACGTGAGCAGAACGCCCTCGTTGCACTATCAGTGCAGCAAAAGCGCGATACATAACTCGAGGAAGAGCTTTCAGTCTCACTGGCAGGACCAACAGCGTCGCGGGTAGACAAACGAAGAATATGCCCATTGCCCGCAGTTTCTTTCGGTTGCACGTCCCATTCCACCCAGTCGACGGGGACTATGAGCCAACATTGAACTAAACAGCCAGCTTGACGTCGGCAATCGCCACAATGGTCGATGTCAATCAAAGGAAGTCTCGTTTGGATCTTTTCGGTTGCCGAGATAGGAGTCTCGAGGGCGCCAGGAACAGCAGGGCGGTTAGCCCAGGCTGGAACTCTGACAGTGTATCGGATGGCATGGCAGTAACAGCCGCCCGTGAGATTGATGGCCTCTTTGGGGAGATACGACATCTTGCGACAAAGGAACTTGTCCAAGTGAATCCTTGTGACAGCGAGGTGTGAGAGGAAGGGTGCGCTGCGACGGTTCAGGTTAGCGAGCAGCGACGCAGGTAAGAACTTGCCTTTAGAGTCTTTGCCAGGCTGTCTAAGAGCACAGAGTCGTCTCTCTTCAAGAGTGATGGATGAAACCAGTTGAAGTGAAAGGCGGGGATGAGTGTTGGCAAAGATTGGAGGATGGCCGTTGCCTGGCAACAAACCGGTGTGTGATTGTGGGGGCAGCAAAAATATCCGAAACGGAGCCAAAAGTGTCGGAAGAGGCTCGACACATGATTCTGAACCGCGTCGCGAGTCTCTTCATACACACCAGCCACTTATGTCCCGCATGCTCTATGATAGTTCCCACACAGTCCACCCACCCTCTACAACCTCTTCAGCTATGGTTACCGGCTACATTGTTTTTCTGTATGCGATATTCAGATCGTCGGCTTGAGCATTATCCTCGTGCTCCTTGTCGCGATCCTGGTACCCATTGTGAACACTCGGTCGCACCACTTGTTCATATCTCATTCAACCACATCCACAATGGAGCCGTGGCTCGATTCCTTGTCAGAAGACTGGAAGTCTGAACACCGCTCATCCTCCCCTGCGCTTTCTCTCGCAAGCAATCCTCAGCAGGGCAGTGTCGCACTATCCCACTCACAAAGTCGCATCCCGCACCTCGCCAACAACATCCGTAAAGAATCGTCCAACGGGAGCTTTCTGAGACATAGATCAAGTCGTGGACAAGCCCGCCAGAGCAGCAAATCCATCCTTCGCGAACGGAGCGCCTCCAGTCTCAACTTGCCGAATGCCCTCAGTTCACAGAAACAGTCAAGCCTGCCGCGACGAACATCAAGTGTTTTCTCTGATTCCCAGAACTCAGTACAACATCACTCCATCCACGAGAAACCCTCCTTGGCAGAAACACCAGAATGGAAGAGACGGCTGGTTGCAGGGGAAGACATCAATAGCGACGGCTTCGATCTATTCTCGCCTTCAAAGTTAGAGGGCGTTTTCAAACAGCCGAATTCATCGCAGTTACAGAGTGATAGGGTCGAGCAACCTGAGACTGGCTCAGTCCGGAAGCCGTTCAATCTGCCTGCGACCAATCCCTTTCCCGAACAGCAATATTCCAGCTATCGAGTCAACAGAAGTCGGTTAAACCTGGAGATTTTGGAAGAGGTCAATGAGGAGGAAGAGGCGGAGCATCAACACTTGTCTGCAGTATCATCGGACCTCGTAAGGACTGGTTCTCTCCGAGGCTTGGTGAAGCAACGAGTCCAATCCCTCGAGGGTGCTGAGAAAAGTCGTTCTACGCCGTCATCACCGAGGGGCTATAATGTGCAGGATCCACGATGGCGAACGATCAGCGGTCAAGAAGAATTGCGAAACGAGTTCATTTCTCCCGTCACGGTGTCAAAACAAAACTCGATCCGTGATACAGTGCTACGCACAGATATCGATATACACGCGTTGAAAGGTAAATTGCAAAGTGCTGCTTCGAGGGAGGATGACCGGCCGGGTTCAAGCTTGAGTGACAGCCGCATCAGCTATATGGACAATAAAGATCCCGAAAAACATTTCCAGGATGAACCACTGCCTGATCTGACCTCTCAGTCTTTACCTGACGACTTGTCTATGGGCACGCAAGATTTCATTACAGGTGGAGGCTTCATTAATTCGCGACGTGGCGGTCGTTCGAATGAAGCATCGTTCCTCCGCAAGAGTCTCAGCCTCAGTCAAGAGCCTTCCCAAATTGAGCCACACCAGAGACCCGATTTTCAGTTTTACAGTTCGCCGCCCCCCGCTTCACGAGTCCTTGACGATAGCATAGATCAAAGCAGGCTTAGTGCAAGTGCGCCAACAACGCCGCAGGATACGAGTGTTATTCACCACACAGAGAATCAGCTCCGGCCCCCATCTTCTGGAAGCCCCCTGAAGTTGTTCGGAAATCGAGACACGTACACGAACAATAAGCTCATGCGTATCTTGAGCCATTTTGAAGAGCCTGACGAATCGCGTGAGAAAGTGACTGCACTTACGTCGGAGGAGGAAGCACAAGAGACCGAGTTTCGCATGAGTCAATTTGGGCAGGGTGAGCTTGACGGATTTGGCTTTGAACAAAACATTCGCAGACCATCCCCAGTCGAACAAGCAGTAGTGAACCCGGAGGATAGAATCTTCAAATCTCTTTTGTCACAGTCGTTGCATATCTCTGAATCAAACCCCGGCGCAGCCGCAACAGAAACCGCACTCGAAGTGGATCAGGGAAGCACAGAGCAGAAAGAAACCATCGCCCACGGGGAGAAAGAGAGAATCAATAAACGACGAAAGACACTTGTCGATGGCCAGGTGTCGCCACCAACCAACGAGGTTGAAGTCAAGATTCCCGAGCTGGGAGACGCAGCCACATATGCAGGGAAGAAGAGAAAGGATGCCCGGCCTGGTGACGAAGGGTTCGAGGCAGATCCAGAAGTCCTTGCTTCACGGGATCTTTTAAGACCGAAATCGGCGAGAAGATCTTCTTCCATCAGTCGTGTCACGGTAGTTCCAGGTGCCGAAGTTGTTGAAGCAGGACCGGGACCCCAAGTGGTCAATGAAGACCTCACAGAAGCTCTAGCTGCAGAGCTGGCCACATTTGCGCAGGAAGCAGCCCAAGTAAACAATGATTCGCGCAAGCCATCCCTGGCCACGAAGGACTACATGGAGGAAGCCAACAAGGTCATGCAGTTCATTCGGTCTCGAGGCAAGCCAAAGCCTGTTGCTGCTCTGCCAGATATTACAGAGCCGGCCGACGTGTCAGAGCTGAATGCAGATGCTATTCTGGATCTTGATATCGACGCAGACTCTACGAAGGACGACTTCTCTCGACCACCGTCTCGAGAGCATGTGCCACGGCACCCCCAGGACCGTCGTCATGCACGCCACGACTCCAGAACAGCAAGCTATCTGCGGAAATACCGTGAAGACGACATGGACGCTCTGGGCAGCACCTCGATGTTTGGCACACTCCCACCAGCACGTGAGGCCGTGTCTTTGAGTGCAGAAGCTGAACCTGCAGCTCTAGAGGAGATTCAGGAGAGCGATCCGCCAAACATCCGCATTTTGAATGCCACCGAAACTGTTAGGAAACGGAAGTACTCAAGTTCCACCGTCGGGGGCCAACAAGATTTGACACTGGATCGTCTGGCACACGCTCAACAATCCCATAACAGCTCCACTCAGCAGTCGTTTCCTACGCGGTCGTCTGCATCCGGCCAGAAAGGAGTCATCTCTTCTGGTACCGTATCGATTCCCGACCACGTGGGAACTATGACGTTCGATCATGACAAGAAGGTGTGGGTGAAGAAGTTATCTAGCGAAGACGGCTCGAAATGTACGGACAGACAGCATCGGAAAACCGTGATAGAGGATGACCCTTTTGAGGACATCCCTGACTTGAGCATTGACGAACAGCGGGAGTCGCAGTCTCATGGGGTGCAATCAAAGACTGCCGTAGACCAGAAAGGAGACATGTTGCGGGCCAACGTACGCGGTGCGAATGAAGCATCTCAACCCTCTCCACCCCCGCTTCCGGACCGCAATGTCAATCCCGCATGTGAGCAAAGTGGCGATGTACCGGCAGCCGAGGACGATGTCGAGGAAGTCGATCGAAGTTCCCTTCGCTCCAAGGCTTCAGCGCACGAAGCGAAGCTCCACAATGGCATCCCTTCCAAACCTCCGAGTCAGCTCAAAGACGACCGAAGGCAAGCTCGAGCAGTTACCATTGCGTTTTCGTCTCCGGTTGTGTCGGCAGTGAACTACGCCAACTTTTCTGAAGACGACTTCGATGACCTTCCCCGCGAAGAAGATCTGCCCCTTGATGATTCAGCGATCGACCTCGATGCTGAGCATGTTGAGCAAGACCTACCACACCCAGCTGTGCTGCCTCGATCCACAGACTCCTGGAGGAAAGTTCATCAAATGCAGCTGCTCAGTCAGGGTTCAGTCACGTTCCAACCTCGAACGATATCGCCTATTGTCGAGGACGATGAAGAACGGTTTCAGCCTCGGATGAGTCTTGTCCACATGAAGCACTCGGATATGGTGACTCCTGCACCACCAAAGACCATCGCCAAACTTGAAAAGGCAGGCAACAAGGGGGCCAGCATTCTGTGCTTGACTCCGCTGTCTGACTTCTCCGTGCACCAAATCGATAAAGCCAAAGACCCCGACCAGAGCTACGTTGATGAAAGAAAGCATCCAAATGCACTACGGCAAGCTCATGGCTCGCTAGCATTGGCTGTGGATGAGCTAGTCAAGGCGATAACAGACGCAGCGCCGGAGGAGCTGTTTTGGGACCAGCTCCGTCAGATGACGCTTGCTCCTGGCAGCGTTTCTTCAGTCCACGGCCTGAAAGATTACTGTCCAAGCTTGGAAGAGTTGAGTATCCCCGGAAACAACATTTCCCAGCTGGGAGGCTTGCCGCCCACCTTGCGGATCCTTGACATGGAGAAGAATTTGGTTAATGACCTCACTTCCTGGAGCCATCTCCGTAACCTTCAATACCTCGATGTGTCGGGCAATCGGTTGGAGAGCTTGGAGGGATTCAGTTCCCTTGTCCATCTGCGGAGCCTCCATGCAAACAACAATCAAATCTCCAACATTGACGGAATCCTGGATCTGGACGGCCTGCTTGAGCTAAAACTCAGCGACAACGACCTGACTAAAGTTGATTTTGAGGGCAGTGATTTGAAACGACTGAAGACACTGGATCTTAGCCACAACCAATTGGAGATGGTTCAGAACATCCACTACTTGCCTGCTCTAGAAGAACTTGATATCTCTCACAATGCTCTGCAGTTCCCGATGACATGCCATGATATGGATATTCCGTTGCAGAGACTGCGAATTGCCCACAACGAACTGGAAGTGATCTCTCTGAAGCATATGCGAGCTCTTCGATATCTGGATCTCGACAACAACAAGATCAAGGACATTCAGGGGTTGCAGACGGCATATCACCTTGAGTTTTTGTCTCTCAGGCAACAGGCAGAACAATCGGACATTGTTGATTTGGTTCTGTCCACACCTAACGAATGCCGACACATCCGTCTTTCGTCGAACTTGGTGGGGAATGGGACGTTGAAACTCCCGGCATCGCCTCAAAATAATCTGCGCGAACTCGAGATTGCTGCATGTGGCATTTCGGAGCTTCCCGAAAAGTTTGGGCTGTTCTTTCCCAACTGCCGATATCTGAACGCCAATTTCAACGCCATCAAGGAGGTAGACCCGTTACGAAAGATGGTTCATCTGAATACCTTGCTCCTGGCGAAGAACCGCGTCCAGAGGCTGAGGCGAACTTGCCTGGTCATGTCCAGGCTTCCGTCGCTGCAGCAAATTGATCTACGCGAAAACCCTTTGACGGTGGGATTCTATAGTCCTGCGACAGGTCAAGTGGCACCTTCGGAGTCGGCACGGTACGACCTGCCTGAGGGGTCGGAGACAGAGGACGCTTGCTGGATGAAAGTGCTTGATGAAATAACGGGTTTACGACGACGTACAATCGAGTTGATGCTTGCCGAGAATTGCAAGAACTTGGTTCAACTCGACGGACTGAAACTTCCACGTGGGCGGTCCAGGTCGGAGGATGAGACATGGAATAAACTGACGGGCCGGGGAGTGCTTGTGAAGCCAACGACCACGATTGTGGAAGCGGCTGGTGGAAATGATGGGAATGCGGAGTTTCCGGATGGTCTTGGGCGGGATTGTCTGGTTACTGGCGATGACGGGGATGCATTTAATGGTTGATGAATGTACAACAGGGCCGTCTAGGTCGTCTTCTGGGGAAATGATGGAATGGATCGTGCGTTGGGTTTCAAAAGTTACGTGGTTGGTGTGGGTTCTTTTGGAAATTCTCGGGGATCGAGCATGTTTTGTTGCTTGTGGAGCGAATAATGTTGGAACAGCGCACGATGATCACAGCTTTGTGTTGTTGTGTACAGTATGGACGAATGATGAATCTTTAGCAAACATTCATGTCTCCAGGAGCTTTGACCTTTTGACGAGGGAATGCCGGCCTCCCCTGGATCTTGTCAGCCTTGCCGAGACTCACGCACCAGCCCTGTCGGGCTCTGGTGGCATTCCTACCGGTGTTTTGCAGACGGCGCACAGACCCTCTACCAGCCTTATGCATTAGATATGCTAGGCTATGCATGTCCCAGCCTGATGACTGGGGACGTGGAGAATGCGAGCCGCCGACCATGGATTTCTCTGAGGTACAAATAGAGACCTGTTGGCCGGATACAATGCGTCTTGCAACTTCGCTCTGTGTGTCTCCCAACGACTCCATTCCGCAGTGGTGAGGGAGATCCATATTTCTCTAGTATGTCAGCCCAAAGAACCATGATCAGGTCCTTGTGCGTCTCAGTTGTCTTGTACAGTTGTGCATATGCGTCGCCGATCGCGCAACCACAACCTCAGGCGGCGACGGCAGTGATACCTCCGCCACAACCACCACCGCCGGGCTGTGTAGGCACGTTTCCAGGCGTGTTTGGTATCGCGTTGACGAACATCTCTGTGCGTGCTTCGCCTTCGACCCCAGCTCCGTCTTCAGAAACCAATCCTGCCGGCAAGCTCCGGGAGAGGCAAGAGGCGCCGCCGGTGCCAATCTTCACAATGGGCGTCGTGTCCCAGATCGGGGACGGGCAGGTCCAGGGAGGAATGCACACCACGACCATCACCATGTCGACGACGTCCATGGCGCCTGTGAGTCAGATTGGCGACGGTCAGATTCAGGCTCCGGTGGTTACCGCTGTGTCTGGGACGTATGCGACAGAAGCGTCTCTGGTGGTTGCGCCGACGTCGAATGTCCCGGTTCCTTTCCCTCCACAAGTATCACATGGGTATGCAACACCGAGCAAACCACCGACTGTGCTGGAGCAAGCCTGCGGGGTCTCGACGCGGTTGAACCTCAGTCCAACCTTCCCATTGCCGTCGCCGTCGCCATCGATATCTCCCCTGCAACCTAGTATGCCTGCTCCGTTCTCGTCCTCATCGACCTCTCCCTTTCTCAACAGCAGCAGCACTTCCGCCACTCCTTCGACCTCACCCACACCAACCCCCTCGCCACGCTTATCCCTCGTGTCCTGCCTCACAGACTCGACCCTGCGCCTCCACCTTGGCGACAACAACCTCTACGACGCCTTCAACCGGACCGGCTACATCGCGTCGAACTACCAATTCCAATTCGACGGGCCCCCGCAATCAGGCGCCATCTGGACCAGCGGCTGGAGTATCTGTCCCGTCAATAACAATAATAACGACTCAAGTTCTAATTCTCGTTCCACTCCCACTAGCGGGACAAACGCGGTCGAGTACGACGGGATCCGGACGCTCGCGCTGGGCGGGAGCACCACCTTCTGGCAATGTCTCAGCGGCGACTTTTACAACCTGTACACGGAGAATTGGGCCGCGCAGTGTAGTCCGGTCGAGTTGAGGGTTGTGCGTCTGGTGGATTGTGGTCAGTGAGCGACAATCTTTAGAGGGTAAGATCAAAGAAGGGAAGGGGGGAAGACCCTGGCATGGCAGGTGTGGGATAGATGGATGGATGGAAAAATAGATGACGGATTTGATTAATTAGACTAATGAATGATACAATCTTTCAATTTCTCTTCGGGGATTCAACGTTGCCTTATTTTTACCCTTGCGACTGGTGGCGTGAAGAGTGCATACATGATGAGTTGGGGAGTATTCGACGAGGCTGTGGTGCCAAGACTGGACAAGGCTGGAGTCTCCTTGGGTACCTATGGACGAGCAAGTGACTGAAACTCTCACGCACCACGGCAGCTGATCCTGGTCCAATCTCACAGCGTACCAGGTCTGTAGTTTCTCTATACCATCTCCCGCGGTCCTTATACGGTGACTACTCTAAAACACCGCGCACCCCCCACAGATCCTTGAGGTCATTCTTGTTCCACTCCCAATCGACCGCGTGGAACTTCTCCTCGAGCGCCTCGCGGTTGCGGGCCAGCTTGACCTTCAAGTCGTCCCAGTCGACCTTGACGAGTTTGCCCGCACGCTTGACGATCTCGCCGTTGACCATGACGGTATCGACGTCAGCAGCCGCGGCGTGCGTGACCAGCGCGGTCGAGAAGTCCACGCTGCCGACCATCGAGGGCGCGTCGGTGCGCACGAGCACAATGTCGGCGCACTTGCCGACCTCGAGACTGCCGATCTTGTCCTCCATGTGCATCGCCGCCGCGCCGCCCAGCGTCGCCATGTACAGCACGGCGTCGGTGCGCGCGGGGATCATGTCCGGCAGCTTGCCGCGGGCGTGGAAGGCGGCGTTGGCCCGCATGCGCTCCTGCTGCAGGGCCAGGCGCATCGCGAAGAACGGATCCCCCGAGCAGATGGCTGGCGAGTCGATACCGAGCCCGATGCGACAGCCTGGGCTGCGGTAGAAGTCGAACGCCGACGGGATGCCGTGCGACATGGCCATCTCGGACTCGGGCGTGCTGACGATCCCGATCTGGTTGGCACGCACGAACTCAACATCCCCTGCTGACGGCTCGCACGTGTGCGACAAGGTCATCTGCGGTGGCAGCGGCATGGCCTTGTCGCGCAGGAATGCCAGTGAGGGGAAGTTGTAGCGCGGCACGTCGTGGCACGTCACGGGGACAGCATGGTCCCGTGTGAAGGTGAGGATCTCGCGCGCCTCGGCCTCGGGGATCCAGTGCATCGTGTCGAAGCCCAGCCCCAGCGTGACCCGGCCGTCGTTGCCCGGCCCGCCTAACGGCTGCTGGAGCCACAGCGTCTTGAACAGCTCGATCTGCTTCGCGTGGTGCACCGACATGTCCGGCAGCTTCATCGGGTTGAGCGACGTCGGGATCGCAAACGGCGATGCGCAGTACACGCTCCGGATCCCGGACTCGATGGTGGCCTGGATGCAGCGTCTCGCGTGGTCTGGAGTGACCACGACGTGCGAATGGTCCATGACGGTCGTCACGCCGCAGAAGAGCGCCTCGCTGGCCCCCGACAGCTGCGACAGGTACATGTCCTCGGGTCCCAGAAACGTCATGCGCCCTTGCAGGAGGTGCGCGCAGTACTCGAGCAGGGTGTGGTTGCCGACCGTCGACCGCAGCTGGGCCTGGAAGACATGTCGGTGGGCGTCGACAAAGCCGGGCATCACGATGCAGTCGGTGGCGTCGATGACTGGGACAGACGCCGCATCTTTGGCTTCGACGTTGATATTTGGACCAATCTTGGTGATCAGGCCTCCTTCGACGAGGATGTCGAGCCGGGGGAACGAGGATTTCCGGTCCTGATCCCACGTCAGGACCCGGCCGTTCTTGATCAGATATCCCGGTTCTGGCATATTATCTCTGCAGAAAGGTGACAGGCTGTCCAAATAAAGATCAAGCGAGAAAATGAAAATGAAAAGTGAGAGAAGAGGTCAAGCTGGCCTCTGAAGCGTCTCTTATATGGGAAATGAGAAGTAGAACGAGTAACTAGCCTCACTCCTTCAACCCCAGAGGGTCGCCCTACCTCTCCACAGATCCACACGTTCCATCCCACACCGGCCCCTCGCGTTGCATACCATATCGATAATTTGACTCCTCGTGCTCCTGATCAACGGCCTATCCCATCCCTGCTCGGTCATTCCCACCCGATCGAGTCACTCGGTACGCCGGCCCAACTCAACCATCGGTCCTTGCCCCGCCCCTGACCGTTGGCCGCGCGTGCCTTGTGCCTTGTAATCGCCCCAAAAATGGGCCGGGCATTAGGACCGAGGGACCGAGAGCAGAGCAACGCAGATTAGAATGGGAGAGGTGAATAGAAATATACCGAGTACGAGTACAAGGAAGGGCGTTCATTCTCCAAGACTCTACAGGTGGTGACGATGTACGTGTATAGTACGAGTACGGGTACGTACGTGTATGGCTTTGTCGCGAATCTAGCTTGGTTTGTAAATATACACCCCCAGTACAATACTTGTGACATGTGGGAAGTGGGGAACCTCCGTCCTTCCCATTGCGGTTGACATCTACCTAGTTAGATTTAAATTGTACTGGACAAAACAGAACTGGCATGTTGACGAGAAATTTATACACGCTGTAGGGAGGTCGCCGGCCATGATCATCTCCCACCCCCCAACCTCCCCTCTACCTCCTCTCTTGATCGGTAACGAACGACTCGATAACGCACTACATATCCTCCCTAGGAGTAGGTATGTAGGCACGCAGTCAAAATTTGTCATCACGCCGCGCAGCATTTCCGCCTCTAGCCTGTTTGTCGTCCTTTATACGGCCGCAACAGATCGATCACCTGCACTTTCTCACGACGTACCCAGCTAGCTAGTGGCCGAGCGAGGGAGCATCATGGAGACAGGGAGACAGCACAACTAACTGAGGAGGAGCACACGAGGTAGATGGGTGCATGAAAGGTGAGTCTCGCTAACAGTAATGGCTATGGGTTTGAAGAAAAGGCTGGTTGGACGAAATAAAAATCGGCCCGAAGGGCCTCCCCCATGCGCCGAGGCTGAGACAGAAAAGGGGGAAGGGGGGGGGGCGAAATTGACACGAGATTTAATTACACCGAGCATCCGCACAAACATAGCCGCGTGTCTATTGTCACGAGGTCGCGTCGGCAGTTCGTTCCTTCTAACAGAAAGACAAGAGAGAGAGAGAGAGAAAAAGGAAAAAGAAGAAGGTGAAAAGGGATGAAAAAAGGCAGATATGGCTTCATCCCGGCATAGCAGGAGAGGAGAGCTACGCATGATACAATACCGAGATACCCGACACTGAAAACTAACTAAATCCCTCCCAAGTCCTTTCCCCCAGAGCAGACATGCTGGTCCTCGTCGTCGGCATCACAGGAAACGTGGGTTCCAAGCTAATCACGCCCCTCAAGAAGCGTGGAGCCCAAGTGCGCGGGCTGGCCAGGAACAAAGCCAAGCTCGCCCCGGACAAGGTGCAGGCTCTGGAGAGCTTCCACGGGATGGAGGCGTGGTACGACGTGCCGGCCATCAAGAAGGCCCTGGTGGATGTGGACGCCGTCATCTGCGCGTACGGGCCGGTGCCGGAACTCGTCCTGGATGCGCAGTTGCTGCTCGTGCGATTGATGGAGGAGCAGGGCATAACAGTAAGGACGCGCTCAGCTAGCCTTCGAATGTCTTGAAGGTCAAAAACAACGACGAGTCAGGTGTGAGAAGAATGGTATTTGCTGACTTTTGTGTGTAGCGATTTGTCCCGTCCGCTTGGAACCTGGACTGGTCGAGCCTGTCATTCGGGGACATCGTATACTACGATCTCTTCCTGGCATTCAAGCGCCAACTCGCCATGTCTTCCCGCATCGAGCCCATGTACATCTTCGTTGGCTTCTTGGCAGAGACTTTCTTCTCCCTTCCCAGCCACGGTGTATTCGACCCCAGCACACATGGAGTCTGGGACCCAGCGGCCGGCAGCCCGCGCGCAGAGTACTGGGGCACGGGCGACGAAAAGTGGCAGATCACAACGGAGCAAGACGCGGCCGACTTCACCGCCGCCTTGGTCTGTGACCAGTTTCGCGAAGGTGCAGTGTACAGATACTGTTCCTGGGAGTACAGCATCAAGCAGATCGCCGCGATATATCAGGAGGAAAAGGGAATCCCGGTCGAGCTGAACCGTCTGGGCTCCTTACAAGATCTCACCGTGACGGCTGAGAAAAGTCAGCAGGAGCTCGGTCTGGCCAGGTTTTGGGAGTGGATGGGCTATACCTACCAGATCTGCCAACTCGGTGGCAAAACCATGATGAAGGCATTGGACCACAAGCTGTATCCAGATCTCAAGCATACCACACTGCAAGACTTTCTGAAGCAGCATCCGGAGATATAATATGGACAACTGATACACGTCGCATTAATACAGGGCTATCTATGCAAAATAGTAGTAGCATACCTGTTGAGTGGTTTCCAAACTCATTCTGCGAAACTGTTTCGGATGTTTTGGAGTTTGTTTTTATAGCCGCTCCCCCGGCTTTTGGAGAAGATGTATCATGTCTGAGAGCATCCGGGAAACAAGTCGGCTAGATCTTGACCCCAAAGGTCCCAGTTGTCGCCGCAGAAATCATACATGAAAGCTTGTAATTCAATCTCGCTAGGCTTGTCGTCCGAAACTGTGGTTGCGTCAGGTATTTGGCTTGTGCATGTTTCGGTGTAGTCAATGCCATCTAGCATAGACACGTTCCCAAGACCAGTCGTGGTGGTCGCAGAAGCACCGTCACGTCGTCTAGGCCTCTCTTGTTCAACACCATTCAGGTCATCGAACGGACTTGCGTCGAGACTGCAAACATCATCCCCGTCAAGACCGCCAAGCGCATCTGCTCCATCGCCTTGAGATTCAACCAATCTCGCTCGAAGCTCGCCCAGCCGCGAAGCCAGGGTGTCTATATTTTTTACCATCAACTCGGACGTCGTCCAGAACTTGTGGCTATGGTCCAGAGTGAGCCTCAGGAGGTCGAAGTTGGACTGAGCTAGATCTCGTTCCGCCTCATCTTCCGCGAACGCCTTCTTGAATAACTGGGTGGCTGCTGCGATCCAGAACGTAGATGCAAGAAGGGGATGGCTGTATCCGATGTGGTTGGGTGAAGCTTTTCGGACGACGCGTATGATCTCCTCGGCAGCCTCGAGATATTTTCCCCAGGCTGTTTGATCTTCCGTGAAGCCCAGTATCGCTCGGAGTTTCTGCGTCACCGAAGGACCACTGAGTGACAGATACGCCAACAGTTTCTTGCCTTTGAGGACCGAAGAACCGGTGTTTCGGATGCAGTAGTGATGTAAAATCATGAGTCTACCCAGATGAATCATGGCGTGAATCAGTTGCTTGTCGCAGTCTTCGATCACCGTCGGTTGGCCGTATGAATCGCCAGAGAGGCAAAATGACAAGTAGTTGCCCTGATATGAGAGCTCCTTCGGCAGCATGGTTTTGAAGTACAAAATAAAATCGTCTAGAACCGCGAGTTTCCGTTCGTCCACGGGATTGCCACAGCCTGAATCCAGCAAAGGTGAAACATCCAGTCTGGGAAGTTCGCGGACGCAATGGGAGGTTGGATTGGCAGTTGTATGCGCATCGCGAAGCAGTGAGTTGATCACAATATACCAAGCCTTGCCATTGGTGTTTCCACTTTCGAGTAACTTTCGAGTTCGATGAAGAGGATCAGGGTCCAAGAAGCAGCTTGGCTGGTAGTGTCCTTCATACCACGACTTTTCATTCACTGGGAGGAGTACCGCATATTCTCCATCGTGTATGGACGCTGGACGTCTACGAACAGTCGAAGCAAAGACGTCCATCTCCCAAAGAAGCCACCAGGCTCTTCGTTGTTCCTCCTTGCGCGACCACGGCTCGGTCCAGGCGTTCTCCTCCGGTTTTGATTGTCCTTGAAGTAGTGAATCTGTCAAATGCAGATCGAGCTCGTGTGCAACGCGGACGCAGGTACCGAGGGATCTCCATGCTCTTCCTCGGGCACTAACGATCATCTCATAAAACGTGATAAGAACGAGCGCTTGAAGAAGTGCGAGGGGAGGCTTGCCGTCACCACATTGATCCAGCTGCTCCTTTGTTATTGTGCAAGCCAGCTTGTAGAAATGATTGGGTGCGTGTGAGTTGTCAGGATATCGCGAGTTGAGAGAGAGTCGTAGTCCGGGCTTTTCTTCCACATAATGTGTAGCTATAGCGCATACTGCAGCAAGGAGAGCCGAGGATGGGCCCTGCTGTATCTGGTTATATACCATGGAGTCGAATGTTGGTCGATGAAAGAGAGATAGAAAGGTTACTTTTTCAAAGTATGTCCTCGTTCTAAAGGTGTCAGTAAGGGCTTTCACTTACTCACGGCGTATATCCTTACAGTTTAAAGAGCATGTCCTTTGAAATGCAGAGAATTCGGCAGACGTAGCTGGTGTTGTCTTGCGCAGGCCATGCGTACAACGATAGACTTTCGCTGGGTATCGCATTGTCAGAGGTGGTCAGTGGCGAAATGCTGTATGATTGATCCTCGTGGAAATGGTGAAATACCCAGGATTGCGCCGTCGTCGACTCAGGGCTCGACGCATCCGAGGTCGTGCTGGTGCTATCGCGACATACGGATAAGTTCCGTCTCTGACGTTCTTTCTTTCTCTTGACGCTGTTGCTATCTTCTGCCTCCCGGATGTCCTCCTGACTATCTGGTGAATGGTCTCCCAATTGCCAGCAAGCCCGCTTTCGGTGCTTGGACGAGTGCGAGCCTGCAATCAATCAGGAGAACGAGTCAGATCAAAGTCACACAGTCGCTTTAGGGAATCGCAAACATCCTCACCCAGTTTGGGACCTGGCTTGTGTTGGATCTCCGGGTAGCAGCATGGCATGGCATACTTTGTGCAGACACGACAAGCAGGGAGGGATTTATCGCTAGATAGACCAGTCAATCCCGGCAACATATGCAGCACGAAGGGACATGAGGGTGATTGTGATGGTTCAGGTAAGGACGGACCATTTGACCTTGCGTCTACCTCAAGATTAGCATTTTTCTGCGGCACGGTGATCAGGTACACAACCTCCTGCATGAATAACAGGCCATCGCTGATTGATTTTCCGCAGTCATCTTCGTCCCTCTTGCTAAAGTCCACTCTGTCGAAGTGGATGGTGTATGTCTATTCGATTTAGGTTGAGTCACTTCTGTGCGGTCCGACATTTCGCAGTCAAAACAACCACAGACAGAGGCAGGCATATAGGGTGCGTGATGGGGATTCATGCATAACGTTCCCATGGCTCGCTGAGTTGGTTGCGATATGGAAGAAACTGGAGACGTGAAGATCTGGCAGATGTAGATTGCGGAGAGGATTGCTGGTCTGGAGGCGAGAACCGCCCAAAATCCCAAACAGGAAATACGCCGAAAATGCAGCGACAAGTCGTTTTCGTGGATCCGGGGAATGCGCTTAACCGAGCAGGGGGACTCCAGAACGAATAACTACAGCCTATGGGAGAGCAGAGTCTTTTCCGGAGGATGTGGGCTTGAACACTGTTTACCAAAAAGGATGGTGTTTTGTAAGAATAATCCACATTTTGCCTGCACAAACTCCGGCTATTGCTGGGCAGTAAAGAATTATGTACCATGCATGTATCTGTGCTCACCGAATGTGCAGTATTACATCCTCGATCAGAGTAGATAGTCCATGACCGGCCGCCCCCCATAAGACTGACTTCTGCCACCAGTCTGCCCTCACCCACTGGTCTTCAAGCAGTTGCTGCCCATTGAGTCCTGAAGTTGTTGAGACCAGCCATCAAGCCAAGGAAGCCAACCAAACCAGTGTTCATGCCTGGAATACCCGCAGGGTACAGGCTGTAGTGAACCGCGACAGGCATCCAATATGCCGCCACCATGAACTCATTCCACCATTTGCGGTCGTAATCTTCCCTCTCCTTGACCGATTTGCTCCCCCGCTTTTCCTTTTCGATCTCTGCCTCGCGCCACAGGCGGAGGAAGTCGCTGGCCACTCCCACTGCCCACGCACGACAGCTCCAGGCAACCCACTTGGCAACTCCTCCTCGCTTCTCAATGACCGACAGAGGGATGACACCTTTGCCGGCCAAGTGGTAAACGTTTTCTAGGGCCTGGAAACCGATATATCCGGCACATTGCAGCAACGCAACCCGGTGGAGGGCCGGGTCCATATCTGCCGAGGTCTTCTTCGACAAGAGCGTCTTCAACCAGATGTAGAGCGGCAGCAGTCCCGTCAAGCGCAGCGAGGTACGAGTATCCGATATAAGAGCTCCCAGTGGCGTGAGAAACGACGTTGCGGCGGACGGGGCTAGAGCCCCAGCGGGGAGCTTCGAAGGTGTGCGACCGATGAGACGCGAGATATATGCGATGACAGCAGCGCGGGCAGGTGCTTTTGAATGGAGGTATGCGGCCAGATAGATGGCATAGTTGAGGGTCGACAGAGCTGCGCCGAGGCCTGCGGTGGTCTTGATCAACCTGTATTCAATACGTTAGTGGAAGCGCCCCTTGCTCCATTGATTGCGAGTGTCACATACTTGCTGATGCGCAGAATGATCTCGTCGGCCTTGGAGATGGTGGTTTTGACCTCCTTGGGCACCTTGTTCAAGGCCGGGTGGTGCGAGGGCTTGATGGGCTCGACCTGGCCTCTGGCCTCGGGAGGGTCCTGGGGGACGACACTGGGGTCTGGATTTGCTGCCTCACTGCTCGACATGTTTGCAATGTGTGTAAAAGAGCTCTGAAGAGGAGGAAAAGGGGGCTGTCGCTGATATAAAAATCAATGGGATAGGAGGCGGTTGCAGATCTTAAAGTAATCAAACAAATCCCACAGTCTCACGTTAGAATTGCGTGGCCTATCTCAGGAGATGCACTGAGAAGATCCGTTACAGTCAGATTAAGATCCCAAGGACCGCAAATAGTCGAGGTGGATGGGGGAACTTATCCAAGTAATCAAGTTAATTCCCTGTTCTGGTTCTCCTCCTCGATTCTCATTCTCTTATTCGGCTCCGCTCCTTTCAACCGAGGCTTGTTCGGCTTTACTAAGCCGTTAGCCTTGGCATCCCCGTGCCCCGGTTCCTGCAGCTGTTGGACGTGTTTGACTGTCCAAGCGTCCAGTACGAGCAGTACGATGCACGTGACTCAGCCCGGCAGCCTCCGCAGTCCTCGCTCATGCCCATGCAAAACGTCATTGCTCAGCCTCTCACAGCCTCGCCCTAACTCGACTCCAAGACTGCGCCCTTTTTGCCCTCAAACTCTTACTATCGCCAGGCAACCTCATTTCTTCTGTACTCGTACAAGTAGACACGAAAAAATTCTCTTCGAGCTCCAGCGGTATATCTTCACGGCCGTCTCTCTGTGTCTGCTGCCTCTTCAATCGATGCCAATTATCATCTCTGAAAATCAAACTACCATTACCATGACATGTGGTGATATCTTCTTGGCTTTGATAGCCGTCCTCTTTCCCCCCATTGCAGGTATGTTGGTCATAACTTCACTCGTGGTATTCCTCTGCTCATATTCTCGTTCATTAAAGTCTGGATCAAGTCGGGCATCTGCTCGGTTGATTCCCTTATCAATATCCTCCTCTGCATGCTCGGCTACGTCCCTGGCCTTCTGCACGCCTGGTACATCATCGCACGCCACCCCGAGCGCGACTTTGATTATGAGGTGATTCCCGATTCCGAACGAGGGGGTCAGGGTGGGCGAGTCACATACTACTACATCCGTCATGAAACCGTCCCTCGGCGGGATTATGGTACGCAAGCTCAATCGCAAGATCGACCTGCCCCTCCCCCGCCTGCCGGCCAGGGTAGCAATAGACCGGCGCCACCGCCTCCCTCAAACCAAGAGCCTCAAGGAAATGAGCCTGCCGGACCAAGTGTGGGTGCGGGAAGCAATGAGCCTGGTGCCCCGCCTAGCTATTCGGAAGTTGTGAGGGGTGATCACAAGATTCAGACTCAAGATTAAGAACGTCAACTGGGCTATACGATCCGGTGCTGAGGCTATAGGACCAGGCACGCAAATGAAGTTACGTTCATGCTGTATAACTGTGGACGAAGGCGCAGGTGGCAAAGTGCCAGAGGACGATGGCGAAGGTGGAGTATTGGAACATCTCTGGCAAGGAGCAAACCGGGGCCTTGTATGGTAGAAAATTTAATCCACTAATGGTGTATTGCTAGCTCATGTGGACATGGTCCCGAATTGTCAATTGACGACGGTAGAATATGCGTTGCATCCTCCTTTCCCAGCGGTCTTTGTCTGGACTGGACCATCCCACAGCCACTTCTAGCCATTTTGAGCTTGTTCCATGCTCCCTACCACGCGCTCCACGTTGGACCCTGCTTTGATGAGACGCTAGTAATTATCCCAAAGAACGATAATGGACTCTTGCAGACGCCACTGGTTGACCCCTCAATGGCCCATCTTTCTACTTGACAAGGGCTCTTGCATGGACCAGGACCAGGACCACGTAGACGCTTTCTTTATCAGCGCGCAAAAAAAGAAAGACCATTTGCCCACCCCCGGAAATAGGCAATTCGACGTCGGAATCTCGACACGAGGACCTTCCATTTACAGAGCTTTTTGACTTGTTCGTGAAAATATGTTGCAAAGCTTAGCCGATCACAGGCGACTGGAGTTATATGCGAAGAAAGGAGCGCCTTCTTTCCGCGGAACATCCCGAGCTGAATTCGGCCGGTTAGGCTTCGAAGGTATCACTTCCGGGCGAGTGCTAAGGGGATCATTCGATCATCTGGAATCCTGGCCAACAACACGTTGCCACGGCTTCGGTATTCTCCTGCCCTTTCACTCTCCTGCCCTTCTGGACGTTTCGGGTTTGCAGCCCGTCATAAGCTGGTCAGGAGGGACGAGACCAAGACCAAAGCCGACTACGATTATTCTGTGTGCGACAGTTCAGGTCAAGTGAGGGGTATTGATCACGAGATTGGGCTCATAACAAATGGCGGCTTCGACTCTGCCAAGGTGGCATGGAGCCTCGTGTGACGGAGGGAATCTCAGTAGGCATGCCGCATGGAAATTCTCTTCCAGGACCTACGCTGACTGTAACGTGTGCTCAAGTCCCCGTTGAGCATGGAACAGCTTTGAGTCTGAGGAGTATCTGGTCGAGGCCTGGGCGCGGAGAGGGTTCCGGGTTGCTCGTCTCCGTTGTAAGTTGTCGCAACCAGTCCAATTGTACACTCGAGGCAGTCAGAATCTCAAGAAGTAATTTTCCGTAAGCCCAGATATCACTTAGCTTTTGTTCTTGGAGTGTATAGGAATCGGTTTCTCGATCACGGAGTTCTGGTGCAAGCCCCTCTATCGAGAAGGCGCCAGTGCCACCGATATCAATGAGAACCGCGTTCCCGTCTCGATCAAGGACGACATTGTCAGGCTTGATGTCCATGTGAGCGATGCCGTTCGAGTGTAGATACTGCAGGGCTGTGCAGATCTGAAAAGGCCACTGTTTCCACGGTAGACCAGTCAAGTCCTTCTGTTCCAATCGCTGCAGAAGGGCGCCACCTGGATACTTTTCCTGAAGGAAACCTCGGATCACATATTGGTTGTTCGCTTTTGTGGAGGCTACCATCTGGTAGGGGTTTGTCGACACGACGACCGCGCAGAGTCGGGCAATGTACGGCTTTTTGTGGATCCGTCCAAGGTTGTGGATCTCTTGGACGATGGCCGTCGTGTCAAGTCTGTTGTAGAGCGGTCGGTCAATTTGCTTGAGGATGAAGACTTTATCACCGAACTGAGCTTCGAATGTCGTTGCTGAAAGTCCTTCCCAACCCGGATATTTGACAGCTGGGCGATGGGTTGACGCGAGATGGATGGCTCGTAGGGTGGATAGACAATTCGATTCTCGTCTTCTCGAATTGTTACGGAGAAGCGACAAGCTGGATCCAAGAATCTGTTCCCTACTTGATCACCACAAGATCCAAGGTCAAATCGTAGAAAGTCTCCGGGTGCCATAATCCGAGCGTAAGAATCCGAGTCCGTGTTCGTAGACGTATCGGGTTGGAGACAGAACTCGACACGCTCGAAGTATCGATAATCCTCATTTTCGCTGTACTCCTTGAACAAAACCTGCCCTACCATCATGTGAATCGGAGTTATTGATTCGGATGAGGGCGAGAACTTGTACAAGAGGAACAGCGGTGAAGAGGAAAAAGGCCAGTCGACAAAGTTACCTCGAGCCACCCGCCAGGCTGCCAGGCACCCAGGACTTGTCAGAAAACCGGCAACGGCAATTGAGCCGAGAATGCATTATGCACTGACTATTCAGGTAATCGTCTAGCTAGTTGCCATGAGTCCTCAGAGCTACACGTTTAGCTGTCATTGTAAGGAGGTTCAGGAAAAATGTGTGTGTACGTTTGTGTGTGTATCTTTTGTTTGCGGACCAAGGCAAAACTAACACTATCCTTAATTAGGCCTAAAATAAGCCGATGGTCAACCCTCCAGTTTGCAAAGTGATGATATTTACCCAATCGGGCTTAGTGCTCGGGTATAGCCGTCGAAGTATTTCGTCAACTTGAACGTGCACCTTTGGCATTTCTGGCCAGCCACTCTGTATACCGAGTACCCTCAAAGACCTTCGGCCGCTCAGGAGCTCGTTGATTCTTGATGTTTCTGCTTCAGACTCTGAAAATCCCTGCAATGACTGTAAAGAGACCCCGCACAGAAGCTGAACAGCTGAGAGCAGCAGCCGAAAGCTAGCTTGATCAGGGTCCTCTGCTCAGCTAGCCACTGACTTGCCCTTCTCCCCTTGTCGAAGCCCGAATGAGGTGGAGGCAAGATGATCTCCATACTGGGAAGGGTGGGGTAATGAGGAATCTCATGTGATACGAGAGCTTTTCAGCCCGCCTGAATCTGCAGGTTCGTATCGAGGATCGTCACTTTGTGTTTTCAGTATGTGGTTCCCTACCAATCAGGCCTCCCAGGAACTGCCAGCCGCTTTCAAAATCGACTGGGTAACACACCCTTTCCGTCGTCGAGGCGTCCTGTTAGCAACTACTTTGATGCAAACGACCTACGACTCTGAGCTGAAAATATCCTTTGTCCCAATCTAGACACATGCCTCCCCATGTCTGAGACGATGATGTCGCATTGGTCAGAGGAAGTCTCATCACCCTTCGTGGCGGGTCTCTGAAGTCACAGAAAAAAGAACATACAGCTCATTTGAGACTGCCGCATTGATCGTCAGGCTGGGAGAAGCACAAAATGCCGTCAGGGCTGGGGTCGGAATGTTCTGACGCGCATCCACCTCACTGAGCAGAGGGAGGGGCACTCATAGGAGAGCTGATTCATATATCCCTTCTACTCTTTTGCGTTTTGGTCCTGATTTCCTCCAAGGTCGACAGTAGGACCTTGCCAGAAACCAGCCGTAGACATGGCCCCCATACGGAAGATATGGACGGGCATCATTTATTTCTTTGACTATCTGACAAATTCCCCAAGCCAGTTGTATCCTCCAGAGAATACTCCAGATCTCCAGATCCCAGTGCAAACCGTTCAGCCAATTCAGCCACAAGCCACGAAATACCCAATTTTCAATCCTCCAGACGACCTCGAAGATAGCCCCTTTAGATGCGAATATCCCGACTATCCGGCGGAGGAAGGCTGGAGAGCATGCAACGCCAAGACAGACAGGACATGTTGGCTCGAGAATGTCAAGACTCGTCAACGGTATGATATCCACACGGACTACGAGAACGATGGCCCCAAGGGTATCGTGAGGCACTACTACCTGGAACTGGAAGAATCCACCTGCAATCCCGATGGCTTTGCGAGTCTACCGGTGCAGCTATTCAACAAAACCTTCCCCGGTCCCCGAATCCAAGCTTGCTGGGGTGATCAGGTGCATATCACAGTCAACAACAAATTGACGGGCAACAACACAGGTGAAAACCCGGGCAATGGCACCACCATTCATTGGCATGGCTTTAGACAGTGGAATAGCGGCTATATGGACGGCGTCAATGCAGTCACACAGTGTCCAATCGCCCCCAACACCAACTTTACGTACATTTTTAACATCACCCAGTACGGAACTTCGTGGTATCACAGCCACTACTCCTTGCAGGTATGTCGCATATCACCCTCCTCATCCTCTGGGCCGATGGACTGAGGTGTTGTTGTTCAGTATGCCGCCGGTGCTCTAGGACCATTCACCGTCTACGGCCCGATGTCCAAGAGTTATGACCATCAATTGTATCCTATCATCATGAGCGACTGGCTGCATAAGAGGTACGTGACAACCACTGTCAAACTTGCACATCCATGTCCATAACGTTGATGGTCCCCAGTGTGTATCAGAAATGGGACGCGTCCATCCAAAAGAGTGGGAAACAGATATTCGTTGACAACATTCTGCAAAACGGCGTTGGTAAGTATATTCTCCGAATGAGAGAAATCTACCCAGGCTAAATGCAACCTCAGGCCACTGGCCGCCTCAGATAGAACTCGCACAAAAGCCCAAATTCAACGAGGTATTCTTCCAAAAGGTAATACAAAGTCTCGCCCTCGCCCCCTTATCACACATTTTCTGATCGGAAACCAGGGAGTCAAGTACCTGATGAGGCTCATCAACGGCGCTGCCGACACGACGTTTGTGTTCTCGATCGACGACCACAAGTTCTGGGTCATTTCGACCGACTTTGTGGCGATTGAGCCATATTATACCGACCACGTCGTGGTAGGGATAGGTAAGTGTGTGTTTTGCCATCCCCCCTTCCCCCCTGCGGCCCAACGAATTAGGTCAAAGGTATTTCTGGTGCTGAAACCTTGAGCATCTTCCAGGACAACGGTACAACATCATCGTCGACGCGAACCCGGAACGTTACAGCAGTGACCACAGCTATTGGATCCGGACCACTCCGGCGAAGAACTGCAGTTCGTTCGACCCGAACGGGCCCACGCCTGAAGAGCGCACGGGTATCGTCCGATATACTCTCAGCGACGAGTTGCCGAGCACCACGAGGCATCCCTTTGAAGCTACGTGTGCGGACGAGACCTACTATCGGAACATAACTCCAATAGTTTCCTGGACTGTCGGGCGTATCAGGCACCGTAAGAGGAACACCCACAAAAGACTACACATAACGTCCGTCTATAGAAGGCTGACTCGAACAGACGTCGACCCTCTGTACCTCAACATCCAGCCCATGAAGGGATACCCTTACTGGCCGTGCGACAAGACGGTCAACAGATTCGAGCTCGTGCCCAACAACCCCATGTGGCTCAACTTCAGCGGGCCGACGCTCTGGAACCTCGACCAGAACTTTACAGAAAAGGGGTGGCTCGCGGTGGTCGACACCAACGACACCAAAGAACACGAATGGGTGCAGTTGACCATCATCTCGGGGCCCAAGAAGTCCAAGTCCCCGCTCCTGCCACACCCGGTGCCCAAGGTGCCCGGCGTGTACGTGCCCGGCGAACATCCGATTCACCTGCACGGGCACGACTTTGCGGTTCTGGACCAGTGCGTGCCCGACGACCACACCGAGTGCGACGTGTCCAAGGCGAACCTGACGCTGACGAACCCGCCGCGCCGTGACGTCGCCTTCCTCCCGGACAAGGGGTACCTGATCATCGCGTTCCGCGCCGACAACCCCGGCGTGTGGATCATGCACTGCCACATCGCCTTCCACGCCTCGTCGGGCCTGGCCGTCCAGATCATGGAGAACCGTCAGAAAATCGACTTCCCGCCGCCCTGGCCGCAGCGGTTCGCAGACCTGTGCGAGAGTTGGGACCGCTGGAGCCCGTACATGCACGACCCGTCCGATCCGTGCGGATACCTCGATCCCGGCGAGGAGCCTCTGCAGACGGACTCGGGCATCTAGGCCTGGGTTTTTCTATCGCCGGTGCAAAGTCTCGATGGAGCACAGGTATAGCTAGCAGCACCGACAAGAAGAGGAGGTAGCCGTTGATCGTGTTGTGGGACGGGGCTCAGAGTGGCGGCACCAGGAAACACAAAACTAGGGAGAATGTGTTGTGAAGCGCGGAAGGTGGAAGGGTATTCAGAGCTCTAGAAGAAGCTCCAATATCTATCAATGTAGGTCAAACATTCACTCTTTGCTCGGGTAAAAGGTCATTAGTCCAAATGCAATATTTCGCCGCTCAATCCATTGCTTGCCCACCTGTCTGTCTGTTGGCTCTGCGCTCTGCGCCTCCAATGTTGATTAACTCAAGACCTGCTTGACATATCCTACCTTAATACCCGACCACCTCTTGCTATTAAGCTTACCGATCCCAATAATGCGGCTCTTGGCTCCAAGTGTGTATGCAAAGTCCTCAAGAGGGCACTCCAACCGCAACCTCCTCCTCATAGTCCAAGCCATTTTTGATAACGGCAACTTCACCGTTTCGTGCAAAGAGTACATCTCGTGCCGTAGTCGCACAGACTATGTCTCGAGTTCCCGAGAACCAATCATGAGGCACGAAGAAGTGTCTGGAGTACTGGATCGGCGGTGAAGGTGGCCGTGGAGTCGAAACTGCTGCCGCCGTCGCTACGACAGATCTGTCTAAATGGTCGAGATCAATGGAGCTGACCCAGGAGTTGGTGTCTAGGAAGATAAGTTTGCCCGTGTCGGTGAGATGGATGACATGGAAGACGTGGGGAGTCAAGGCCAGGATTTGAGGGCCAATGAGAGGCTTTAAAACGTGTTGTTGGTAGGTCTGTAGCATTGGTTCCCCGACAGAAGGCTCGCCTAAGGAGCTTTCACCCTCACTTGTTAAAACTGCTGGGACTTCCATGTCGACGAGGCCGTGGATTCCAGCTTTCTCTCTTTCCAATCTATCGCCTAGACACGTGCCATCTTCAAGGTTGAATGGTGTTGCGTCAAAGACGTAAATGGAGCGGGTTCTGGCGGACCCATTGAGCTCCGATAATTCCAGAAGCATCCAGCGTCGTTGGCTTGAATCGTATCCTCGGACGCTCTTCAACTGTACGTTTGTGGTATCCACTCCTAGCTGAAGACGTGAAACTTCCGACAGGTGACACCAACAGAATATGCGCGCATCCTCCCCTTCGATACATATTGCATGGCGTTGGGATTGAGGGTGCTGTATCCATAGTCGAATGCCTGACTTCGTTAGACATGACCGTGCTGCAATCTGCTTCCCGTTGCTGTCCCAGAGATAATCCGACTCCCGCGTCGAAAGGATGAGGTTACTGGTTGTCTCGGACCTCAGGACTTGAACGATAGCATGGCCACAATCCAGGCGAAGTTGAAGGGGAAGCTCGTTTGAGATCCATCCTCCTTTATGGTCCCTCATCAGAGTGGAAGCCAGCACTTTGTTTGATGCATCCACACTCGTGGTAATATTATCACGAGTCTGCCAAGTGAGAGTGCGGATTGGAGATTTGTGTTTGTGAATCTGTTGCAGAAAGGCGCCTGTTCGAGCATCATACAGACAGACAGAACCATCATCCTTGCCGCAAATGACTACCTGGCCCTGACTATGAAGGGCCATGGTACTGATTCTGACTTTATCATCCGATGTAGTTGCTTCGATTACCGACGTTGAAGTAATCTCGCTCGGATTTTCTGCAACTGTGTCACGCAGCAGTATCGTAGGCTCCCAAATATTGCATTGTGACCGGCGGACGTCTGCGAAATGGAAGTTGTCTCGGCTGAAAATAATCTGTTTGATGCCCTGCTCGGATGATTTGATCCTGTACAACAGCCTCAATGTATGAAACTCATATAAATTGATGGTCTCACATGCAGCCACACCTCCCAGGAGACGTCCGTTCGGGCTCGAAGTCAACGCACGGCAGTTAGCTCGAAAGCACTCCATTTCCTGCTCTTCGAAAGGATCAAGGAGGGCAAGTTGACCGTCAAGGTACGAGACAGCAAGAAGTCGAGTGACAGGATTGGGGTTGAAGGAGAGCGATGTCACTAGATGCTTACTGACCTCACCATTGGCAAGAATTCGCCCACAGCTGCCATAGTATTCGTCGTATTGAAGGTCCCAGATTGTGATGGGCTGGCCAATATATGCCACGGCCATTTTTTGATGTCCGATAGAGAAGGAAATAGCACATGGTTGAAGGGGGGAAGGTTGCTGCGTTTCCTCATCCGAATGACTCCAAGGTCGGTCTTCTTGTGGTAAGGCATTGTTGTTCAAATCCCAGGAGGTCAGGTAATTTCTCCTCGACGCCACCAAAAGTACATCTTTGTCAAATTCGAGAGCGATAGGTCGAAAGGGAGCGGACAATCTATGTAATGCATCGCCCGTGCGGCTATTCCACACCGTCACATTCTTCAAGCCACAAGATACGAGGATGTCAGACTTAGGCTTGAAATGTAATAGCCGAACAGCTTCTCCATGATCCAGCGCTCTCTGTTCCTCACATGACGTTGCATGGTAGAGTTTGACGAGTCCTGAGGTTGTCCCAACAGCAAAAAGTTCGTCTCCGTAAGCGAGGCTTGTGAACTCATCGCCTTGGAGCTCTATAGACGTCAATCGGTCGTCCCATTGATCGTAAGACATCCCACTAATTGACAGTGTTGCTGTTCGACATCTCTGACATGCTTTATACAATGTCGAGTTACGGGGGCAAAAAGAGGGGATATGGGTGTAGATAGAGTCTGGATTAGCGATAAGAGCGTCAGAAAACTTGGCGACGACGCGGGCAAGATCGGTTGTAGCTCCTTTGATGATTTGTATTTCCTTTGAGAAACGGGCTGCGTTACAATTTTTAGCATAAACCCGGAGATCTTTCGCTGCTCGTATAATTGGAGTCAGAATCCTTGTCTGGGCGATGCTATCAATCCACGAAAGGACATTGGCTTCCAAAAATCTGGAAACAAGAACAGGAACATCAAGTGATTCGCAGTCAGCACTGGCAAGGTGGTGTGCGAAGGCTGCGCAGGCATACGTCGAGAATTGGATGTTCGAGTCCTTGATGGTAGTACCTGACCGTCGGCGTGACGTTCGCCTCCGAGTCCTGGAAGGTCTCATTCTGTCACTTGTGAGGTAGCTCAAGCATGTCACAGCGATCCTTTTATGCGCCTGAGGCTTGCTCACGGCAAAGTCTGACTGTAATCCATCCTTGGTGAGATATTCTCGGACTGTCTCGTGTATAATCTGGACATTGTTGAACTTATCGATAGCAACGAGTTGGCCACACAATTTCGGGATAATTTCTTCGAGTGCATCATACTTGTCCCCAAGGTCCAATTTCAGCGCATCAGTAAGCTCTTTCGTGCTTAGTGGTCTCATAGCACAAGCCACCCAGGTGAGGATGGCTTGGGCCACTCTCTTTCCACTTCCTGCAGTCGTCAATTCCATTGAGTCCAGCACTCGTCGGTATAATGAGTTCATGTCTCGAGGGACGTCGTCAAGCACCTTATTGAGCTCCGCTTCACCGTAGGTATTTGCAAGCTCTTCTAAAACCAGGAGGGTCCATAGAAAGGAGCCTTGGGATTTTTCGAGCACCCTCCCAAGTAGCGCAGCCCGAAATTCATCATTCTTGACCATTAGAGAATGTGACTTTGCCTCAATGACGAGTTGAATATCCTGAAGAGTATCAGGCGTCGAAATTGGTAATTCACAAAATCTGTGCGAACCAAGGCTCAGAAATGCAGCCTTGATCTTCGGCATATCCCGGGCTGTGACAAGAACTCTCAACTTTGTGGCGGAATCGAGCTGGCTAAGGAGGGCTTCGATGAAAACCTCAGGAGCTTCACACTCATCTAAGCCGTCGATGATCCAGTAGTGAGGTTCATTCTGGCTTCTGAATATTGTCGAGACAAATATTTTGCGCCAAAGAGTGCGTTCATTCTCACCGTCAATATAGGTATTTTCCTTGTACAAATCGCTCAAAATGCGCCGAGTGTGCTCATTGTTACAGGCCATTTGGAAGGCTAGTGACTTAAGGCAGTTGATGAGCCGAGTCTTCGAGTTCTCACCATGTCTGAAGAAATAGTAGCTGCTGTTTGACTTTTGCTGTTGAAGTTGCGTGATGATATAGCCCGCAAGAACAGACTTGCCCGTGGCGGGTTTCCCACTGATCCAGAGAATGGGTGGTGTGTTTGCGGTAAGGTCTCTCCACGCTAAGTAGCTCTCTTTCTGTGCAATCCATTCGCAAGTTCCAGGCAGTTGGGAGCCTTGGGCAAGCTCGAGATCATCTTCGGGTTGGTGAGGTATGCGCAAGTGCTGGTTGAGATCGTCTAGTTCGTGCTTCTGTCGCGCCTTGTTTCTTTTCGCCAACTCAGCTAATATGCTTGCAACCGTCATGGCAAGTGAATTACGAAGCTTTGTATAGTTGCCTTCCGTTTTTGATTTGAATTTGCAGATCGATCGGTGGTCGGCGGCCATTGGGGTTTGGATTTCCCCTGGCAAATTGAGGACTGCAGACTCTGGTTCAACTACCCTTGACCGAAGGTATTTCATTGGTTGCATCTCATAAAATGAAAACAGCTGAATTCCATCAATGTAGTGGCGGAACTCTTCGTTGATAGCCTGGAGTGTTCCGGAAGCTTTCTTCAATTCCTCCACAAAAGTAGGCGATATGGAGAGAGCGTTCAACATCCGATCCAGGATTTTTGCCCAGTCAGAGCCTTGATGCGGTGTTGCAAGAAAATACATCGCCCGGAACCTGGATGTCAGGAAATTGAGAGACTTGTCATGTTTCGCCAACATATACGCTCGCTTTATCACCAAGCCTCCCATGCTGTGCCCGGTCATGATCAGTTGAGTATCTGCCTGTCCGATATAAGGAGAGGTCCTCAAGTCTGCTAGTAGGGATTGCGCGAAACTGTGTATGGTCCAACAGCCATCCCTGTGCTTGACGTAGTCCGAGTTGTACCCAAAGCTGTGGATGCGGACATTTTTGAAGGCGGGATCCTTTGAAAGCCACTCCTTTGGCCAATAATTCTGCGCAGTCGAGGGTTCAAGGCTCCAGGTCTTTCTTGAGCCACCTCCCAAGCCATGAACGAAGATCAAGTCGATAAGAGGCTCGGAGGGCGTATAGAGCAAGCTAAGGCCAAGAGGGCCTCTCTCATCAACTACCTCGTCGTAGTCGATTGAGCTTGGAACCGAGGGAATCTCTACGGGGGATCTGCCCTCTGGCAGTATAAGGCTGGCAGTAAATTCTTTGATCTTCCTGCGACATATTCTGCTTGACTTCAGAAAGATGGTCAGATCGGCCAAAGCTAACGATGAAGTGCTGGATCATGGGGACTAACATACCATCTTGCCCACATCTTTCCCCACAGCCTTGCAAGGTGTGAAATGTTTTTCACCCAGGTCACTATGGGATGATTGATGGGTTCCAGATGAAGGGGGGTCTCATTGCTGGTTTTCCACGGAGAACAAACTCAACTTGGTGATAGTAGTATGGAAAGCGAAGTTTCGAAGATAGTACGATAGAGCGGGAAGTGAGGCTGAGACCTCTCGCAGTGAGGTGAAACGAGCTAGTGCAGGAAACCTGGGCGCTTAGTAGAACAAGGAGGAGCGCATCCGAGTGGCGTTTGAGTCTCAGCAAAGAACTCGGACACATTTTGGTTAGCAGCAGAGGTGGTGGTGGTGGCGGCTACCTGCATGTCTGCTGAGGTTCCACGTGGCAACCTGCGCCAGGCTGCGGCTTCTGATGAAACTGCGGTCAGTCCACCATTCCTGAAGATTCAGACCCCCCTCCCCCATTTGTGAATGCAGAATTTACCAGACTCCATATTACCTCTGAATTACCGATTGATGGGAAATTGAGTTCACCTGTTAACGTTCCCATAGCCCTTTCTCACTCACCAAGGATGGCCGGTGGATAATCTCACCCTACCATCGAAGTAGGTGATCACGAGGCTTATAGGGAATACGCCCTCGTGATGGCACAGCTATCACCTCCAGCACCCACAAACCTATGTGTTTGAGCTGTCATCGTGAACGGAGACAGTGGCGATGTTGGGTCGACTGGCGACTCGTTGGATTTCCCGGGTGATGGACCTGGAGACTCGGGCCCGATACACGCCGAGCACTGTCGCTTCATCAAAATCCCCAAGAAACATAACATGCCAAATAACAACGTCGGCAGAGTGTTGCCCAAGAATACAGTTCTCTACACGACCAGAGAATCATGCAACGAGCGGTTGCGCGGCAACCGAACTTGTATGGAGAAAACCCTCCCACTCAAGAATTCCATCAAATTGGTCCATGTCGGCATCACGTAGCCGGGGACGTTTATCTGCCTCAACCAAGGCAGGAAGCGACTCGAAGAGGCGGGCGTCGTGGTCAGACAAATTGAGAAGGAAGAGGTTCGTGACCGGATATACAAGGCCTCTACGGCAGGACATAATCAATAGGATATGAGTGGATCGTCGAACGCAGCTCGAGGAGAAAAGCCCGGGGCCGTGCGCGTTTGCTGAGGGTCACCTTTTTGCTGACTTGAAAAGCTTCCTTGGTACAAGTCTTGGGGCTTCCCCTTCCCTGCTGAACTGTGGCTAAGGAACAATCAAACTCAAACAGGACACTTAGCTGGCCCGCTCCAGCGAGTCAGAAACCGCTACCAACATGCAGACTTGTAAAAATACAGACACTCACCCCCTGATCTGGCTAGTCGACCAGCTCACGTACAAGACGACGAGTCAACCCGAGATAAATCGCAGAAGCTTTCGAACCCCATTTTCCCTTAAATCTTCCCGGATTCGCAGCACGAGTCTCCTGCAAGGTAGCTCTATACTGGGCGTCATGGGTTCTGAGGAGGCAGAAGGATTCGAATCTGGAGGAACCAATCCTTCTGTCGATGCGAGTGTCATTGCGGAATTGCCTGGAGGGTGCCGCATCCTCTGTACCAAAAGACACGGCGAGAGCTTCTGGGCGAAGACCAACCGGATCGACGTCTTGTTGGCGGATGGGCTTACCAAACAATCATATTTCATCAAGATCATCTCCCACGATACGGGTAGAAACATGGTCCATGGAGAATTCGAATCGATGAAAGCTATCTACAACATACTGCCAGACTTCGCACCCAGGCCGACTGCCTGGGGCACGTATCGGAACGATCCCGACACGCACTTCTTCCTGTGCGAATACCGAGAAATGGCAAAAGATATGCCTGATCCGGACCAGTTTTCTGCACAACTGGCTCTGCTGCACAAGAACAGCAAGTCTCCCAATGGCAAGTTTGGCTTTCACGTCACAACCTACGGCGGCAATCTCCCGCAGTTGAACGACTGGGAGGACAGTTGGGAGACATTCTTTACAAAGAGTATGCGATGGGCACTCGACCTAGAACTAAAAGTCAGGGGACACGATCGAGGTTTTGATACACTGATACCGACTCTGTTCGAGAAGGTGATTCCTCGACTGCTTCGACCGCTGGAGAGTGAAGGCAGATCTGTCAAACCTTCGCTTGTGCACGGGGACCTCTGGTATGCCAACTCAGCGGTCGATGCCGACACAAGTGCCTCTTTGATTTTCGACGCTTGTTGCTTCTACGCCCACAATGAATGTGAGTGCTTCCGTCCTAAAGTCGTTGTGCCTGTTCCGTCAGAGAGGCCATAGTCTAACACATGTCAATGCCCTTCAAAACAGACGAGTTCGGGCAATGGATGCCTACTTGTAACAAATTCGGTGCCGCGTACTTGACCGCCTATCACTCTTATGTCCAGAAATCATCCCCAGAGGAAGATTACCAAGGCCGGCTGGATCTCTACAAGTTGTGAGCCCAGCCTACACACTTTCCGTTTCCCACGTCCCCGTTACTAATCATAGCGAAAAACAGAAGATTCAACACTCATGTGTCTGCTCTGTTCCCCGAAAATGAAACTTTGAGAGAACAGTGAGAAGCATTTCCTCTTTTTCCTCCCCATAAGCTGATTATACATGCGCCCAGGATGCTCGGAGATATCAGAGATCTCGTTGCGCGCTATGGCTCGTGACTCGCGACTCGCGCCGGCACAGGAACCTGATCAGGAGCCACCTACATCGGAATACCAAGGGCTAATCGATCGGTTGCGTTGTGCGCCCGGCTTCTGCAGTGTTTGATTGACATTTCCACAACGTAAGTCGCAACCTGTTCCAGGCTCGAGCCCGGGCCAGTGGCGGCCCTAGGCAAGGCGTGAAGCTGTTCTGGCCCGGAGACACGGGGACAGAACTCCCTTTTTGACTGCGGTATAAGGGCAATATGGCAGACTCAGCAAGGAACCCATTCCTACCCTCAATCCTAACAGGACATGTCCTCGAGCGATTAATTCCGAGATTCAACCCTTCAGGGCGATCTCCGGACGAACCTACCCTTCTGCCGCGTTACGAGGTACAAAGGCTTTGACATAAAAACTCGAATTATCTAGAGATTCAACATCTTTATCTACTCAACATGGATAAAGAGGAGGACTACAATCTAGCTTATATACTAGGATATATCAAGCGTGAAAATGGAGGAATTGCGCCCCTGGTGCGATTGAAGGTGTATAGGACGGAGATGGTTAGTCATATAGGTCGTTCGAGGTATATTATTATCTAGGGATCGTGAAGCAACGGCAACGCCTCTCTCATAGCGAGTAGATACAAAGATTGAAGCTGCGCTAACACACCTAAACTTGGCTTTGACCCGTTCTGGCCTTGCCCAACAGTGTATGAAGCGATCAATCAATCAAAGTCTGACCCAATGGAGTTACGTAGACACTTCGCAGCATATTGCCCTTCTCGGCCTGGTACAGTCACAGCCTTGCGGCAAGGATCCTTCCGGCCTGGGCACGTCCCGCATCTTGCTGTCATCCAGTATCCAGTCAAGCCCGTGTTCGCATTTGTATCCTTTTAGGGTTGCAAAATGCGAACTTTTGAATCGTCTGTCATTGCTTATGGGGCCTGGGGTTACCGGGAGACGGATAATTGGATAATGGCGATGGTTGTCTCCGAAACATATAAAAAGTGTACCAAGGTATACTCATGCTCAACCACAATTCTTACCTGGGAACGGCATTCCATCTTTCTCAGTTGTCACATGAAGATTCTCTTCCTGTCCAACGCGTCTCAAGGGCTCCTCACAACAACGTGGCCACCTCATTTTGATCAACGTCATGGCACAAAACCTCCAAGTCCGTGTTGACCAAGGCAACGCGACCATGTCCCATCCACCATCGGCAGAGAGTTACTTTAGAGAACCTACCTCGTCCAGTATTTTATACTTCCATATCGGGTTCATGATCCTGGCTTGGATAGGAGCTCTTCCCCTTCGCAAGTAGCTCCCATCTCTTCGAGGAACCAAGCACTGACAATCTCTAGCAGTGGCGTCGTTGGAAATGGCTCGCTCCAACCTTGTATATCCGGCTCGAATCCTCCTTCTCGGGTTGCATGCCCTCGGAACGGTCTTTGGTTTCGCATATAATTCCAAAACACCCGACTTGTATCGCAACAGCTCACATCATGCGCTTGCTTGGACCTTGACCGCGTTCGCTGTGTTGGAGTCGATTGTCAGGATCATGAGAAGTTTGTCGCGGTCTCGGTCCGTCAAATCCACTTTTGAAGGGAGTCACGAAGAGCAACCGCTTGTTTCGTCTGCCAGGAATTTTCAAGAAAGCGAGGAGTCTCTCGATCACGACCACATACACGCCATCGAACAAAACTATCTCACACCACAGAGGGAGCCTCGAAGAAATCGGATCAATTCAATGAGAACCGACTCGCACAATCGGCGTAACTTTCCTCTATGTCCTCCCCGCCGCGCAATTGATGGACGGTATGGACGGCTCTTCTCCTCGATCAGGGCCCAAAGGTGGACCAAGATGATTGCATCCCAGCGCTTTATTCCTCTTGCGGCACTCACGTCTGGCTTTTTCGTCGTGGTAATGATGGTCCTAGCATTTGTTGCTTTCTGCACTGGAATCGTCACCATGGCTGGAATATTTGTGAGAAGGCTTCCCCGTGGCTTCGCTTTGGATACTCACTGACAATGCCTAGCATGGAGATAATCTCTTGAATGGCTTGGCTCATTTCATCAAAGGCGGCGTCTTCTTCTTCTTCGGCATCATCACCTTACTCCGCTTCGTTGGCTCCCTGTCTGGGCTTGGCTGGGCGTGGAATCTCAAAGCTTCGGGTCCTTCATCTCGGAGCTGGCATCACTCCGTCACCATGGAAGGGCTTGAATGCTTGCTCATCTTCATCTACGGAATCAGCAATGTTTTTCTCGAACATCTCTCTGCGTGGGGAGAGGCGTGGACGGCGCAGGATCTCGAACATGTCGCGATATCGCTCTTGTTCATTGGCGGTGGGCTGGTGAGTGGTCCCGTTTGCGCCATCTGTTGACTGCCTGGGCAGTATATTTACTATATTCTAGTGCGGCATGATGGTTGAGTCCCGGACGGTGTCTTGGACATGGTCGATTCCAAATACCAGCACAGACAGAGTCGCTCTCGGTTCGAACGAAAGGCACACGTTGACACCCGGATGGTCGACCAACCCCATCCCCGCTATGATTATCTTCCTGTTAGGCACAATCCTCGCGGGCCACCATCAAAACAGCACGGAATCTACCATGATGCACAAATGGGTAATCACCCCTCTCAACACGCTCTGCGCTTCTGATGGCCGCAATGTGACGTTGTAACTAACGCGGTCGCAGGTGGGCAACTTCCTCACCGCAGCATCGGTGGCGAGGAGTCTCACGTACTTATTCCTCCACATTGCCCCCGCGAGATCTCAATCACCGTCCCGACCTCCAACCGAGCTCGTCACGTCGTTTTGTCTCATGTGCGGAGGTCTGATGCTCATGGCTAGCGTAAGGAAGAACTCTGCTCAATGTGGTCAAATGCTGATATCTCGTCGGTGAATACAGAACAGAGACACGGTCGATGCCATGATGGAAAATGAGCTGAACGCAATGCTAGTGGCCTCGGTCATGATGGGCCTCACGGCTGTTTTGATGGCGTGGTGTTTGGCCGTCGTTGGTATCAAGGAGTGGGCGCAAAGGGGGAGGGAGAGATATACAGAAGAACAAGGAGAAATGGCATTGGAGTGAGCGATGATTGTGGGCAATTGACTGGTTGACTTGGGCATGCAGGCAGCAGGAATTATCTCCATGCTTCTACTACCAGGAAAGTATTTTGTGTGCTTGGTACGTGGTGGAGTCCTTCTCCATTACCTCGTAATATGTATCTTTGTATCCACCTGGAGATCCACTTCCTTTACCCAACATGCCAATAATCCAAGCACCAAGCCACGTATGATTACGATTACGAATGATACTTGCGGTTAAAATGTTACCACCGCTTCCTCTTCGTATTCTCCTTGGCGTAATAATACGAAAATCAAGGCCGTCGTCAGGCTCCAGGATTAACTTTGACATCCCGAAGATCCGCGTGTACCTCGTACATATATCGCTAGGTAGCTACACGCGTCGAACCTCCCCCAACCAGAGCATCTCATGGGAGCAAATACCATCAAGTCTACTCGTACACTGACACTACCGGCCTTTTCGGATATCTCTACCACAACCAGCAATGGTTGGAGTCGCAGGAAGTTCCAAGGGCTGCAACACGTGCCGGAAACGCAAGATCCACGTACGTCTCACCATTCCCCCGCGAACGAGTATTCCCTGTCTTTTTTTTCCTTTCACCCTTGTGGCAATGGGGATTCTGACAAGGAACCCTCGGAAGCGAATCAAAGACATACCTTACCTAACCTCAACCTACGCTAGGTGTGTTGTTCGATTCTTAGTAGTGTGATGGAGACCGACCGTCGTGTGCGCGATGTCGAAAAACCAATCGTGTCTGTGGGGGTTATGAGAGGGAACGACACTTTAAGAATCTGAGCGCCTTGGACCGCGAGACGTTGTTGACGAGGACGCAGCCGTTGGTTTCGCTCACGGACTTGAGGCGGCAAATCACTGTTGATGGCGACGCACGCTCGGTTGACCAGTTCACGCCGGGCAGTGACTCCGGAACGGGTGGCACCAGCGTAATGACCGCGAGGATAACGTCCCAAGACCAGAAGTTTGAGGGGTTAAGGAACACCGCCGGGCTTGCGGAGGTGTTTGTCGACTTTCTCGCCAACTACATCCCCAGGAGAGAAGAAGAAGAAGGAGAGGAAGGAGAAGAACGTGACACCGGACTTCAGAACGCGAAAAAGACCCAACAAGTTTCCTGGCTCCAGGCCATCGACCCGTCGTCGCTGGAAAACAGCGCCTCGCTCGATCTCGCAATCCTGGCATTGAGCCTCTCCTGTCTGGGTCGCAGACACGGCGACGAGCGGCTCCGACGTGAAGGCACGGCCAACTACGGGAGAGCGCTGCGTCGACTCCAGGACATTCTCTCGCACCACAGCCTGCTTTTGGAGGAGCAGACTCTGGCCAGTTGTATGGCGTTGTCGATTTTCGAGGCATGTCTCTCTTTCCCATTCCCTCCTCATTCTTTCCCCCGTTCTCCCGTTCATCCCTCACAAACACTGCTGCGACGTTGGAGTCATGAATAGAACTGTTTATCATTGACCGGATTCACAGCTCCTCGAAGTCTCCGGGAAGAACACCTCCGGATGGGTTAGCCACGTCGAGGGGATGGCGAGGTTAGTCGAGCTTCGAGGACCCGAATCCCATATGACGGGATCGAGCCATCGACTCTTCCTGGGATTCAGATCCACCGCTGTGAGTTACCTACCTACCATCAATGTTGAAAACCACTCCCCAGCACTCACTCACTCACTCGTACGATTTCCACCAGATCACCCACGCCCTGGCCACCCGCAAATCGATCTTTCTCGCCCAACGGGACTGGCTGACCGTGCCGTGGAAGATACACCCCAAGTCGGATCTTGACCGGTTACAGGATATCATGGCTCAAGTTGCGACTCTGCTCGAGAAAGCCGAACGACTTAGGACTGCTTCGACTTCCACCGCCGTCGCCGCCACCGTGCCAGAGAGAACAGCACTCGTCCATCAAGGATGGATATTTCACTCTCAACTCCAGACCTGGTACCAGCGACTGGTCCGCAAGCACGCCGGGTGTGGAGCGCTGTATTGGGAGCGACCGGTGTCGGCACGATTTCATCTGCCTGTCCCGAGTGTGTTTACAACGTCACTACAGTTTCCGACCTTTGAAATCGCCCGACTCCATCTCTCCTACTGGACCATGCTGCTCTTACTGCGCACGAGCATCCTCTCCCTTGCCTCGCGAGAGTCGCACCCAAGCAACACTGACACTGACACTGGTGCCGAACCTCCTCCTCCTCCTCCTCTGGAGGTTCCAGAGATCCCGGACCACGACCTCGCAACCATGATATGCAAGTCAATGGACTTCTTCCTCTCCGACGACGCGCGCATCCTGGGTCCGCAAAACGTGTTTTTCGCCCTCCGCGTCGCCACACACGTGTTTTCCCGCCCCGCCACCACCACCTCCACCGCTGGAACACCCCACCACCTGCGAATCGTCGAGTGGTGTCGCGCCGTTTTTGACGAGTTGGACCGCCGGGGGTATTCGTTGGGCAGGATCTTGGCGGAGTGTCCGTGGGATGAGATCCCGGCGTTGTTGTCGCCTCGCAACCACGGCATCACCTCACGACGAAGGCCAGGGCCGGGGGTAGAGTTAGGGGATATAGGAGAGGGATAAGGATAGGGAGAGGGGGGAGAGGCGGAGTCAGAGTCAGTGTCCGGGGTTACGGCCAGGGGTATCTACACAAGATGGTTGGGTGGTTCGAGATAATTTCTACCTCGAACAGGGGTACACAAGATAAAGATACATACATACACACGCATCTATCTACCTACGTTGTTTGAGAGAACCACAATCGCTCACAATGGCGGAGAACCGAACCGTGCAAACCCATACAAAACAAACACTCCTAAAAGAAATCTACTGCCACTGTTTAAAGATGACGGCAGCGAGGGAGGGGTATCCATATCTCCTTTTCGATTTACGTGCGTGATCACAGAACGGAATGGTGTTACATTAATTAATGGTAACTGATATATACTACCTAGGTAACATACCATAGTACCCTGTTTGTCGGTCACGCACAGACACATCTGTATTGTAGCCGCAGTGTCTGTGTCTACATCTGTGTCCCTGTCCATTCAAGACGCTCCGTTGCTCTACACAGGCATGTGTGTCTGTCGCAACTCTACCCCCATGGCCATGATATACTCAACCATAACACAGGGGCAGGCATTTCGTCATGTCCACGTCCATCTCATCATCGTATCTGAGCATACCGCAACTAGGGTGAAGTGACTTCCAGTCCCCCTACATCCGGAGCGTTCAGCTGGGCTAAAACTCCCACTCAATCAGCATTCCATCTGGCCCTCTCATTTCTCCGAGTCCTCCCCCTTCTTCGCCCTCATATTCCGCATCCATGTCTTTCTTCTTCTTACTTTCCTTCTCCTTCCTCACCACATTCTTCGGCGGCGGCTTGTCTCTGTCCACCTTCCTCAAGAGGCTCGGGATGTTTTGTCTGCGAGACAGACCGATGCGGTAGATTGTCTTTCTCCCCGAACCGCTGAAACTTGGAGGGTTGATGGGTGAGTGCTTGGTCGGTCCCTTTTCTGCAGACGACGCCGATGCAGCTGGCTTCGGCTTTGCTGGTGTGCTGATCGCCTTGTTTACTTGGCCGTCGCTAGGTACAGTGTCGTTTTCTTCCAATGCCGCCCCTTTCTCAACCTCCGGCTCGGCCTCTGGTTCGGGAGATGTGATGGGTGAGACCGTGGGTGCCTTTCTCAAGTCTCCCTCCCTCTGATTTCTGCTTGCGCCAGTTGGGATGTTGCTGGACTTCTCCGCCAGCGGTGAACGACCCTTTGAATGCGATTCTCGGTCTTCCTCCTTTCCTTCAGTACTCGGTTGCTCCTGTTGCTGATCTCCCAACTTTTTGGGCTTTCTCCCCCGTTTCTTAGGCTCCACTATAGGGTCCTTAACCTCTGGAGGGTTCGGAATCTCAATGGTAATGTTGTTGCTCATTGCATCTTTGGTTTCTTCGCCGTCCTGTCCGAGTCCGTGCTCTTGCTCGCTTTTCGGGACGTCAGACTCTTTCTTCAACGCCTTCAAGTCAGGTGGCAGATCCAGCTTCACTGGCGCCGGCTTCGTGTCCATCCAGACAACATCTTCCTCACCATCGCTTAACATTGGGTCTGTTTTCTTGAGCAAGGCCGCCGCAGACGTCTTCGCACGCTTGACTTTACTCTTTCTACCTTTCTTGGTGCTGGGCTTTGCTGCACTGACGGCAGGAGTTTCTTGCTCTACACTGTTGTTGTTGTTGTTGTTGTTGCTCTTCGTTGGGGTGCGATGGTCATCTTCAACTGCCAGTGGAGGCAGAACAGTCTCATCCCCGTCAACAAACTTCTTGGATCGCGCCCGACTGGGACGAGGCTTGTAAGCTTCTTTTGGTAGCCCGATCATGATCTCATCACTGAGATTTAGCTCGCTTGTCGGTTGATTGATGAGGAGAGATTCTGTAGTCTGTTGTTCCGTCTCGTCTTCTACAACAAGTTTGGACCGAGACCGACTGGGTCGTGGCTTGTATGCTTCTTTTGGAAGTCCAATCGCAGCTTCGTCGCTCAAAATCATGTCGCTTGTGGGCTGTTTCCAGGGGGATGACTCGCCATCTCCTGTAGCGGCTTCTTCTCCCATGTGATTTGATTTCCTTCTCTTCCGCTTCCTGGAAGCATTTGTCGCAGATGTTTGAGATGCTTGAGATAACGACTCCATTGTTCCCCGGCGAGATCTGGTCGCGTTTGCCAAGATTGTGCAACCCATATCGTCTGGATCGTCATTAACATCAAGACCAGGAGATTTGGAAGACAGTCTAGAATTCTTCGCTTTGCGTCCGCGTTTTCTGGGCAATGAGTCCTTCTCCATGGACATTGTAGGTATATCCCTAGTGCTGGCTGGAGCAGGCATGTCGTTTGTGATCTCAGTTACTTGGAAGAGGCCGTCTCCATTCGCAGAGGCCGTTCCATCTGTCTGAGTAATTCGAGCCGGATCAATCCCCAGCGGTTTTGTTGGTGATAACTCTGACAAGATTTGCAAGGATTCGTCTTGCCATGGCTCGTGAATATCCCGACTCTCGTCAATGTGGGTTTGTCTTGCTTCAACAACCTCGACCAAATTCACGAGGTTTTCCTGTCCGGCTTGGTTGGGTTCTTCCAAAAAGGAGATCTGGCTCAACGACCCAAACGGGTTTGTGTTGACATCTAGGCCCTGACCTGCGCCCCGGAAGTCTAGGTTGATGGATTGATACTGTCCCATCGAGGCCATCGAAGTGGTCATACAGTGGGACGGGTCAGCCAAGGGTCGTTCGAGAAGCGGGATTGCCCCGGAATTGTTGCTTGTGTCGGTCAGAACCGGCATGCCCACGTGAGACGACATAGTATCTATGCCCGACGCTGTCTGATCTGCTGCATTCCCATCCTGATCGGTAGACTCTGTATACCCAAGTTCCGGGGAATATTCAAGGGGCGGAGCAAACAAATTGTCATTGTGAGAAGTAGTGCGAGACCTGGATGCTGCTCCATACGTTTTTGACCTTTTCACTTTCGGGTTCTCACTGGGTCTCTCGTGCTGTAATTCTCCAAGACCGTCGTGTAAAGCAGTGTGAGCTCTCTTCTTTGGCTTCATTTCCCCAAAGAGTGTCGCTGTCTGGGCAACAATGACATCCGTAGAGCCATCTAATTGGTTGAAGTCGCCCGGGCGCAGTGAGGCAGAGGATGAAAGCTTCTGAGTAGGCAGATACTCATCGAAATCGACGTGAAAGTCTGAGGTCAGGCCTGGGAGTGGATTCACTTGAGCGACTTCGTGGGCGGTCGCTCGTTTGATGGGCGAGGCGAGGTCGGACTCGCCATCTGAATCCGCTATTTCAGCAGGCATCACCACAATCCCGTCATCCATGTCTCCATGGAATGTTTGGTGAGCGACAGTAAGCGGTTCGGGGTCACGAAGTTGGTGCCGAGCTCAAGCGCATGTCAAAGGACGCGTCTTGACGCGCGTGACCACGTGACAATGTCCCACCGTGGGATTTGTCTGCACTCACTCTACCTACTTGTGGACTGATTACTCCGCAAACTAGCGAACTGCATACATCTCGCTAGATATCTGGCGTATGGGGACGTTACATTTCTTACGGGAAAGACAACTGCAATTCGAGATGCGGTAAAGGGAACCCGAGAATGCTAACTCCGACTGGTCTTGCCCCAGGCTTGGAATCTCAGCCTTGCAGCTGGAGTTTCAATATTGTACCAGGTGATCGATGGCGACGACTATAAACGTGATCTTTACAAGAAACAGTTCATGTGACGATTGAAATTTGAGCACATGTAGTCACTTAACAGCCGGACCCGATTTATCTGCAAGCTACTCTAGATGGTAGACCAGTGATGGTATATCAACACCCACGAAATACAGCCTCGTTCTGGCTCCTGGAAATATCAGTCAGAAATCTAACCGAGGAGTGCAAGGCGCTCCTAAGTCTTAACCAAAATGGACGGTTACAGTCCTTCAGATCTCCAGATGCGCCAGTAAGAATATAAACGATGTAGGAATCACTCCCTGTCGACGCACGATGATTGTGATCCTCGAGAATTATGAGCGTCGACGTGAAACAACCACAGGAGTGCCCATTCGCCTTCGCTGATCTTCGCTGATCGCAACAAGTCAAAGTTGAAAGTATTATTGATAAGTTTCCGCCGGGAACCAACAGTACGGGAAGTTCCGCCACAGTCGTATAGATCTCGCCAACCTCGCGCGTCAGTCAGAGATACCACTCAACACTTCATCGAGACGTATCTTAACTGGCGCTGTATCATGTGGTGATGGGATCAAGAACAATCCCTCATTATCAACCATCACACAACCAATCGAGGTCTCACTTGCGCCTGATGGCAATGGCCTGAGAAACATCCTGGGGAAACGGACGGCAATCCGCGGAGGTTTCTGCTGCGCGAACTGTATACCAGTCACCTCCAAAAACAGAAACGACCTAATGGAAAATAAGCCGAGCAAACATCAGGTCTATGGGAAGAACCGGGGTGGAGAACAGACAATCACTATTCCAAACTTTACCTCGGCCACCTCGCCTGTAAAAGTTGGCACGTATGTTGTTTTTCGCTTAGACCTACCGCTCGTCTGATACCAAACTTTGAGCTGGTCAGCCGGGAGGCAACCAGAATGCTGTCTGAACGCACATGGTGGAGAAGTTCGGGCAGAAACTGCTTGGAGGACAGGGGCTTGGTGGAGGGCTCAACACTCTGAACTTCAAGAACTTCGCAAGAAAGTTGTTGTATTGGATCTTGATCATTTAGCCTCCTCTGCTTGCGGCTGTGTTTCCTTGACAAATAATACATTGTCTCCAGACCTCTTAACGAATCCCTTGAGCTAGTGACCCCAAGAAATCGGGGAAATTGTGAAATGTCAAAGAGGTCCAGACGACTTTTTGCATGACACTGCTGTCTCGTCGTTCGGTAATGCAAGTGCAGGGCTATCGTGTCAGGAGTCTGGCCGTGAATACTGAGAATTGCGCAGATAGGTACAGTAAAACACGGCACGGAACGTCTCGGGTTCGCTTTATTGGTTGATCGTCTTGACCTGAGGTTGGAAGAGAAAAACAAGACTGCGAACGCTTGCCACCTGATAGAAGCGGATGATATCTTACACAACAGAGTGCTTGAAATGCCACATGCGACATCCGCGGGATGCCAATGGTGAGTTGTCTGCGGACGATTCTACCTCTTTGTGTCTTATACGGCTCGACAGAAGAAAATAAAGTCCCTTCCAGGTACTCGTGTCCTTCCAGAGGGGCGGGCCCACAGCGGAGAAATCGCTCGAAGCTGGAAAGACTGGCTGGGCTGATTCGGGACGCGGATTCGAGGACAGCGGAGCCTGAAGGCCCAGACGTCGGGCTCCAAGGGAGAGATGAGAAATGTGCCATCGTGTCGGATCGGTCGACGTGGCTTCACGATGGTGGATGGAGCATCGCTGGGGGGAGACGGAGAGCTCGTTCCGCTGTCCGGCAGTCATAGCGTTTTATGCATGTGAGCGCAACGTGCGACGACCGAGTGCGAGGATTGGTCGAAGCGAAGGTGCAGGAAATCATGGTCAATCGAAGTGCTGCGGGCCCCTGGGACGATGGGGTAAAGGGTTAAGGCAATCTCTTGGAGAAAAGGAACGGTGTGGAAGACGTGCAGCCGTGGTAGAAAGCGTGATGAGAGAGCGATTCCGTACAAATATGGATGAGGAGATGAAGTTCGGGATGCAATACTGTAGGTACGGGAGTATATTTCGAATGGCGGATAGAAAAGAACCAGTAGAAATTGCATTCGGCGTCCTCTAAAAGTGGGCTGAGATGAGATTCCCTGTGAGTGGACAGTTCTACACGGGGAAGTCCTTGGGCCTGACGATGATTCAACGTCATGGTCGCACAGAAAATTTGGGCGGAGGAGAAAAATATGGAGAAGGGAGCTCTTGGGTGCAAGCCCAACAGGTGGCCGGGAGCGGATAGGCAATAATGAGTCCCTAAGAGTCCCTAAGCGCTCCAGAGAACACCTACGAGTGCCCGGGTAGAGACACGGAGGAGAGAGCCGCCTGGAAAGTTTGTTGCCCGCCACCACAAACTACCTCTACCAACTTCGATCTACACATCGCTCAAAATGACTCCGATATGATGCAAAGGACACCACTTTCTGCATGGATACCACGAAACATCAGGATAATACCTCGTACTCTGCATCATACCGCATCAGGCCATTGGCATAAGGCACCGTGCATCTGATATATCCATCATCGAGATCGACGCCCCCCCCTACACCCCTCTCAACCATTCCAGACAACACGACGCTACTCGCTCACCGAATCATCGTCTCTCTCGACACTCAGCCTCTCGCTCTTCCACGTGTCTGCTGGACGACTCCCTTCCTTGGTGCCCTGTCCCACCAGAGATTGACCGCCTCCTCCGGCTCTTGTACCTGCTCCAACCCTCGTTCCCAGCACGTTGGCCTCCTCAGCACTACCCGACGTTTGCTCCTCTGCTCGCTTCTCACCTCTCACCCCCTTCACGGACCATTCGTAGCGAATCGTCGTTACACGCACGACCCCTTCCCTGCCACCCTCCGTTCACTCAGGGAGCAGTTGAGACCGCAGACTGCTCGCCCAATGTCCTCCCCATGTCAAATAGCGCTCCCGCCGGAAGACCGTCCGCGCCAGGTTCGACGGTAAATGGACACCCTTTGCTCCGCCATGAACCAGGCTCTACTTCAACTGTTACCAGTCTGAGTCCCTCGTCCAGTTCCAAGCCTATTCCAATCTCACGGGGGACAAAAGGGTTATATTCTTCCACGAATACAAACAATGGCAGAGGTCCGCTCTACAGTCTTCATCGGGCAGCCACGTTGGGCGAGCATCTTCCTCAACTATCAGAAAGAGACAGTATCTTTGCTGAACACTATGTCTCTCCCCCGAGCGAGCCTTCCACTCCCCTAGACGGGCCAAGAACATCTCCGTCTTCCATTCCCTCGCGGAAAGCACCATTCAATATGTCGACCATGGTGACACATCCCGTCCCTCCTCCCGATACAAGCAAAACTCCTCGCACCCACTCTCCACGGAAGCCGGAGTGGATTCGACGATCCGACTCTTCAACTGATGTAGATACGCCTCCCTCGCCGTCCCATCCTTCAACTGGTACGATCCACGGTATCAGACGGATTGCCTCCGATTCGAACTCATGGACTAAGAAGTTTCATGTAACATTGGGGAAGATGGAGAGCCACGAGGGGAAAGACCAAGACACGGGGAGTACAGGACAACATCGGTATACTGGAGGGGCCCAAGAGAAAGAGACCGCTTCGGAAGAAAATGGGCAACATACAGTGGTTGAGAGAGGCGATGCCATGCGTGCTGTCCTGAAGGGCCCTCGCACAGAGCGGAGTGTCAGTCGTGGCAGGGCACATGTGGACAAAAGTATAGAAGCTACAGTGAAGAACCCCGAAGTTGGAGGTACAGCACGTAGCAGGAAGGCTAGTCATATGATGGGTATTTTCGATCCACGAAACGGCCCGGATTCTCAAGGATTGAACGTCGGTGACCAGTTCAGTCACATTAGTGGCAGCAGGGAGCCCTCGAAGTCGTCTTCACGACCAACAAGCCCGGCTACTCAAGATGCTAAATTTTCATGGAGTGCTCGTCGGCCTTCGAGAGAACGCATTGACCCTGTTGTCACCACTTCCCAAGATGCCACAGGCCTTGGGAGTTTACGCAGTTCACAGGCCACTTCTCCACTCAGACCTGACCTCGATCCTTATTTCCGTCAACAGGATCTTGCAGAGAAACCAGACGTGAAGGGGAGAGTATCTGATGATGGCAAGGAAATCTATCAGGCGACAGTACGTGATGCGACTCCTGGGGAGGTCACCGAAGAGGAGAGAGAAGAGGACCAGCACCCTTCTGAAGAGGAGCATATATCGGCAGCTGTCTACTACCCACATCCAGGTCCGTCGCCTGAAGAGATCGAACGCTTCACCTCCCCAGGAGAGGTTGCCTCACCAAATCTGAACAACAATCGACAACTACCGAGACCGACGGACGAGATTGTCCTCTCAACCGACAACAAAACAAACGAAGCGTTGGGAGGCACGGAGCACATTGACATATCAGTCGTCTCGCAGAATGAGAAGAGAATGTTTCATGGTAATTATCGCCCTTTGGACGAAGGCACCGGGGACTATCATGTGCCAGCACTATCCCCGCTTGAAGAAGCTCCCTCAACTGCAATCGTCAGTACTTCGGAGTCGGAGATTGAATCTAGTGATGATATCAGCCGGCAGAGTCAAACAGATGATATGTCAACCACGCCAACGCAACGAAGCACACTATCTCGGCGACCAACCGAGGTTCAGGGTCCGCCTAGGACCAAGGGAAAGGTTGTACTTGAACCTTATAAGCATCAAGTGGGAGGGCACTCGACCATATTTCGCTTTTCTCGTCGCGCCGTCTGCAAACAGCTGAACAATCGGGAGAATGAATTTTACGAACGAATCGAGCAAAGGCATCCGGACATGCTCAAATTCCTTCCCAGGTATGTCTAATCTATCCTGCTCGACTGACCCTTTTCATCCTTCACCAAGATCGAAGAGAGATGGGATGACTGACATGGTGGGCAGATACATTGGCGTACTGAATGTAACTTTCTCGAAGATTCCAAAACAAGCACAGAACTCGGAGGCAAAGCCTGATGGTAACTCGAGGACTGAAAATCCTGGTCAAGAAGACCGTTCCAGAGAGATAGAAGGCACGTCCGACATCGGCTCGAGGTCCATTATTTCCTCGTCTGGAGACCAACCACGAATTGTCAGCCACTCGATGCAACAAATCGGCAGTATTCCTGAGGTTATCCTAGAACAGAACAAACATATTATCCCCTCCAATTACTTCGCTTTGCCAGAGCGGCCCAAAAGTGCGGACCCCAATCACGGGCGCCGGCGAAGCAAGGATTTCGATCTTCCAGATACCTCCGCACAAGAGTTTTCAGAGGCAGAGAAATCGCCAAACAGACCATCAATGCCTGAACATTCGAACAGTTGGGGCCATACTACTGTCAACGAGGGCTTGAAGGATAAAATTCTACGCGAAGTATTCGGTCCTCCTCCCGTCCAGTATATCCGTCGTCATATGCCCTCACACAGCTCTGTTCCGCGATTCAAAGGTCATCACGTCCCTCGGCGGAGGAGTAACCTGTCTACAAATTCGTTCCCCCATGCAGATGCAAAAGATTTTGGTCCGTCAAAGGTTCACCATGAAACACCGATGCCGCATAACAAGACACCGGATATACCTGCACCCAGTGAAGCACGCTCACAGACCAATGACGGTGCTAGTGTGTATTCCTCATCTGCCTCTGCCTTTGATGATCTCAAATACAACCTCGAACAAGTTAAAACTGATGGAAGTGAGGTGTCCACCTCCTCCCTTGCAGAAAACAGACAACATGTGAAAAGGCGTCATTCTGGAATGGGTCTGCGACGTCGACGCCAATCGGTGAATGAGAAACAGAGTCCTGGGTTGGAGTATTTTGAAGACGAGGCCTATACAACCGATTTTGGTCCTGACACCGGAGGCGATGTTTTCGCCATGGACCAGGAGAAGACACGGGATACTCAGAAGCACCGCCCAAGTCATTCGACAGTCAACGGCGTGAGCCAGTCTCAAGCGGGGGACGTCAGCATGTCTAATCCTCACTCAAACAGTACTGGCAGACCCAGAGAGTCAGCTACGAAGAGCTTGATCCCGTCCAATCCAAAAGAGGCCCAGAAAACTTACAATGCTTCCGGCGATCGAGTTGTATACTTCATCCTGCTGGAAGATCTTACCAGTGGTATGGGACGGCCCTGTGTACTTGATCTCAAAATGGGAACACGGCAATTTGGGGTTGAAGCCACCAAAAAGAAGATGGAGTCTCAGCGCCGCAAGTGCAAGTCGACAACCTCTCAGCAACTGGGTGTCAGAATATGCGGCATGCAAACATTTAATGCCAAGACCCAAAAAGTATCGTACGAGGACAAATACTATGGGCGTGACCTGAAGGCTGGGCGAGAGTTCAGGGACGCGCTCACGAGGTTTTTGTATGATGGTGTCAGCTATGACAGTGTCGCACGGCATATCCCCACCATTCTTCACAAACTCTCCAAGCTCGAGAGCATGGTGCGAAGATTGCCAGGATACAGATTCTACGCGAGTTCGCTGCTCATGCTATATGATGCCGAGCCCTACAAGTCTCGAGAAGCTGAAGAGGCGGCAAGGGCCGGCATCGATATCGCGGCGCAAAAGAAAAAGGAGGGCAAAAAGTGGCCGCCGCCTATTGATATCAAGATTGTGGATTTTGCAAACTGTATCACCGGCGAGGATGAACTTCCCCCCAACGCTCAAGCGCCGCCTGCCCATCCGAATGATATTGACCGAGGCTACCTGCGCGGGTTAAGGACTTTGAAGGCCTACTTCGAACGCATTCTGGCCGACATCAAAAACAACGAAAAGAAGGAGATAAGTGGAAGGGAGGAATTAACCACCGACAATGAAGGCGCCGGCCACGTGTCACATGGCGGGAACGATACGCCAGAGGAAGAAGGTGAAGTCAGCGTATAAATGGCGAGCTGGCATGCACCAGGATTAGATTTAATACGGGGCAATCCCGAACTTGTCAGACCCCCTATCGAGCTTTAGCGAGGAGTGAGGAGTTATCAAACGTTTTGTTCTGGGCCAGAGGGACTGTTTACATACCGAGGGGTGGAAGGCTTGGGCCATAACGGCCAAGTGTTTGTTATCCGACAAGCAGGAAGAGGATCATGGAGCTCGGAACACGTCTGGAATGTCCGTTTCAACCTGTACGAGGTGGGCTGGGTGGAATTGAGCTGATGCCATGATAGTTCTCATACCGTGTTACGAATAATGCAGTGCACCGGTCACTCCAGGCTATAGATGTCCAAGGGTTAGGATGAATGCATGACTGAATGAACATAGCATTGTTGGTATAGTTCAGAGGCTCCCGCTGTCCAAAGGAATGACATCCTCTGATGAGGTTAAAGACCCAACCTTGGGCGTTAGTTGAGTGCGATGTCTGGTCGACGTTCTCCAACAAGCGAGTCCTGGGCTTCTTCTCATATGTAGTATACTCGACCTCTGCAGATGTACTGAGTGGTGCGGTATCACTTGGGGATTCCTTAGTCCATAGCATGTTTCTGGTTGAGCTGAGCACCTCGTTCAGCTGGTGGAGGCACTTTCAAGTGGATCAGCCAATCACATTGTCAGACCAGCCAGCCTCGCCCCCTTGCCAGCAATGGCTTCGAGTTGTTCCACAGGTCTCTCTGGCCTTGTCTGGTGAGCCAGGCAAATAGGTAGATAGTCGAGGACCTTGTGCAGAGGTCTCAGGGGGAGGGGCTGGAGGGGGTGTTTAAAAGACGGGATATATCGCCTTCACTCACCAGCCGTATTCCCAACATCATCGTCGCAATACTTCAGACTTTCGAGCATTTTGACGCCCACCCTCGCCATAAGACTGCAACAGAATTCGGCACACACTTTCAGCCACGACATCGAAATCACCACGAGACAGACAAAATGTCGCCGAACTCAAAGACAACCAAATTCCTCAATATTCTCGAGAATATGGGCACCTCACTCCGCGCATCCCACAAGAAGATCGCTTCAAGGCTGCTTGAGCAGCGGTGTCCCGCATCAGAGAGCCCGAAAGCGGGTGTGTGGCGAGGGACGTCGTACTTGCCTTACGGAATGCAGACTGTGACAGAGGCAGACGAAGCTGGCTAGCGAGATGGCGTTCTTCAGACGGTGAAATGTAAGAAAGAGGAGGAACATTCTATATTCCAGAACGGTGAGCTTTGCGATGATACCAGGACGGGTGTGTGGAGGACGCCTTTTAATATCTGCCGACGAGGCCCCCAGCAACCAAGGGCCCGGGCAGTAGCGCTTGGTGCCGTCGAAGCACATTCAAGTCCTCAGGCCAGTAAGGCTGCGGAATAGCCTTGTACTGCAAACCTGCCCTGAGGCCATGCAGGTATCGCGTGGGGTAGTCGAGGGCGATAAGATCATGAGTTTTAGGGTGCTTGGCCTCGAATGACAGGATCGCACCACTCAAGATTCATAGCAACGATTTGACCTGACAGGTCAAGAGGCACCATTCTATCCGGCGCTCGTGAGGAGCCATGTGGGATACTGGGGTGAGATCTAACTTTCGATCGTGCGAGTTGAAGACATGGTCAGGGAAATGCACAGCCTTAAAGAGGCAAAACAGTATATGGGGACGGGGAGATAGGCAGATGACAACCGAGATGAACCCATAGGGAAGTTGTCTGAAGGGAGTGATAGACAATGATGACTGCTCGGTACAGTTGTTGATAAGTCAGCCTAGTCAGCCTGTCACGTGCCTGTCAGCCCACTTCGGTCCATCTTGTCCCGCAATCTCGAAATTTACCCCTGGCACGTGACTGGAATTCTCCCTGCGGCAATATTTTCTTTTCCCTGTTCGCACTTTACCGCCTTGGAGCAGATCATTGAGAACCGCAAGAGCCTTTCAGAAACAAAAGCCCCGTTTTTCCCACCCCGCCATTCCTCCCTCGTTCGCTCCTTGAAACCTTTTTAAACCCTTCGTCGGGCTGCTCTGCTACACTCCCTACCTATAGTCATTACCTCGCAGACAGCCAGTATGGCTTCGACAACAATCACCCGCGACAATGTCACGACTCTCTTCCCCGATGTCCACACGACGTTGATCGGCGCCGATATGGCACCAAACTCCATACCCAACGGCACGTCAGATGCCAACCCGGACGACATGCTTGCCGGCTACGATGAAGAACAAATCCGTCTCATGGACGAGGTCTGCATCGTCCTCGACAACGACGACATGCCCATTGGATCCGCCTCCAAAAAGGCTTGCCACCTAATGACCAATATCAACCAGGGACTCTTACATCGTGCTTTCTCGGTGTTTCTTTTCGACCCGCAGACGAAGAAATTGCTCCTGCAGCAAAGAGCAAGTGAAAAGATCACGTTCCCCGACATGTGGACGAACACATGCTGTTCACACCCTCTCGCGCACCCTTCAGAGACCGGCAATGGCGAGCTGACAAGTAACATCGAAGGCGCCAAACGCGCTGCACAGAGAAAACTCCACCACGAACTCGGCATCAAGTCATCACAAGTGCCCATCTCGGACTTTTCCTTCCTCGCGCGCATTCACTACCTTGCACCCTCGGACGGCACGTGGGGCGAGCACGAAATCGACTACATCCTCTTCATCGAGGCCGACGTCACGTTGGACATCAACAAGAACGAAGTCAAAGATACGCGGTGGGTGAGCCCGGAGGAGCTGAGACAGATGTTCAAGGATGTGGAGACGCAGAGCGGCAAGGACAAGGCTCTGAAGTATACGCCTTGGTTCCGGCTGATTTGCGAGGGGATGCTGTTCCACTGGTGGGAACAGCTTGTGCAGGGAAAGTTGGGCGAAGTGGCCAACGAGACACACATTCGGAGGATGTAAACAACCCAAGCTACTTTGAACGTCTCGGACATGGCAATTGCCCCAGATTGTGTCCACTCAAGGACTCAGACCCTTGTGAATGGGTCGCAACGCGCTACAACTCGGGATAAAGAGCATTATTTGGTAAAAGCCAGCATCGTTTTCTCTCACTATCAGGCGTTCCTGGCGTGGACGGGGAAAAACTGGGCCAGGGCTCATGATGAAACGGATAGTTATAGTCGGTACTGGTCATTGATTGCAGACAAATCGAGATCGATATCCTGGGTGTCTGGGAGTCTGGGAGAAAGAAACCTGCCTAGCCCCAGCATCAAGGAATTATTAATGCCCCCTTTTCTCTGTCTTTTCCTTTCTTTTCTGTCTGTCTGTCCTGGCTACTTACAAGATACTGTGCTTGTCCTAGGTGAGTAGGTGTCTCTCAATGCCCGCGATAGCCTGTACCGTGCAGTCGCAGTCTACACACGACGCCGAACTCGATTGTGAAATGTATGATAGATACACTGAGTAAACTTGCATGTAGCTTCATGGTCTGGATATGTCTATGGCCTAGCTAGCAATAGCTATGGCCGGGGTGCTGGGCTCGTTCGAGACATACATACATACATACATACGTGCCAGACCAGACCAGCCACTGTATATATATCGTACGGTAGGTCCACTGCATACAGGAGATGCATTGCGTCGATTTGAATCTTCATTAGAGGTCATTCATTAGCATAGATCTACCTACCCTAGCACCCTAGGTACCTATGCAGCAGCAAGATCGTAATCATCTGCCGAGACGAGGTCCATGGACTCGGAGGATACCTGCAGCACTTCTGAGTGTGTGTATTTAGAGAATATGGCTTTTGTAGTTCCGTAACGCATCAATCACTGGCCACTTTCTAGATTCCTGGCCCTCGCTTCCTCGACGCTCCTCTGCCAGTCGGTCCGTGCGAGGTACACGAATTCAATCACAGCCACCAGGCCCAGCGCGAGGGCCACACCGGTCCAAAGTCCCCAAAGCCCCCAGCCGGCACCGAACGCCGTGCCGAAACTGATTGGCATTGCAAAGACATAGTAGCAGAACAGCTGCACGTAACCGCCGAATTCTTGTCGACCTAGGCCGCGGAGGACGCCGTTACAGTTGGCGGCAAGAGCATCGAATAGTTGGAAAGCTGCGCACAGAGGGAGAATTTCGCTAACGATGCGGACCACCTCAGGGTCTGAGGTGAAGAGGTGCGGGATGTAGTCTTTCAGGGCCGAGAGGAGGGTCACGTTGAGGATGCCAACGACAATGGCAGCGGAGAAGGTCACACGTGTTGACACTTTTGCGGCATCTGCCAATGTGGCACCGATGAGGTTTGCGACCCGCGTGGAGCCAGCAATAGACAGGGGGAAGGGGATCTGGAATGTGATCGAGGTGAGTGTGGCGAGAACAGACTGTGCGGCGAGGACTGTCGTGCCGAAATACGAGGCAGCAAAGGTCAAAATTTCGAATGCGAGAACTTCGGCTTCAATCATCACCACCCCTGGCAAGGCTAGTTTGACCATGGGTCCCCAGTTCTGTAACGCCTTTTTTGTGAATCCGTTCCAGCACGACATACCGGTCTTGGAGAAGAAACGGACGTAGATGAAGAGACCTAGTGGGAGCAAATTATCTGTGATGGCCACAGCGATAGGGGCTCCCACAAACCCCATTTCCAGCTTCCAGACGAACAGCCAGTTCATGAAAGCATTAAACGGGGCACAGAAAAGGAGAACATAGAGAGAGGCTGAGAAGAGCCCCTGAGCCTGGACAAAGCGTTTCCCGGACTCAAAGGCTGCATAGCCAGGTGCACCACAGAGGACGACCTTCAGATACAGGCCTGCGAGCTTAGCGACCTCTGGTTCGGGGACCAGGGCAAGGAGAATTTTGTCCGCAAGGAGCCAGATGATGGCAATGGGTATGGTGATGGTCCATAGAAAGTAGATCATGCGCTGCATTTGCAGGCCGACCAGTTTCTTGCGGCCGGATCCGTAGGCTTGCGCACAGAGGGTGTCAAGAGACGTGGCTAGACCTTGGTAAATGGCATAGCCAGTGATGTTGGCAGACATAGATGCCAGGCTCACTGCCCCTAGCTCCACTGTACCGATATGTCCAACCGTGAAAATGCTCGCGACGGTGAGCGAATACTGGAGCATAAAGGTTACCATCAACGGCGCAGAGTACCGAGCAATTACTTTGGCTTCGCGCTGCCAGGTTGTGTGAATCATGCCTGCTGCCACAGCTTCCTCCCACTTCTGATTGATGGTCTGGGCGTCATCTTGTCCGCCATAAGGGAGGCCTGGGTCACCTAACAACGGCGAGACCTCAGTTGCAAGGCCGGCGTTAACCTCCACCGCTGGGACTGCCTCTTCATCTCGAGGGATTTTGCGGTCACCGCCAGGTATATGGAAAATGCTTCTCCTGCGACTGCCTTGGTCGCCCGCGGTCTGAGGGTGTTTGGGTGGTATTAGATTGTTGTCTCTCAGTAGCGACCGTTCCTCCTCCATTGCCCGCTGTCTCTCTTCCTTGGAGAGTCGCTCATGTTCTGGTGCAAGGCGGGGTAGGAGGGTAGCTCTGTTTCCCGCTCCAGCAAAGCTCGGTCTGCGGTATGATCCCACAAATGAATATCCCCCTGTTCCTGGAGCAGATGTGGAAGGCCGCAGCGTAGAACCCTCTGATTCGGACTCTGTCTCTGTGGTTTCCTCGTCCGTGTCTTCCTCGATATCCCGGGCAAGTGAGGCCTGGGCGATGGGCGATGGATCTGGGAGGGAGTTGGAGAAGACTCGGTTCGTGACACTGGTGACACGCTCGAGAGGGCTGATGTATTTGGGAGGCGTCGCCATGTTGGGCAGGCCTGTTGACGAGATAGAAATACTTTCTGGCGGTGACTGGGACAGACTAGCTCACGAGACCGAGTGGCATGCTAAGGTGGCAGAGGACCTTTGAATAACTATATAGCGAGAAACAAGTTGCGGCAGGAGGATGGCAGCGCAAATCATGACCATTTCCGCCTTGGATCAAGGTTGAGAAGATATGGTTGAAATTACTACCACGTTGGTTGCTCAACTGATAAAGCTCGGTGAACCAACAAACCAACTAGTTACTCCGCAGATGTGCGCAAGCAAGGCGAGCCTTCAGATGGTATTAATCGGCTACGCTGACCAAATCCGGCACCAGTTCTCGCCTGCGCTTAACTGCTTCTGGGGGCTTGGAGGCGGCTCTGACTGTTTTCTCAGGTGTTATTGGTGGCTTTCGGTGCCTACCGCTGGGAGGAGGCAAGGGCACGGGCGCTGGGAAGGACATTATCTTCGCCCGGCTCCGGCTACCAGGTTGAGAACGAGTGCATCTAGCAAGGAATAGATGGATAACGAAAGGGACGAACTTGTTCTCTCAGATAGCAAATATCCAGGTCCGTTTTCACCTGGGACATGGTAACGAGCTCACTCACAAGCTCAATAATGCCCCGTCGTGTGCTTGGAAGAAGTGAAGCATGGAGAACCTCGTATTATTCGTTCAAGGCATGCCCAGTACGCCTAGAAGTGGTTTTGGGGCTGCCGAGGCATCGGGGTTTAGGGCCACTGGGTGACTGGGTCATCTCTGCTTGGGGTGCAGGTGGTTATCGCGCATCGATCGGTTGCGTCATTTTAGAGCCCTGCGAACCATCCAGAGCGAGCTCCATCGCTTTTACAAGTATTCCTGTATTCATGCAGCATCAGCCATATCCATTCCTAAATGTGTGTTACTGACTTAGAACATTTGTGCTTGCCCGTCCAACGACCATAGATATGGCTCCTCCCGCGGATCCAGACATCAGTCCTCCGCCCACAACGGAGGATGCCTGGCATCTCCTCTACAACCCCTTCGGGGCTACCATCAACGTTGACGAGTAAGTTTCTTCACGGGGATGCTGGGGAGAGCCAGATGCCTAATCAGCGTGTCATACAGCACCCATCCAGAGAATCCCATCCAGATGTTTCTTCTGCGACCTCTCTATGCACCCCTTCTGTTCTCTAATGTTTCATCTGATGCCCGCGACCATTGTGCCAACGAAAGAACGTTTTTATCCTGGCTTCGGCTATCCATCTACATGGCCGTTGTCGCCGTCGCCATATTCGTCAACTTCCATCTGAAGAGCCAGCCTACCTCCCTGGAAAGGCGGTTATCGCATCCACTCGGAATCATCTTCTGGATCCTTTCGCTGGCGTGTCTGCTGAGCGGATTGGGCATCTACATGCGGACAGTCACAAAGTATGCGAGACGACGGGCATTGGTCCAGACGGGGATGAAAACACAGATCATCTTTGGGGTAGTGTCGACGGCGATTATTGCAGCTTGTGCGTTATTCTTGGGGGCCGAAGTGCAGGCATCGAGACAACGGCAGGCTGCCGCTGCCGCGAGTGTAATATATCGTACTTGATTCATGATGACGACGGATAGTCGTACGATTGAGAAGGACTGGACGCTCCCAAAACTGTAACGCGCTCACGCTCACCTGCGGAGGTTGAGAGTGTAACTTTCTCGGCGCTGATTGGAGTCCGTAGACGCGTCTTCGGTGGTTGAGCGTGCCTCGAGTGTTGATTCGCCATGTAAGGGCTCCCTGTCGACCCTACTTTACCTACACACCAAAACTTCATCTTTCGACCGCATCCGCAGCCTCAGACCGACGCTCATCTTCGCTGCATGAGTCGACCCAAGGCTTCATCCGCAGGCTTTCAAAGCTAACTTTCATCTTTCCGTCTAGTCCGTCCTTCGCTCGTTGTCGTTCCAGCCATGGATCCCACCGCTCCCGCTGAATACCCCGCCGATTCGGCATACAGTCCTCACATCGTCAATGACCAGGATCAGCCACAAGAGGACACTACCGCGATCCAGAACGGCCATCAAACTCACGCCTCCAATGCTACCGCAACTCCGCCAATGGACAGCGACTCCAATCAGAGATATAACTCTCCAAGCCTCTACCAGCAACCGACCTCCAGACCTGGTTCTGGAATGGGCGGACATCAACAAACACAATATCAAGAGAACAGACAGTCACAACCGTCCAGCAAATCCAGTGTCGTCATCAAAGTTGGAATGGTTGGAGATGCTCAGATCGGCAAGACGAGTCTAATGGTCAAATACGTCGAGGGTAGCTGGGATGAAGACTACATACAGACCTTGGGTGCGCTCCCTTCCCCTCTGATGATTCAGCCGCCCATCGCTAACGCTTCCTTAGGCGTCAACTTCATGGAGAAGACCATCTCGATACGTAATACAGAAATCACCTTCTCGATCTGGGATCTCGGTGGCCAACGAGAGTTTGTCAACATGCTTCCCCTTGTCTGCAACGATGCCGTCGCTATCCTTTTCATGTTCGACTTGACACGGAAATCAACGCTCAATAGCATAAAAGAATGGTACAGACAGGGTAGAGGATTTAACAAGACTGCCATACCTTTCTTGATCGGTACAAAGTACGACCATTTTGTTAATTTTCCAAGGGAGGATCAAGAGGAGATCAGCAACCAGGTGAGTCGGAGCAACTTTTGGCGATGTTATTAGCACAGCCATGTTGACCTCGTGTGTTCCACAGGCTCGAAGATTCGCAAAAGCCATGCGCGCGAGTCTCATCTTCAGCAGCACAAGCCACAGCATCAATGTCCAAAAGATCTTCAAGATTGTCCTCTCCAAAGCATTCGATCTGAAATGTACGATTCCGGAGATTGAGAACGTCGGCGAACCGCTGCTGCTGTATCAGTCGGTCAATTGATGCTGACGCCGTGTTATACTCGCTGCTGGGGCGAAGGAATGCTCCGTTAGCGCAGCAACCTGACCTCTACCCTCTTAAGATGTACTAAACGAGTCTGATGCGGACGACGGGGATCTGATCATGAGCAGAATCGACTACATCCACGAGAGGAGACCAACTACACACCACACCTTCCCTCGAAATAGTTTGGGCGAATGTCAGCAGCCCATCGAGTCCCAGAATTAATGAGGCGGCCCGGTGTCAATCCCGTACTCTGTCCATTGGCACCCTATCGTCCGGCATATTGTCGAAATCTCTTCTTGAATTCCAGCAGTGGCGTTGATGGAAGCAGTTATCATGTTCACGTTTTGCGACCAGAACTCGTCCGTGAGGTCCCCTTTCTGCATTTCTCCACGTTGTAGAAAAAAAAGCAGAGGTGGAATGGGACTATTTCGGAAGGATCCGTGATCAAAGGGAGCAACAAGTATTCTTCAAGCGATGAAAATGTCCAAAGAGTATTAGTTTTTAGTGCAGAGACCACTCGCGTGGTTAGAAACAGTCTATGACCCCGGAATGAATCTGAATGAGTAAAAAGTTTCCCATGGAGATACAGAACAAGAACAGTCCGTGACGAAGGCCGCTTCTCTGATCCAAGCTTCAAAGGCTCGAACACTTTGTAGGTATCGGTTGTCTCAATACATGCCTGCACGCTTTAGTTTGCAACCAACCAACCAAATGGACAAAGTCCACTCATGTTATTAAGCGTCGCCGCCTCGCTGGTTTTCAGTCTCCGGGCGAGGGAAGAGCTTGCTTGTATAGGACCAAGGAGTCCGACGGACGACACCTTGTGATATCCCATTTCAGCCGATCTGGACAAGGGATATATGTGCTCATGCTGGCCCGCCGGTGCGGCCTGGCCTAAAACTCGAATTTCTCTCCCACAAGCCGCTCGCTCAACTCCCAGACTTGGTCGGTGTACCGCTCGTGGCCCTCGTGGACGGCCACCCTCGTCACCTGGCAGTCGTCGAGGTAGGCACCCGACTCGACTGCCAACGTCGGGTCCAACGCCGCGCGGAGCTGGGTCGCGCAGCCTTGCTGCAGGGTCTTGAGCTCGGGCATCGTGAAGGCCGGGTTGTAGCGTCGGGCGACGTCGATGGCGCGGCTGCGCACGTCGGCGCTCATGTAGCCTTGCAGATTTGTGCGGATGCTTCCCGGGTTGAGGCTGAAGACGGCCACGTCCGGGTGTTTGTGGTGGAGGAGTCTCGCGAGTCGCTTTCCGTAGAGGACGCTGCACGCCTTGGAGAAAGTGTACGCTTGCATCGGGTCGTAAGTGGCGCCGTCGCTGTACGATATGTCGCCCAGAGGCTGGAAAGCGTATTCTGCCGCGCGTTCGGATGCTGAGCTGCTGACGATGACGACGCGCGACCCGATCAGGCCGCTCTTCAGGAGGAGGTTGGTGAAGAGGAAGTGGCCCAGGTGGTTCGTGGCGAGCTGCGTCTCGATGCCGTCTTCCGTCACGCCGTACGGGCACGCCATGATGGCGGCATTGAGGATCACGCAGTCGATCTTGTCCCCCTCGAGAAGTGCCTTGACATCCTCGACGGCTTGCCGCACAGACTTTTGGCTCCCGAGGTCGAGCGGGACGAAGCTGGTCTTCACGTTCGGGTCGGTCTCCCGGAGTTGGTCGATCAGAGGTTGGATCTTCTGTCGCGAGCGGCCGGCCAGGAGCAGATGTCTGGGGTTTGCCCTTGCGAGACAGAGGGCCGATTCGGCACCGATTCCTCCTGGAGTTGGACCGGTAATCAGGACTGGATATCCATGAGCTGGCTATCCTCACACAGTTCCAGGAAACTCTAGGTCTTACAGGTCTTGCCCTTGACTTGGTCTTCGAAACGGTCTACTATTTCATCGCCCGTTGTCTCGAACCCGAATGACATTGCGGTTCAGCTGTGAGGATGTTCTGCAGGTGTTTGAGATTGTGACGTTCGTGGGATGTCGTCGGTTTGTGTTCACTAATGTAAATGCTACTCTCGAAGGTCTAAGGTCGCAGAAGACTGCGTCTCTTTTATATCCCGCCACGGTTGTACACAAGGTACCACGAACAGCCATGATGCTGACTCGTGTAACCTCTGAGATGGTCCCTGTATGCACAACGCCAAAGTCTCTTTAAACCCGCAACGCCATCTGTCAGCATGCGACATGTCCTGCATCGATGCATCGACCGATTTCCCACACGGTTGATGGTCAAGGGCTGTCCAATGAGATACGCCGAAAGGTTTTCGTGTCATACTTTGGACGCGAGATGCGGGTGGACGGTCGCTGAAGCAAGCCTATCTCCGGCTCTATGCGTGCAGCATGCATGGGCTCGGCTATGCAGGAACAAGCGGGGACGGCGAGGCTGGGTGACGTGTCATCGCGGACAGAGGTGACAGTGACATCTCGGGTAAAGTAATCTTCAAAGACCTTTGTGAAGAGTGAGGACTATGATCTGGTTGATGGCATGGCACGATGGTCCGTCCACACGGTGATATTTCTGTGTGTGGCGGAGTGACGCAGTGACGCCACACCTGGTGGCTCTGGGCCTCTACTTTATTTCTTCTCTGCATACAATGTCTCCCACGATGTGTACACCTCCTCTTATGAAGACATGGCACTCCTTCGCCTCTGACTATCATCTATCGACTTCTCTGGTAGGTTCTGTCCGGAGGTTGGCCATCATTGCCAGAGTCTCAACCGATTCGTGGCTACTGCCATTCAACAATTCTGGATACGAAATGTCAGTCAGCGTTCCAGCCTCCCTTGAACTTGGGGGATGAACAATAGTGGTCGCAATTCTCCTTGTCAGGGCAAATCGAGCAGTATATGCCATCGTTCCAAAAGAACTCCATTCATTGTATGGGATAAATTCATCACAAGAAAAGTACTGTGCATGCATCAGGAGGCAGGAAGCTTTACTTACTTTCCATCGAGTGACGTCTGAAGCACGACACAGCGGCGAATAGTTGACGAGATTGCAGGGCTGTCCTTGTGTCCCCGATGATAGACACGAGCTTGAAGCAGTTGTCAAGGCCTCGGGTCAGCATACGTCCAGACAAAGGTAGAGGGATGCAGGAAAGGATTGAGAGAGTCCGTTCAGATAAGTATAAGCTTTTCTTCGCATCTATACCGATACCTCGAGGCGTCGTGCATATTGACAGAGGGCAATTGTTCATCATGGTTGTAATCATTGGTATTGGGGGCTGGAGTCGGAGACTTACTACGGAGGTGTCCCTGTTTTCCAGTCCAACTCTTGAGGGATCTTGCTATGGAAGTCTTGACGGTAAGCTTAGAGGGCAGACATATTGTTCTTGCTTCTCAGTACTTGATCTTATTCCATGTTGTTTCGCTGATGTGTTTGTTACTGGAGAATGGGACGCTTGCTGTCTGCCCTGCTGGGCATTCCCAACAAGGGCAAGGTCAGACAAGTTGATGGCTGGGTTCGACGGCAACAACTGGACTGGGCTGAGATGACCTCGTCATCGTCGATGCTGGCAATTTGTTGTCATGCAGGGGCTTTCAAGGCTCTGCTGCAAAGAATCAGTTGTGGCGTTGTGGCGCCAATTTCACACACATCAGAGAAAGGACTGTCACCTTTTTCTTGAGATGGATCTCCTCATACTACTGTTGGAGGGCATCATACTCGAGTCTCTTTTTAGGAGACATTGTGTGGTTGACGAAGTGCTCGGTCGGTTTGAGAACAAAGAATGTCCGAATCATGTCGAGGGAGATGCAAAGAGCGAAAACAGTTCTGAATGAACAGAGACGGGCAGAAGTGAATTCAGAAGAAGGAAAACATTGATGAAAAGCGGAGCCTGTCGTGGCCATCAGCCGCATTAGCACCAGCCGCGCCGATGACATGAGTCTTGACTGCTGCGGCTGGAGCAGCGGCTTGCATTACTGTTGCATTGCGACGGAAGAGGGCAAACAATTGACCCTCTGGATCATCTGTATTCAATTCACGCCATGAGTACGGTTCTCTCTATGCTTGGTCTGTCAAACATCATGCTTCAGACACGTCGACACGATTGCTTGTCTCCCATCTCCAGCATCTGGCTCCTTTCTGTCCTTGCTGTTCACCACATCTCGACCATTTACAGGTCCAACCACCCTGAAAGAGTACATTCCAAAGGCAAACAGTGCCTGAGACAAACGATGCCTGCAAGCGAGGAGATGTTTGTTTATTTCCTTCGGCACAAAGCATCTATATATCCCGACACAACACAGACCGCACAGTTCACGTCGGGAGATGGTGTACTTCAGATGTGGCACAGAGCAAACCGATCCACTGGCACACAAACCCTTTGTATTTCGGTGATCAAACAAGTCCATACATTGTCAGCCGCGCCCACGTGAAAACCGCGACATCAGCCGACTGATTTGGAGACAGACAATCGCAGATGAAACACCACGGTGTCAAGCTGTCGGAAAGAGCTGGTTTGCATACACCTTCTTTCCCATGTCTTGTCCGTGGACGTGGTGCAAAGACTATCTATGGCGTTGATCTGGCATCCACGAGGCTGGCACAGCAAAGGGGGTGGGTGGATAACCAGCGAGCCAGGTGGCCGGACGGACAAACATCCCTCCGAGAATAAACCACCATCCACCCACAGGTGAACAACCGCAACGACAACAGCAGGAAAATCTACGAGGGTCATTTACATGCTTTAAGTTTCTTTCCAGATGCGCAGAACATCATCATGATCGCTCACATCTACTGGTGCAAGTCTTATAGGGACTCGGGCTTCGATTTTCGAACTGGGTTTAACGGGTCTGGGAGTAAGTGCGTGCATACATACATACATCATACCTACACACCTACATACATTGATGACATGCGCACCTCGAGACAGGGACCCCACGGTCAAAAGACACAAGGAAGCTACAAACAAGGGATGGGGGGTAGAGGCCCTCGCCACCAAAGCCCTCGAGGCATCAAACATGACTGGATGTCTTTTTCACAAGCAATGTCGACCTTCGCGGCATATTTTGTGGCCATGAGTTCAAGCATACTTGCCCACAAAGGCGATGAGGGCACTATCCACCTCCTTCGGGTGCGAGGCTGACAAGAAGTGCGCCCCGCCGGGAACTACAATCAGCTCGGCCGACGGCGAGTTGGTGAGGAGCTTGATTTCCTCCTTCGCGTTGGCGACGCTGTAGACAAGGTCGTCTGAGCCCTGTATAAAACCAACCCCGGCAATGTTAGTATTGGATAACTCGCTCTCACACGAATACAAATGAGGAAGAAATGGGACGGGGGGTCCTCACATGCAACCACATAACTGGACACTTGACGTCAAACAGTCGACCGTGCAGGCCGTCGCGCTCGCGCAGATTGATAGCCGCCATCCTCGCGCGTCGTCGGCCGTCGTCGCCTTGGTAATTCGCCTGGATGGTCTTGCGCCAAAACTCGCGCATCTCCTGGGTGCAGCCCTTGCCGAAGCCGATGTCGATCAGGAAATCGCAGTATTCGAGGTCGGGTTTGAAGTCGGGCGTCGGGGTCTTGCTCGTCCATTTGTCGATGGGGCCCGTGCAGGCGGCCACGCCGTCCCAGCAGCCGAGTTTGCGGGTGCGTTCGGACTCGTAGTCCAGCGAGGTGCCGAGGGGGATGATGCCTTGGATCTGCGAGGTAGAGATGTGTGTTCAGTTATGTCCTTCCACATTCCACAGGGCGAGAGACAGGGTCATGGGCATGGGTGACATACCTTTTCAGGAGCCAACAGCGCCATCCGCACCGTGATCCATCCACCCTGGCTAGTGCCCAGGACAAAGGCCTTCTTGATGCCCAGCGCGTCCATGACCTGGATGTTCATGATGGCCGTGTCCCAGTATGTGAAATTCTCCGACTTGGTCCGCGTCTGCCCGTGGCCGAGCAGCTCGATGGCCAAGAGGTTCATCTTGTCCGTGAGTTCCTTGTTGGCGTACTGCTTCTGGTACAGCTCGGACGAGGTGGTGAAGCTGTTGACGAGGATCAACGTCGGCTTGGACGCGTCGTAGGGGTAGGGCATCTGGTACGCGGCGTCGATGCCGCCCAGGTGAGGGACGTGGACCGTCTTGGTATTGGGCATCTTGGCTTGTTCTTGGGTAGAAAATCGAAGCTCGCTGAGGATCCGATCCGATCAGGTCAGGTCAGGTCAGTAGTATAATGACAGGTAGAGACAGCACACTCTCTATCGCAGGCTTTTCTGGAGAGAGAGACACGTCAAGTTATCTGCTGCTAGCTGCGCGCCTTTTGTGACCTCAACTTGTTGGAGGCGTAGCAACAACAACCAACCTAATTGTCTTTATACTCGCCCGCCCCCCGTCATCATCCTTCCGCGGGCCCTTTACTTGGGTTTCTCCATCTTTTTCTCTCCATCTCCCCTCATTTTCTCTCCTACTTGCGGTTCCGCTCTGTCGGTGCCGTCCCGCAATCTCTTGACCATGGATCGAAAATTATACCCATTATTGCCAATGGAGGGGGGGTGGGGGGAGGACAGGTTTATGTCACTGTGGGACAAACCCCTGGTGACCCCCCCTCCCCGGCGAAACCGATCCGAGTCTGACGGTATCTGGCCACCCTGGGTTACGAGTACCTAGCTCATTGAGTGATTGAGGGATTGAGTGAGTGGTGAGGGGGTGGGTATCGTTTGATATCGAGGACCACAATTTCCAGGTTTCTACCCCGGCATTTGTCCGGTTTCGGCGGTTCTTGCGGTTCTTGTCAGCTTCCTTTTGTATGTAGCCATTTTACCGAAGGACTAGGCACCTAGGTACATAAGAAGCGACCAAGAAAAAAGAGACCAGGCTAAAGCGTTCAAATTATTTGGAGAAGAAGCTAAAAAAAAAAGTCGATTTCGAAGATCGTCCGACGAATCCTCAAAGTCTTGCTTTTTCCATGGCCATCTTGGCCCGGAGAAAAATCCAAAATCTCCAAAAGGGAAAGACTTTTACGGGCTGCAATTGGGCGGACAATGTCCTCGTCACCCTACTGCGTCCTTCAACTCTGAACATTTTCGAAGAACGGAAAGAAGGTTGTTGCACCTCAACAGCTGATGAGATACGAGAGCAGCCCACTAGACTGGAAGCAGTATCAAGCTGACGAGGCTTCGGGCCTGAACGTGCTTTGGGGCAAACAAGAAACGATCCAACCAGCTCTCTGGAGAAATGTCACAAACGATGGATGATGGATGCAGCAGGTAATGACTATGAAGCCCGACCTTTCCCCGAAATGGGGTTTCTCACGGATCTCATGTCATATCATGTCATATCATGCTATACATGGGAGGCCTTCTCTATCAGATGGACAGTCTTCGGTACATAGACTCGGGTAATGCTCTGGCTGTTACAACACAAAAGGATTTCCGTCTTGTGAAGGGGAGATTGAAATGTGCCTGAGCATCTCGTAGATATGGAAGCAAACGTGAGTGGTGAACGAACCTGGCTGGTAAAAGTGCTTTGCATATAGCCGAGGACATAGATGTCCATCAATCTTTCTATGTACAGCTAAATCCGAGTACAACATATGTACGAGGTATGTATGTGCAATATATTTGTTCCGTCAGTCCTTCACATTGTACAACTTCATGCCATGTCCCGAAATATCTTCATTTTCAGTCCTGTTCTCCTACCGCTTTCTCATCCTTGTCCCATACAGCCCAACCATTTGGGGGGGTATTTATTATATGCATATCCAAAACAATCGAAGCCATTGCAATCGAATATTACCAAGTCATAAGTCGTAAACCAAATTTCGTGGTGGGAGAACTGCCGAAATCCAAGTGTAAATGAAGTGCCGATGAATCAATCTTCGCCCTTCCTTCCCCCGGGCCTCACACCCGCCGCCCCATTGACGTTAGAGCCGAGTGCCCTGCACTTGACACCTTTTTACCGCTGCCTTTGCTGTGGCCTTAGAGCATAGGCAGAGCAGCAGCAACCGCGACTGCAACAAGTAGACCAACGGACGATCCCACTTGGTTGCCAGCGCCCACAAAAGTAGATGCAATAGGTGACGCTTGCGTGCTTTTCGAAGTGCTCGCTGAAGTAGACGAGCTCCCTCCAAATGTCCATGTCTTGGTGGGCGTGCTGTGGTTGGAGGCTGAAGTTGTAGAGCTCGTTGTGATCGGGGCAATTGTGGGCATACTCGTCCATTCTTCCCACGTTGATGTTGGAGCCTCAGTAGGTGTGGTAGATGATGAAGCGGAACTCCAATCTTCCCAACTTGATGTAGAGGTTTCGGTAGGTGCGATAGTCGGCATCGCAGAACTCCAGTCTTCCCAAGTTGACGATGGAGCTTCAGTCGAAGACGCAGAACTCCAGTCTTCCCAAGTTGACGATGGAGCTTCGGTCGACGAAGCAGAAGTCCAATCTTCCCAACTTGATGTCGGAGCTAAAGGAGGCGCGATAGTCGACGACACGGAAACCCACACTTCCCATTCGGAGCTTGTAATCTCGGGAGCCACAGGAGCCGGCGAGGTTGGGATCGCCCAGTCAGACCACGTCTCTGTGGCCTCACTTGTAATTGTGGCCTCGGGGCTGACTGAACTCCAATCGATCCACTGAGAAGCTGAGGATGTACAAGAAGTTGTGCTCGAGTTTGACCAATCTTCCCAATGAACAGATGACGTGGCTTGCGGCTTAGTAGTCGTCGTTGTTGTTGTTGTTGTGTTGGACCAGTCGTTCCATTGAGCTGAGCCTGAGCTAGTGCTTGCAGAGGAAGTAGTGGTGCTTGTCCGAGTACTCCGCCCTCCCCCAGTGCTGCTCCTAGAAGTGGTGGTTGCTGGTCCGCGCTGCTCTGCACAGTATGTGACCAACGCCCCTATCACGGCCGCAACAGACTGAGGCGGGGCTGTTGAAACGACACAATATTGAATGGCGGCAACGGAATCCGGGTTGCAAATGTCCCTCTGGTCCGAAGAGATTGAAGCAATGCAGGAAGCCAAATAGTCCCCTTGAGATGGAGCAGCTTCTTGGGCCTTTGGAAGTGCGGAAGACAATGGCAGCAAAGCGAGAGCGGCGGCCGCGACGGCAGCGGATCTCGTGCGTGATGAGGCCATGGTTCGATGAGATACTAGTGCTTGTGTAAGGGTTGACTGTATTATTGTGAAAGCAGGAGAGGAGCAGTTGGCCGTGTATCCAAGGATTCGATCAGAGCTTCTCCTCAGCAATGTCTTGGATAATTGAAAAGGGAAGGTGCACAGACCTGCAAGCGACCCTGCGATATATACCCACGAGGCCGGACCTCGAACTGTCCAACCCAGCCTCCATTATGAGAGGAATGATTGCATTAAGCCTTGACCAGCACGAGGCTTTAGGACAGTCGGTGGCTAGAAAGCCGAAACAGATCTGGACTGATGTAAGATATTGGCGGTTGTGGAGGAATTCACAAGGCAGGGAGGCGGACGGGTCGACATTGCGCAATGCCAAGCTTTTTCCAGATCGGTTTCCTCTATATCTATTGGCTGGACTCTGGTAGGTGGGAATTCCAACCTCCCCGCACTAGTCCTATTTGGGGCAGCGTAAACAAAATTGGATGGTTGGTTCATGGCTGGGTATGGGATACGTTCATCGCTATCGTGGCGAAGTTAACCTTGGGCCGTGATTCTAGACTCTGAAGAGATTTGCTACGAGGTATCGGTACTCGGTCCACGGGATAACCACAGCATCATACGTCAATTCCGTGTCACGTGCACAACATTTGACAGTGTACAAGGTTGTACCTGGTACTGTTTCCCGACCTGTCTTTTTCTAATCGGTACACATGTGCGAACATAGGGATCGAATCGCTCCTCGCATGACGACCTCACAGAAGTCATATTCAATGTCGGTGTGAGCAAACAAAACTCTCGTCATTCAGTTCAACTACTGAAGCTTGAATCGCCACGAGAGATTTCTTCATGTGGCTAGCAGTTGCGCACTCTGGGGCTCTAACAATCGAAGGCTGGGTGTCTGGGTGTTTCAGCCTTGACGGCTCCACTGGCGTTTACGATGACTGCGTCGTATACCAAGTGCCTCGTACTTGGTGTACCGCCCTCGTCCTTCGGCTGATTACTACTAGTCGTATTCTCATTGCTCGATTATGCTACCAAGGTGGTCGCCTCCGCACTCACATCATATGACCCACGATCATGAAAGTCGAATGTCAGGTCCTTTACCAAGTACCTCGAAGCTAGTGTCCCAACCTTATTGCGCATGCATATTGGTCTGCAATGCTCTCAGACCTGATGGCAGAGCCGAATTTAAGAGACGTGGGTTAGCGGTGAGGATACGGCTGACTTATGTAAATGCAGGGTCCGACCTATTCTCCTTCCCCAGTAACTTTCTTTGAGGAGCACCAGCACCACAAATTCGCGGCATTGAGTCCTGCTATCTAAGTCCCTGCATACAGATATTCGGGCGAAATATTTTCTGTAGTGTTAGGTTTGTAGGTGCAGGAGTGCACGTAATCCCCTTGAATGTGTCAGCCTGTTTCCACGAAGAAAGGGCTGAAGTGGCTGGAGGCTGAACATAAGATCGCCTCATCTGTCAAAGCACAAGATATTGATGGCGTCAGCTACACCGCCCTCTCCCACCCCGGTAGGACACCAGGACCCCTAACTCTTCTCTGCTCGACAAGCATCGGCATAGTGTCATGATCGGCTTGGGAATTGCATTTCAGACCTGCATTCTGTCCACAAGAATGCCCATTAGCCTTCTGCAACGAGTGATCCAACCCACAAAATGGAGCTTCCATTGTAGTCGAAACTGGCATGCATGCATGGTCATTGCGCTGGCATTGTGCGACCTTTCAGTGACGTTCGAAAGGGTTGTTCAGGCAACACAGACTCGCACAGACCGCCCTTCAATCAATCATGATGCTGTGGGATGCGAGGTTATCGGCGGGTTGCACTGCGCCGGTCAGGAAGAGAGGGGTGTCGCCGTTGCGTGTCCTGTCTCTGCATCATTTATCGCACGCGTGACCAAGCTGTTTGTCTCGCCCCTTTCCGAACAATGCCCTTTCCGGGGTGTGTTCCTTCGGTCTCGAACTTGGTAATACCGGAAAAGGGGCCGCATGACTGTCTCTGCGCAATCGTACCAGCAAAGGACAGGCCAAAGAATAGTGGCAGAATCCTAGCACCTTGAGCCAAGGTCCTCAATTTGGCTTGGCATGAGGCTGCACAGGTGGAGCGTCATTAATTAATTCTTTAGTTGAGATGCGCGGCCAGAGGCGGAAAGGCGCAGGCGCAGGCGCAGGTGCAGCCACAGGTGCCAATGTTTGAGATGTTTGCTCTTCTTGTCCCTTCAAACCACCACCACCAACTTGGGAATCCCGCCATGATTACTTGATCCTGGCCTCTCTTCAACCCGTGACGCATTCTTTGTGCCTGCCTGGATCATTCCAAACGGGACAGTTATTCTACATGAGATTATCCGTTCGCCTGGCATCCCTGGTCCTCATCCCTCTTCGCATATCATCCCCTTCCCGCCATCGACTGTCATCGAAGCCTCTGGCCTCGACTGCTCGATCTTCTCCCGCATCTTCCACCCGCACCTTTGCCACAGTCATGAACTCGGTCAGGCGCATAACAGACGATTTGGAGAAACCAGACCTTGACGACCGATCATACCGAGTTATCGAGCTTTCTAACAAGCTCGAGGCTCTACTCGTCCACGATGCAGAGACCGACAAGGCCAGCGCAAGTCTCAACGTCAATGTTGGAAACTTTTCAGACGAGGAGGATATGCCGGGCATGGCTCACGCCGTGGAGCATCTACTCTTCATGGGCACTGAGAAAGTACGCGCGGACGGTCCATCTCTGTTTTATCTCTCTTGTTCTCTTGCTGACCAACCCAACAGTACCCCGTAGAAAACGAATACAGTTCCTACCTCTCCTCGAACTCTGGGCATTCAAATGCATACACGGCCGCCACACAGACAAATTATTTCTTTGAGTGTGCGGCGCAGCACGAGTCGAATGACAACCTTTCCAACGGTGCAGTCAATGGGACTGCCGCAGGCACAACGAATGGCTTGTCGAGAGGGCCGCTGTACGGAGCGTTGGACCGATTCGCACAATTCTTCGTCAAACCACTCTTTCTGGAGAACACCTTGGACAGGGAGTTAAGAGCGGTGGACTCGGAGAACAAGAAGAACCTACAAAGTGACGGATGGCGTCTATCGCAACTGGCAAAGTCGCTCTCGAATCCCAAGCACCCGTTCCATCACTTCTCGACAGGCAACCTGCAAACCCTGAGGGACGAGCCCGAGAAAAAAGGTGTCAAGATTCGTGATGAGTTCATTCGTTTCTATGAACAGCATTACTCTGCAAACAGAATGAAGCTCGTCGTGTTGGGTCGCGAATCCCTTGATGAACTGGAAAGCTGGGTAGTGGAGCTTTTCTCCGAAGTCAAGAACAAAAACTTGCCTGAAAACCGCTGGGATGATGTTGAGGTCCTGAGCAAAGATCAGTTATCCATCGAGATCTACGCAAAGCCGGTCATGGAGTCACGCTCTTTGGAGATAAGTTTCCCGTGGCAAGACGAGGAGGATATGTTCGAGACACAGCCTGCTCGATACATCAGTCACTTGATCGGCCACGAAGGCCCTGGCAGCATATTGGCTTATCTCAAAGACAGAGGTCTGGCTCAAACCTTGTCTGCTGGCTACCATCCTGTGTGCCCAGGATCTGCTTTCTTCGAGATCGATATCGGATTGACGCCTGATGGGCTGAAAAACTATCACGAGATTGTCAAGATTGTTTTCCGGTACATTGGGATGATGAAAGCAACGCCCCCAGTTGCCTGGATGCACGAGGAGATGAAGAATATGGCGGAAGTGGATTTCAGGTTCCGTCAGAAGTCTCCTGCAAGCCGATTTACGAGCGCTATCAGCTGCGTGTTGCAGAAGCCTGATTTGCCCCGCAACTGGCTGCTCAGCAGCACCAGCAAGTTCAGAAAGTTCGATGCTCAAGCCATTGCGCAAGCTATGCAATATCTCCGCGAAGACAACTTCAGGCTTATGATAGTGTCTCAGGAGTACCCTGGTAGCTGGGATCAGAAAGAAAAGTGGTATGGGACGGAGTACAAAGTGGAGAGAATACCGACCGACGTGCTGTCAGACGTTCGAAAAGCTTTGACTGACCCCGAAACTGGCGCCATAGCGGAACTCCATCTCCCACACAAGAATGAATTCATTCCTACCAAGTTGGACGTGGAGAAGGCGGACGTCAAAGTACCTGCAAAGGCGCCCAAGTTGCTTCGAAATGACGACAAGGTCCGCCTATGGTGGAAAAAAGATGATACATTTTGGGTGCCGAAGGCCAATTTGCACATCAAGATTCGAAACACCGTTACCTCTGCAAACACTGCCAATTACGTCAAGACAAATCTCTTCATCAACCTCGTCAAGGATGCTTTGTCGAGCTACTCGTATGACGCCGAGATATCTGGCCTCGCCTACGCGATCGGGCCAAACATGCTTGGCTTTGATATTCACGTCCATGGCTACAATGACAAGATGGCTGTCCTCTTGGAGAAGATCTTGACGACGATCCGGGAGATTGAGGTCCGAACCGATCGTTTCGAAATCATCAAAGAACGTATGGCCAGGAAATATAAGAACTGGGCATATCAGCAGCCATACTATCAGATCGGAGACTACACCCGATGGTTATTGAATGAACGGTCTTGGATGAACGACGCCTATGCCAAAGAACTTCCGCACATCACGGTAGACGACATTAGAACGTTTGTTCCAGAACTCCTCCAGCAGGCACATTTCGAAGTGCTGGTCCATGGGAACTTGTACAAAGAAGAAGCCAAGAAAATCGGCAACCTCATCGAGACAACATTGAAATCACGCGCTTTTCCTCCTTCGGACTGGTTGTTGCGAAGGAATGTCATCATCCCGGAAGGAAGCAACTTCGTCTACAAACAAGCGTTGGGTGATCCCGACAATATCAACCATGCGATCGAATATTATCTAGACATTGGCCATGTTATGGACCTAGACCTGCGAGCGAAAGCACAGCTATTCAGCCAGATGACGGATGAACCCGCGTTCGATCAGTTGAGGACTAAAGAACAACTTGGATACGTCGTATGGAGCGGGACCCGTCCTGCAGCAGCCAGGATGGGTTACAGAGTGCTAATTCAGAGCGAACGGGACCCAGACTATCTCGAAACCCGGATCAATGCCTTTTTACTCAAATTCAAATCAGATCTTGAGTCGATGTCAAATGAAGAGTTCGAGGGCCACAAACGAAGCCTTGTCAACAAACGATTGGAGAAACTCAAAAATCTCGACTTCGAGACCGGCCGGTTGTGGGCGTACATCAGCGGTGAATATCTCAACTTCTACCAAGTGGATAGAGACGTCGCCGTCATCCGACAGCTCACCAAGGATGACATGAAACAGTTTTATGCTCAGTATATCGATCCAGAGTCCCCAAAGCGAAGAAAGCTTTCAATTCATCTCGAGGCTCAAGCCACAAGCTCAGTGCCAGAGATTTCGCCTGCCGAACAAAAAGATCAGTTTGTGGGGCTCCTTGAACAAATGCTTAGATCTCTGGGTGTTGAGGTTGACGAAGGAAGATTGAAGGCTCAATTCGAGAAGGTCGACCTTTCAAACCTGCCCTTGGTCTCGAATGCAATCAACGAATACCTTGGAAAGTCGACACCCGCCTTGAAGAACGATGAAGTCCTCGAAAAGATAAAAGAAGCTATCCCACAAATGCAGATTGCGCTCAAGATCAAGCCAGTGGAGTCGGCCAACAACGTCGTTGAGGTGGCCGCACAAATCCCACTCCCCGTCATAATTAAAGATGTGGCGATGTGGAGAGCCGGCCTGGAAGTCAGCAAGGGACCTGTCCCAGTTGAAGATCTGCAAAGTTTCGAGGACCTTGAATCCAAGCTGTGAGGTTGAAGGAGATCCCAACGCTGCCTTTGATACAAGATGAGTAAAAACGGCACGCCGCTCCACCCCCATCCGCCCAAGGGTGATGCCGCCCTGTGCCCACCCCCAGCTCGCATTCGCAAGGGTGAGCCAGGGTGAGGGCTACCCGTGTCTCACCCCTCGAGGGGCTGGAGCACCGGGGGCCTCAGCGATGAGGGGATCATCGCCTACACCTGTATCTAGGGGAAGAGACGGCCGCAGCCGCCTGTGGTTGGTGTGTTGGACTCGCCTTACGCTGGTCTCATCTTGCGGTTGGGCGAGGCCCGTGAAGTCAAAAGCGGTGTTTTCATTGTTGCGTTACGAGACTAGAGTTAAAAGTAGGGACGTCCTGTAGTGCCTGGGTGCATAAAGAGGACGACAACAAACTGTGTTCACTGCTCGTAGTAGAAGCAAGGACTCGAATAGATACATGGGGAAGCCAACTTGTCGCCTCTTTCATTCGCTATGACACCATCACCACCCGCGACCTCAACCACGGGTCTCATAACGCTCTTCTACGACCTCAATCGACCTAGGGAAACACCTTTCCTCTCCCGCCATTACTCCTCTCGATCAGTGACGTCTTACCGGGACGACATCTATCCTTCCTTGCCCTGCATTGCCCTCTACATCCCGGAGCTCTCAGTCGCCATCATCACCTGCTACCATGCTCAATGCCTGCCTCTTCTCGGCATGCGTGATTGTATGTCGTAGAAGAATAACTCGTACCAGCGAATCGTCATTGTCAAGGCAGACTCGGCACAAGGCATGGAGATTATCCAGGCAGGAACATCCACCCACACCGTGCTTCGATTACCAAGGCAATCACTCTCATGAGCAACAAGGCGAAGACCAAGAGATCCAAGCGATACTAATCGGCGGTGACCCGCCTGGCATTATCGGTGCGAAGTGCGGTGACAACGAGGTGACCTCTAACGACTATAAACTTCCTAACCCATTAAGAGCCCTCATCAATCTCCGCACAAGAAACGCACTTTTTTTTCTTCCCGTTGTTCGAAACATGCAGTCCACAAGCGACCTCCAGGTATGACAGCTTCTGCGTAAACTCAAAGAGTCATATTCAGACCTCTTAGAACGATAGAGCGATGGGAGTAGCGCAAACTCTAGATAGGTCGCAATGCCCAGAGTCCCGCGGTGGTTTCCTAACACCCCGAGAGCCGCCAAGTGGCTCGAAATGCTGTAGATTGGATGTTTCGGGTGATCGGAAAGCTATTCGACCGCCAAGAAGATACCAACATCACGAGGTTTCACAGGACTGAGGATTTTGAGTGAATTATTGCGACAACATATGTATATAGCACATAGCACAATGCCCACAAGTCATGGACCAAAAGGTCTAGGTTAGATTTGTGAGTGTGAGGTGTTCACAAACCTGGGGCAGTCCCCGGTGGCCAGTGTGCACGATAGCTCCACACAGTACGGTGCAGCTAGTCGGACCCCGTTTCAATATAGCTCTAGTTAAACTCCTTGATGGCCTGATTGCATGATTGCATGATTGAACGATTTGTTTTGGATCAGGTGCTCATCGCCAAGTTAATTCCAGCGGTGGCACACTTGCGAACTGTGTACCGTCCACCTTCGTTGTACAGCGGCGTGTAGACACAAAGAAGGGGCAATTCTTGTGATTCTCGTTAGATAGTCTACCCCATATAGACTGAGGACGACGGACAGATTCCAGCCCGTATATCTATGTGTGCTAAACCCGATTTAAACGGGTGGATTTGACTAACCCCATCTGGAACCAATCACGATAGTCGCCAGTCAAGCTACCCCACATGGGTCCACAATCGAGCTCGCCTCCAGATTACAACAAGATAAGGGCGCACACCTGGCATAAAATGGTCACTAATGCCCATGCAAGACTCGAGATCTCTCACAAGCGTACATTCCCCGCCATAGTATCTCAGCACGATGCACACTCGTAAAGTCGCCAGCAGAGCAACGTCAAACAGAGGATGTCTAACCTGCCGGTAAGATGTGGACCTCCAATACGATTGGATTGGCCACGGCTCCATGTTCTCGTCCTCGAAGTCTTGCAAGATACTGATTACTAGAGATGAACCCAATAGGTTTCGCCGCAAGAAATGTGACGCTCAAATGCCAACTTGTCGAGCATGTGAGCGTAACGTCCTCATATGCACATATTCCGGAGAGACTTTATCGAGGGACGTCGGCGAAACCAAGAGTGCACAAGACGCAAGACTCGGCACGCACGCTTCTTCGTCTGCATCTTCGCTCTCGCGGCCTCGAATGCCCACTCAGACTTACAAAACTTGGCTCAACCTCTGCAAGCTGTCAAGTGGCCAATCACAAGAGCCACTGCCGAAACCACTTCAAGTCTTGCCCACCATTGGACCAGAATCGAAATTCCTCCATGACCACTATCTGCACCGGACCGCGTGTGCTCTGTCAGCGGCACAGAAGGGACAAAGCCCCTTTGTGAACCTTCTGCTGCCACTAGCGTCCTGCTCAGATCTAATCTTGCAGGCCGTCCTCAGCCTCAGTGGCGTTCATTTTGGCGAAGAGGACAAGTCGAGTCAGCAAGCCGTCGTCACGTACGGGCATTATGCCCAAGCACTCCGTGGTCTGAAGTATGGGCTCACAAAGTTTGCGTCAGGTCAGACCGATCTCGCACTGGAGCTTTTGTTGGCAACGCTGCTACTGTGTTTCATCGAGGTAACGAACTGACTGGTCACAACATGATGGTGCTCGCTTCTAACCCGTCACTACTAGGGCATCAGAGGCGATACAGAGGGAAACTCGTTTCACCACCTCAATGCGGCCCGACAACTCTTCCCCGTCATGTTGGCCAACACAGAGCAGTTGGTCAGTTGTCGTGAGATGGTATTGTTCGTGACAGAGTTCTATGCATACGTGTTGACGCTGTCATCCTTCACGTCCAAGACGTCTGTGGTTGACGACGCTCAAGTAATATTTAACGCCCTGTCGCGGCTCAAGACCCCGATGACCGGGCCCTTTTTCGGCTGCGCTCGGGAACTATTTGCTCTGATACCGTCGGCGGCTGCCGCAATCCGATATCTCGACCATGAGCCTCGCACGAATGAGCAGACGCAGCAACACGATCCGTCATTGACGACCAATCTCCGCTCCCGAGTACTGTCGTGGGCCCCAGCACCGATTTGTCGAGATGACCAGGTCATCGCCGGCAGGCTTTACCAGCTCTCGATTCTTCTCCTGTTGAACAACACTGAAGAGCCCGGTGAGATTGAGGGCGGCGACTTCCCGTCCTCGTCAGAGGTGCTGATGTCGAATTTCGTCGACATGCTGCAGAATCTCAATGTCGGGGCCGAGATCACAACCACGCTGTGCTGGCCGTTGGCCGTGGCTGGATCATACGCATACGACGTCCATCATCAGCAAGTGATCAAACAGTATCTCGTGGAAATGGAGGCACATTACGCCTTCAAGAACCTCACTCTCTTGCGGACACTATTGCAGCGCTGTTGGCAGGGTCGGACGGAGGAAGATCAGGCCAACATCACCTCGACCATGAACAAGCAGGGGATATCTGTCATGTTTTTTTAAAGGATGGGATTTGGACGCCGTATGATGACAGAGCGGGCTTTGGGCTCTAATAGAACACGATGTACACAAAATAACAGTCTAAGATCCGTGCTAGCAGACATGACTAGTTTGTGGAAATAAAGGGAGCTCCCCGCGACCAGACTGGACTCTATTCATCCCAAGTTGGCGGCACGGGTGGCAGGCAGACGACTGTCTTGATAATAGACCTCAGCGCCATGGCACTAATGGATTCTCAATTCTTCCAATCAGAGCTCAAGCCGCCGTTATCGCATTGACAAGGCTTAATACGACACTTGGTCTACTTGACCTTGACTTGGCGAGACTTTGAGACTCTTGCCCAGTTCCTCCCTCACCCGCCAATGTCATGCGTCTGTACTGTGCGATATGAATTGCCGAGATCTGAGAAACCCCTGCATCGAGGGGAGGGAGACCGGCTCTGTTGCCGTGTCCTCGTGGCGACCACCACAGATCTATCCCCCGAATAAAGGTTCAAACGATCAATGCCCGGGCGGAGCTTGACACTGCCGCTGTCGGTTCGCGCTTATCATGGTCGTACCGACGTCCATCTGCGGTTCAGCTCGAGGTTGTTGAAACTCTATATCCTGTGTCCTATCAATACTTATCTGAATCGCCGTTAGTCATGGATGGTCCTTTTTACTGCTTGGAGAGACGGCATACTTGGATGCATTTCATCTTCTGCATCCTCATAACCAGTCTATAACTTCTCTGCAGAGTGTGAAGAGGGCGCTTGGTATCATTATCCCTGAGCAACATCGACCATGCCTCTACTATCACCACGTCTCCCTGAGCGCTTTACTATCGCCATCTTTGGTGCTCAATTTCATGGCGACAGTCCATCCGAGGCCAAGAGTGCTTTGATCGACGATTTTGAGGGCGCACTGGAGAAATCAGCCGTCTCTGTAGAGAACCTCTGGCAAGACGACACTGAGCGCGGCTTGGGACTCTCGCGGGTCTGGGTCAGCTATTGGAAATCGCCGTCTGACTATGAGGCATGGTGGAAGTCTGCGGAAGTGAGCCGGTTCTGGTCGACGCTGCCTGACGACAGTGGTTTCTGGAGAGAGACGCTGCATTTCTCCTCGTCTCGTTTCGTCACCGAGACGTCTCAGGACATTCCAAACGGTGTTGGCCACCTCGGCCCTTTGGAGCAAGTGACGGAAAAGACGGGCTACTGGGGCTCCTTGCGCGATCGCATCAAAGAATCCACCGCCACAGACAAGCTGCCGTCACCGTTGGCATCGATTCCACCCCCTCGAGCCCCGGATGGCTCCATTCGCCGGGGGCGGGTCAAGATGACCACCTTCCCGAACAACATCTCTTTCGTGACCGAAGGTCAAGATCACAATCTCATGAAGGACGATGAGCTCCAAGTGTGGTCCGCAAAGTTTCACTGGGCCACCAAACGCTTCGTCACCAACGTGGTCAGGACGCCGCCTGAGAAGGGCATGTTTCACACCCGCCTCTTGTCATGTGCCGGACAGCGGCACCATCAAAGTGCAGCCCTCGACTGTGCAAGACGACCCTGACATTTTTCCCCAGCTGGAGGTCAACCGCACGGTGGAGCTCCTGTACCTGCTGGACTTCCGGTACATGGAGCGCCTGGGCCGGTCGGACAAGGCCCATCTCGCCCTGCGGCAGAATTTCATGGACGACTACGGCCCGGATGGAGTCCTGGCCAAGGGAGACATGTGCGTCTGGGCCGACTGTGGAGTGCTCAGGGCCGAGGACATGCTAGCCGAGTACATCGGATGCTACGAGGGGACCGGTTTCCTGGCCTACGACCATCACCCCGAGTTCAAGTCGACCACGACGTCCAGCTCGAATGGTGCGTGGTCGAGGGTCACGAGCTTCCTAGGACTCAGCTGAATGCGTTACATATCTACATGTACTGTAGCTTCTGAATTTTAGTTCTTTTCACACGTAGCAGTGGTGTTTATGATTTTTCCGCTGATCAATGACTGTATTTCCCTGCAAATTCCTATGGACGCCCCTTTAGAGTGCTAAGTCTATATTACAATGTAAAACGGTCTATTCATTGACTTTGTTTCTTCCCACTGATGACCGTGGGAAATTGCATAAGCGAGCCCCAGTTTTGATTGTGTGCGGTTTTGTCCCTGTCTGCACAACAGACATTGACTTGATCAAGGTTTATCGATAGAGCACGACTTGGCCGTATCTTCGAGGAACCACCGGCACACCATCAGCAAGGACTGACAGCGGGCAACAATGTGACAAACCCAATCCCATCGGCCCCTACAACTACAGCGGACTGATACACATCTACATAGGCTTCTGGCGACTTCAGACTTGTAACCTGTCATTGGATGGTCTGGTGCGATCAGCCACCACTACGATCCAATCACGAAGGATGTTGTTGGTATAGCAATGCGCGCGCTTATCAGTATCCCCAAGGCCCAGCCAAAGCCCTGATATGGGCATTCTTTTTTCACATCGGGAAACCAAATTGAACACCACATATTCTGCTCTTCTAACTCAGACCAACGGGAACTATCGGGGCCGTGTCTGTGACATGGCGCAATCGGGCTCAGGGTGCACACCAGCCAGGTCTAATCTGAATCTACAATGGTCCCGTCTTGCCTTGTCGCTCGGTGCCGACCACGGAAATCTGTCTACATGGCTCTATAAGAAAGATGGCCCCCCCCTTTTGGGCTCTTGTACGCGTATATGTCGCCAGTTGCCTACCGTTTTGGTCTTTATATGCATAAGGGACTATGAAATCGTTGGAAGTCAAACAAGTGACAACATCAGCAATTCGACATGGAGGAGATTCAGCCTATCGTTACAAAACACGGTGTCACGACGGACGTTGTCGCCTTGCCGGATGAAGTCGAAACGTTCGCCCCGTCCAGCGACCGAAGCCAAGCCGACTACGAGCGTGAAGAGCTTGCGAAACTCATCCGTTCGGTGTTCGATAGCTTCAAGCCTGAAACAACCTTTGAAGAGATGAGGGCCGGATGGGAGAGCATGTTCCATGGTACAATACCGAGCACGGGGGCGACGTCGCAGAAGGTCGAAACGCCCGACTTCAAGGGCGAATGGATTACAGCACCAGAGGCCGAGCTCGACCGCGCTGTCGTCTATCTCCACGGAGGGGGCTATTGCATTGGGTCCATCACCTCATACCGCGACATGTGCGAACGCCTCTCCAAGGCGACCAAGTCGCGCGTGCTCGCGGTGGACTATCGACTTGCCCCGGAGCATCCCTTCCCGGCAGCCCTTGACGATGCCGTCAGTGCATATCGCTGGGTGTTGTCGCGGGGTATCAGCCCTCAACGCGTGGCAATTGCGGGCGACTCGGCCGGCGGCAATCTCACCCTGGCGACCATGTTTGTCGCCAGGGAATCCGGTGACCCTCTTCCAGCATGTGCCGTGCCCATCTCTCCGTGGATCGATCTGGAGCACAAGAGCGAGTCGATGACGACCATGGACGAGCTGGAACCCATGTGTCACAAGGCCGTGCTGGACAAGTGTGCCGATCTCTATCTTCCCTCAGGAGACAAGACAAGTCCTCTCCTCTCGGCTCTCAATGGCGATCTCACAGGTCTCCCACCACTATTCGTCCCCGTCGGAGGCTCCGAGACTCTCCTCGACGACGCGCGTGCCCTCGCACTAAAGGCCAAGGAGGCCAACGTCCCCGTCGAGCTGAAGATCTACGATCGCCAATTCCACGTCTTCCAGATCTTTGCGAGCAGGATGGCCGAGGCGCAGAGTGCCATAGACGATATAGGCCGGTTTGTTCTGAGTCATATTCCATAAAGTAGTTACAATCTAACAATAGATTTTGTCCACGGTCTCAAGCCCTTACTGCAGCATCAGCACATAATTTACTAGATAACCTGTCCGCTTGTAGGTTGTGACGAGTCCGTGCTGGCTTGAACCACCCACCCAGAATGATCAATTGCTATGCCGGGGAATATGCCGACACGTCAAGTCACAAGCTAGGTATTCCGGCCACCACCCATATCTGTTGTTGACAATACTAGTCTACCTCGCTAGAAATCGAGATTAGGAGACTGGAAAGACGTGATCGATATATTGATATACTGACGAATAACCACTTTCGGTCAACGATGTAAGGGGGTCAACGACCTGACCTGCAGCTGATCGAGACTCAGGAACATCAAACTTTCTTGATAAGCGCGCCGACTCCTCTCGGCCTTTTATTTGACTTCTCAGGCATATGACATCGACTGATAAGCGCGGGTATTCGATAAGCAATCCATACCAGATGGCTTTATGGTTTGATATGGCTTTTGGACCAATTATCCAAGCTAGAGGGTCTGGCTCTATAAAGGCCTTATATATAGTCCAGACCCGATGGAAGAAACTACCATGGTCATTCCGGTCACTTTCACAATCATCAATAGCTGTCGGGATCGAACAATACCCAAAAGTATAGCCCCTCGAATCTCGCAGCCATGTCGGGCAACCAAATCGAGCCGCCCTTCAGTCAGGGCTTTGGCTATGGGTACATCATCGGTGTCGGTGCCCTCTTCGCCATCGGCATGTGTGTGGTATCCTGGGGGTTGAGCCACTTCTTCGCCGAAAAGCAGACGTCTGAAATGTTTATGACGGGCAAGAGATCGGTAAGTTGGTCAAGTCCTTGAGTTTCATTCTTTCCCGCTGATCTCTCTAACCTCCAGGTCAAAACTGGCTTGACAGCTTCCGCCGTCGTCTCGTCGTGGACGACGGCTGCTACCATGCTCACATCGACCACCGAGGGCTATCTGTTTGGCATATCCGGGCCTTTCTGGGTAAAGAGCCACTTACTTGGTCACCCAGTCAATCTGGATTCCCAGCTTACATTGTGTGTCACAGTACGGCGCTGGAGCTTCGGTGCAAATCCTCCTCTTCTCGGTTGCCGCCATTGAGCTGAAGCGCAAAGCCCCAAACACGCACACGCTGTTGGAATTTGTACGCACGCGCTACGGAGCCGCAGCCCATTGCGTTCTGGGCTTCTATTCTCTCTTCTTTATCTGCGTCATGGGCATCAATCTCCTCGTGGGAGGCTCCGCCGTGTTCGCAACTCTTACGGGGATGAACCAAGATGCGGCGTGCTTCCTCTTCCCCGTGGGCGTGGTACTATATTCTCTGGCGGTAAGGGACAAAAGTCTGCTGTTATCACGCCCCTTATGACTGATGGGAATTAGGGAGGACTCAAAGCGACCTTTTTGACGGATTGGGTAAGGACTCGACCTCTTCAGACGCCGGGTGTTTCCAGCATTCTGACCTTCTTAACACGTTCAGGTGCATACAGTGGTCATCTACATGATCATGTTGATGTCTCTTTTCGTGGTATACTCTACCTCGAAGGTGGTCGGCTCGCCCAGCGTCATGTTTGATCTCCTGACGGAAGCTGCACAACTCCATCCCGTGGGTGGCAACCAAGACGGGTCATATCTCACCATGAGAAGTGTCCAAGGAGGCTTCCTGGGCCTGATCTTCGCTGGAGCTGGGTTCGGCGGCTGCGTTGACCCTCAACTCGCCCAGAAAGCCATTGCTGCCAACCCGGCCAGCACCCTGATGGGCTATCTCTTCGGTGGCACCGCATGGTTTTCCATTCCATTCTGTCTGGCCACGACTTACGGTCTTCTCGCCGCGGCGACCGAACATCTCCCTGCTTTTCCCACATATCCAAACCGGATGAACGCCTTCGAGGTTGCTTCTGGCATGGCAATGCCTTACGGTGCCATGGCGGTGATGGGTAACGGTGGCGCAGCTGCTATCCTGACCATGATCTTCATGGCGGTAACGTCCTCCTTTTCCTCCGAGACCATGGCTGTCACTGCTTTCATGACATACGATGTCTATCAAGCCTACATCAACCCCAAGGCCACCGGAAAGCAGCTCGTTCGGTTTGGTCATTTCATGGTGCCGGCTTTTGCTGTCTTTGCCGCCGCAATTGCAGTCGGACTGAACCATGCAGGATTCAACGTCTCATTCATGTAAGTTATCCGATGCTGGAGGGCTTGGGGGGACCTTTGTGGCCTAAAATTCTTCTAGTGTCACGGCCGTCGGTATCTTTGTCGACGGTGCTTTCATTCCCATGGCCTGTTCGATTTTCTGGCGTAAACAGAACCTCCTCGCCGTCACACTGTCACCCATCATCTCGTCGATCGCGGGTATCCTCGCGTGGTTCTTGGTCGCAAGACACGAATCGGGTCATATCTCCATTACCACGCTTTCAAGCAATCTCGCCCTTGTTGCTGGAAACATGATGTCTCTTCTCGGGCCGGTCGTGCTGGTGCCGTTGTTGACCTTCATCAAGCCAGACAACTATGATTGGGAATTACTCAAAAAGATCAAACTGGCAGAAGACGCCCTCGATGGCACCGCAGGGCTCGAATCCCCGCCACAGTTTCACGTCGTGGCAGAAGAGACCATGAGGAGTCCCTCGGAGGTCCAGCGCGAAGATGAAAACGCCATGCTCCTCCGAGCAAGGAGGAATGCAATCTGGGTATCCGTCGGCTTGACATTGGCCTACGTGCTCCTATGGCCTATTCCCATGTACGTTCCCCCTTGTTGGTTCTTGCCTAGCCCTCTCTGCAACAACGAGGGCCTTGTAAACTGACCAAGACGCAAATCACAGGTATGGTAGCCGCTACGTGTTTAGCAAGCATTTCTTCATCGGCTGGATTGTCGTGGCCTTCCTCTGGGCCTTCTACGCATCGACCGTCATCACGTTGCTTCCCATCTGGGAAGGACGGAGGAGCATCGTCGCATTCTGCCGGTTCCTCATCACGCCAAAGGCCAAGAGACTCGAAGCCACGGCCGAAATCGTGGAGAAATCCCACGTCTCGGAATCAAAATCAGCAGCAGGTCAAGTGACGATGGTGGCGACCCATCCTGAGAAAGGGGCTTCGGCGCAGGACAGCGAAACCCTCGAAAATTAAGCTGGACCACGGTAAATTAGAACGCTGGTATGGGTCCACGGTTGCTTTGACGACCGCAGATACGGACCAGTCTACAATCTTCATCTTCATGATGGATATGTGGTGGTGCGGCTGGCTGCGACATCGGGCCTCGAAGCGCCGAGATACATATGTAGTTGTCGAGGGTTGCGACACTCAGTTTCTGGTAGTTCTACCCCGCGATTTCTGTTTTGGCATCTCACCTCTAGACCAGTAGCAGGACTCAAATCACGTAGTATCATCATGATCTTCCATTCATCACAAACGAAACGTTGATCTTGGGGTTCTCTGGTGCTCGTTTTATGGACCGAAATTTATCCGGGTGCAAATATTCTGCTCCGACGATTGTCCTTAAAAGCAGCGCATATGAGCTGAGCAGCCTTTGTCTTCGCTCTGGCTGCAGTCGTGGCAGCGGACAGCATAGTCGCCATACACCTGTATAGTAGAAATCGATCTCAAGATACAAGACACTACATGATAAAATGACTTACGGATCTCGTAGAACATTTGTGCATCTTTCTCCATCTCTCGTTGATAATGGCGTCTCTAGGTTATGACGAGGCTGCGAGGCTGCGTACCCCAGAGATCTTATGTAGGATTTCTGTGCGGGCGCGTCGCGACATTGGCGCAGCTTTTGTACGCGCATCCAAACGGCCAGAGACCGTCCGGTGCTTTTTGGATTCAGCAAAAAAACTCAAGGGTTCACAAGTAATTGTTCATTTGTGTTCGCCTTCTCATACTCCTGTCTTCTGTCTCTTCCCGGCAGTCTGAACCCTTGTAAATCCACGCACCTTGAATAATCCGTGGGAATCATCTTGCGACTGATGAAGACACCACCACCATGTCGACACTCACGACCACCACATTGAAATCTTCCTATCCGTACGAAAATCTGACCCCACAGTCAATGGAATTTCCAAGAACTAACCTATTCCCTCAAGGCCCATTCTCCCACCTCCGTTCACAGCCAACCAACCACCCACGATCAGATTATATCCTCTGTCGAACTACACGTTTGGAACCAAAGAGACCCAACCAGAGGAAGACCCGTCGGTGGTGGCCAGGCTAAAGAGACTGGAAGAACACTATGAGAAATATGGCATGAGACGGACGTGTGAGGGCATCCTTGTCTGTCATGAACACAACCACCCGCACGTTCTGATGCTGCAGATTGCAAACGCCTTTTTCAAACTGTACGTTCTTTTTTTTTCCGTAAAATTCCTGGTGGCCGTCTCGGTCATGTCAGCTTGATCACTGACCGACCATCGTCTTGAACCAGGCCCGGGGACTATCTTCCCCACGATGCGGATGAGATTGAAGGCTTCAAGCTGCGGCTGAACGAGAGGCTGGCACCCACGAATCCCAAGGAGGGGGACACGGAATGGGAAGTGGGAGACTGTCTCGCACAATGGTTTGCATCTCCCGCCTTGGAGCGTCTATTGATGAATGACTCTGACACGACACTACCAGGTGGCGCCCGAACCACGAAACCTTTCTCTACCCATTTCTCCCCGCCCACGTCTCCCGGCCCAAAGAGCTCAAGAAACTCTACCTGATCCATCTCCCGCCCAACAAGGTGCTCAGCGTGCCCAAAAACATGAAACTGCTGGCCGTCCCCCTGTTCGAGCTGTACGATAATACCGCACGCTACGGGCCGCAGTTGAGCGCCATCCCGCACTACCTGTCGCGCTATCGGTTCGAGTATGTCGACGAGGAAGGGAATGTCGCGAGCGTCATGCCCGGCGGAGGCGCCCTACCGGGGCCGGACGGGAAATTTGAGGTAAAGGTCCTGAGCGACGGGGGAACGAAAGAGGAGAAGATGGAGAATGGCCATTGAGTGCCAGGTGCACCTCAAAGAGATGAATTCTACTACGACCCAAACGCACGACTGTCAGCTTCAGTGACCACGAAATCTCGCACCACACTCGAAGATCGGACGCTCTAAACTTGCACGACAGGTTGTCCAATGGCTATGTCAAGCAATATACTGTAATTCCTACGGCAGGGAAAATCGCTTGCTAAACTGTACGGCGGCAGTTCCAGGAATGGGATGAGAGATGATCCCTCCCACTTCAGACCCGTAGGTGTGGGCTGCAGGTCGGAGGTCGCAGGCTGGGACTCAAGCTCCAGCAATTTAAAGGTGCAGGACACATAGTTAGCAGAGGAACAAAAAACGAGCACAAGGCTGAGATCATGGTCCAGGATGCGGGAGGCAGGAGGGAGGACCTTGCCCCAATGCAGTTTCTGCTCACGTGCCTGGCTGCGTTGCACCAGGCGCCAATTGATGTGGCGGCTTCCCGCCACCACTTCATTTTCTTTCCTTCCAGTCTCCAAATCGCTTGGCGGACGAAATTGCGATATAGCAATCTGTCCGTTTGGCACCACCTTGCGGGAAAGAGGACCTCCCCCCCCAAAAGTTGGACTTCTTCCCTGATATCTCACAGTTCTAAGGAGATTCGTGCCCGTGATAACCTCTTCCCTTTTTCTCTCCACGTATCTCATCGCCCCGGCGGCCTTTCAACCATGAATTTCATGAACCCCCAAGTGTAAAGAATCTCCCGCCTAGTTTGGAGCCCGAGGTCCGTGACTGACAAGTTTGCAGCACCAACCTGGTGATCATCCTTGGGATGATGCAGGTATCGAAGCGGATACCTTTCGATGACCCCCAAGTTCTGATGGGCGTACGGATCCTCTACGTCGTGTCTAACTTGGTCATCTTCGGCCTTTACTACTATATCGGCCTGAAGATCAAGGCGAAGCGAGGTGCGCAAAAGAGACGAGTGCTGTGAGGGGCATACAGGCTGATGATTATATGGCAGACCTCACGACCCTGAAATACGTCGAGCCTGCGCCCATGGGCTCTGGAGAAGAGCCCAAGCTTGTCACCACCACGATCCAAGAATATGATCAAACCCAGCTGTCGGCAGCTTACAAGGGCCAGTTGATGGGCATCGGCATGATGGCATTCATGCACTTGTACCTCAAGTATACCAACCCACTCCTCATCCAGTCCATTATCCCCGTGAAGGGCGCACTGGAGTCGAACTTGATCAAAGTTCACGTCTTCGGCAAGCCTGCGGTGGGCGAGCTTAAGAGGCCGTGGAAAGCATCTGGAGGCATGATGGGTATGGGACAGGGCGAGACAAAGAGCGACAAAGCTAGCATCGAAGCTGCTGAGCGCGCCGGTCGGGGCGGAGCGAAGGAAGAATAGTCGTATCAGTCTCGAGTCGGATAAAAACCATGGCGCGCCAACCGGACTGAGGGAATAGATACGGTTTTGGTTCTAGCAAAGACATTAGAACAGCAAATCAATGCTCACCGTCTGCAAAGATGTTTGGCGGTCATCCCTTGCGTATGCGCTGTTTTTGCGATTTCATGAATCTGCCATTCCCAAGACGGTTTGCTAGACCCTGGGAATTATTTTGAGTTGCTCTTGTAAGCATCCTGCTCGATAGGCCAGTCTGGACGAAAAGAGCGCGGCTGCGACGGAGGGTTTGACGGATCAATTGGATGATCCGAGGCGAGTGCCGCATAACCAGTAGGGACAAGACAGGCGATTGGATGAAACAAGCTCTGTTTGAATGCTGCTGCTTTTTCTCCATCAGAGCAGGTATGTGATAATCAGCGGTGGGTTGACTCATGCCTGATGCATATGCCACTGGAGCCTTTCTTTCTGGAGACCCTGTGATGTGCTTGAACAGGGGGCAAGGGGGATAGACCATCTTATAAATATCGGGGACCGTAGAGGTTTGGGCGGATGGTGAAGGAGCACCAGCATCTACAGATACAACCCGCTATCCCAGAAAGGCGCCGTTTATTTATCGTTCCTCGGGCGAAAAGACAAGTGAGAATTATCAGGTACTTAGGTAAGTCATCGCAATCATTTTCGTTTTGTGGCCTTCGGAAGGCTCGAGACAGACCGGAAGACGGTCATTTGTCGTCGGCCAAGAAAACCCATGGTTTGGAGGGCAGCTTTGCCCCTCAACGTCAACATCTGCCCCACCATTCTTCTTCACCTATCGCTCAACTCACCACTTGGTCCTCGCAGGGACAACAAAAAGCTTTCCTCATCCTCCCGTCACACCACTTTGCTCTTTCTTCGAGTTATATCAAGTTGCTCTTTCGACGACCTTTTGAATCCGGACATCCGAATACTCATTTAAATTTCATGTGAGTTGTCCGCAGTCCTCCCCTTCAAGTGCTTTTGCTTTCTGTCTCGTCTTCACTTCACCGGGAGCTCCCATTGAGATTGTTCCTATCAAGACTGACTTAGCAAATTCTGTAGTAGTCTTCACATCTTGACGAGACCATGGCTACTCTTGTCGGAATCAACGGCTTTGGCCGCATTGGCAGAATTGTAAGTCGCAGCCAGCACTGTCCGCGGTCGAAATGGCTAACAGCAAGCTAGGTCTTCAGAAATGCGTGAGTGTCACACCAGCACCTTCATCGGACTCCGAAAGCTCCCCTCTCTCTAACCATAGCACTTTCCAGTATCGAGCACGACGATGTCCATGTTGTCGCCGTCAACGATCCCTTCATTGAGCCCAAATACGCTGTACGTACCCTCCGTTATCCTGCCAGATCTCGAAACCGTTGTTGACACCTCTCAGGCATACATGCTCAAGTATGACAGCACCCACGGTGTCTTCAAGGGCACAATTGAGGTCCAGGGAGATGCTTTGGTTGTCAATGGCAAGAAAGTCACATTCTACATGAAGAGAGATCCGGCCGAGATCCCGTGGGCGGAGACTGGTGCTCATTACATTGTTGAATCGACCGGTGTTTTCACGACCACGGAAAAGGCCTCTGCCCACTTGAAGGGTGGTGCGAAGAAGGTCGTCATCTCTGCTCCCTCGGCCGATGCTCCCATGTTCGTCATGGGTGTCAATCACGAATCATACAAGCCCGACATCCCCGTCATCTCCAATGCTTCCTGCACAACCAACTGCCTGGCACCTCTCGCCAAGGTCGTCAACGACAAGTTCGGCATGAAGGAAGGCCTGATGACCACCATTCACTCATACACCGCTACCCAGAAGACCGTCGACGGACCATCCGCCAAGGACTGGCGAGGAGGCCGCGCCGCTGCCCAAAACATCATCCCCAGCAGCACCGGTGCCGCCAAGGCTGTGGGCAAGGTCATCCCATCTCTCAATGGCAAGCTCACTGGCATGTCCATGCGTGTGCCTACCTCCAATGTGTCCGTGGTTGATCTCACTTGCGTCCTGGAAAAGCCAGCCTCGTACGATGAAATCAAGCAAGCTATCAAGGACGCCTGTGCTGGACCCCTCAAAGGTAAGACAAAATTTGAGACACTTTCGTTCAGACCGTCTGACAAGATCAGGCATCATGGCATACTCCGAGGATGATCTCGTCTCCAGTGATTTGAACGGCGACACCCACTCTTCCATTTTTGATGCCAAGGCTGGTATCGCCCTCAACGACCACTTCGTCAAGCTCGTTTCCTGGTACGACAACGAGTGGGGATATTCCCGACGTGTCATCGACCTTTTGGGTGAGTGCCTTATCCGATCGGGAATATTCGGGACCTGGTAAACTGACATGGAAATCTAGCGTACATTGCCAAGGTCGATGCTGGCAAGGCTTAAACGACGGGCCCTAATACCACCAATCGTCTACAAAGACCAATAATTCCTTCCCAAACGAGGCTTCAGAAATCGAGGTTAGTGTTGCATGAGGTAAAAAGAAGATCAGGCGAAACACGGGACGAAGCGCAACATAGATCAAGTCTCACCTGGTGATATGCTTTGCTTTGAAGCTCCAATACGTATCCTTACTCCGACCTAGCTCAGATAGGAAAATGCGAGTCTCCCTGTATTGACAGCAAAAACCAAATTATCATCCTGTGGATTGGCTCATTCTAAACGGTCTTTGAAAAGAACATGCACGTGATCATAGCCTCCTCGCCTCCTATTGTTGTCACGTGAGCCGCCTCTTGGCACTCCCTAGCCCGGTTTCGTTTGCAACGTTCCACCTCGAGATGGATTGATTGCCCCCAATAAAGGTGACGGGATCAACAAACAGCATCCATTGTCAATTAACATTTCTTCCTGTGATCTACTGGCTTATTGTTCTTACTGGAGGTTTGATCACAGCTTGCGAAGCTAAAATTCCGAGAACAAAGTCGCTCGAGCGCCAGTACAGGTATGTGATTAGCTTGACGCTTCGAGCCAAGAGCGGCCGCTGTACTCGTATGTACCAATTCGCCATTATGTACAAGGCCTCCCTTGATATCACGTCGACTCGCATTCATAGCTGGTGTGCTCGAGTGACTGACATCGCCTTAGCCTTTGCTCGGTCTAAAGAAGCTCGATCACCTTTCATTCACTTGTGTGGCTTTTACAACCACTATGCAGCCTCTCTAACCAATCTGCTGCTTGCCTCCTAAAGTCAAGGCAGTTTTTACATTTCACCGTCCACTAAAATCCCTCAAAATGGCTCATGTACCGCCGCCGGGCCAGGAGGGATCTAATTCTTCGGTCGACACACAGTTTCCCAACCCCGTTCCGCAGGTACAAAGGCCAGCCTTTCCGTCAGGTGATACATCTATGAGAGAGACCCCTGACGTTTCGACGGAAATGGACAACCGCCTGAGAATCGAGAGTCCATCAGACGAAGAGTCCGAAGACAGCTTGTTATCCGACACCTCTTCTGAAATCCATGAGCCTGTGGCACCAGCTAAGCGTGGTCTACCGATTTCCAAGCTTCCGACTGGTCTATGTTACGATGAGCGCATGCGATATCATGCCGAAGTAGCAGCAACGACCGTCGACAATGTGCATCCGGAAGATCCTAGACGGATATACTACATTTACAAGGAGCTCTGTGAAGCCGGATTGGTTGACGACAAGAAGCACCCTCCAGTGGTAGAAATGCCCTTGTATCGAATCCATGCCCGTGAAGCCACGGAGGCCGAGTGTCGTCTGGTCCATACGAAGGAGCAGTACGAACAAGTAAAAAAGACCGCGGGTAAGCCCCTCAACGATGACACACTTCGTCACTAGGAGCCCGAGCTAATGACCGGGGGATCCTTTGCAGAAATGACCGACGAAGAGCTTATCGATCTTTCGGATCGACAAGACATGGATTCAATCTACTTTAATCAGCTATCCTTCTTCTCTGCCAAACTGTCTACGGGCGCGGCGATTGAGACATGTCGAGCGGTTATGTCACGGAAGGTAAAAAATGCCATCGCCGTTATCCGACCTCCAGGTCATCATGCAGAGATTGGCAGACCCATGGGGTTCTGTCTCTTCAACAATGTCTGTGTTGCTTCTAGGGTCTGCCAGAATGACTTTGGGGAGCATTGCAGGAAAATCCTGATCGTGGATTGGTCAGTTGTCCTCACGTCGATGGATTGGAATACAGAGCTGACGCTGAAGACTTCAGGGATGTCCATCACGGTCAGCCAAGTTCGCACTCTTGAGACTTGCACGCTCAAGCTGACATGTTTTAGGCAATGGCTGTCAACAAGCTTTCTACGATGACCCCAACATTCTCTACATATCCTTGCACGTCCACATGAACGGGCAGTTCTACCCTGCAGGGAACCAGGGTGATATGTATCACTGTGGCGTTGGCGCTGGCGAGGGAAGGTAAGTCCATGAACTTGCTACTCGGCCTTCGATGACCAACACTTACGCCCGTGAAAGAAACGTCAATATTCCCTGGCCCACAAAAGGCATGGGCGACGGTGACTACATGTACGCATTCCAGAACGTCGTCATGCCGATCGCAAACGAATTCGACCCAGATTTCGTCGTCATTGCTGCAGGATTCGACGCCGCAGCTGGAGATGAGCTAGGTGGTTGTTTCGTCTCACCGCCCTGCTATGCACACATGACACACATGCTAATGTCCCTCGCTGGAGGGAGGATTGCTGTGTGCTTGGAAGGGGGTTACAACTTCAGTGCCATCTCAAAATCCGCCCTCGCGGTCACCCGCACCTTGATGGGTGAACCTCCTGATCGCCTGCAAGCTACGGCAGCCACGCAGAGCGCGGTGGATACCGTGGCCAAGGTTCGGAATGTCCAGTCGAAGTATTGGAGAAGTATCTATCCCAAGAACCCCATCGGTGGAATATTTGGTGGAGAAAGATTGCATGGTAAGAGCTCGACTTTGGAGGCGCTGTCATTGCCCTTCCTTCACCCTCGTAAACAAGCTCACCCCCTCGGTCTTACCTAGACATCATTCGCCGGTACCAGGCCACGCACCTCTATGATCAATACAAGTTCACCCAATTGTATATCTACCGCGATACAGTGTCAAAATCATTTGACCAGCAGGTCCTCGCGACGTGAGCCGCAGTCCCCGGGGCAGATCAGGAATGCCTTGCTGATATAAAGGACAGACCCAGCTACGAGACCAAGAAAGCTTTGATGATCATATTCCATGACTCGTAAGTTCGAATGGCTCGCTGGACCGCCTCAGGAGGAAGGCTGACAAGATTTGCTGCAGACCTGATCTTCTCAGCGCCCACAATGGCCTTTCTACGCAACAGAAGCCTCATGATACATGGCTTGTATGTGCCGGTTTCCTGTCGTTCCGTCTTCCTTTCCTTTCCTTTTCTGCCCCTTCCCGGTTCCCTTCTCATGATTGACTGTTTCAACCTGCTCACGCATACATAAGGTTGACGGCGCACAGTCGTACGTCCACTGGGCGGCTTCCCACGGCATGGGTGTCATAGACGTCAACATCCCCGAGTTCATCACCATTTCTACCGACGACGATCCCAACACGAAGTCCGACCTTCTGTCCTCCACTCATCCACATGGATCGTCGAGAGATGTCGAATACGCTTCCACGACGACCGACCTTGCAAGAAAAGAAGGCGAGAAACTTGCCTCGTACCTCTGGGAAAACTACGTCGAGCCATACGACTTTCCCTGGGGAATCATCCTGATGGGCGCGGGCCACGCATTTCACGCCATTGCGAAATTGGTGTCGGAGAACGATAACGTTTATCAAAACCTCGTAGGGATCGTGTGTTTCATCTCCACCCAGCCAATTCGCCCTATCAGCAATCCCGGCAGTAACCACTGGGTGAGTCAGTGGTATCGCGAAAATTCACTAGTGTTTGTTAGTGGCAGGCACAGTCTATGGAAGAAGGAGAAAGAAGGTGGGAAAGTGAGCAAGCGATATGGGCGGCTCGTGCGGAGTGACGGGGAGGTTCTGAATCAAATCATGATGCAACACCAGGAGCAGGTCTGTGAGTGGATGTTCGACAAGGTGAGCCAGCGCAGGGACGAGGTGTCGGCCGAGGAAGAGGATGTCGAGGATGAGGATGTGGATGTGGAACGGAGAGAGGGAGAGAGTGATGGCGACACCATCGATGACCCTGGCGTGGTGGAGGCTGACCGTGATGCACCACGCAGTGGATATGCGCAGTCTGGTGAAACTGGACACCTCCACAGTGCAAGCGGCGCAGGCAATGGTGACGTACCCAGGGGATTTGCGAACAATGCCTTTGCAGCCGCAGCAGAGACGATGACGACAGCGCCGATGGCGCTGGCAGTAGCAGGGGCGGGGTCCGGACCAGGGGCGATGACAGGACCACCAGCCTCGTCGGCAGAGTACCCGCGCTCAACACCCTCTGGTGCCGGCGGCGGTGCCGGCGACGTGTACATGACGACGGGGCCTTGACGACAACCACTATCGTCTCATATCATATCGTCTGAGAGCGTCTGTCTATCTGTATTTCCATTTCCATCTCCCGACGGGGACCAAACGCACATGACGAGCTGTGTTTTATCCGTTTATCTGTTTGTTTGTCTGTTCGTATGTATGAATGCTCAGAGCTGGTCCGTAGACTCGATGTGACGTCGCGGCGGGAAACCGTTTTACTGTTTTTTAGGCGAGACAAACCACTCGTCTGTGTCTATGCCTCTCTCTCTCTCTCTCTCTCTCTCCCTGCTCTGGATCTGTCTCCATCCCGCCTAGATCTGTACCATTGATTGACACGAATATGTGTTTTTCGAATCTCGCAATTTCATTACCACATCAAATTGGAATTGCTACCGCCGCCGCTGTTGAAATATGATTTCAGCATTGCTATCTATCTATTTGGGCCATATATCTGCTCCCACCCCCCTCCCCCCCCGGGGTCCCGGTCCCGATCGGGCTCCCAAATGTGTATGTGTATTTTTCCCGAATATTGTTCAGCAAGCTCGTACCTAGGTAGGTAGGTAGTCAAGGGAGGTAAGTGTGAAAGTACGTGCACCGTCGCGTGCCGTCCGAACTCTTCAGCCGTTGTGTTCTTCTCCAAGGGACTCAATCAATGCCAGGGATCGGGGACTTGTGTGAATCGAGAACCCCCAAAATCCTTTCCTTGGTCAATGTATTCCGCGAACGAAATCTTCACCGCAAGATGCTTGGAAATTCGGCTTCGACACAGGACCAATGGTCAATTCCATCATGAGGCCCCATCACCTACCCGGCCCCGTAGTATTGACGTGTGTCCACGTTTGCTTGGCTGCCCACTGGACCGTGTTGCCGAAAGGGTGATTTGTGGAGGTCTGACATCTGAACCCGACATTTTACTGGTTTCCCGGGGGGCTGCTCGTTCAATGACTGGCGTGCGCGTCGGATTGGGGGCGTGAAGTCGTCGTCCTCGTCTTCGCCGCCGTCACGGCCGCCGCCGAGACTTTCCTGCGACTTACCGACATCGTTGTACTCACCATCGGGGTCTCCAACACTGTTGCGATCATTCTTAATGTGCTCGGTGTCGTCTTTGTTTCCATCATCTTTGTCCCCTTTCTTCTCGCTAGATAACGCATTTTTGGCGGATTGGATTTGCTGCATCAGGTCTTGGAACTCGTCCGGGGTGATGCCTGTCATTCTGCTAAATAATTCGCTCTGAATGTCCCTAATCATGATTGAGGTCGCCGTCTTTTGGGCCGCTTTATCAATCTTAATCCCAAACTCGCGGTTTTTCATAGCATGGATCGCCATGGCTGTGAGATCTGCGTCACTCATGTCCAGGATTTCCGCTTGGCGAGCCACTTTGGCGATTTCACCTTCAGTAGCATTTTTCAGCTCCTTCTCTAGCTGATCAATATCGGCCTCTTGGGCGCGGATAGTTTCCTCTCTATGCTGGAGTTGCTCACTTAGCGAGCTGATATCCTTCCGGTGCCAAGCAGCCTTCTCTTGTGCGGAGATGGACTCGGCCTGAAGTTGCTTGATTTTCTTGTCAATCTCTTCGAGGACCTTCGTCTCTGCTGAAAGAGCCTGTTCTAGGCTCGTCAGACGATCGCGCAGCTTGGATTTGCATGTACGATCATCACCAAGGCGCCTTCTCTTGTAACCCAATTTTTCGCGAACCACTCCTTTCTCCTTGCTTCTCCTCTCAATACGAGACTCGACATATTGTGCCCGTCGGTCAGAAACTGGTGCGCATTCTGATTTCGATCTAACGGATGTCATCGATGCGGTTCTCTCGGGGAAATTGATTGAACTCAACACAGAATTCAGTAGGCTCGCGGAAGAGGCGGTCCGGGTCGGGGGGGAGGTTGTCAGAGTGTCGTGCATGGTGTCGTTCGCTCCACTTGTAGAGACCTTTGCTCAACAGAGGTGGATTGATCAGGACCAGAGATGACAGTCTCGTCAGAGATTAAATCGTTGCTTCTATCGCTGGTGCCGCAACGTGTGTTGTCATCAACAAGACCGTGAAATTGTGATGAAGTCAGAGACAGAAGTGAAGGGTGATGTCCTGGGGAAGCCGGAATGCCAAAGGGAAAAATCGAGAGATGTCTCAAAGCAAGATGAGGTTTCAAGATGCTGGAAAGATGGATAGCGGTGGGGTTCTTTCTTTCATCAACGCAGGTGAGTATCGGAAGGTTGGACTGATGCTTTGGCAGGATGTGGAATTATAGCTGAGCACTTCCAAACCGGTATGTCCACGGAAGCAGACCTCAAATCCCTCTTTTGGCCTGAGCCATGAATCCGTTATCTCAAAAGCGACAATATCTATCGTGATGCAGCCACGAAGTCCCACGGTATACTCACGCTACGCAGTCATAGAGTGGCACAGCGCGTCGAGGTCCTGGTAGACCGTGGACGAGCATATTTGCCAGAGACGAGTCCCTCTGTATCGAGTTCCATCGAGATTCTTGTGGGAAGAGGTTCCTGCCTCACCACTCCCCAGTACCCGCAATATTGTACCACATATATTTTTGTCTCTCGCGTTTCTTGCCAGCAATTCGGATGAAGCCAACCGGTCCCTGAATACATGACTATCAGTACACCATGTTTTCACACTTAAATGGGAGCTTTGAAATGATGATTGCACCTCGTAGAATCCGGAACTGAGAAAAACCCTCGAATGCGACAACGCAGGCGAAAGGTTTCACTTACCTCGAAGGCCAAATACCACGAAAGTGGTTGGGGTGCCTTCGAGGCAGAGTTTTTGTTCCTTCTCGAATTCTGGTGCTCGAGAATTTGGGTTGTGATACAAGTGAGCAGAAGGTGGATGTTTGTGGGCAGCTTTAGTTGAGCGAATGCCTCACTTGGCGTATGATGGGTGCACCAACGACTCCGTATCGATAAGTCATCATATCACCAAGCTGGATACCTTCAAGACTATCCTGACCACTTTGCAGAAGTTGAATGTGATGACTTGACTTTTCTTCCTCGGGTTCTGGTGTCAATAATGCCATATATGCTGAGACCTGGAGCGATGTTCTAGACACAACGCGTGAGCATCGTTAGTCTGCCACTTAGTAGAAGTAGAGATATGTTTGCACATGTCACCATAGCAAGGCTGAACCCGAGTATCTGGTCACAGACTTGGGGTCAGGACACTGCCTTGTAAGAACGAAGAAGGGACGTCGATGAAACAAACAATACATCCATATCAGAGACGAAGTTTATCCATCCCGAATTAATCACCTGCCAGCCTCGTGTCTGCAAGCATTTCTCGTCCTTTTTCTACTCCGTCCTCTTCTTCTGTGCAGGGCTGGAAAGGTCTGAATACCATAATAAACGGCTCACATCATACTTCTCCCCATCGCGTGCTTGTACATAAACAAGTTCAAAGTCTCCGGAAAGGCTGAGAAAGGCGGAACATGGGGGTGGAGACAGTGAGCCCGGCTCTGGATCAATATTAGCCCGAAGCCTCGTTGACATTTACCTTTCGGGAATTGCTCTCCATCAAAAAACACTTGCGTCCAGTCTATATTCCCTCAACCGTTACATTTGCGCTGTCGGCTTGCTTGTTCCATTCCCTTTCCTTGCAAAGTCAGAATATCGCGCGAACTCGCGGTGTTCAGCAATGCACCGGTCAATGGTGCGATGCACATCCTGCCGGGCGTCAATCCTCGAGGCCTTTACTTCTCTCGCTGGAATTTCGATCCCAGTCAAAGCCGTCGCCCCTTCGAGACTTTCTCAGCCGTTGGGCGGCCAATCACGCAGAAAGTTTACTCACTTTGCGCCTTTGCAGCAGTCCGGCGTACAGACCTCGTCGCAAACCCCCTCAGAATCTCAAGCGGAGTCGTCTGCGATACCGTGGTACCTCCAGATCGAAGATCCCACTCCGCCCGCGCCCATATCACCCTTGCTCGCGCTGCAGGAAATCCCGCCCTTGCCACACGATCCACCCGCGATCCTCTCCCCTGTCCTCACGCACCTCTCGACCCAGATAGGGCTTGATAACCTCACGCTCCTAGACCTCCGGCGCCTCGACCCGCCGCCCGCACTGGGCTCCAATCTGCTGATGATCATCGGCACTGCTCGGTCCGTCAAACATCTCAACGTCTCGGCCGATCGATTTTGTCGTTGGGTCAGGAAGGAGTACAAACTGAGACCGTACGCAGACGGACTGTTGGGGAGGAACGAATTGAAATTGAAGCTGAGGAGAAAGGCGAGGAAGATGAAGCTGGCGCAGAGTGTGGGGAACACGGTCGCCATGAAAGATGCCGACGACGGAATCACCACGGGGTGGATCTGCGTGAACATGGGCCCTGTCGACGACGCCGTCATGCCAGAAACGCACGAGGACGGAGATGGAGATCAGATGCGGACAGAACTTGCAGAGGAAGAGGAACAGCATGTCTCGCCCGCGTCTACCGCCGCGCCGATGATGACGAGGAAGATGCAAGAGACGCTCGCCGAGGACGAAGAGGACGAATACCAGAATCCTGGAGACGACTACGTCGGTTTCGGCTCGCGGTCCGATTCGCCGCGGATCGTGGTCCAGATGTTCACCGAGGACAAGCGAGTCGAGATGGATTTGGAGGGGTTGTGGGACGTGCGAAATACCAGACGAGCACAGAGGGAGGAGAGAGCGAACGTCGAGGCCGAGGCTGCTGTGGGACGATTGCAGCACGAACAGTAAAGAGGAGGTGGCGCCGTGATCAAGACGCTGCTGTACATTTATAATAACGACAGGATTATAGAGAATGGAGGTTCAGGGCCAAGGACACAAGGATGTCCTCTGGTTCAGCAAAAATCTCTATCCGTCCATCTCAGTCCGGTCAGGACTGGACTGGCTCCATTTGTTTCATTCATGCTGTCATGAAAGTCATTCGTCAGCTGTGTTTGTAAGCGTACATCATGTCTGTGCAAACCTGTCCTGTCCACCCGTATGCGCGAGTTCCCGGTTGTCCCAGTTCACCAATGCACAAACGCCTGCAGTATGCTTTAAGCTTCAGCCACAGACATACTCGAGAAGAATCGTCTCCAGAAGAGCACGATGAGCATGTATGCGACGGGGAGTCGTTGTCGTCAGGTCATCCATCAAAACTCGGACCCAGCATGAGAACGCTGAACCGCAGCTCCCCGCCGCCCGCCTCTTCCTCTCTCTTCAGAAAAGCCTTGACCCCCAACTCCTGACCCTTTGGACTCAACACATCGTCGTCCGGTCCCAAGAAGCCTCTCTTCAGCGGACCCTTTCTCGACCCGTCCATCTCCCACAGATATCCCTCCTTGTCCTTGACGAACGCGACAAAGTGCAGGTCCACGTTCGCCTCGGCCTGGGGAGCCTCGGTGTCGCCCTTTGCCGCGGCGGTCGCGTGGGCGGCCTCGAGCGTGGGACTGTTGTAGAGGAGGTCCGCGCGGTCGGCGGGCTTGAGCGGGAGGGCTTCTTTGAGCAGTTTCTCGAGATCGCTGCCCTCGATGATGTTGGACCGCGCCTCGCCGTTGGTGATGGCGTGGAGCAACCCGATCAGCCCACACGCATTGCCGATCGTCTGCTTGAACCACACCACGGGCTCCTGGTCACCCGACCCCGTGTACTCGTCGCGTGCCGAGTCCTCTTCCGCTCGAAACTTCTCGTACGTCCCTGTCACGGGGAAGACGAGGAGCAGGGCGATGGCCGGTCGGGGGAGGAAGTCCAGCAGGGCCGGTTCGTCGAGGGAATAGACGTCGTGGAATTGCAGAGAGGGGGACAGGCCGAGTTCGTGGACCAGGTTGCTCATCACCTCTGGATTGTTCTCTAGTAACAGCAAGGCAGTTAGTTAGTGGTGGTGTTCGGTAGCAGGCCCCGCTAGGAGACGGGGAGGTGATGGTCTGAGGATGTTTTTTTGGTTCGATGGGATGGATGACTTACCCAGAGGGACAAACATCTTTTTCTGTGCCGCTGTCGCCATTTCGCTTTTACTGCTGGTAATGTCTCTTCTCACGTAGAATCACCAGATGGGGAGAGAAAAAGCGAGAGGTGTGTGCGTGTGTGAATGAGGCTCGGAGGCGATGAGACTCAAACATGGAGGGACAGGCAATTGCCAATTGCGTCAATGGCGGGGAGATCCAGGCACCTGAAGATTTTTATTGGCGGAAGTCATCACAGCCTTGCGGAAGCCAGCCTCGGCCTCTTTACTGCAGGCAAGGCTGCGAATGCCTCATCCGAAACACCTATTTTGGTTTGCTTACACTACAAGTGCCCAGAGCTGCACGAAGAGCGCCGTCTAAGAAGTTACTTCGGATCCCTCATAACCATCCCATTGACTCTCATGTTGGAACTTCAACACCTCGTCACCCCATGACCACCATCCGGCAGTCAGGTTTCTCGCAAACAGTTCGAGGGCACTGTACTTTGGAGGTAGCTGCTTTTCCAACAGGAGCTTCAGACAAGGTTTCCGCGAGTGCAAGTCCGGCACCGCCGCGATGACCTTTCGCTCGGGCCCCTTGGGAGGTTGACCTTTGCGAAACAACAGCAGAATCTCGTACGGCCTCCGCCAAACTCCGTCAATTGCGCTGACGGGTTCGCCTTGAGCAGTGACCTTGATCCATATCCATTCTTGGTGTAGGTGTAGATCTAGTGCTTGCAATGTTTGTAATACCTTGTCGCGGACAGAGGACTTGTTAGTGATCCATAAGGCAAGGAGACCTTGTGGGGCGAGGAAATCCCCCGTAAGGCGCACTGCTTGTAGAAACGGATCCCGGGCCTGAGCTTCGGACGTTCTGTAAGCATTAGAGTTGCGAACTGAGCGATTGGGCCAAGGAGGGTCCATCAAAATGAGGTCGAAAGCCCTGGTCTCAGGCGGCAGTGCTCGACGGACTGAGAGGAAAGCGGGAGATCCTTGTTCAAGACTTGCCCAAAGGAAGACAGATCCTGAAGGAACAAGGAAGTCACCAACATGACGAACTTGCACTATTGCAGTTTGCGACACGATATTGTAGACAATGGTACCCTGAAGATCCTCAAGCGAGTGAAACTTGGTGCGGCGTTCTGTGGTCGATAAAACCACGGGTACCGCGGTGGAGGAATGGCCAGTGCTCACAGACCATTCCAAATTGCTCGGTTGGGCTGGGGATGGAGGCACGGACGTGTCAGCATGCGAGGTCAAAGCGCGTCGTGCACCGCACCAAAGCTCGCCTCGTCCATGCAAATGTGTCCGGATCTCGATCAATGCAGCACGAATCTCGCATTGCAGAGATTCATGGTAGAGTTGCTCCTCGACAGTCGTCGTGTTCAGTATAGCCTCTCGCTTGATGCCCTTCGGCTCTGTGCTAGGGTAGGGGCTTCTCACAGCCAAAGATGATCTAAGCGTGTAGGCGAGGTGCTGCCCCGCGCGGATAGATTGAGGGATGTCGATCAGGGCGACAGTAGCGGCTTGGTTGCGGTAGAGGATCGTCCCCGACATAGTGGGCGTGTTGGGCGTGCATGTGAAACATCAACAAATAATAAATGGAGTTGGGCACTCAAGGCACTGTGGGATTTGCTCGCCATGGTGGGGTATCGTGGATATTTGATGCTGTTTTGTCTTCGGGTATTTGGGAGAAGGTTGGGGAGGAACTGCGCCCGCAGCGAAACCTGGAAAACCCGCCAAAGCCACGGATCGCAGGTTGAGTCTTGGCGAGATGGACGCTAGCCCCTTTTGGGAATGTATATAGAAAGGGGGGGTCTTAGGGGAGTGTAACATCCATATACTTCCTCTATTCTACTTCATTCTCCCAATAAAAACCCCAAACACAGACCATCATAAGCATCGCGCACAGATCGCCATTGCGCCATGGCCCTCATCATGGTCAGTGGCCGAGAGCTTCTTCCATTTCATACACCCATGGACCCTGTTATCCGATCTTGTTACCCGGACCCGGACTGCCACTCCCTTCCCGATCAACCGAAAGTTTGCCAGATGTATCACAACAACATTCCTCCTGGTGGGTCTAAAACTCTTTGCTCGCTGCTCACAGAATGCAGGGACTTTTTGACAGTATTTTCCCCTTGGTTCATCTCCTTTTTGCTGGTTATGATCGACGCTTCCCCTCTATAGTGTGTGTGAGCGTCTACCTCAAAGACTCGCATGGCAAGAATCCATTTTTTACGAGATTTGCCAATTGTTCCCTTTCTTTGGATATCTTCAGCTGGCCCTGTATTCCGCATAAACCACACACACCCCCGTACACACCCTCGTTCTGGTGACTTCTGATGAAAGCATGTTATGAGTGATGCTGGATATATCGTCATCTTACGACAAACTCTTCTCATGGTTCGACATTCTCCACTGGAGCGAGCATCAGACATCCTCGATCCTTATCCAACGAGCCATTCGCCACACTCTCTGACATGGCGAGACAGTCCTGTCAACACTGTCGAACCTGGCAAAATTGCCACCGGATCGTTGAGCGATGCGCAAAATCATGCTATCTTGGTTGCCGCACTGGCGTGTGCAAGTGTCAGTCTGGTCGTGGTTCTAGTCACCTTACGATGGTTCCTCATCATGCGAAGGAGTTTCCGGCATCGCTTGGTCTTGTATCTCATCATCAGCGACACCTTCAAAGCAATATGGTACTTCGTCTTTCCAATCGTGGTATTCGCCAGAGGCCCAGTGAAGAGCAATTCGAATTTCTGCCAGGCCAGTGGATTCCTGCTCGTGTTCGCAATCGAGGCATCCGACATGGCCATTCTCATCATTGCTCTACACTCCATCCTCTATATTCTCAGACCCGGTAGCACATTGGGAGAGGGAGGGCTCTATCGGTACCGGCGCTGGACCTACATCATGTGGCTCGGCCCGCCGCTGTTGGCAGCATCGTTAGCCTTCCTGGAGAGTAAGGACGCCTATATTACAGTTGGAACATTTTGCTACCTCCCGAAACGGCCGTTCTGGTATCGCCTCGCACTGTCCTGGGTCCCCAGATACCTAATCATAGCTGTAATTCTGATCATGTATATCTGGATATACATTTACGTCCACATCAAATTTCGAGGTTTCGATAACCTCGGCGCATCGGACTCGTCCTACGAGTCTGGGAGACAACAGTCTTATCATTCGACCAGGTGTCGCAAGACCGAGAGGAGGGCGACTGACCGGGCACCGGCCATGCCCTCGCAAGCCTCAATATCGCATACCCAGAATTCGTTTCTCGAAGCGGCTGTGGCACCTGACCAACGCCAACCCTGGGATGACGTGAATTTTATTACTTCCAGACCGCTACAGAATCTCGCTATTGAGACTCAGCAAGGTTCCGAAGGGAGGAATATGCAAGCGCGAGGGAGTGTGTGGTCTGGTGAAACCCAACCGCCTCCAGATCCGCCGCCGCCATCGATCCATGAGCTCCAGGACAACTCAGCGGCGCCGCGATCCCTGTCGGTCTCGAAGGACGAGACTCGGGGGACGCCTGCTGTCTACCCAGCAGCGTCGACGACGACTTCCAGTGGGCCCAGTGACCCGCTCAAAAGGACCAGATTGGCGATACGCAAGCAGCTGCGGTACTTGTTTATCTATCCTCTGGTCTACATCCTCATGTGGAGCTTTCCGTTCGCATCGCACGCCCTGAGCTATAGTACCTACTACGTCAACCATCCTATTTTCTGGCTATCTTTGGTACAGACCATCATGCTTAGCCTTCAGGCCGGTGTGGACAGCATTCTCTTCTCCTGGACGGAAAAGCCGTGGAGGCGAGTCGACTCGAATTCCAAATTCTCTATTCCTTTCCTACGTCGGCAAAGCAAGACGTTATTACAACGTGGCCGTCCAGCGAAACAAACTTGGCCATCTACAGACGCAGTAGCGATGCCACAGCCAACAGCCAGACAGAACCCGCACTGGTGGGAGGCCGAAGGCCGCCGGCGCAACGATAGCGTCTGGCTTGGGACCAGCAGGCTATCCGGCCTCTTCGCCCCTATGAGCACTCGAGCACGATCCAGAAGTCCAGAAAAGGTCAGAAGCCTTTTACATTCGCGGACGCGGAGTTCTGAGCAGGGAGGTGCATTTGTGCCCACGCTTGACACCATTTTTACGGACACGCTGGATGCACCGTCAAGGCGGACTATGTCCCCCGTGGCAATGGAAGGGTTAGTGGAAGTGCTCGAGTTGACTTACAAAGCAGAGCAACGTCTCAATGAGCAGGAAAGTCCAACTTCACAAGTTTCGTACTTTTGAAGGCACCAGGCACAGATCTCGGAGAAAGAAAATAGACTGTTACGCCGTTACGACTCGGTGAGAACAGCCCCGTTTGGGTGTGGAGGGGCGGCTTCGCTATGGGTTACGCCGTGAATAAGCGCGGCCCTTGTCATTCAAGCAATATGCATGATATACATGAGATACATGACTTTGGCACGGCTCTTGGTCGGTTCCGAAGGGGATGAGTCTTCAGAAGACACCTTTCTGGGTTATGAGCATTGCATCGCTGTGAGGAGGTATATCTGATTAGAATAATAATATTTTCTCACCCAAGGACAAGTCCAAGTTACGAGTTAGAATCAGAGTCAAAGTACCGAGATACCTCGTATCCGTTGTGATATTTCGAGATCCGAGAGGCGAAAATCGCCGAGATTGGAGCGTCCCCGGCATCGGAAGCGGAACCTGGAGGCCCACGAGGCCCTGGAATCTCGGCCTCCCCCCCCCCTCAAGCCCCCAATTCTTTCCCTCTCGTGCCTCTCATATTAATTACTTGTATGTATTACATGTGCCATCACTGGTTGTCGCCCATCGTTGGTCGCTGGTCCTCGCACCATTTTCGACGTCACGAAAATCCCACTTCCCCGAAAGGTTCGGCTCGGCCATCTACTGTTGCCAATTGATCTCTGCCCTCAAATTCCTTCTTCCCTTCGACCATGACTACCTCCTAAAGAGCCCTTGTGAATGCCTATCTCTGGTCTGGGCCATGCAGCAACATCATTACAATCCTCACAATCACCAGAGATGGACAGCCGAGGCGCCTCGAGGTTGCTCGACGAGGCACCTCCGGGCCCCGACCGACGATTATTCCCCGACAACGATGCGTCGATAACACTGAAAAGACCTGCGTCCCAGGCGCAGAAGCCACTGGATAAACGCAGTCTCGAGTATATTCTTCGCTCGGGCCTTGCAGGTGGATTGGCAGGATGTGCGGTACGTGAGAACGCTGGGTTAGCCACTCTGTCAGGACATTGCTGATTGATGTAATTCTAGGCAAAAACCGTTGTCGGCCCTCTGGACCGCGTCAAGATCCTCTTCCAAGCTTCGAATCCTCAGTTCGCAAAGTACACGGGCAGCTGGTTCGGCGTGGTGACTGCGATGCGCGATATCCACAAGTATGAAGGGGTACGGGGTTTATTCCGTGGACATTCAGCGACTCTTCTGAGGGTCTTCCCATATGCCGGGATCAAATTTCTCGCCTACGAGCAGATAAGAGCAGTTATCATTCCGGACAAAATACACGAAACACCTTTTCGTCGCTTTATTTCGGGGTCGCTGGCGGGCATTACCTCCGTCTTCTTCACCTACCCTCTCGAGGTCATCCGGGTGCGGCTCGCTTTCGAGACGAAGCGCGACTCACGTTCGTCTTTGAGTCGAATCTGTCGACAAATCTACCATGAACAGCCTCCACACCCAGAGCATCTCACTAATCAAACCCCAGTCGCAGCTGCCACGAACGTAGCGCAAAAAGCCGTACCTAAGTCTGGGCTTGTCAACTTCTACCGCGGGTTCTCCCCGACCTTACTGGGTATGCTGCCATATGCCGGAATGTCGTTCTTGACGCACGACACAATTGGCGATATATTCAGACACCCTATCCTAGCACCATACACAGTGCTACGGTCAACATCTACGGCCGCAGCCCCGCCACCAGAGGAAAACCGGTCGAACGTCAAGGTCTACCGGCGCGCCCAATTGAATGCCCCGGCTGAGTTGATATCGGGCGCAATAGCTGGCCTGGTCTCCCAAACCTCCTCTTACCCGCTTGAGGTGATCCGACGAAGGATGCAAGTCGGCGGTGCCATTGGAGATGGCCACCGGTTGACTATTGCCGAAACGGCGCGTCGGATATGGCTGGAACGAGGCTGGAGAGGGTTTTTCGTCGGTCTGACCATTGGCTATGTCAAAGTCATACCAATGGTCGCCACGAGTTTCTATGTTTATGAACGCAGTAAATGGCTGCTGGGGATTGGTTGATGTTTGGGCGGAGTCCCTGGATCGTGTTATGGCCAAACTCGTAGAGTTGAAGGCCAACACTGATCTCCCCACTATGTTTCCTCATTTTTGTTCCTCCCAAAAAACAGGGCGCCTGTGAAGTTTCTCTCCTCGGGGACAATGTTGGCTCGCAGATGCCACAGTCTAAGTTGGAAGGAAGAGCAGGCAAAGAATGTCCGAAAGACGCCCGCTCCACGGTACCGGGCTGCATAGCCCTGGTAATGACCTGAAACTGAAGCCATGTCGGCGTTGTCGCTATCGATAGCACCGCGATGGTTTCTGAATTGGTGGGTCGCGGTTGTATCATATGTGGTCGGTCTCATTTGCACCAACGGTGCCTATATATACTCTTACATTACAGGTTGTTTGGGCACCCAGGACACAACGTGGGATCAAGCAACTGCTTTACAAGTCGCATTCGGCGTCATGGCATGCATGGGAGAGCAATGGTCCACAGCTACCAAATTCATATTCGCAAACACTCAAAACAGAATATCCCTTGCATCAACTTTCATACCGATAAACACTCAAACATTACCATCCTCTCCCTCGTCTTAGCGTCAGGTTATCGTCCAAGACGACTCCTCAAGCACTTATTACCCTGTTCTCATTATAACATTGTATGGACCACCAACCTCAGTCGTCATATCAGACGTTATCCACAAGGATATCAAACACCATTCCTTCGGCAGCGGACCGCCTCCCCTATCTATCGCGTCCACAAGGATGTCAAACCCGGTACCATTGTCCACGACCGCCTATATTGTACACCGTGTCACAAGGTGTTCTCCCGTTCCCAGAGAGCACGGCATATTCGTAAATACCACGAAGGAATTAAACCAGCAGATGATAGTATCGTATCAGGACAATACGAAGGAAAAGGTAACCAAACCAAAGAAGAGCGCCACGAGCCAGAGTCAAGATTTCACTACCGCAAATACTGAACCATCAACAGCAAAGAAGCCTGCAGATGAGCAGCAAGAGAGAGAGAGAGAGAGGGAGAGAGGTCGCCAGACTACCTTCAAGGTCACACACACCGATGTGAAATAGCTATCACCAGAGCTGTCTATCAGCTAGCAGCTAAGAAGTAGTTGGATGTGAACTCATCCAGCCGCCTGGCAGCGGAACTGCCGATCTACACCGGCATGATGCGGGTGGCCTTCAACCCAGAGGCTATCAACATTGACACCAACGGGCTCTCTTACATCAATCATGACACCAAGACGCGCCGGCTACCTATCTACACCGGGATGATATGGGTAGCCTTGATGCCAGAGGCTGTTAGCTTCAACCATGATACACTAATAGCCATGACGGCCTCTTACATCAATCATGACACCGACGCGCGCCAGCTACCTATGTACACTGAGATGATGCGGGTAGTAATGACCCCAGAGGTTGTCAGCTTCAACCATGACACCAAGAGCCATGCCCACTACACACGTCAACCACGAGAACGACTCATACCAAGTTCGTTATATGCTCGGACGTTGAGTTAGAAGCTCTGTTTGCCTACACCACCCCCAATGGGACCGGTCCTGGTGCCTCGAGACCTCCAGACCCTTCCATGTAGTGGACTCGACATGTCTAACTACTTGGACATACTCTCCACTAGGGCGGCCGTGGATCTCCACCACTTTGACGCACAGAGCGCCCCTGATGACGAGGGGGGGTTCCTTACGCCACAGCGCCTCGACGGGGAGGTTCGGAGTTGGGTGCGTTTCACGTACGGGGTACTAATGATAGTGATAAGGATTGTGATTATGAGTGTTGGGGGGGACCCAACGTGCTTTGCTAGTGCGGGCGCAACCCGCGAGCGTAGCGCTGCCAAGACGTTTTCTTTTTTTCAGGGCCAAATCGGGTAATGATGAAGCTTTTTGATGAACCGACAATTCATATTTTCGAAATTTTGAAAGATGGTGAGGAAAGTCAGCCTGCCATGTGATGTACAGCCTTGCTTAGTTATCGGGTACGGTGGATTTCGAAGTGCGGTTTCTAGGGTGGAGCATGGAGACCACTTAGTAGTAGTGAAGTGCACTTCGTTGATAAAGAAGCCTAGCTCATTTGGAGAGCGAACGCTCCAAGCAGGTATATTAAGACATCAAACACCACGCCAGAAACAAGTTGAGTTATAGATGTGGCGTCCTCCAGAGTGACAACGTATCCGACCCCTCAACAGTCGAAACTCAAGCTACAGGGGAGCGGGAACGAAAGTAGGGTCATAACCTCATGGTACTGGGGTCGAAAAGTCGGAGACTTGGTAGGAGAGGATAGCAGTACTTCGTACATCGGGCTTATTCAAGAATCTCCTTCGGGATCAATGGAGGAAGAATTCTACTACGGTCCTGGGGGGCCATTACATTGCCTTGTCAACCCTGTCAGTCACATCCTTTCCCAACAATTAAATACTCATATGTACCTCTTCATCAACATGTCGAATCGAAATCCCTCTGGTCCACAAGCACAGCCACAGCCACGGCCGAATATATCTGCCCCGGTCGAATCTTCCCATACCTACACTCACACCCTATACTGCAGCCAACGACGACGAATTAAATCAAGCCGCCAAGCGTACCCAGTACGCAGGCTGAGCAAGTCAGTGCCATCCCGGATGGCCTTGCACAGGCTCAGCGCCGCCATTCGTGAGCTGAGCGTGACGAGATCTTGAATTGGGGACCTGACGAATTCGATGCTGGATTTGCCCAACTCAATGCTACAATGGCGAGAATGGACAGGGGTTTTGCTCAGATGAACATGATCTTTGACCAAGTCAATGCCTAAAAGGCGACAATAGACAGGAGTTTTGCTCAAGATGAACAGGGGGTTCGACTCTGCTGAACATGAGATTCGACCAACTCGACGCGAAAATAGACGCGAGGTCTGGTCAGGCGTTTACTCAGAGAGACGTGAGGGTTGACCAAATGAATCACAACCACGACCACAAAGTCGGAACTCTTACGAATACTCATCCTCATCCTCTGGCTCTTCGAACTAAGGCCGAGTAAAGGACGAGTAACGGATCCAGCGAGGCCACGAATGATCACCAATCCAGTCCAGGGTGTTGAGTTGTGTTGTGTGAGGTTGATTGCCCTACGACGACGACGACAACAACGACGACGTCATCAACACCCGAAGATATCTCTACTAGTAGATCGATGACTAGACGCCTATTTAAGTCTTTCATCAGGTCTTGATCTGAATCGGATTGATTATCCTGCAACCCCCGTCGCGGGAGCAGATTCGGTCCTGCAGCATGATGTAGGGCCCCGTTGTGGTGGAACAAACCCTGTTTGACAGCGTTAAGACGGGCGGCGCCGAGGAAGGGAATGGCCATGGAAATGGGAGGGCCATCGATCAGGCAGTTTTGAATTCGGCCGGGATTCTGCTACAACGTACCCTACCGAGACATGCGGCGTTGAGGGATCCAAAGGCTATCGTATCAACGAATGATCTTGATATTGGGCGGGATCCCAGACGGAAACAAGACATTATTTTACTTTACTTTGTGGAATGAATGCTAAGACCTGCTTTCTGTCGTTTCTTTTTCTTATCTTTTTCTTTTGCTCTTTGGTCTAGATTGCTCGTCCCAAGCGGTGGTTCTATGGTCCGTGATAGTTCATATACATTCCATCCTGTGGCGTGAGGTATGTTGCCTACCTGGCACGCTGGGAAGGAATGGGAAAGGATGCTTCTATTTGCGCAGATGGATCTATCGCGCCGCACAGTGATTTCATTCCTCCCATCTCACAAAGGCTGAGGCTGAGAGGCTAACCGAGAGACATGGCATGGCAGATAAATCCCCGCTTACTCTCTCCCCAGTCTCTCTTTGTCATCCGCCGTCATTTCATATGCGGGCTTGTACCGTTCCTTCCCGTGTTCGTCCGTGTACCGCAACTTCGGATTCCTGACCGTGTCATTCACTCCTCCTAGACTCGTGTAGCCCGCGTCATACACTTCACAGTACCTCAAGGGGGCGGTCGTCGGGGTACATATGGTGGTTCCTGGCTCTGCAGCTCCTCCGCCCTCGCTGGCGCTGCGGCTGCCGTTCGAACAAGACCCAATGTCCCTGAGATGCGGGGAGCGCAGGAAGCACCAGATCTCCGAAAGGTGCCAGTCAATCACCGGGTGGATACGCATAAACGGCGGCCAGTTGTGGTCGGTCGGGTCAAAGTGTGTCAAATGAGACCCGTGCGGGTCAGTGCGCCGGGTGCCCACGAAGATGGCCTTGATGTGCGGGTTGGATGAGAGGTATAGGGCAAAGGCGTCGCGGAAGGTGATGATTGGTTTGTCCAGGATCTTTTGGTACGAGTTGGTGTGGTTGGTGTTGTTGGCGTTGGTCTTCTTCTCGTTGTTTGAGAGATCACCTCCACCACCTCCGTCTGGTCCTAATGAGTCCACGGGAAGTGGTGGGCCGGGCGGATTGGAATGCGACTTCTGTCTCTTGCCCGGGCCGGGATTTGTGGATATGTGGGTTAAGTCGAGATGGTAGAGGCGGGCAGAATAGTCGACAAAGTCGGACACGGCGGGGAAGGGATCCGGCGGTTTTGCGTAAATCGAGGGAATGGACTTGGGGAACTCTTTCCGCCTGTTCTTGGGTTGCGTGAAATGTATGTGGATGACGGCGAGGTACAGGACGAGAAGAACCAGGCAATCTTTGCCCCCGTTATAGGAGAGAGACAGGTTCTCGAATCTATGTTCGTAGTGCACAAACAATGGGTCAGATCTCATAAAGACGGACGCGGAGGGTCGGCGGGGCTAAATCATGGCTCACTCATATTCGTCCAGCGCCTTTTCTATAACTCGCATGGATATTCTCGCTTGCTCTTGTGTTTTCCTCGTCACATCATCTTCAGGAGCGGCCGAGAGGAACGAAGCGACCTGTGCATGGAGAAGGGCACAGACTTCCTGCAACGAGTGGGAGATGGGAGCGGGCGACGAAGGTACATCAGCTTCTCCATTGACCGAGACCGAGGCGAGGGTTCCATTGGTCATGGGGGCTTTGGGCGGCAGCGATGTGGTGTTCATAATGGCGACGACATGTATAGGAGATGACGACGTGGTAAGAGACCGGCAAAAGAAAGAGACAGTCCAGTGTACGAGTAGAGCGAGAGAGAGAGAGGGACCGAGTTTTGCCTCGAAGTTTGAGAAGCCGAAAGAAATCTAGAAAATCGGAGAAAATGGATGGTGTGGGGGAATCCCCGGGGCTTTGATACGTACGAGGCTTTCTCTGGCCTGGCCTGTGGCCCTTTGAACCCTGAATGTATTACCCAAGGGTGCCTGGGTGCCACGGGTAATTACAAAGTAGAGTTTGTACTCATATGATCCTTGCCGAGATACGAGTTCCCAAGGCTGACACGAACTGCTGCCGGGAGGCTGCGTCCCCGTCGTTGACCGAAGCCGGTAGAATAGACACTGTCAATTAATTACTTGTTTCCATTAATCCGTCTCGGATCTTAGCCCCACCATCTATTCTCTGCGCCGAGGCAAGTTCACATCCTACCAATAATGTCGTTCGAGACATCAGCAACTTCATCCACGCTTTTCAACACTTGGGATGGGTTCGTAGTCGGCACTCTCTGTGCTTGGAGACTGTTGAACTGTATTTAAACCACTGTTTTGTCAATGTTGCGGCAGACGATTGGTAGCAGATGGAACTGTACGGTTGTCAGGAAGGTCGTTCATCCTACACTTCCCAGACTGAAATGTTCATATTCCGAGCATGGCATGCTCATTCCGCCTCTCACGATTGCAAATATCGCCAATTCCCCGTACCCTTCCACCATGCGCCAGTAATCGTGGTACATCCAAGGTCTGCAGCCTCGTTATGTTCATGCCGATAAACAAACCTGTCCCCATCGAGCGAAGCCATCAGCCTAGGACCTTCATCTTCTTTTTCTTCTTGCCCTCCTCGCCCTTTTTGGCGCCTTTCTGGAAATCGCGCCAACTCCCTATTCGCTGTTCTCTAGTTTCCTCCCAGTCTTTCTCATGGTCACGCTTTCGCTTTCTCTCCTCCAACTGCGCGTCCTCTTTCGCCTTCTCACGACCCTCTTCTTGCATTCTCGCCTTCATCTGTCGCCGCCTCCGAGCCTCTGCTTCTACCAGTACCTCGACCGTCTTTTTTCGCCATTCCTGCTTGAATTCCTCTGTTTTTAGCTCCTCAGAGTCCACAGTGTACTTGTGCTGTCTGATCAACAGTTGTCTTGCATCTGCGATGCATTCATCAAGGTGCTGACGTTGCTTCTCATCCAGCAATGCAGTTTGTGCTTTCTTGAGCCGGTCAAAGGCTTCCGGGGCCGAAGGATTTTTGGTCTTGTCCGGGTGAATTAGTAAAGACTTCTTGCGATAAACGACCTTGATGTCTGATTCAGGTACTCCGGGTTGGAGGTCTAGTACTGCGTAGCTGCGAATGGGTCAACGGCTGACAAGCGGACCAGGAATGGCACAAAACTTACGCATCGAGTCTAAAGGCATTGAGGATACGGTCGATCTCTGCGTCCTGTAACGGATGTCAGCCAAATATTCCTTACGTAGGTCAAGAACACACACCTTGTCATATTCCTTCGCTTCTTTCTCAAGTACATCGAGAGCATCGGACTCATCATTAGCCATGGCGGGCGGATAGTATGTAGCTTACCGATGACTATCAGGATCTTCACCTCTTGGTGACAATGTATGTGTCAAAAGCGAGCGACTTTATGAAAGGGGGAAGAAATTTTGCCCAAGGCACGGAATGCTGATCAGGCGCAGTTACAGTTGTAATTACTTCGTTGGGAACAAGGTGCGACAATGGCGCAGAGACAGCAATACAACAGGACAAGGCGCCACCAGACGCTCCTCCGCTCTGCTTGATAAGGAAGCTGTTCCGACAAGGGCTGCCGAAGTTCTCCCGTTTATCGATAACACATCTCATCACGTGACCACAAAATCATTTGAGACGCAGCCAGTCCTCGCAGAAATTCATTCGTCAATTGTCCCAGCCAAAGTTTTCACATTGCTGCGATGGGGTCCCAGGGGTATCGGAGAGGGACAAAGGGCCCGAGGAAAGATTTTCAGAGGCCTAGGGCACTCAAACGTAAACGAGAAGAGGAAGATCTCGAGGCCCTCGCTCAACGGGTCGCCAACTTCGATCCAAAATCTGCACCTCCACCAGAGAACTTCGTCGACCTCCCACTATGTCAAGCGACTCAAGACGGTCTCGCAGCTTCTCACTTCAAAATCTTGACGACCATCCAGAGCAGGACCATCCCGCTGGCATTGCAGGGTGCGGATATCCTGGGCGCAGCAAAAACGGGCTCGGGGAAGACACTGGCATTTCTGGTACCTGTCCTAGAGAACTTGTACCGCAAAAGATGGACCGAATACGATGGCCTGGGGGCGCTGATACTCTCTCCCACCCGAGAATTGGCCATTCAGATCTTTGAGGTACTGCGGAAAGTTGGCCGCAACCACACTTTCTCTGCTGGTTTGGTGATCGGGGGCAAAAGTCTACAGGAGGAGAGAGAGCGACTGGGACGTATGAACATTCTGGTTGCCACGCCTGGGAGAATGCTACAGCACATGGATCAGACGGCGGAATTGGACATTGGAAATTTACAGATGCTGATATTGGACGAGGCGGACAGAATCATGGACATGGGGTTCAAGCAGACCATCGACGCTCTCCTCGAGCATCTTCCACGGGACAGGCAAACTCTCATGTTCAGCGCCACCCAGACCAAGAAGGTCTCTGATCTTGCCAGACTGAATCTGAAAGACCCCGAATTTGTCTCCGTCCACGAAGCCGCCGATAGCGCCACGCCCACGTCTCTACAACAGAACTATGTCGTCACTCCGCTGGCAGATAAGCTCGATACCTTGTGGTCATTCATTCGTGCAAACGTCAAAAAGAAAATCTTGGTCTTCTTAAGCAGCGGCAAGCAGGTTCGATTTGTGTACGAAGCCTTCCGACACCTTCAGCCTGGTATTCCCTTGCTTCACCTGCATGGGCGGCAAAAACAGACAGCGCGGGTTGAGATCACCACGAAATACTCAAACAGTAAATACGTGTGCTTGTTCTCAACAGATGTGGCTGCTCGGGGATTGGACTTTCCTGCTGTTGACTGGGTTGTCCAGGTCGACTGTCCGGAAGACGCTGACACTTATATTCACCGAGTCGGGCGAACGGCAAGGTTCGAGCATGACGGCCGGGCTGTTTTATTCCTTGACCCGAGCGAAGAAGACGGGATGCTGAATGCGCTAGCGAAAAAGAAAGTCAGCCTGGAGAAGATCAATGTACGGCAAAAGAAAATGCAGCAAACCATTCGGAACCAGTTGCAGAATATGTGTTTCAAGGATCCCGAATTAAAGCACTTGGGACAGAAAGCCTTCATCAGCTACGTGCGCAGTGTCCACGTTCAGAAGGATAAGGAGACATTCAACCTGAAAAACCTCGACTTGGAAGCCTTTGCGGCGAGCTTAGGACTTCCTGGTGCACCCCGCGTCAAATTTGTCAAGGGAGAGGATGCAAAGGCCAAGAAAAATGCCCCGAGACAACTCCTGGCTGCCCTGGAGTCGAGTAGCGACGAGAGTGATGCTGAAGGCGAGGCGCGGTCGAAACAAAAACGGAACGGGGGTGTCAGGACGAAGTACGACCGCATGTTTGAGCGGCGCAACCAGGACGTCTTAGCCGAGCATTACACGAAACTGATTGAAGACGACGAGGAAGACAACAGCAGCGACGACGATGACGAAAGAATCAAGGCAGAAAACAAGGCCACTCCCAGTGACGAAGTGGACGATTTTCTCTCAGTGAAACGCCGCTTCGTTGCCGGCGACTCAGATCTCGACCAGGATAGCGACAGCAACGACATCGACTCTTCCTCAGCCAAAGGAAACTCGGACTCCAGAACTTCTCTCGAACTAAAAAGCATTAAACTCTCCACCAACCCAGACGCTCCGGCCCTCAAAATCGACTCGCACCGGCGCGAGAAGCTGCTCGCCTCGAAGAAAAAGCTGCTCAAGTACCGCGGGAGGGGGGCGCACCTCACGTTCGACTCGGACAGCGACACGCCCAAGGACAAGAAAGCGTACCGCGACGAAAGCGAGTTCACGGCGGCCGAGGAGGAGAGACGGGCGTTCCTGGAGCGCGAGGCCGAGAGGGCGAGGGAGGCGGATGCAGTCGACAAGGAGATCGCGAAGGGCAAGAGGCGCGAGAAGAAGGAGAAACGGAAGGAGAGAGAGAGACAGCAGCAGCAACAGCAGCGCATGGAGTCTACTAGGGACGGAGATGTCGAGGGAGACGGTGTCCAACTCGTTCCGTATGAGGGTGATCTCGATGTCGACGCAGAAGACGATGGACCTCTTCGACTTCACCCCTCTGCCGAACCTGAACCTGAACCCAAACCGAAACGCCAGAGGAAATGGTTCCAAGACTCGCCGTCCGCGTCTGACAACGACGATGAGCACAACAATCGGAAGAAAAAGACCAAACGCCCAAAGAAAAACAACCGCGGCACCACCGCGCGGCAGCAGCAGCCACAGACGCTGGAGGATCTCGAGGCTTTGGCCACTGGTCTTCTCGCGACTTCTGGGTAGGAGGAACGCGGAGGAGAGAGCTCAGCGAGTACCCATGTGTGTGCTTGGATATATATTTTGTGTGCTGTGCTGTGTTGTACTTCTCGCTCCCATCGGCGTTTTCTATACCTACCAGGGTGAAGATTGAAGTGAAGCCATATTCTGTTCATATCACAACGAATGAAAAAAGAAAAACCCGCTACGCAACCTTTATGGTTTTTCAAAATGGAAAATTAAATCTGTTTCTGCTTTCTTCATGTGCCCGCCAGCGAGCGGATTAAGCCCCGTTTTGCCCGTTCCCATCATTGTTCGTCCCAATTAAAAAGAGGCCGTTACAATCGTATTTCATTCAATCCGACAAAAAGGCCCAACAACAACAACAACAACAACAACAACAACAACAACAACCAATGTTCCCATCCCAACGACTCTGCGTACCCAGGGATGAGCCCATGCCGTGCCGTGTTCCCGAGTCGCCAAATACCCTGTTTTATCATCATTATCGGGTTCTTTCGCCACGATGTATCCGTCAATCGACACATGGGCCGAGATCTCGTTCAGGGTGACGGTCGGTCGAAGCATCCCGTCTCCCAAAATCGGTGTTTTGACGGACTTCTCCCTTGCGATTTACTCGAGATTCATTGGGTTTGGCGACTGTTCCAGTTTGAGAATGTCTTCTTGTGAGGCTATGTACAAATAACAATCCTGCCACAAAGGAAAAAGCTCGTGGATCTTTGCTCGTTGCATCCGGGACATCGTATGGTCACAAAAGATCCCATCGACTGGGCTTCATGGCATACTAGGCGGGCTGGCCTCGCGATGCTGACCGATTTCATGTAGATTCTATCTTGTACTGTTGACCGATTTGTGTATAGATCGGGTATCGAAAAAGCATCGATATGAGATTCGTTGCGTTCCGGGGTCGAAAAAATCGACTTTGGACGCCGCCCGACTTGGTGTGTCTCGTTGAAATTATCCCTCTTTTCCGAAAAGGGGCACGTAGATTTTCTTCTGCCGTTGCTCATTCTCTTTGCGTCCGTTAGAAAAGGTACAAATCCGTCCCCGTGTCCTGCACGGAGCATTTTTGTACCCGATGAAGAATAGTTGTACAGAAAATTTGAAAATTGTGACAAAACAGAATGATTATGCTCCAGCTTTACCACCCAGGTGCTCGTTGCTTCATTCGACAAAGGAAAGGGTCTCGTATGATATGCGCGATCATGGCGATGGTGATTCTTGTGCGTGTCTCGGTCCCGTCGTACACGTAGGGGGGTCGTCCTGATCATTCATTTCGGGGACCTAGGATGCCCTGGATGTCCATCTTCGGTCTCTTTGGATCTGGCCCTTGTGTCCCTTCATTTCTGCTTCCCTGCTGTCCTCGTGGGTTCGGGAGAGTTTGTTGTGGAAACTGCTGCACGATCGCTGGGTCGATCGGACCTTGAGGTGCTGGTAGGATCGGTGGTAGCTGAAGACCGGAGGATGTGCTCATGGGGGGCAGCTGTTCGGAGGACAAGGATGATGAAGGGCGTGGAAAGATAGGGTTCGAAGGGTAATATCCATGATGTCCTACTTGCTGTTGCTGGGACGGGTAGTTGTAGCTACTGGCATACCCTAGCGTTCGGAAGGCTGATTCTGGTTGAGAAGGGCTGTAGGACGAGGAGACCTGTCCGGGCATTGGAGCCATGCTGCCATGGTATTGCCTTGACGAGGCAGGCACAAATGGCCCTTCTGCCATTGCCAGACTCGGTGATATCGATGCCGGGCCGTGTAAAGTGAAGGCTGGTGATCTTGGCTGCCCCAACCGAGGTGTTGTTGCAGTATACGGCCTCAGAGGTGGATATCCTGGTGCTGCGGCATACATTGACGGATCCCCGAATCTCCTCGGGGCTTCTCCTAGACGTCCGGACAAAGGAGTCAGTGTTGCCTCAAACTGCCGTCTTGAAGAAGCGTCGTCTGGTTTCAACGGTGGCCGGCCTCTCTTCTTGTGCTCGACATCTTTGCAGGAGTCCTAGAGAAATAGTCATCAGCTCAGTTCACCAGACAGGGAAATCCCACAATCTGCGCACCTCTTTACCGCTCTGTACACATCTCCGACATGGGCGACTGCTGTCACACCGCAGATGCTTCTTCTTGCAATTCACACAAGCCGATGCGACGTGCGCCTTAGGTTTTCGAGTAGCGCGTGGTGAAACAGGACTCAGTGCCAACCGTGGCGAAGGTCCGCCAAAGGATGTCGGTGGTAAACTCGACGCAGATTGATATGGAGCAGGGGGTAGCGGATAGTTCAGCGCATACGGCCCTGGTTGCACGGCGAGTTCGGTAATGGTCTCCCCACCTCTTGATACCGCACTTGGCCGAGGGACAGCGATGTCCAACGGCGCTACAGGGGGAGCAACTGCGGCGGCCGTCGTGGTGACTGTTGATGTTGTAGTTGGAGGAGAGTAGGATCGAGATCGCTTTCTTCTTCGACCGGCGATCTGGGCAGGTTCAGCAGGAGGTTCCGGTGGAGGAGAACCGGACATGGGAGGGGTGGGGAGAGATGCCCAGATGGGCGCGGCGACTGGCTTCGGCAGAGTGAGATGCTCTATGGTGAATCTTGAGTTGTCGAGGCTGGACCGGTGTTTCTTGAAGGACGGACAAAGAGCGAACTGAGGTGGGCGTGAATGCTGCATCAGGTTCGTTTCCCACGAAGCTCGTTCGAAGATCGCATAGACTGCCCGTTTTCCCTTTTCCCCTTTCCCTTTTCCCGTGCACAGCTTTTCGTTGACGGAACGATGGCCCCGGTGACTGCAATGCCGCTTCTCCTTCAAATGTCCGTGCTCAGATGTCGTTTCCGAATTCCAAAGTGACTCTGCCTCGCTCAACCAGGTACCGAATGTACCTCCGACGCTTACTTAGATGTCCGTCGCGAGTGCTTTGGGCCCGAGTCAGTGTACTGCGTCAATACCCAATGGACTGAAGGGGAAACTGGACACAACATATCCACCAGAGTTGTGTTGCCTACCTGCTCAAGTTTGGTCAGATTCCCTCCTGGCCCCCAATTTGATATGCAACCAATATTAACCAAACAGAATTATTCCAAGTAAAGATGCCTGATGTCGAGGGTTCAAACGATTGAACAGAAGTTGGGAGGTCGTCAAACTCGGGCAAATCCAAGAGGCACAGCGCGCCAGCTGCACCAGAGCGAATCACTGTGCGTCAAATCGAGAAAGGAACGTCTGGACTCAGTGGTCCGCGGTCCACGATGAGTTCAAGTAGGAAAGAATCAAGATTCGGTGGATATGATCCGGAAGTCATGACAGGGCCAGAGAACCGAACTCAATTGTCAGAGACGCGGGCCAATGCGGTCGTAGACGTGTTCGTCTGTTATGCAAGGGCAGCCGCCTCTGGGCCACCCAGAGACAAAGCGGGAACCTGAGCAGCAGACAAATTTCCTCATGTTCGTGAACCGTGACGGCGATCTGCTCTATTGAGAGGCAGTAGACGGAGTACCTGACCCAATAGTCCCGGTTAACAGCTCCACCCTGGTATGGATACGAAGCCCACTCCTCATGAGATCCAGGGATCCAGGAAGCCGAGAAGCTGAAAAAGGTCTGCATTAGCTTTTGCGTCGGAGCGGACACTTGGCCCCGTCTTCCGCTGTCAATTGCGACATTCTATAATCCCGCAGGGTTGTGTGGACAATGTTTCGCCGCCCGTCGCGAGAGCCACGGTGCCATGGTGTGCATGTCTAGGTCGGTGGCACCAGATAGTGGTGTCTCGGCAAGCCAGCGACGCGATGGCACCAGCCACAATCCGCCCCCCAGGCAGGCGGGGAACATGAGGCCAGCTGGAACAAAATGGGCTTTGCCCTGGGTGGTAAGCACTGCCTGATTTTGCTCCAAGAGGTTTCGAGACGCACAGGGCAAGGCGCAAAAAGGGTGGCCAACGTAACAAGCACTCAAAAAGAATACTTGGACAAGTAAGCTTCGCCCAGTCCGAATGGATTGTCATGGGAAATTCCTTGACCTGGGTTGTGCTCTGCAGAAGTCGCGGAAGAAAACACTCTGGCCTGCCAATCGAGAGCCTTCTTTGCCCCAATTCCCCCAGAAGGTTCAGGGCTCAAGGTTCTCACCATTGGGCGGACAGAGCCTGAATTGGGTAAAGCAATTGGGCAAGGCCGGCCGTTGAGAACGGAGCCTTGATAGCAACGTCGATTGGCGACAGGTTCGCAAACATGGAGAAACAGGGGAGAGACAAGACCAGACGGCTTCTGGCCGAAACGACCGAATCATTGACAGGCATTGCCATGATGCAACAGGAGAGGGTAAAGCCTTTTGGCCCCCCCAAGAGATCCAGGCTGGACTTGGGCTGGCAGGATTTTTGCCTTGTTTCGAGGAAGTAGGAAGTAGTTCGCCTACCAGTGGCCGCGATTCAGCCAGGGGTATTCAAACCAGCGTCCAAAGGGGTAAAGACTGAGCAGCAATGCTCGCATGGTCGGGGATCTGATGTCGTTCTGCCAATCTCAAGGTGTTGACTATCGGGCTGCCTTTGGCCAGAAATAGTCACAGCTGTACCACCCGATGACGAGCTACGAACCTCCGCGGTGGGCTCCCAAGTCCCACAAATCCTACTGACAAGTTGGGGAGTCACTGAGACCTCTTCTCACTTCTTTGTTTATTGTTGTTTTGGTGTCAATCGGGCTCTGGCTTTTAGGCATCCGAGGCGGGGCCCGATAGTGGGTTCAATAATGATTGTTGGGTCTTTCATTCTTCTGACCATCGTCATATTCTTCGTCTTTCTTCAGCCACTGCATTTCCAGCATGTAGCAGGGGGGGCCCCAGACCGAAGGAATAGACGCAATCGATAAGAGAATCTTGGTTCGATTTTTCCTTCGTAGGATGTCGAAATGAGTTGCCCCTGGACTTCTTCTGTCTCTTTTCCTTCCCGGGAGATGCCGCCCCAAAAGTCCTACCTACACCCCCAGGCAAGCTGACGTCGTCTCGGAAAGCAAGTGATGTTGGCTTTGCAGGCCCCTGTGCGTCCGGGTGGCTAATGCTGCCCGGATCTCGGTCTTGTTTCTGCCACAGATACTCGAGGGTTTCATCGCTTGTATTTGCCCTTGATGTCGGCTTTGCTACAAGTTGGGCCGTTGATTGGATATCTGCGCCAATCTTCAGTGGTGGCCACTGTCGGTGGCCCAGAATGCCATGTCCAAGATGCTTCAGCCAGACCAGGGGTTTCGGATCAATACCGATGGACCCGGAAGTCTGCGAGGAATCTCCTGTTGGTTGAGACACACTGCGCTGGTTTCTCGCTTGGTGGGAATCCTCCGGCTGGGCTGTTTATGAACTCCCTTTTTGGGACTCCCAGGAGGAAGACAGGGCACCCTCGTACGAGTTCTGTATGAGTATGTGCTAGGCCATGTGGGATATATCCTCCTGGTCCTGGAGCAGGGTTCCATAAATAATTTGGACACGGTAGTAGGCGAATGACCGTCGCGTGCCCCCATTGGGTTGAGAGACAAGTTGACAGGCCTTCACCAATCAGCCAAGTCCCATTATTGTCTACTGAGTCCAGCGAGTACATGTTCAATATTGCAGCTCGTACACGGTCCTCGTGCCGTTGCTAGTGCTGGTAGGAATGATGGTACTAAGCCGGGGCGGAGGTCATCCTTGTTTGGTTTTCTGCTCATTCTGTGGGAAGCGGTCATCTCTAGACCCTGCCCACCATGACAGTGTCGGGGTTGACATGGCATATCCGGGAATGTATAAGGACCCCCTGGCATTGCACTCTCAAGCATGTCAGCCAACTGACGTCTCTCTGCACTTGCGTGGATGTACCAAGTGTGCCTAAAGGGGACTGGCTGCCACAAGCATCAACCCGGGTGTTTTCAATTCGGTCATCTTATTTTGTGTTCAATAGTTAGAGTGTTGGAGAACACCCGTCGATCAAGGCACTATTGGTTTCTGAAAGGAGGAGAGATCGTCGTTAAGCTTCCCACTCCAGGCCGGGCGCACCAGGTTTTCCGAGGATGGCGCCTCAAAAGCCTAATTAGGATCGATGACGGCGGACAAGCGAGAAAGAGGCTCGATCCGCCAGGGTACATTTCGGGTCGTCAATTATTCTCCGCAAAAGTTCCGTCGAACTTGCGAAAAAGTTGACAAGTTTGTTGCGTCGATCCCGGGTGCTTTTTTCCTTGAGCGACTCCCCTGTGAAAACGGTCCTGACGGAACTCAATTCATGATCCCTACCATACGAGTATGTTCATTAGTCTGTGAGAGCCAATTCCAGCGGGACGAAAATGGGAACTTTGTCTGACTCCCCTGACCCTGTATCTTCCCACGCGGACTGGGTGCCTGGGTACGAGTAATCATACCCCTTTCAGTCCGCGTCGCGTCGTATTCGGTATCATTTGGAGGTTGAGCGGGCTTTCCGCATCCAGTGGTCGGTGTGGCACCGCCGGAGGCTGCACTAGATGCCATTTATTTCCCCTAGTCTTGCGCCACCCAAATCTCAATTCGTGATTTCTTGGGGAAACCCACGTGGCAATCACACCATGTCTGGCTGAGGCTAAGTGTGCTGGGGGCTGCCAATGCTTCTTTTGAGACATCTCAGCTGTGGAAGACCACCTTGCTTCTTTCTCATGAGGCAGTGAAGGAGATTAAAATTTCGAGGCCGCCGGCAAACCGGGAAATTTCTATGCGACAAAAGAAATTCTCCGATGCGAGAGTCTGGTCGTGACGAAGGCGTTCGCTCTCTTTTGCGAGAAGGTTCTTGTTTGATCCGAGAATATCTCAGAAAATCAATCTCCAGGTCGAGGAACGACCTCGCATTGAAGGTTTCGCACCCGTTGAGACCATCCTTCTCCTCAGCTAGGGACTCGTAGGTATGGACCTGATTAATAACACGGCACCAAGTTGCATCTAGCGTTGCCTTTTCTAACCTCCAACAGTGCGGGCTATGGGTATCAATGCCGCGCCAACTCAGCTAATTTGGGGATCCAGATCAAAATAAATGCGTTCACCATGGCCAAGCAATCACGGGTTGAGAGTCAGGACCGTAACAAAGGATGGCATAAGAGGTACTGTACGTGCATTGTGGTGATTGCGTTGAAGGCGTTTTAGGAGAGGTAAACAATACTCGTTTGATCGCGATGACACACCTACCTTTCGATTTCGGAGAAGAGAGACGGCAAGCAGAGTGCGCAGACAGCATTCGAGGTATGGACGAGTGAGTCCACTACCCATGGGAGATGAAGATGAAGTATTACTTCCGTATTTATATTCCAATGTGCGCGATGCTCCTTGCGGCTGCCAAGAAATCAAATGACGACAAATCCCAAAGTGGCATTCAACGTCAACTTGAACCTCACATCAACAACTCGCCCTCCCCCATCAACTTGTCGAATGACGAATCCATCAACGTTTACGCTCACATTACTTGTGGTCAGAGCTGCGTCTCCCCTCTATCCTTCCCACTGCCTCTTCAGCTCCTCTGCAAGAACTGATTGTGCATCTACCAATACATGTCGCGTGCTCTGATCGACCCCTCTTCAGTCGTCGAACCCTAGTAGAATCCCAGGATAACTGCCGAACGCCGGCACGATCCCCTCTAACAATGGCTACTCAAGCTGGCGCAGACGATCCTCTTGTTTCCGCCTTGCCGCCGGCCACCGATTACATGACTTACCTGACGTTGCTGGAGTATCAATTGACACCTCACAACCTTCCCACACTGAGCAGACTTCTCAGCGACGATGATGGCAAGCTTGCCGAAGAAATCGGTTGGGATCTGTTGAAACTTCTCCTTCCTATGTTGAAAGATACCCCTGAAGAGGCCAATCGATGCTTGGAGATCGTTGCTCGACGGGGCAATCCGAGAGAAGTCGTTGTTCGCGTTGCCGAAGAACTAGAGAAGTTGAGTGATCCAGTCCAGGCCTCTGACAATGAGGACGACTTCGATGAGAGATATGACCAAGACGAGCTACCGACGTTCCCGGGTGAAGCACCTCGAGTGCACCTTGGACAGATGACCCTACAGGGCATGCCTGCCGCTGTTCCTGCTGATAAAGCCAGTGGCGAGTCGAGTGCTGTCCATGAAATAGTGTCGGTCAAGGCATTGCAGCTGCAAGCACTCTTCAATATGTTGGGCATTCTCCACCCTAGGATCAAAACACAGTTCCCTAGTCGCTTCCTTGCAACGTCTCTGCCGGCCGCCCTCGGTGCTTATCGGCAGGTTCCCATCTCAACCGTGACTACTTCCTCATTTTTGACCATGTTGGAGAAGATATCTGGCAAGAAACGGCCACCTTTGCCGCCTCGCACCAGCACCCAAGGTGAGGGCCCGTCGTCGAGCACACTTCCACAGGATGTGCCTGCGACCGCAGCACCTTTGCCAGATCCCGAGGCTAGGGCTGAAGAGGAAGATACCGGGGTCAGTGAGCCTTCGCAGGGTGAAAAGGCCATCATTTTTCGACTACTTGACGCCGTGCTACTTGAAGTCCTGGATGAATACATGTCCTCGCTTGCAGCTCATGACCATCCCTCCATGTCGTGGACCGCTCGACTACGGGAGTATCGCGAGCCCAAAAGAGTCGTGCCTGGTAGACCGACAGAGACTGAGGTCTGGGAGAAAACGCCAGAATTGAAGGAACGCGATGCCCTTCTGGCACGGTTCCTCTCAATCAGCAAACAGATGCGACTCGACCCAAACCAAGAGATTACAAAACTAGTCTATGAAGATGAGGACGAAGACGCTGGGAACCCCTACCATGACAAGGATAATGCACCTTCGGAATACCCGACCACGCCATCTCAAATTCCCTTCCCTCGAGCCGGTGTCATCTTCCTCCACGCTTACCAATCCTATATGACTCCGTCTGAGGCAGAGGTGCTGCTCACCACCTCTGAGCTGACAAAACTCATCGCTCACTCGTTTCCCCTCAGCGCAACCCCGTCAATACCCCTGCCACCGCTCCAGGATTCGCTTCTCTCTCTTCTGTACAAAAGATCTCTGGCAGTCTCTTCTGCGCCAACAACACCACAGCCCTCTCCAGCCAAACTCCTCCTTTTGATAAGCACATTGACGCAACTCTTTACCATCACACCTTACCCCTCTCTCCGTGATTCGGCACACTACATCGCCACAAGACTGCTACACGCGTATCCAGACCCGACCGTGCGCTTACAGGTCATTGCGCAAACGCTTCGAGGAGACACGCTCAGCACTAACTGGGCGGAAATTGAGGATGACTTGGAGGCGAACGAACCTCCAGCTCCAGGGATCGACGAAGAGACGGGGCTCACGAGAAGCACTTCAGCTTTGCAGCCGCATCCGATCCCCCTCGCCCCTCCGCAGCAACTCGGGGCATTGAAGGCTGTAGGGGTGGACTGGCTGAAGGAGGAATTTTCACAATGGATTAGGGCAAGAACGCAAGGCCTGGCTGAAGAGGGTGCCCCAGCGGTCGGTGCTTTGGATCCTGCGGCAGTCCTTATAACCCCGGAAGACGCGACCTCTGAGGCAGAGGCGACTGAAGATAGGGACGATATAACAGCTGCACTGGTCGATCTCCTCTTCCCGCCGGATATAGCCACATTCACTGTCTCCTCCACCTCCTCCACGACAGCATCAACTTCTGCGACTTTGCCTGAAGAACCATCCCCGGATAAATTGTCAGAATTTCTCCTCTCAATGCCCTTCTACATCTCGACCCTCAATCTCATCTGCATTGTGCTTCCACATTTACCGTTATCTCAGCACCCAGCCTCGACGCTCAAAGCTCGGATTTCTGCTCATCTGTCGTCCTTGAACAAGGCGCTGGATTTTGTAGTTGAGTTGCTTGAGCACGCGCAGACATCGGCTTCAACCACTGCCCCTGGAGAAGGAGGAATGCGAGGAGGGGGTGCTGGTGACGAGCAAGAGGGATTCCTGGAAGAATCGCGAGCTGATATATTTGCGTTGCAAGATGCCTGTGCCAGGGCTGCCGGGGTGTGGGAGAAGGTGAATCACGGATGACGATGATGATGATATGATGATGGCCGAAGACCATACGACGACGACGACGGGATATGACAGTGAGGAAACGACAAATGAGCAGATGAGATGAAATGTGGGATCTCTATCTCCGGTACGCCTCCAGACCGGAACAGTGGAGTCAAGGAGACGTGGAGACGTGACTGAAAAAGAGACAGAGTGGTATCTGCGTGGATTGAAGACAACGAGTAAGTAGTAGATGGGCGTATCTACAGGTGCAGGAAGGAGCCTACCGAGTGCGATGGCTGTTGACTGTTGGCTGTTGGCTGTTGACTGTTGGTGGTTCGTTGATTGACTTGACCATGAATTTCTCAAACCAGGAAGATAAAGCAGTGTGTATGTAGATGGACATTCTTATTTATGTTTCTCTCTCTCTCGGTGTCTCTCTCTTGAATCTGTTTCGGCTTTTTTTTAGTTTGATTTTGGGGGTCTGTCTGGCTCCAATCTTTGAGTCTTTGACTGTGTCAGTGACTGTGACTGTGATGGCCTGAGTCGGCACCATCGGTCTTCTCTGGTGCGATCTAGAGCGCGATTGCATAGGTACAGAAGCCAGTTTGCACCAATCTTCAAGCCAGCCAGCCAGCCTTCAGCGTGGTTGAGGAGTATGTATGCAAGTCCCAACGAAACAAAACTTGACGCAACCCTCCCCGGACCCCCCCAGAAAAACAAAACAAAATCCACTCGTCTCTTTTCGCTTGTGACTAACAAGAAATTCTGCATCGAAAGAGTAAACGTCCGACCCCAAGTTGTCTAGTTCGCCCATAGTCTAAAACTCCGGTCGACGCCCAGTTCGTTCAAACAAGTCATGATAGCGAAGCAAGCAGTCCTGTTGATCCCGAGCCCCACATGCAGAACACGACTCCAGGGATAATGCTTCCAAGGTCCAAGGTCAAAGGCCGGAGGCCGGAGGAGGTAAGAATTGGTCCCACGGGATGGGAAGAGAATCTCCCCGAACGCATTAGGATTCTTGTGGCGACCCTGTTCTCTCCGAAGACGCGGAAAGTCATCGAAACCCCCACTACATCGGTTCCAATCAACCCAACCCCACAACAAATTGGCGAGATGTGTCCATGTGATGTACACCGACACACACAAGGTAAACATTTCCGATTCTTTCCAAGGGGCCCTTCCGATCTTCGTCCCAGAACTGGGGGAAATACCCCCGGAGGGCAGATCTTCCCCTCGGTGACACGATTTGTGGTTGGTTTTTTCTTTTCGTGTGCGCATCATCCACTCACTCCACGTTCTATCCTGCCCGGTTCCGATCGCTCCTCGATTTTTGGTATGCGAATGCCTGTTTGGTGATTGAATGCAAAGCCAAAGCTCAACTGCATAACGGACGTCGGCTGCGTGGTAATCATTTCCGACCAGCTGCACAACACTTGCACGCTCCACCAAGTTCGCCAGATTATTTGTCTCCGGTGTAGCTGATTATGACCAGACGTCTTCCTGGTACACGCCGCTGCTGCGCATGCTCTTGACCACTTGTTCGGCTTTCTTCTCGTCCACGCCCCGCTCGGCAGCGATGATCTGAGCGAGGACTTCATTGACTTCGCGAGCCATATGAGCAGCATCACCACAAACGTAGAAATTGGCCTTCTGTTGCAAGAGTTCATTAACCAACTTGCCATTTTCTTTGAGCAGGTGTTGCACGTAGACCTTCTTGGAGGTCTCGCGGGAAAAGGCATTGAAGATGGTCAATTTATCGCCCAAGATCTTCTTGTATTCCTAGAATATTCTGTTAGCAACCAATGTCACTCCTGAGATCAACGGTAGTAATAAACTCACCTCCCACTCCTGCTTGTAGAGCCAGTCTTCTGTCGATCGACGGCAGCCGTAGAAGAGTACCGTGTGCCCGACCTCCTCGCCTCTCTTGGCTTGTTCTGCACGCTCCTGCACGAAACCTCGGAATGGCGCAACACCAGTTCCAGGACCGACCATAATGATGGGCTTGCTGGGATTTGACGGCAATTTGAAGTTGGAGTGTCGGACATGAACGGGGACATGAATACCGTCGTACTTGTTGCGGGGACCAGTGATGGCGTACGTGAGACCGTGAGGTGATGGGTCCGGATCTCCGTTTTGCTTCTGCTTCAAGGCCAAAAGGTAATTGGTAGTGACGCCTTTAACAATGTGACCGGCACCGGGGACGCGGATTGATTCGACCACTGCAGTGATGGCGATCTTCTGGGGTTGAACAAGTGAAGACGATGAGATTGAGTAATACCGAGGCTGCAACTTGTTGAGACCCTCCACAAGGCAAGAGAACGGGACAGCGGACCACGGTCCAGGATGGACGGCCGAAACCGCCTGGGCAATGTTCAGCATCTGCGAGGCAACCTTTTCCTTGAAGTAGTCGGCATCGGAACCCAATTTGGTCATTTCCTTCTTTGCATCCTCGTTGGGGGCAAAAGCGGCGAGCGTGGCTAAGAACTGACGCGAGACAGGGGCGCAGATTTCCATATGATAGCGAACAGCGGCGTCGTAAGTTGTTGGGGTTGGGAAGGGCACCTTGGCGGTTGCGTCCATACCCTTCATGCTGATAACCTTGTGTCTTTTCTCTTCCAGGCCAAAGGTCTTGATCAATCGATCCACTTCCATGCCTGCGTTCGTGGGCCAAATTGCGATATGGTCCCCAGTGGTGTAAGAGATGCCGGAGCCCGATACGTCGATCTCGCAATGCAGGCAGTTTCGATCTTTGACAGTAAACAATTCCTTGGACTCGGCAATTGGTGCGATGAACGGGTTGTGGGCATTGTAGGGGCCCTTCTGCGCGCCTTCGAGGTGGTTCTTGTTCGGTTCTCCTAGATAAACAGTGTCACTTTCTGGGGACAGATCATCGCGTTCTTCGACGCTGAATACTGGTTCGTAAACAGCTTCGCGTTCTTCCAATCCCATTTTCTCGGCCAGAGCAGCCCACATGGGTTCTTTCCAGGCCAAGAAGTCTTCTTCCATGGTACCAGCACCGTCATCTCCTTCACCCGCGGCCCCGATCCTCTCAGCACCCAGTTTGGTCAAAATCTTGTCCAAGTTTCGGACCATGGAGTTGTAGTGCTCATAGGTGTTGTTACCCAGACCAAACGCAACATATTTCAGGTTGCCCAAGGGCTTATCTTCGGAGGCTTCGGAGAAGGAAGGAGGGTCTTGGTTCATGAACTCCCAGAATTCGACCGCGTTATCGGTGGGTTCACCCTCGCCGTAGGTAGCCATGACGAAGAAGGCCACTTTGTCCTCGGGGAATTTGTCGAGGTTTTCATAGTCGTAGTCTTCCAGGTCAGCAGTCATTGTGGCCAGTCCGAAGCGAGCATGGCCCTCTTTGGCTAGACGGGAGGCATAATCTTCGGCGGTACCGGTCTGGGAGCCGTAGAAGATGACACAGTTTTTGCCCGACTCCTCCATCTTCTCCAGGATGTTACGGGAACCTTTCTTGGAAGCGCTGCCATTGAGGGCAGATGTGGCATAAGGGTCCTTGGGGACACCCCAATAAGTGCCTTTGGTGAAGTAGGCGACGCTACCGAGAAGTAGCAGAACGAGGACAATAATGTCCAGGGTGTCGACCTGAGCCATGGTGGGGATGTGTATGGGATGAGGCTCACTGGACATTAGGTCTGCGAATTGGTTCGGAAAGTGCAAAAAAAGAGGTGTCCTAAAGAAGCAGAGCGACGCTGCTTATATACGACCGCAGCCCGCTCGGTGGTGAGCAATTGGACAGCGTGGAGATACGGGCTCGACGGGTACTTTGGGCTGCCGCGAACTGTATGTGGCCTGATGTGGCCAAGATTCCGGTGCGCAGATGTGCAGGGTGTGCACCTGGGCCCTCCTTGGGAGTGTTAGGTGGCTTGGTGGGGTAGACTGCGCAGGCTAGGTGTTTTCTCCTTTTTTGCTTTGGCCTTTGTGTGGGCTCGGCGGCGTCGCGTTCCAGCTGCGAGATGGGGTTGCAGAGTGCGAGAGCAGGGGACGCTCAGATAGAGGCCAATCAGTCAGTATGGCGGATGCTCGATAGGGCTAGTTGAGGCCTTATCGGGGTTGGTTCGTCGCCGTTGGGAATGGAAACCTTCGACTGAATTTCTCGCCTGGAGGTTCGACTTGAAGAAACACAAAGGTGTAGAGCAATAAAAAAGATGAAGGTGAGCAAGCGCAGGAGATTTTAAACCGAAACTAGGATGTCTATTGTCAATGTAAGGCTTGTAGACCGGCAATTGGGAGAATCGAAGAAATATAGAGGATCTGGGGTCTGGAGAAACTTGGCCGCCTGCGTGCCACGGCAAAGTCAGGTCGCGGAATTGTTTGGTGGGTTCGGATGAAGAATCGCGACGATGCGCGAGACAGCAACCAACGGCGAGCAAGTGCGCAGTGACTTCGGTGGCTATTCGGCACCCGTGATGTTGGTGACTGGGTGACTTGCCGGCCACAATAATAGGCGGAACGAGTGCTCGGAATTGGGGGGGTGGGGGGGGGGGGAGGTGATGATAGTTGGGAGCCTCGAGGGGTTCCTCCGCGGGATCAAACGGGTGAAGGACGGCAGTTGAATTTCTCCTGGACGAAACACAGGTTGAAGAACGACGGTTCCCTTCCTTTTATTTCTATCCTCTAGTCTTGTACAGGTATTAAGTGCATTGAATGTTCGCCGCCGCTCACTGCAGAATGCTTGTAGCCTTCCCGTGATGGCTGACTGTGGTGCCCCATCTGCATCTGATTGTGATGGCAACGAGTAGACCCTGTACTGAGTACTTGTACAACACTGCACATAGGAATGAATGAAACTACCTAGTATCCAAAGATCCTCCACTGATGCTCGTAACCGAACCCGGTAAAAACAACATATTTACTTGTAGATACCAACTTCGAAGACTGCTCCAGGATACGAAGTACGATTGTGTGTGGGTTCATGTGGTGGCAACAAAACTGACCTTCTCATCCCCACATCCATGCCGCACACCATTCACATTGATTGACACGAATACCACAGGAGATCCCCTGCACGCACCTGCGGCCTCCTTGTTTATCTATGTGTACGAGTAAGCCTCCCAACACAGTCAGCACAATATGAGAAGATGCCTCTAACGAGTCCTCTAACTTCTCACATTCGCACCCTTGAGGCTGAACGCTGATCCAACCCTGTAGCCGCCGCAGCTGTGGCAAAGGATCGCCTCCCTCGTATATCGACTTCACATCTTACAAGCCTATCGCAATCCCGCCCGGACTACTCCGTGTCGTAGGTACGACACTCTAAGAGCCGGCCCCAAAAATAACTTACGAAACATGGGCAAGAAATTACGACCTTTGTACCCCGTACATAAGGCGCGGTCGCCTCCAAAGTGTCAATGTTTCGTGCTGGACGAAGAGAAGGAGATGAGGACACCACAGTTGGCGCCGGTGCAAGTCAGCCAGGCACACCAGGACCGTGATAATGTGATCGTCAGGATCCCATCCCGCTTGTAGAATGCATCACGCTCTCCCTTTAGTCGGTTCTGTTTCCATGGCGCGAGATACTTATTGGTGTGCCTGGCTTGTAGGCCGAATCAATCGTCAAAAGTCGTCAGGCGGACCTCCTATGATTCGACCATTTGTGCCATGTGACAGCGAATCGCACGTTGTAGCACTTGAATTCGGCCAATTTGTACTCGGTGGACAGTGACAGTCTGTTCACAAACCGTCCTACGCTCACGCTAGACAAACATAATGGAATGGGCGCTCTCTTTTATACAGGTATTTCCCTTTCTTTTGATCTCGTAGACCTGTTCCAGGTTGGAGGGGCCTTGTAAGTGTGTTGTGATTGGTGGGTATCCGTCGTTGTACCTCCTCCTTCGCTGCGGGCAATTAAAATTCCAACTTCAACCACAACTCATCGCGGTTTTCCTCTTCCCTCTCCGTCTAAGCACCGCATCCACGGTCTCCCAACCTTTGCGCTTCTAGGTCCAGAAGCGCAATGACGAAGTCTCTGCCCTCTTTTCAACGCCGGCCAACAGGGGCGCACAATGTTGCATAACCGTAAGTCCATTCGGAATTCTTCCGCTGCCATTCCAACACCCAACCCTTGATTCTCCCTCTCCACACATCGGCAAGATTTGGCTAGGATCGATGCTCTGCATCAAGATGAGCCTGGCCATGAGCACATGACCCCCTTCTAACCGTGTCCAATGCTACCAGATGCTCAATCCGCTTCCAACGAGCCCTCTCTCTTTCCCCTCGACGGCCCTGGTCCGGAACAGGTTTCCCAACCCTTGCCTAATGGCCATCCGCAACTCGCTCCCCCAATTCATTCGAGAGACGCATCTGTGACGAGAGGCAGGCCTCAGCAGACCTCGACTCAAGCATACCCCTCCAGTGTCGCGGCTTCATCGCGTTCAGGCTCGGTGCAACCCCAATCACATGGGGCAGAGTCCTCTGGGAGTTCAAGAGGTGGATCCGCAATTGATACGGCCTTGCAAAGGCGAACGTCAAACAGTTATGGCCATCATCGCCAGACATCTGTTATACATGGCCTACAGCACTCGAGAAGCCCCAGCTTCAACTCTCCTTCGTCCACAAGCCCTCTGACCCCGGACTCTTTGCTGAGCGCCCCCAGCTATGGGAGATATCCGAATGCGAATCGACGTGGCCAGTACTCTAATGCAGAGAATACCTCCACGTATACCAGCCCAGCATCCCCATTTCCAGGCCACACACAAGGGCACTCCATTGATTCCTTGATCGATGGCGGCCCCTCGGCGCACGAGTCTGCTTCCTCTCAGCACAGGAGGCGTAAGGAGCAGTCTCGAACAAGACGTGGCCATCAGGGTCACGCATATCACTCATCGAGTATCCACCAGCAGCCGGAACCGCGTACTCCGGGTGAATACGCTCTCTACCATCTTTTCCATGCCTTTGTGCTGCGGGCTGACCAGAGGATCAATCATTGTCTTACTCTGCTAGACAATGTTGTTGCACCAGTGGAGCAAGCCTGTGGCCCAGGCGTTGATGTCGGGTTTGACCAATTGATAGCTTCGCTGGGGCACATCTCTCGTCAAGGCCCTAAGCCTTTGGTGGATTCTTTGATGCTCTGGCGAAAGGGAAAGGGCGACGCCGCGGCCAATTTGAAGAAGCAAGTCTACCAGCAGAGACTGCAAATGGGACTTACCAATTCGTCAGTGCCTCCTTCACTGCCCAGACGTCACACAGAACCACTCCAGGCTCCAGGAGAGAATGGACTCCCCCAGGCGGGCACCGAACAGACCTCCTCAACAGAAGATGCTCTCACGCAGGAGTATATGCTGGCAGATCGCCGTGCTACGATATCAGTATACATCCTCTGCCGAGTCCTGATTGCAATTTTTGAACAAAGTAGTCTGGCTGCAATAACCCAAGATCTAGCCAACAAGCTCGAGGACATCTTGTTCACCCAGATCAGGGAGGTTGAGCCTTCGCAGATCTTGACATCGACCATTCGACTTGCCAATTGGAAGATCTATGGTGAAGTCCTAGGCCACATGAGTCGCCTTGACTTTGTCAATGTCACCTTTCGGTTTACCCAGCAACTAGAACAGTGGCAAGTGGATTTTTCGAAGAGCCCGGGAACTGCTACGGCCAGAGATATCGAATCTCGTCTTGAACTGCTCCTGCTTGGTATGCGCCATCTCCACATTTCTGTTACGAGAGAAGCAGCCTTAAGTGTTGCCGAATTTCTAAGAACACTTGCGGCCCTGTTCTCCGACGCGCATGGACCTCGCGTAAAGCAAGCATATTGCCAGCTCTTCGAACGCATGCTGACAGCGGTGGCGAGTAACCCCGAGTGTTTTCAGGCGGTGCCGAAGTGGAAAGATTTTGTAGAGACCGTCAACTCGCGCCTAGGAAACATGTTGGTCAAGGTTCGTCATTGGAATACGGGTTTTCCGGTGTCGATTCTGCTCCTGTGCGTTTCGCCTATCGATGTGTTCTCCACGCAGTGGTTGCCAATGATTTCGACCCTGGCCCCCAAACTCAAGGATAGGTCAACAAGAGCTCTTGCTTTGCAGGCAATCTGTCAGCTGGTCTGGACGTACATTACACGCGTCGCAGACACCACCCAAGTCAAATTGCGTCGATTGGAAGACATCATCAAAATCACAATTCCGCAAGGGAGAAAGACACACGTTGTCTCTGAGCCATCCACCGCCGCTCCATTGGTCCAGTTCATCAGGATCATTGGCTTTGCGGCCCAGGACCTTTGCTTTCGCTCAATCATCTTTCCCCTCCTCCATTATGACATGTTCCAAACCAGTCGAAGTCTCAAGATTGAGAACATGGAGCTAGAACGCATGGTTATTGGAATACGAGCATTTCTTGCTGTCATGGCCGATTTGGAGAAAAATAGCCCGAGCGGGCCGCCGTTCCCTGCGTTCACCGTTTCATCGCAGAACATTGATGGCCTACCATCCTCGCCTGGGAGCAGGAGGACTAGTCTCGGCCTTGATACGCCACTTCGACCGCGCTTTGAAGACGAGAGTCCCTCAATTCCAGTCAATACGGCAGTCCTGGACGAAAGTGCTAGACAGTACTATTTGCAGTTTTGCCAAATTTTGGGCAAGATCACAATCCTCTGCGACAATACTTTTGGCGGACAAGCTACTCTGAATGAGAAGCTGTCATCAAACGTGACTCCAAAGACTCCTCTTGCCGATGCATTCGCTTTAACTCGCGGCCAGGACGGGACTGTCACTGATCAGCGCCAGCTGTACTATGAGTTGCTCCATGTGGCTATCCAAGCTCTTCCTCGTTGCTTCACCGATCACATTCCCCTGAGCCCATTGATCAACCTTCTGTGCACAGGCTCTGCTCATGTACAAGCCAATATAGCAGCCTCTGCCACACAATCTCTGAAGGCAATTGCAAAGCAGGGCCACGCTCAAGCTGTAGCCATTGCCTTTCCACGTTTCATCTTCCACTATGACTCCCAATACTCTACGATGTCAGACGAGGGCCGTCTGGGACCGGCGCATATCGAGGCGACGTTGACACTATATCTCGAATTGTTACAAATATGGACAGAGCAGCTCAAGCAGAAGGCGGTGGCAAGCTCTTCAGAAATGAGAGATCGCTCGATCACGGGCTCTCAGCGAGCTCTGCAGATGGAACTGACAAATGTCATCCCGCATGTGGATGAAATAGAAGCCTATGGCCTGTTCTTCCTCTGCTCGCAGTCTCGCCGCGTGAGAGCATTTGCTGTCAAGGTCCTTCGACTTGTTCTTCAGTTTGATTCGGTCCTCGGCCAAGATGTGCCATCTCGCATCATCAAACTTCTTGAAGGCCAGTCATCAGTAATTTTGGACTTGCACGAGGATGCGCTGAATGTCGCAGAACGCAGCCGCTTACAAAAGGATAAGCGCACTGGTCCTGGCCAAAGCACACTGATTGAGATCTGCAGCTCTGAAGTGTCCTATGATTCGACCCTCTGGTTCAAGGCTTTCCCGAATTTGATCCGCGTTGTATTTGATGCATGCCCAAATGCCATTGCCTTATGCCGCGGAACAGTCACGGACAGATTGATGATGATGCAGAATGACGTTGAGGCGTTTTCAGAGACGACTGGTGCAAATGCGGCAACGTATGAGTACCGTCTGCAGGGACGAAGCTCGGCAACATCTGCAGAGGTGCTCTTTGAGCAGTGGAAGTTGTACCTTATCATGGCCTGCGTCACTCTAAGTTCTCCAGGGGGCCAATCTCGGAGCCAGCTTGCCGATGCTGCTGCCCATTCAAGGAAGACCTCCAAGGGCACTGCAACAGCACAAGACAAGATGAGTTCTGCCAGAGCGTTGTTCTCTGCCATCATTCCAATGCTTGGTGCAGCGCCCGACGCCATACGTGATGCAGTAGTCTCTGCTCTCGGTTCCATCAATCGCAAACTTTGCCGGACACTTCTCGAATCGCTTCAGTATGCGGTGATCAAGTGCAATGATGAGGCAAAGGCGAGAATCAACCATCAGAGGACTCCAAGCAGCCCACAGCGATCTCAGCAGACCGAACGGTTACGAACGGAGGTTACGCATGTATACAAGCTCACAGCGGCCTTCTTGCGTTTCGAAGATATCTATGAAGACGACTGGATTCTACATAACCTCGTTAATTACACGAGGGATCTGCGTATCTTTCTGAGCGACAATGACGTGCAGAATGATTGGCGATTCCAAAGACTAAGATACCATTTCTGTGGGTTAGTCGAGGAGGTCTTCGAAGGGGTCAACAGATCGAAAACGCCGTCTCGCTGGATGCCTTTCGAATCGCGGAAGTCTGCATTTGCCCTGATGGAAGACTGGTGCGGCTACTCCGCAGAGCGGAATTTGATGGATCCCAATCACGGCCATGCCCGCGACTTGCATGATCGGATGAACGCGAGTGCTGCACTTGAGAAAGAGAAGAACAATCTGCGAGTAGCTGCCCTGAGCGCAATGGCGACATTGTGCGCTGGGCCGATCAGCATCAAAACTGACAGCAACGCGATCCTGTCATTCAACCTTCAACGCATGCTGTCATGGATCGATACCATTTTCGCTACAAGCAATCACAAGATGCACACCATTGGGCGACGAGCGCTTAAGCTCCTCCTGATGCACAATCCGGAGCATCTCGTCCTTGCCGAACATGCTATCGAGCAATGCTACCGGACGGAATCCTCGATGGCGCTGGAGAGCTATTTTACTGTGGTTTGCGAGGTTCTCATTGAACAGCCAGACTATCCCCTAGCCTTTTGGAAAATTCTCAGCATCACTGTGTTCACCTTGGGTAACGAAAATCGTGAAATCAGAATGCAGGCGGCGCATCTGATCCGCACTCTACATGAACGCCAACATAAGAGCACCAATCTTCAAGAGTTTGACATCAGCATTTCCGACAAGACGCGTGCTGTATACAAATTGGCCCAATTTGAATACTCCAAGCGACTTGCAAAGGCCAACTCAGACATCGCGTTCATGATCTTCTCCGAGTTTTCACTCCATTATAAATCTGCACGTAACGATCATCAGCGCAACATGGTCGTCGCCATCTTACCCTGGTTGCAGACTCTCGAGCTCCAGGTCGACCCGGGGACCGGGTCTCCAACTGCCGCCTCGTATATGCTTCTGGCAAACATGTTCGAAATCACGATTTGCTCAAGCAGCGCAATGCACAACGAGGTCCAAGCCTTGTGGCAAGCCCTGTCAACAGGACCTCATGCGGGAAATGTGCAACTGATTCTTGACTTCATTATTTACCTGTCGCTCGATCGCCGCGATCAGAACTTTGTCGAATACGCAAAGCAAATCGTTGTATATCTTTCTTCCACTCCTGCCGGTTCACGAGTGCTGGAATTTTTCATGTTACAACTCGCGCCAAAGAACATGGTTAATGACAGAAAGCATGCTGATGTAGTAATGCCTGATACAAGAAATCTTCCCTACGTGGCTGATTTGACATCCCTTTTGCCTATGGGCAACAAACAGGTAGGACAGGCCAGATCTTTGAACGGATTGCATTCTGACGAGTCAATAGGTTGGTCTTTCCTTAGGACAAGTCTCCCTGATTTTCTTAGTCGACCTCATGGTTACACCGGTGACCCTGGCCAAAGATGAGGCGATCAAGCTCATTCATACTGTCCTCATCCTTTGGGACCACTACACAACGTCAGTCCAGGAACAGGCTAGAGAGATGCTGGTCCACCTCGTTCACGAATTGGTAACCACAAAGATCGACTCGCAGATCCTCTCCTCTGTCAAGTCAGACATTGAAAGTCTTGTTGCTGCAATTCGAAGCAACAGTCCTCGGATAAGCTGGACTTACGAGAGCAACACAAGGAAGGACGAAGACGATGGCGCTAGCCGGGTACCGCAGGCAATGGGGGTTCTCACCTCGGAAATTGTCAACATTTTCAATCTAGCGTTTGACAATTTTAGCGACAGCTGGGCTAAAGAAGCGCTGCACTGGGCCTCTATCTGTCCTGTCCGGCATTTGGCATGTCGGTCGTTCCAAGTATTTCGTTGCATTTCTGTCAGCCTCGATGCTAGGATGCTTGCGGATATGCTTGCACGACTTTCCAACACGATTGCCGATGAGCACACGGACTACCAGACCTTCTCGATGGAGATCTTGACAACACTCAAAGTCATCATTGGAGCACTGGAACCCAAAAATCTTCTGAGATATCCGCAGCTCTTCTGGACGACATGCGCCTGCCTCAATACCATTCATGAAAGGGAGTTCTACGAGACGTTGGGAATGCTCGAGAAATTCCTCGACAAATTGGACTTGTCCGCTCCGGACGTTACGGACGCTATGATGAAGGGGCTCCCCGGAAAATGGGATGGCGGCTTTGAGGGGCTGCAGCCACTGCTTTACAAAGGGTTGAAGTCGGCCGACAGCTTGGACAAGACGCTTTTCCTTCTCCACAAACTCGCAGACCTGCCGGATTGCCAACTAATTGGGAACGACAATCGCCTCCTCTACTGTGTCCTGGCAAATCTACCCCGGTGGCTTCGAAGCTTTGAACTCGACGAGATCGAACCTATGACGATAGCTTCGGCCCAGAGACTCACAAAAGTGGCGAGCGCAGCTGGCCATGATCTTCTTTCGGCCACTCTTCAGCGTTTCGCCAATAACGAAATAACATCGAGTCAAGAGATGCTCACCACCACCATTCAAGCTATGAGGGCCGCGTACTTTCCAGCATGCGACGCTCCAAGTTTGATCTTCATGATCGGACTATTGACCAACAAGACACCGTGGTTTCGAGTCAAATTGATGGACATTCTATGCGAGTTAATCCCGATTGTGAACATGAAGAGCCATGCCATCACGACACATGGACCCGATCTCATTTCTCCCCTGCTGCGGCTATTGCAGACGGAGCACTGCACACAGGCTCTGGAAGTGATGGACTATATCATGGAGGTAGCAGCTACGCCCATGGAAAAGCATCACATGCGGATGAGCATGGCTTCCGGCTCAGCAAAGGCTATCAGAAAAGAGTATGAGCGGACACAAAGCCTGTACGGGATTCCCCACTCATCCGGCTGGTCTATCCCGACGCCTGCCATCTATTCTAGCATGACGAGGCACAATGTCCATGCTGTTTTCTATACATGCGGCGACTCGGACTTGTTGAATACTCAAGAAACCACCACTCCTGATGTTGAGTTTCAAGGTGATGATGGCTACACGGATTCATACTTTCCCCCACAGAGTCGTGCTGAAACTATCCGGTCACTGGAAGTGGCGGCAGACGCCAATGTCAGTGACTTGGTCAACACACTTGACAGCCTCGATGATTTCTTCGACGATCTTGATGGCGACGACGTCTTAACTCCCACCGGCACCAGTCAGCTTGGCGTGTCCGTCATTGCGCTTCCCACTCTTACCGAACACAGCACAGCGATGTATGACGAGCAGACTGCCCCGATTCTTCGTCAGAGTCTAGCGCGGACTTCATCGACAACGACGGTACAGGATGGGTTTACCGAAGCCGGACCACTGCCTGGCATCGTTCATCGAACTCAGCCTAGTCTATCGTCTCCAAGCTCTACCGCAGCTACACAATCATCCTTCTCTTCGATCGACGAGTTGGGAGGCCCGGGACCGTCATTGCCCAATTCTACCAAGAAGCCTATGCTCCAGAGCATGCTTAGTCCTGTCAACCATACTCGACCTGGACTTCATGCCAGATCAATTACCTCTCCAGCGAACCAATTTCAGGCATCGCAACCAACTTCATATGGAATGACTCCCATGTCTGAAGGCGGATCATTCAGGTCTCAGGATGATTATGCTGATCAGTACGATGAGGTCATTATGTCGGATGGAGAGAGCAGTCCATTTCCCTCGCTAAGCATGACCATATCCAACCAGACCAAATCTTTGTCAGGCCCAGGGCCCTCCGAATATCAGACAATGCCAACATCTGCAAACGAGACTGGAGGAGCATTCAGCCTGCAGGGAATGCGAAGAGGCATGCGGCGTCTTACAGGCGGCAAGAGTGAAAGCCAAAAGGAGAAGGACAAGATCAAAGACCTGGCGCGCTTACGCGGGCAATCCGGAGGACAGGGACAAGCGACGGCGGCGTTGCAGAGTCCCAGGGTTCCAAGAGTGCCGGCGGAGTATCTCAATGCATCCAATACGAGCGGGGTCAGCCCAACTGCGAGCCCGGGATTTTGAAGGCATATGGGAGTGAGATTTCTGTTTCGAATTTCCGTTTCTTTCAGTACGACAGCGATACCCGTAATAGAGCATCATGGAGCATGAAGGACGTATCATCGGCGTTTCTTGAGCATTTCCAACGACCACCATATGTCTGTGTACCATATACAAAAAGGTATTCTCGAATGCGAAGACAAAAAAGCCGGATGTGTATACTAGGTTTAGCAATTGCAGGCGCTCAAGGACAGACATTTCACACAACAAAAGGTTTTGGAACTCGTTCCAAGCTTCTATTTCCTTCCGAATCGACTCTTTGCTGGTTCCCCCTTTCTTGGTAGGAAGTTTGCAGGCCAAGCTGGATGAACTGACACAGACATTTGAACGGCGCACTGGCCATCACCCACATTCCTACTCCTACATTCCAGGCAAGGGACCCAAACAGCAGAGCTAGTCGAAGCGCGACCGAAGACGAACAACTGTTTCTATACGGGAAATAGAGGTGAGTGAAGCAGGACAAGAGGTGGACGCGACAAGATGCGGCTTACAAAGTGTGTCGTGAGGTTGGACAATGTTCTGCTGGTCTTACAGGGCATTCTAGCATTGTCTGCTGCTCAATCAGGTCAGGGCTGTGGTGCTCCATGGTCTCGAGATCCTCCAATACTAACTACGCTACAGTCTCGACACTGCCCGATGGTTGTTACCTTACCTCGTCCATTGTCTATGGGAACACGACCGCATCAAGCACTGTCACTACCAGTGGGGGCCCGTCAACCATATCCACGAGTTCAGGAGCTTCAATATCAGGCTCTAGCAGTGTCGCCTCGTCATTTTCCTCTTCGAGTGCGTCCTTCAATCCCTCTAGTACAACGAGTCCCACGGTACCAACCACAACAATCCCGTCTCCGACTTCAAACCCATTCGTGATCACTGTCAGTGGTATCGGCGATAAACTGAGAGCTCGTGCCCTGGACTATGTGACGTTCAACGGTGGCAATGCTTATCTCTCTCCTGACGAAGATGCTGCTACTATTTTTGTTCTCACTGTGAATGGCCACTTGAAACCCGGGAATGGCGATGTCGGCACCACCGGAAATACCGGCACGTTGCCTCTCGTCCAGTTTTTTGATTCGACTCAGCCGAGTGACTATAGATGGTCCCTCAACGGGACAAGATTGATGTTTGGAGATACGACATTCTCGGCGACTCCTAATGCACGGCTGTATGTGGTTTTTCCTGGGAGTCAGCCGCTTGAGGGAGCTATACAAATTAGCATGGTCGCCGACTTCGTTGATGTTTCGACATCGAGCTCAAGTCTGGCCAGTTCGACAAGCACAAGCACGACTTCTATAGAGATCACAAGCACTGTTACTGCCAGTACCATTACAAGCATAAGCGAGCAACAAACGAGCGAGACTACGCAACAGACTGCCTTTACGACCAATATAGTCAGCTCGTCGCTCGCCAGCACGGAGTCAAACCCGTCCTCTGGCACCACTACGACGACGCCGACGACGACGGAAACAACTGCAGGTTCGTCACAATCCACACAATTGACATCCACCAGCATGAGTACCTCCTCGTCATCGCCAACGCAATCAGTCTCTGCGACTCTAGCGACTCAGTCTTCGGCACAACCTACAAGCTCGCCACCGACCTCATCCTCTCATCTATCGTCTCTCTTAGCCACGAAGAGTAGCGAATCAGCTTCTACTGTCTTGACTTCGTCGTCTTCCAGCCACGCTACGAATACTCCAAGTAGCCTGCCGACAGCCTCAACGAGCACAATGAGCGTAACAATTGAGGGAGGGGCGTCAACGTCCACCTCAGCGTCCAGCTCAACGTCAAGTCTTTCGTCCTTAGCGACGACAATCTTATCGAGTGCCACGCCAACAACCTCAAGCAGTGCATCTGCGAGTCTCTCTCCAAGTTCATCGTCTAGTACAACGAAGTCAAACACCACTGTAGCAAGTCAGTCCACATCCGCAACGAACACTTCGTCCAGGCCGGGCACTGTCAGCTCAACCACAATGTCCACGTCTTCTTCCACCATCACTACCATAGGCAGGACAAGCACCACTGGCTCACATACGAGCTCACGAACCAGCACCAGGAGCGTCACAACGGCGAGCTCGTCTTCCAGTCCCATAGCCACTCCGTATCCCGCCAAACGAGGACTGACCTACCGCAATGTCACCACGCTTCAATTCTACCCTCCCCCATCACCCTACATTTCGTGGTCGTACAACTACTACTCGCTGCCCAACGCCAGCGACGACGTCGGTATTTACCCTTCGTCCCAATACCGCTTCATCCCTCTCTTGTACAACGACGCCGACTCTCTCACGTCCATCTGGGCCGCCAACGTCAACTTTTCCATTGCCAACTACGGCACCGACGCCATCTTCGGGTTTAACGAGCCCGACGCCAACTTCAACGGCCAGTCGGCCAACATGCCCGTGGCGCAGTCCATCCAGGGCTACCACAACTTCATGCAACCGTTCGCGGGGAGGGTCAAGATCGGCGCCCCCGCCGTGACCAACGCCGGCGGCGGGCTCACGTACCTGGCGCAGTTCCTGGGCAACGCGACGCAGCAGAACCTGACGATGGACTTCCTCAACATCCACTGGTACGCGTCGCCCTACAACATCGACTACTTTGAGAGCTACCTCGCGCAAGCCTACAATCTGTCCGTTAGTTACTCCCCCGCCGGCGCCGCCCCCCTCCCCATCTGGGTCACCGAGTTCGGCATGGACCAGGACTTTTACGACCAGCCCACCACGGCGCAGTTCCTCAAGAACGCCACGCGCTTCATGGACGCCCAGACCTGGGTGGAACGGTATGCCTGGTTCGGCAACTTTCCAGGCGGGTACACTGCCTTCGGCACCCCGACGACGAACATGCTCCTCAACGTCGACGGGAGTGCCCGCAGTGTCTTGGGCGATGTGTGGTATTCGTATAATGGGACCAATTAGGCTTTTTTTAATCCGTGGGGTCGATTTTTCTGATATGTGTTGTGGGGGAGGACGGTGGGGAGTTTGGGGGGAGGAAGGCGTCAGGTGTAGGTGTGTGTGTGTGTGTGTGTGTGAGTGACAGAGAGAGAGAGAGAGAGAGAGAGAGAGAGAGAGAGAGAGAATGAGGACCAAATTCAATTCTATTCAATATTTCTAGCACCGCTCAAAGACGCGATACAAACCCTTGAGGTTCGCCACCTCGACGACGCCCTTGAGCATCCCTTGTGTCGCCACGATCCTTGACCGAAAGGCCGGAAAGAGGACGTGCTCGAGCGCGTGTTCAAGCTCTGTCCTTCTATTCTCTGTGGCTTCATCGGAGTTGTCTCCGTTATTGTCGTCTCGCACTGGCGAATTGTGAGAAGCTTCTGGCTCGCTTCCTACGTCCTGCATCTCGTCCTCCCCGCGCTTCCCCTTGTCCTGGCCTTTTTCTGTGTGCTGCTGATTCGGTTTCGGTGCCGGCAGCATCTCGGGCACATAGAAACTGGCCAACTCCCGCAAAAATGTACGGAAACAGCCTTCCTCCTCGGTCCAGTTCACGAAAGGGCCCAACCTCAGCAAGAACGTGGGCAATTTGGCCATGCATGGCGTATACCCTTTCACCAACAGTGGGATCGTCTGCAAGTGGCCGTCCTCGGAAATCTCGAGGGAGAAATACTCCGCTAGCATGGCTCGGCTCTTCATGAGCTGTTTGTATACCTTGTCCGCGACTTGGTCTTTGTCCAGACCTGCGCAGGTCGGGTCGATCGAGATTTGATGTTCGGCCGCGATATCTAGAAGCTCCTTCAGGCGAGGCGCAGGCTCCAACTGGATGAGCCCAAAATTGCCAAAGTCAGTCAGACCGACTTGATAGAAGAACTCGTTACATGTCATCCCGTAGTCAACCAGGTACAACTTGACGCCCGACTGGATGGCTGCCAGTCTTCTGTTGCTATCCACAACACCGACGTAGGTTAGAGAGGCGAATACTTCGGTCAGTGCGTTGTGCATTGCATCACGGACTTCGGCTCGGAGATCCTTCACGGATGTGAGGCGTATTTGGACTTGTTCTCGATCGGTTGTTGCGTATCGTATGCCCGCAGTTGTCACAGTCTCGTCTTGAGATGTTGAAGTTTGCAAGGCTGGCGGAAGCATCGAAGTGATTTTTCGCATTTTCGAGTCAGTCCGTACTAGATTGTTTTCGTAGGGCTTTTTAGAGGTTGAGGTCCTTCTTGAATTGGTGTCGTCCGTAGCAGGAGTTTGGTCCCCGGTCGGGAACCTCGGATTCATTGGCGTCATAGGGGTGACCCCAGGAAGGAGTGTCTGAGTCTTGAAAGTCCTGCTCGTATCGACCTTTGCCAGACTTTCCCGGATGTTTGCACAAACCAAGTCAATGATTTCGTCCTCGTTCAAGAAGTGGACTTCTCGCTTAGTGGGGTGTACATTGACATCAACTCGGGCAGGATCGATGTCCAGGCTGAGGTAGACAAAGGGATGTCCACCTTTAGGAAGAAATAGCTGATATGTCTGCTCGATAGCTTTCTTGACAGCTGATGACTCGACCGACCGGTTGTTGATGAAGAGAAGTAACATCGTTCGTTTCGAATGGTAGTTTGCATTGGTAGCATAGCCAGATGCTCTGAAGCCCCAACGTGAATCATCGGTGCCGAACTCCATGATCTCTTTTGCGATACTTCCCCCATATGCTTGCCTGAGTCTGTCAATTTTGGTGGCGGCGGCGGCTACTGACAAGCCTATACCGGTCTCACCGTGCTTTTTGACGGAAAACGCAACACCTTCGCGGTGCACGGCGTATCGGGTAATGATATCAAGCACCTTTGCATATTCTTCCGACGGCGATCTAAAGGCCCGACGACGGTTGGGGATATTGTAGAAAAGGTCTTCGACAGTGATCTGTGTTCCAGGCCGACCAGCACACGGCTTCGGGTCTGAAGATTGACCAGGTTTCGGGGCGGAAAGTTTTCCATCTTGATAATGTGCCTGCCACGCACAGCTAGAGTTCGTAGTCCTTGTAGTTACTCTGAGGTGGGCAATATGGCTGATACTGGCAAGGGCTTCTCCTCGAAAACCGTAGGTGCCAATGGACATGAGATCCTCGAAGTTCTTCAACTTGGAGGTGGTAAACCTTTCGCAGAGAATGGGCAAGTCATCTTTCTGTTGGATATATCAGCTTCCGAAACCTTGTCCAGTTCAGGACCGCACCTCGATTCCATGGCCATTGTCGGTAATCTGCAACAGCTTGAGGCCGCCATCTTTGACCAGAACCTCGATAGAAGTGGATCCAGCATCGATGGAGTTTTCGAGTAACTCCTTGAGAGCATTCACGGGGGCGACGATAATCTCACCGGCGGCAATTTTGTTGACGACATCTTGATCAAGAGGCTTCCAGAGTACAAGTCAGCAAGATTGCGCACTCCCAGCTCTTGTGTCTCTCCAACATGCCTTGATACGAGGCGGAGCCTCAGGAGGCAAGCCTGCCTCTTCCGCCGTGCGCTTGACACCTCGCGGGGGGACTGCGTCGACATCCATGGCCTCGGCCATCGTGTGTAGTACTCAGATGCGGAAGGGTCTGTTATGCTTTGCTGACAAGTCCATCGTCAGCTGAGAAGTGGTGACTTCAAGATGGCACTGTGCTTGCCTAGAGAGATAGATGTACGTGGACTTGTAAATACAGGCGAGCCGCATAATGTGGGGGAAACGCGACGTCACATGCCCTGGACTGACCAGAGAGCCTGATCTTTAGCGAGGCCTCCTCCTCCACCGCACCCAAAAGTGCAACTAATCCACATCCCTCGACCTTTTTTTTGTTTGTTGTCGAGAGGAATCCTGCAAGCTCCCATCCGTGTCCTCCCTCCAAGGTCGAGAACAAGACATCCGGAGCAGCGGCCTCTCTCGCTCCAGTCACGAAAGAGAGAATCTGGCCCATGGACGAACACCGGTAGCACGAGCAGCAGCAGCAGCGCCGCCCGTAGACCACTCACCATGGCTATGAACTTCGTGACGTTCAATCAGGACTACAGCCATCTGGCTGTAGGTACGTGACTGCCATGATTCCTCTGCCACTGTGTGCACGACCTGACTTCCTTAGGCACCTCGAGAGGTTTTCGCATCTTCACCACCGAACCATTTGCAAAATCCTTCGAATCCCGAGATGCCGGCAACGTTGCTATCCTCGAAATGCTTTTCTCTACCTCTCTGGTGGCCCTCATCCTGTCTCCGAGAAGACTTCAGATCAAGAACACGAAACGAGACCTGATAATATGCGAGCTCACCTTTCCCAACGCCGTCCTCGCCGTACGCTTAAATAGAAAGAGGCTGGTGATTGTGCTGGAAGATCAAATCTACCTTTATGATATCCAGACCATGAAACTGCTGTACACGATTGAGACCTCCCCGAACCCTGCAGCTATTTGTGCCCTTTCTCCTTCCCAAGACAACTGCTACCTGGCATACCCTCTGCCTCAAAAAGCGGTGGCATCGTCCTTTGCTCCACCTTCTCACGCTCCACCCAACAGCACACACGTTCCTCCAACTACCGGAGAGGTTCTGCTGTTCGATGCCGTCAAGCTAGAAGCCATCAATGTCGTGGAAGCTCACCGGTCTCCACTTTCTTGTGTCATCTTCAACAACGAAGGAACCCTGATGGCTACGGCGTCGGACAAGGGCACTATTATCCGAGTCTTTTCGGTCCCAGATGCACACAAACTCTACCAATTTAGAAGGGGCTCCATGCCTTCCAGGATCTACAGCATGGCCTTTAACATAACCTCGACCTTGCTTTGCGTGTCCTCGGCCACAGAGACTGTCCACATTTTTAAACTGGGTCCACAACACAACCGGGCCACGGAAGAGGGAGAGGAACCTGCTTCACCCAGTAAAACGAGCAATACTGCAAGCAGGAGATTGAGTCAAGGCAGCGACACTCTCGTGGACCAACCAGTCGATGAGGAGGATGGTGCGGAATCCCCAACTGCTATGGCAAATCGCAAGCCCAACGGAACCTTCATGGGCCTCCTCCGAAGGACGTCGCAGCATGTAGGAATTAATCTGGCCTCTACGGTAGGAGGATACCTCCCGAAAGGAGTTGCTGAAATGTGGGAGCCGTCAAGAGACTTTGCGTGGATACGACTCCCGCGATCCAGCTCGGGTGCTCCCCCAAGTCAGTTGCGCAGTGTGGTGGCCATGAGTGCCAATTCACCCCAGGTCATGGTTGTAACGAGCGAGGGGAATTTCTATGTGTTTACCATTGACTTGGCAAAGGGAGGCGAAGGGACTTTGACGAAGCAATACTCGTGAGTGGCCACCTTCTCCCGCTATGCTCCAGTGTAAACGTGCTGACAGGGTATAGGGTTCTTGATATAAATGACAAGATGGGGACATCGGGGATGGACTTTTGACTTGCACAAACACAAAATGATGATAAGGAGCAGGCTTTACAATCGGCCAAGGATCAGATATTGACGTGCACCCAACTTGTGATATTTAGCGCTGGCGTTTTGGCGTTGTGATATACGAAGGAAGCACATTTTATTATTGCTTTTGCAATAATACCGAGCGGGAATGTGGGAATGCGGGAATGAGGGAAGGGAGGGAGGGCGGGCGATAATGGGTTTTCCTTTTCAAAAGATGAACGAGCTGGAGATGCAAAGGCCCACTCCGACTCGACTCGATGTGAAGCCGTAGTAGAAAAGCGGTGGATTTGACTTGAGAAACCAGACGAGATATCAACACAGCACTAGTGAATGTGATTGTGGATCGAGGAGTTCAACTTTGTAACGATGTGTGTTTGCAGCCAGCTAGCTAGCACTCTCATAACTCTCGTAATTCTCATTTGAGAGATTTTCCTTCCCGCTCTGACTGACTCTGGCTGGCTGACACGCTCGTCCAGCATATTGGAATTCGAATGCCTTTCTCTCGTTGTCCTTGACACGACCAAGTCGGAGCGCGCCTCTCAGCCTCATAGCCTCAAAATAACTTACAGCAACAACAACAGTGGCAGCAGTAGCACTGCAAGCCCCAACAGTCGCCTCTCCTTTTCGAGGCCGTATTCGCCAATTGTATGCCGTTCGCTGGATACGAGTCCCAGGTCCCATGTCCCAATCCCAAACGAAGAAAGGGCCAGCGAACTTCACCTCGACTCGAGTCCCGCAATCAGCAGCATATTGTAGAAGTTCAATGACTTTTCTCTCTGCCTCAGGGAAACCGATGTAGTCGAACAGCAGCATTCCGTCAACCCCCTACCCTGGTCTTTGGAAAAGAGTCGATTGGCCGGGATATATGTCACCGCCTCCAGCCGCAAAACTCAACCCCTAGGCTGTGATATCCTCCGGCGCTTCACGCATTAGCCAGCTCCATGTAATGTTCGGGTTTTCCGTGTACAGGCTCTACCGAGTCCATCTTCAGAGTTGCTCATGAGATTTCCCACCCAGGCTCCTCTTTCACCACGGGGGTTATATCGGCGATTTCTGGTTGGCATTGAATCGGCAATTCAGCCTCGAGCGTCGACTCCTTTTTGAGACCAACGGCTCGCTCGAAAAGAAGTTCGGCACTGTCGACAATGTCAAGAACCTTGTCTCGCATGGCTTGCCGCTCTTCAGGTCCCATCTCTTGACGTATCACCACACTAGTATACTCTCTCCGGATGTCTTCAGAAATGCCTTTGAGACCGCCGACTAAAGTATCTTTCAGCTCCTTCAGCATTTGCGTGATTAGTTTGCGGACGTCGTTGGCGACATCATCAAACATGACCATCTTCCTGTCCTCCACGTACCGCTCCATTGTGTCCCTGATCCGTTTGAAGCACCCTCTGCCTTCCTCACGGGCGCAAGCGTCGTAAACTTCTTGCATACGGTTAGACATCAGAGGTTCAAACTCCCGATTGAAGGTGCGTTGTTGCTGGGTTACCCAACTATTCGCATCCTTGATTATGACATTCATCTTTTCTTTATACACGGGTATCTGTTGCTTGAGCAGCTCAAAAATGATCGCCGAGACGCCGTTGCGGACAGCGCGGCCCTCAACATCTTCGTGGAAAACGGTGATCCTGTGAGCTACGATCAGCGGGAGTTGCATGAAGATAACGGGCAGGCTGCGACTGAAGACAGATTCCCAAGGTCTGGCGAGTTGTCGAATCAGTGGTTCGATTAACTGCTCGTTGAAATTGTGACAGCCCCGGTGGTTCGTAAAGCGTCCATCGCGGCGAACCACGGCTCTATACGTCGACCAGTAGAGACCTCCTGCCGCTGGATGATCCTGATTGACAGGCGATCCCCATTTGCGAGCAATTTCGGCTGCTTTATTTTGTGCTGCCGCTGTAGCGCTGGCGTACGCTTCAAAGACTTTGCATCGAAGCTGGTCAGAAAATTCATCAATACTTGTGCCACATGCATCTTCCAGGGCCTAGCGACGGTCAGCAAGAATAATCTCCATGCGCACAAAAGGCGCTGATCACTGGTTACGCAGAAAACTTACCGAATCAAGGCTGTTGAGCCTCTCTTCAAGAATTTGGGCTTCTTGGTCTAACCGCATCGCTGCGAGCCTATTTGCAACGTTGCCATGCGCAACCCATAGACGGAGAGAGTTGAGCAGTTGAAACAAGCTGGTAAGAAACTTGCGAGAAGATGCTTGACGCGCAGTAGCTGTCAGCTGCACGCAGTGAGCTTGCAGGGCCGGAACTTCCGTCTCCTCTAGGTGCTGAAAGCCTGGAGGAGCTTTGTCCCTGCGAAATCTGCCCATCAACTTCTGATACGCACGAGAAGATACGCAGAAGACGGGTAGATTGCGAGCCACTTCGTCGTAATCGCGGGCATCCATGCTGGGGTCGAAATTCTCTGGATCATCTTCGTCGGCCAGCTCTTGATCTAGTTCACGGATACCAGCAGCATAATCACGGGCAATTGCACGTCGTGCATACTCGTTCCGGCCTTTGATACACTGTGCGAGAATCTTTGCGGAAATGCTCTTCTGCTGTGTGTCGAATTCTCCAACTTGAGCCTTCAGTGTTTGAATCTTTTCATCAATCTCGCGCTTCTCGCCGCGCAATGTTTTTTTGGTTTTTGTGATCTCGGCGATCTTGGTTGATATATCGTGGTCTGTAAGTGGCTGGGTATGACCGTCACTGGGGTTTGATGATGTGTGTTCTGACCCGATATCTCCAGCACACTCCTCGCTGCTAGGGGAAAGGTCACCGTCAGGACCAGGCTCGGTGAATTTTGACCATTTCACCCTGTGGCTGATCATTTCTGAGAATTTACGCTTCAGAAATTCTCTCGGGGGCCTGGTGACACTTGTGTCGTCTCGCAGCGTTCCCCAAACTTCGAGTTCATCATCCGCGGAATCTAGAGCAGCATCAACTTCATCCTTTCGGCGTTCAAGATCTGTGATCTGCTTTGCGGATACATCCTTCTGCTTTGACAAATCTCCTTCTTCTGCCCACAAAGTAGCCTGCTCTTCCACCAGATCAAGAGAATCCTGGGCCTCAGTCACTGAGATCTCGTCGGACCTACTGCAGACAAAAGTAACTGAATTGAGCCCTCCATCCATCTTCAATTGACGTTTGAAAGAGTTGCCTAGTAGGGTCTTGGCAGATTTATCGTTAACTGCTCTTGTGATGGGTGCAACAATCAAGAGTCCGGTACATTGTTTCATGTAGTCCTGTGATGACATCAATATCAACGAAGCCTCGTATGAAAAGTGTAAGGAAGCCGGTGTACGCCGGTCGATGACTTACTCTAGCGACCGCTGCGCGAGCCTGGTTGCTATCATGAACTCCTGGGAGATCGACGAGCACTGCACCAGTGGCTAGAGCAGGAGCCATGACATAAAGTTTGACAACCCGAATCAGGGGCCAAAACTCCGCCTCCTTCTCATGCTCTGCCCGTTCTTTGAGTCCAATAGTCTTCTTCTTCTTACTGTCTACAAAGGGCTGCAATTCCTTGTAGAACGCGTCAGCATCGCTCGATTCAATGCTGAGCTTAGCGCCTAGATAGGCAACGTTCTTATGCTCCATCAATGCTTCGATGGGTGCCTCATCAATTTCCTCTTTAGTTAGCCATGGATATATTGCCTTCACCTGAGCATAGGCGACAGCAGAGTCGGAGTCTTCGTTCATGTTGTTCTGGCCCGAGCGATCGTGGAGATCTTGGAAGAGGACTTTCAACGTTTTCCGCCAGTCATCCCTTGAGATAAATTCGACCTCAGCTCTATATGGAGCACCTCCGTGGTTGTTGTAGCTGATTTCCGTCACAACAGCGGTACAAGCTCGCATGCAGCTGGTCGGAACTAAACGTTCTTCGTCGAGCACGGCATTGATGATAGAGCTTTTGCCTGCGCCAGTCGCGCCGACAATACCGATGACCGTTTTGGCAGGGATAGCTTGGGATTGGACATTCTTAGTTGCTTTAGACATTCGACTTACGTCTGGATCAGAGACTTCTCCCAGGGTTTGCTTGATCTTCTCCAGCAACTCTTGGCCTTTTTCAACGCACTTCTCAAGCTGCTCCGGCGTACGATCATCGAAGAGGTCAGACATAGTTAACCGAGCAGTTGCACCAGCCTGGGAACTCGGCTTGTCTTGAAGATCGCTGCGAGGATACATACTGTCGGCCGGGCCGTTGTACGCAGGGATCATTTTGTCCTGAAAACCGGAAGATGATTCCCACCGTGGATTCGCACGTTCTGTTCTGGGGCTCAATGAGCGAGGACTGAGCTTGGATAACAGAGAAGAACCGTGCGCAGCTATCAATGCCGCTTTTTCTCTCAAGGCAAGCGTAGATCGCGGTGTTTCTTCTGTGGGCTGTTTTCCTGGACTAGTGCTCTGTATCTGCTTCAAGCCTCCCAATTTTTCGCATACGTGTTGAGGGGCGCAGCCACTGACTTCCTTCAGTGCATGGGGCACCAGGGCATCCGTGGCCTTTCTTTTACCAAGGACTTCGTCACGCAGAATTCCAAGGACAACCAACTCACCAGGATGGTGGCTGATTAGTGAGGTTGTGTTGAGAAATCCCTCAGTACTTGTGAGTTTATGTCTGGGAGAAGTTACCTCAACTCGGTTAGAATTGATATGGTTTCTGCTGAAAGATTCGAGTGCATCACATGTCAGGTAAGATGAGACCAGGACAAGACTAGGCGTGGCATGAAATTTCTTCTACCACCTCACAATGGGCTCACCTTCGCGATAGGATCTCGAGGTTCAGTAGGGAAAAGGAGGTGAAGAACTGAGGTTGAACTCTCTCGAGTCGGCATGAAGGTAGACGGAAATCTACCAAGGGCACTTACAGTAAGATTCACCTTATGAGTCGATGGTCACGTTGAGTAGTTAAAGTCAGTGAGGAAAGAGGTGAGTGGAATTGGTGAGAAGAGGCAGGAGCGGATCAACGCGTCACGCGTGGACGAACGCGTCTGTTAAATGGCACGTGAAGGGCCAAGTCACGACGCGGCGCTATAAACGGCGGATCATAAGGACACAAGCTGTAATTAACTAATGGCCGCTTTTCTGCTTCGACGTAATAATGCCAAGAATGACAAGTATTCAAATAGCCTGCGGTGGTGGAATCACTCCACTCCTCGCAGCCACCAGCCAGTGCTACGCCTGCAAAGTGGATGACATGAATAATTCAACCGAACAATTCAGCGACGTCCCATTGAGCAGTACCGAGTACAGCAGCCTAAAGCAGCATCCGGGGCCATGTTCCTGATTCAGCCCAATATGCCTTTCGCAAAGATCGGCCCGCCATCTCCTCAGGGCCTACGAGCCGCCGCGCCGCCATCGGTTGATCCTCGGACAAGTGAGATCATCTGTCTACTCAGACTTGTTCTCTTCTCTATGAAAAGGATGTGTTCCTTGCCGCATATTTCTTTTGGACGCTGAAGATACTAGAAGACTGTGGTCGAAATCTTATGTCTCAGACACCTTAAATGTCCCGGAATCCTCAGCTTCGTGTTTCAGGCACATCTAGCTGAGCGTTAACCCATTCGATCCTCTTCGGAAAGTCCCTCAAGACATACGAAACCCGGCAGAATGCAGGTCAATAATTCCTCGTCATGTGGAAGCTCCACGGTCGTCCTGGAGATGCCCTTGAGATCTCACCAGCCTGAGGAGCCAGGAAAGAGCCCGCCTGTCTACGAGGACATATCAGCCGGAGCCTTGCCCGCTCCCTCCACTGCTACGCCTCAATTACAGAAATGGAACTCTCCCAGAATCAACATGTGGCGCTGTCTCGGGACCTTCTATTCCTTTATCATATTAGGTGCCAATGATGGTGCATACGGAGCTTTGATACCCTACCTCGAAACATTCTACGGCGTCAATTACACAGTTATCAGTCTCATCTTTCTGTCGCCAATAGTGGGTTATACGATGTCTGCACTTTTGAACAACTACATTCATACAATATATGGACAAAGAGGTGTTGCGTGGATCATGAGCACCTCCCATTTGTGCGCTTATAGTGAGTACGCTAATGTTAAATCCCATCCATGACTAACCTGGCGCCATAGCTATCATATGTGTTCATCCGCCTTATCCTGTTTTGGTAATAGTGTTTATTCTTGCCGGGTTTGGCAACGGCTTGGGCGACAGCGGATGGTGGGCTAAAGTCACTGATCGTCTGGGGTCAAGAATGCTGATTCTGTTTATAGGAATGCCTGGATTGGTGACATGGCCAATCCAAACGAAGTGCTTGGCTTCTTACATGGCTTTTACGGTCTTGGTGCAGCCCTCGCTCCTCTAATTGCGACAACACTAGTTACGCAGGCGGGCTGGCGGTGGTACGAATTTTACTATCTTATGGTGGGTGCAGCATTTATTGAGGTCATAGTTCTCGTGGGAACTTTCTGGAAAGCAGATGGTCGGGCCTATAACGCCGAGCACCCTCAAACTGCCGACCTCGATACCTCAGAATCAAGCACTCCGACCACCTCGGATAATGCGGTCGCCGCTAGGCAAGTCGACAAGAAACAAAGCATTTTTTCAAGGCTCAATCCACGTGGCAAAAGAGCAAAGGGCAAGAGCAAGACTCTAGAGGCGGTCAAGCAGAGAGTAACCTTGATTGCCTCAGTGTTCCTGCTTATATATGTGGGTGTCGAAGTCAGTGTTGGCGGTTGGATCGTGACCTTTATGTGGCGTGTCAGGAAGGGCTCGCCGTTTGCCTCTGGGCTCACATCGATGGGCTTCTGGCTCGGGATCACCGTCGGTCGATTGGTCCTCGGTTTCGTTACCGCTCGGTTATTCAAATCGGAGAAGCACGCGATCGCCGTGTACTTGTTGTGCAGCGTGGCCCTCCAGTTGATGTTCTGGCTCATTCCGAACTTCGTCGTCAGTGCGGTCATGGTTGGCTTGCTGGGCTTTTTCCTAGGACCTCTCTTCCCCGCAGCCATTGTGGCGCTTACCAAATTGCTCCCGAAGAAGCTGCACGTACCCGCTGTGGGGTTTGCCGCTGCTTTCGGAGCGAGTGGTGCATGTGTGTTGCCGTTCGCTGTTGGAGCGATTGCGAATGCCAAAGGAGTCAAGGTGCTACAGCCCATCATTCTGGCTGCCTTGGTATTATGCCTGGCTGTGTGGTTGCTGATTCCCAAGCTCCCGAAACAGAGAATGGCCTGATCTGCTGAAGATGCTTTCCAATCAAATCGATTTGATTGAGGCCGCTATTTATAGCAAAGTGCCTGAGGCTCTTCGCAGCGGCGTACTTGGTATAGGGTTAGCCGCAGATCTCCCAATGGCGGGATCTCATGCAGGTCATCGACGGAAGGAACGTGCATTCGGGGCGCCGTGATTACGAGATAGGCGTTTGGTCTTTCGGTGCATATCTAGGATCCCCTATACACCCACCTCCTACCTCATTTGCTCGTCAGGGAATTATTGAAGAACTTTGAAGAGATGCGAAGGAGGAAAAAAGGGGAAAATGGCGCAAATGGCGCAGCCTCAAAAGTGAAACAAGTGGAGCCGAAAGGGGAAGCGACAACCGAGGTGCGCTAGTCCAAATATGGAAATACGGGGAGGCAAGGGATATTCAGCTTCGTGACCAAGTTTTTTCGATTCTCGACGCCCTTGTCCATTATCCGTATTCATTTCAACGAATTCCGTCTTTGCATCTCTCTGTATCCTACAATTCGTCCCCATCATGATCATCTTTGCGCAATCTTTTAATCTCATTCCATAGACTAGTCCCATTGGTCCTATTGGCTGTCTGCCCTGAAGGCGTAAAGGGGTAAAAGGCTGCCCCTTTGTCGCGTCTGGAACGCGTGTTTCGCCACCGACGACATTGTTTCTTGTCATTTTGGGAATATCGACTTGGTTGACATCTAGCTTCAACATCTATCTTGGGTATTGGGTATTTTTCAAACAGTCTACAACACAACAAAACCCTCCCGATGCGATCTCCTGGAGGCATGTTTACTCCAAGGCATGCGCCCTTGAAGGAAGGGCGTTCTTTTCCAGGCCTACCATATGCTGGTCCAACACGACGAAGTCTACGATCACGGCAGGGTCTTGTTATCATTATAGTACTCCTATGCATTCCCCTAATATATCTTCTCACCTCTGGAGGCGCAAGTTCGACGATTCAGCCGCAAATCGTATCGTCTCCTGACAGATCGAAGGAACTATCATCAGATCATGACCCCATATTCCGAGCATCTCCAAACGAGGCCTCCAATCAAGGGCAGTCATCAGGCAATGTGATTGTGCACGACCCCACGGATCCAAAATCAAATCCTGAGATGAGGTTTGAGGCTCCTCCGGTTGAGCCCCCAGTGCAAAACCCGAAGACCCGACTGCAGCCAGAATCGGCGGATGAAGGGCCTGTTCTCTCGAAACAGGATGATGTGGCTGCACAACCAAAGTCATATTCTCCCAAAGGATCCGGCCATTCAGGTTCAACCAACCCATCCACTCACTGGAGCACATTCTCAGAACGCCCGAAATTCGAGAAGGCTCTTGCACGAGTCATCAGTCTTCTTCCGGGTGAGATGGAGGGCAGAGACTTGCTACGAGCTGTTGAAGGTACTGGGAAGGAGAAACTACGAGAAATGGGTCTGCGGGTTCGCGAATATAAAAAGTTCTTTGAGGCTTGGGAAGAACTTCATCTCACGTTCGACGAGGAAGGTGGCAGCTATGTGCGGGACGACGTTATCCAGTATCTGCGACACCATCAGCACCAGCCCTCGGCCGACGACATTGGCGAGTCCTCTCTGGCTCAGACCATCCACTCCTACGAGGCGTACCGATACTTTTTGGTCAAGTTCGGGCAACTCCTCTTCCCGTGGACAGCGCCTTACTTCCCTGATCATATGACTCTCCACTCCCACTTTAAAAAGGGGGGTAGGGGTATCGTCCTGACAGCAGGCGATGATCAGGCTCCTTTCCTGCTCACCATCATCCCCACCTTTCGAAAGCTGGGGTGCACACTACCGATCGAGATTATGTACTTGGGTGACTCAGACCTCTCTGAGGATTACCGTTCTGACCTGGAAAGCCTGGATGGCGTTCTTACTCGGGACATTGCCCAGATGGTCAACGACGAAGGCTGGAAATTGGCCGGCTGGGCCGCAAAGCCATTTGCAATCCTATATTCCAGTTTCCGCGAAGTCATCTTTATTGATGCCGACAGTCTGTTTTTCGTCAACCCGGAAACCTTGTTCGAGGATCCTGCATACCAAAAAGCTGGTGCTCTTTTCTTCAGGGATCGTCTGATTATGCCTGAATCGAAGAAGCGGTGGCTACAGCAGATTCTGCCGAAGCCAATTTCGAGACAAGTGAAGCAGAGCCGGTTTTGGACGGGCGATAGCGGTCACATGCAGGAATCGGGTGTGATTGTGGTAGACAAATGGCGCCACTTTATTGCTCTTCTCCTGGTTACGAGAATGAATGGGCCTGATCGAGATGGCAATAAAGACGAAGGCAGAGTCGGTATTTACGACATGGTCTACGGTAGGCTTTGTCTAATATTCTGTTCTGGTACCCGTTACTAACAAACTTTGCAGGTGACAAAGAGACCTTCTGGCTTGGTTGGGAGCTTGTGGGAGATCAAGACTATGCCTTCCATCAAGGTGACGCTGGCACAATGGGTGTCGTCCAAGACCACAAAGACGAAGAAAGGAAACCTAGAATGGTGAAAAAGAAGAGGCCGGTCATGGACGAAAATGGTCAGCCCAAATTGGACGAGAATGGTCAAGAGATTACGGAAGAATACGAGGTCGCTGAAGAGCCCGAAGAACACGAACCCGAGGAGCGACCGGAGCCGTCGAATTATACCATCTGCTCTCCGCAGCTTCTTCATTTGGACTTGAATGGCAAACCACTTTGGTTCAACGGCTGGCTTCTGGACAACAAGTTCGCTGACAAGAAACAGAAGAAGTTTGGCAAATTCGAACACTACCTGATTGAACCCAGGGATATCAGAGAGCCGGGCGCTTGGCAACTCGAGGAAAGCAATATGTGCTGTCTGACCACGGACGCAGATCTAAAACGAGATTTTTCACCAGAAGAGAAGGATATATTGAACATGATGATCAATCAAGCCAAGGAGGTCGGTGTCACGGCAGGATGAGAATATCAGGAAAACTCACCACGTTGGAAAGGCCCGGAACTCATTTGCAAGGAGTTTGAGAAAGCATTTAATAAAGGGCGTCATGATTTTTCTTGGATGCGATCTTGGGGATACTATTACATCGCAGATACCGACTTGATTTAGCAAAGTGTCGTTATACAAAATCCTTTTACAGCCTACAGCCTACAGCCCACAGCCCACGACCTGGGTACCGCGGGTTATCAGTTTGGCACCTCTATTCGACCTGATGTACAAGCCAAGAGAACAGGACGAGTTGAGAGTCAACCTATCATCAGTCAAACCGACCATCTTCACAACGCTTCACAACGTTGAGTGCCTCTTTCTTATCTTGGTCATTCGTTCAACGGAGAAGTTGAGAATCATCCATCGACTCGGTCGAGAGGTGAGAATGGCATAACACGGATATCCCGAGTGGTTCTGGGGAAGAGGGGGGACACGAGTCCGTCGGGACCAACTGAGCTCGAAATACGGCGTCTCGGATTTCACAGGGAAGATTCTGGGTTCTGGGTTCTGGCGTATCTGTGGGAAAGAGTACATCGGAGAAGAAGTTGTACTGGTGTGCGTGGTGTTGGTCGTGATGGCACTGGGGTTGCTGGAGGTATATCATGCTATGTCTTAGGCACTTGTGCCAGTAAGCTAGATTGCGAAAGCTATGGCTGTTGAGATAGAAATATGTACATGTGTCGAGCTTGGTTAAAGTGCCTGTAGGTACTTATTCGTAGAGGTATGGTTGTACTCGTACATTCGCATCCCGCCCGAGTAGATGGCTGTCTGGGCTGGTCAGTCATCCAATCAGACGCCCGGCCTCGCAACTTGACTGGATTTTCTACCGTCTTTCTCAAACGTCTTCATGAACGGACAAACTGCAAACTTTCCGGGATCCTCGTTCTGTACGGGCCCTGCCGTGATGATTTTTGATTCCATGAACCTATGAGGCTATATGTAATGTGTACAGACAATTACCTCGATTGGGATCTCAGCCTCCGGCTCGAGGCTTGAGATTGGGCCATTGATTGGCACCACGACCTGAGCGTGAGGAGATACTAGCCTTTAGGAAGGGTTGCCAACGGCAGAAATGACGAGACCTCGACCACAGCACCAGCACCAACATCACCAGTCGCAACAAGAGGGTAAACCCAAGCAGAGGAAAGACAAGACCCCGAACAATCCACTGGTCCGGGGTATTTCAGCGTTCTACACAGAATGGCAAGGTCGTCGTTGTCGCATTGATCCTGCGACTGCCACAGACGACAACGCGACTTTCGTTCCAGCTCCTCGCCATGGTGAAGGAGATGACCCGCCGCTCGCAGCATTAGCTATCGCGGACATGCCGAAGCGGTATACACTCTACCCGCCGCTCCTGCTCCTCCCGCCAAACTTCACTGCGCAGAATACGCGATGGACGGCATTCTACGACGCGCTTGACGGGTGCAACAAGGCGGAGCTGTTTCGATCCATCGCCGAGAAAGGGTTCAAGGGAATGGGGATCTCGCGGATCGCAATCAATGCGCCCATCGCGGCCGAGGTCGAGCATGAAGAGGATGTCGAAGACGCCATCAACTTCCGCGGTCCCGTCACGACGCAGAGCGCTACCACCTGGGAACAGAATGTCCTCCGCCATCCCTCAGGCCTGGTCCCGGTTTACGGTGACTGGGGACCCGTGCTCGACGAGCGACAGCACCGAGGCAAGATCCTCCACCCTTCGACCGAGGACTTTGACGCCGCTTTCTGGACGAGCGCGACCCAGACCCAGCACCACGGCATCGTGCAGTGCTGGGCACCGCTGTACACCATGTTCAGCCGCGGGAACGTCTCCGAGAAGGCGCGGATTCTGGGCCTGCAATCCCGGTTTCCGGGCCTTACCACTGCTGAACTGCACGGGCAGCTCGGCCTCGTCGATGTGGTCGATTTCTACGTCGGCATCGGATACTTTGCCTCTTGCTATCTGTCAAAGGGCGTGCGACGGGTCTATGGCTGGGACATCAATCCGTGGAGCATCGAGGGGTTGAGGAGGGGATGCAAGGGAAACGGATGGCGGTGCTTGGTACTCCAGGTTGATGAGACGGGGAGCCTACAGGGGTCGGGAGGCATCAAGGGAATGGTCGAGGAGATTGCCAGGGGCGATCGCTCAGGCGAGGCCGACACAATTGTCAGATGTGTAGCCTTCCTCGGAGACAACAAGTGGGCACGGAAGATCTTGCAGGAGATGCAATGTGAGTATGAAAGGATTGGCTACAACGGAGGGGAGACAGCGTCACGGCTCAACATCAGACATGCTAATCTCGGTCTCCTTCCTTCGGCGCGATTGAGTTGGGAGGACGCTGTTAAGATCGTCACAGGCCTGAGTGAGGGTGGAACAGGTGGATGGCTGCATGTCCATGAGAACGTCGATATGCGGAAAATTGACGTGATAGGCGAAAGAATTGTGAGAGAAATTGATGGACTGGCACAGCGAGAAGCCCGACGCCCTTACGCCGCGTCCGGCGTCCATGTTGAACAAGTCAAGACCTACGCACCTGGGGTCATGCATTGCGTATTCGATGTCGAGATCAAACCCAATGGCTGAATCTCTTTTTTCCCCTCCACCCCAATTTCATTTTGTGTCTATTGTTACAGATATTTCCATATCACGTAGCCAGCCAGGAACGCCTGCGCAAAAGTTCAGGGCTGTCTCCTAAATTTGAGCGGGATGTTCCTCTCCACAATGCTCTGTTGTTGTTCTCTCAGTATCCGATATTCCTCATCTTCCCTCATGTCGTGTTTTTTGAAATGCTCTATATCTTCGGGATGGATCAGATCCTCCTCTCTCGTGTTCTCGTCATGGTATTTCTCAAAATGGTGGATCTCATACTCGTATTCGTCGTCGCCGTGATGGCCTGGGCCTAATCCAGAGTCTGGGAGTTTCTTGCCGGATCGTATGCCCTCGAGCCACTGGTCACGGGTAATAAGGCCGGTGCTATGAGGGTCAAAGAGTTTGAAGACGTTGAGAACGGCTCTGTCTTTCGCGTCGGCGGGCGTGGCTATCAAAGATTCGTCGTCCAGGCCATATGTTCGGCGCACTTCGTCGGGTGTCCACGCGCCATCGTTGTTGAAGTCATGGAGTGCAAAGAATGAGGCCGGATCGAAGTTGGAGATATCTGTGCATGTCCGTCAAAAACCCATGTCCACTCGACCCGCGATTGATAACACGTACGGTGTTCTTCCTGCATATGGTACAATGCCCAATCTTCCGCAGGATTGGCCAGCTCCTCTTGCGAATGAGAGCCATGAGCACTGGCCAGAGCGAGAACCGCAATGAACGCGGCCACGATAGCCCCCATTGCAGCTGTGAACTTCGTCTGAATTTAGTGAGCGTGGTTGGAATTGAGGTTTGGCCCGCAGCGTGGATTTGTATGGTGGCTTTGTTACAATGAGGAATGACATAATATTGCAGGGGATGGAATGCCCTTGACCCACGCGAGGGGCCCCTGGCTAACTAAGGTGGAGTGCGTTTGGCCGACAAATGCGGCGCTTTGCCTTCGTTTTTTCTGGCTCGCGTGCGCGCCATGGTGGACAAACTGGACTGGGTTGAAAGTGCAAGAAAAGATAGACAGAGTAGACGTAAATTGCGGCTCATAGGCACTAGGATGATCCCTGGCACAGAGGAGGCATCTTAGTGACCAATGGGCCAGAGGACTTTATCTATGAGATGGGCGCTCCCCCTTCCTTCCTTCCACATAGTGCATGTTAGAGGGGGAGTGTGACTACTACTACAACAACGATAGATTTGATGCATTGAGGTAGGAAGGCATCGGGTAGACAAACCCATCCCGATTTTCCAGTCATGTAGTGAATTCGTTTGCTTGCCTGCGCGTTGCCCTTCATCCCCAACTCTCTGTCACTGTGTTTTTCTTCCTTCACCACCTGGAAAAATTCACTTTTCATCTTCCCATCTATCATGGGGAGATCGGTTCCGGCCATATTTCCTCCTTGACTCTTGCATCCTCAAACCTCATTTCGCGCTCGACAGGATGGCGCAAACCGATGAACTCGCCGTCGTGGAGGGCCACAGCTCTACGCATCATCTGGATCAGTCTCAGCCAGCCGACCTCACAGACTCCGAGGACGAATTCCCCCCTGAGCCGACCGATCTAGATGGCTATGCCGAGCGAGAGGCTAACATGGCAACTCTCAACAACTATCTCCTCGCTCACGCCAACAACGACGACGAGACCCTGACCTCCAACCATGCGAAGAACGAACGGTCTGACGCGATTATCGACCGAGCCCGTGAATATCAACAAGAACTGTTTGAAAGGGCAAAGGAAGAGAACGTAATCGCTGTCCTCGACACTGGGAGTGGCAAAACCCTCATTGCGGCGTTACTGATCAGACATTACCTGCAACAAGAACTGATCGATCGAAGTCACGGCAAATCAGCAAAGATCGTCTTCTTCCTTGTCAACAGCGTCCACCTTGCTCGACAACAGGCCCGGTTCCTCACCATCAACCTGTCACAGAACGTCATCCCCTTGTTCGGCGAGGCCTCGGACAACCTGTGGGAAAGGGTTGAATGGGACAGAATCTTTGCTGAAAACAGTGTTGTCGTGTGCACAGCTTCGGTGCTAGACTCGTGCCTCATGAGGTCCAACCTGAAAATGGGTCAGATCTCACTGCTGATCTTCGACGAAGCCCACCACTGCAAGAAGAACCACCCGTACTCGAAAATCATTCGAGATTACTATGTCAAGTGGAAAGGTGACAGACCTCGTATCTTCGGCATGACGGCATCTCCTGTCGACTCGAGGCGGGACATCGATAAAGTTGCTGAGGACTTGCAGTCACTATTGCAGAGCAAGATCGTGACCACGAATGACCTGTCCGTCTTTGACTTTGCACCTCGAGCCGAGGATGTCATATGGATGTACCCTCCACTAGAGGCTGAGTTTGAAACTCCTCTATACTCACAACTCATGCCCCTATGCGGCTTGGTGGAGGACTTGCAGCCGACCTTCCGTTTCGCATACACAGCTTCCCGGAAACTTGGCGCGTGGGCTGCAGATAGAGTCTGGCAACACGCTATTCCGACCTCTGAGCACGAATCCACCGTTATGCTTCGCAAGTTTGAACGAACCCAGACTTATATGGAGATGCCTGACAACGAGAGCCGTGTGGCAGCTTTGAAATCAATCGGCGAGGCCGTCTCGATCATACGAAAACATCGCTTCGAGGCTCCACAGGTCGATTCGGATTGTGATCTATCTCCCAAAGTGAGGAAGCTTCATAGCGAACTCAAGGATCGGTTCGCCCGTGAAGCTACGACTCGGTCAATCGTATTTGTCGAGGAACGGATGACGGCAATTCTGCTTTGTAGCCTGTTCGAATCACTTGCTCTCCCAAACCTACGACCCGGCGTCCTCATGGGTGTCACACCAGAGTCGAATATCAGGGGTTCGTGGAAAGACCAAGAGGCTGTCATGGAGAAGTTCCGCAGAGGAATCATCAACATCATCTTTGCCACCAGTGTCGCTGAAGAAGGCATTGACATACCTCAATGCAACTTGGTGATCAGGTTTGATTTGTATAAAACACCAATTCAGTACATGCAGAGCCGTGGCCGGGCACGGATGAAGGGCTCTATTTTTGTTCACATGGTCGAAAAGGGCAACCAGTCCCAGGAAGCAGAGGTCAATTTTGCTCTGGATCAAGATGACTATATAAGGAGGTTCTGTCAACAGCTTCCACCCGATCGCCTGTTGGGTCAGGGCTCGAAACTGAAGCAGATGCTGGCCAACGATGCAAGTTGTCGCAGCTTCGAAACCTCTGCTGGTGTCCTCGTCAACTACTCGAATTCGCTCCTGCTCCTCAGTCGGTATGCCGAGTCCCTGAGAAAGGTGGGTGCGGTCTCTTCAGAGGTCTATGAGGAGATGATCGACGTCGAAGAAAACATGTTTCGGTATAAAGTTATATTGCCTGCCACGGCTGATGAGCGAACCGCTGCCGTCAAAGGCGCCAAAGGTGAGGCGCGAACAAACAAAACCCTCGCGAAGCGGTCCGCGGCCTGGCATTGCCTTTTCAGGTTGCGCAAAGCCCAACTGGTGGATGAATATCTCAACAGCATCTTCTTCAAAGCGAAACCAGCTAATTTCAATGCCAAAACCGCCGTCCCCCACGACAAGTACGAATACGACAGGAAGGTAAAACCGGATTTCTGGATTAAGAGTGGTGCCACCTCGCCGACGCTACCAACCACGCTTTTTGTCACCCATGTCTCCGTTGGGCCAAAATCACCCTCCTGGTGCACTGATGGCTTGCTGCTGCTAACACGCACTCCACTTCCAGACATTCCCACATTTCCTGCCTTTGTAGACGATGATATCGAGAAACAGGTCCAGTTCAATCGTCTCAGAGACCCAGTGGCAGTGACGCCGGCTCAGATCGAAGCACTAACGAAATTCACTCTTCGCGGTGTGTTCCACGACGTTTTCAACAAAGTCTATGCTGAGAAATCGACTTCAATGAGCTACTGGCTAGCACCTCCAGCAAAAGGAGAGTTGAAGGAGACTTTTGAGTCTGTTGTTGACATGGACGGGCTTTTAGCGGGGCAACTCGAAGACCGTCAGCGCTGGGAAAAGACCATCAGCGCGGCAGAGGCAGAGAAGCAGACCGAGAGATGGTGCAATGCATTTCTCGTTGACCCAAGAAGCGGAAGATACCGCTATTTCACAGGGAACGTCTTGCCAGGAAAATCTATCTGGGACCCTATTCCAGAAAGTGCAATGTCGGTCCAGAAGAGATTAAAGAGCAGCATCATCGAATTCTCCGACAGCACATGGAAAGTAAAGAGAAAAGATGCCCAGTCAACCGGCAGGACGTACGATCCAAATCAGCCCGTGTTGGTCGCTAAGGTTGCCATAGCAGGTCGCAATTTCTTGGAGAAATGCCGGAAAGATGTAACGCGGCAAGCCATATGCCATGTCGCTCCTCAACCGCTCGAATTGGGTCGAATCTCGTTCTCGGTGGCCGAAGCTTGTCTCCTGTGGCCCTCGATCCTGCATCGATTGGAGGGATATTTGATCGCCCAGGAGGCTCTTGCGAAGCTTGACCTTGGCCAGGTGCCTCTCGACCTTGCTTTGGAAGCTTTCACTCAGGAGGGTGGTTCCCTGAGTGACAGGAATAAAACCGAGTTACCAACTCTGAATGAGGCTGAAATTGAAGCACAGCTCGACGGGAAGGAATTGGGAGCGGCTATGAACTATGAACGACTGGAATTCATCGGCGACGCCCTCCTCAAGATGATGACCACGATCACAGTCTTCAACCGCACCACATGTGACGAAGAAGGAATGCATTGTAAACGGATGGACTTGCTCTCCAACCAACGGCTTTATGACACTGCATCTTCTCCTCACTACGAACTTTTTCGCTACATCCGCTCTGCAGATGAGCATTGGCGTGACACCTGGTACCCTGAATTCTTGGAGCTCGAGAAAGGTCGGATCATCAAACTGAATGACAAGCACCGCAAGCATGCGCTTGGAAAAAAGACCATAGCTGATGTCTGCGAAGCCACTATCGGCGCATGCATCATGACTAGTCGTCACTTGCCTGCTGAGGAAAAGTTCGACCTCGGGATCAAGGCCATCACTACACTCGTAGAACATCCAGACCACGCCATCGCCTCGTGGAAAGAGATCCTCCCAATTTACAAGCCGGCGCAGTGGGTAGCAGAGTTGAACGACCCAATTGCAAATGACATTGCGGACAAAGTCTTTGAAGCTACCGGCTATCGTTTCAAACAGCCACGTCTCGCTCGGTCGGCATTTACTCATTCCTCGGACCAGCTCTCACCAGTTCAAGACCTTCAACGCCTTGAATTTCTGGGTGACGCTTGCTTGGATTGGGTATGCGTGTGGTGGTTATTTTCCACAAATACGACTCGTGGTCCTCAATGGTTGACCGAGCACAAAATGGCCATGGTGTCGAACAAATTCCTCGCCGCGTTGGCGGTTGTCCTAGGATTCCACAAACTGGTCTACGCTTCTAGCATCGGTGTTCACGATGATATAGCCCGCTATGCATCCAAAGTCCAGAATGCCTTCGAAGAGGAGGACGTGGACCGCGATTTCTGGACCCGAGGGGCATTTGAAGGCCACGTACCAAAAGTCCTGGCTGACCTCGTCGAGAGTTATCTGGGCGCTGTACTCGTCGACTCTGGATTCGACTATCGCGAGATTGAGAATTTCTTTGAGAAGCATGTAAAATGGTTCTTCGAGGATATCGAGGCCTACGATACCTTTGCAAATCGACATCCAACCACGTACGTCCGTTGTCTGGTTGACCAAAAATTCCAGTGTCGAAAGAGTTCGCTCGTTGTCCGGGAAAGTCCGGTGGAGCCCACCACAGACGCCTTGAGAGACAAGAAACAAGGCGACGACCCAGACGACACATTGAGAGGACCAAATGGCGATGAAGCTGTGTCTGGGGTGGTGATGCACGCAGCTTGGATCGTGCATAGGAATGTGGTGGCCGTGGCCAAAGGACGAGGAGCGAAATACGTCAAGGTCCGAGCGAGCGAGAGGGCTCTGAAGGAGCTGGGCACATTGACAGGGGACGAATTCCGGAGTCGGTGGAATTGCGACTGTGCGAGGAAACGGACCAACACTACAGAGTGCGATGGTTAGATTGAATAGGGGCATATACCTGGCCGTGCAATGAGGGCAGAGGCAACGGATCACACAGCGTGACAAGTGCCACCGAATTGCGGATTGGGGAAAGGGAACAAAAAGATCAAACAAGCAAGCAAACAAGCAGAAGACTCTCGCCGAGGCAAGGGTAGCTAGTTAGCTGGACGCATGGAACCTGTATCTGCAAAGTGAGGCTGTTCATAATGAGTCTGTCTCCAACAAATCGTAAGGGAAAGAAGAGAAGATAAAAGGTTGAATGAAAATCAATGAAATAAATCCCCGCGTGTTCATGTCCTCCCTCTCCTCTCCCCCTTGTTTCCCCACTCTGCAGGTTGATTCCTGCTAGGACAGTCAGGTAGAGAGGTAGATTTTAATTTACCTATTTTAGCTAGAAAGTTAAGATATCTTCGCCCAGAACAGCCCCTTTCTTCTCCTTCATCTCAGAGATCTACGTGAACACGAACCCGTAGAGCCGATTCACTTCTCTCCCTCCCTCGCTACTTGTTTGGTCTCCTTTTGGCCGTCTCGCGTCTGCGGCCGTGACCCGGCGGTGTTGCCCGGTTGTACCGTCGGGCCGGGTTTGCGATTTTCGTCGCCACCACCATCACCACCGCCGGAGTCAGCAGTAGCAGTAGCAGTGGCGGTGGCACTGTCTTCCGGATCGTGCTCGGGAGGAAACAGTTCCTGTACCAGGCCCGGGAGGAACCTATCCAAGCGCCTCACCGTCTCGGGCCAGATTTGGATCTCGCCCTTCTCGTCCAGAGAACGTGGGCTGCGAGGAGTTTGGCTGGCCAGCGCAGCCTGTTCCTGGCGACCGAGATAGCCCGCCCCGTCCATGACGAGAAGCGTGTTCTTCACACCTTCGCGAACCGCCTCCGCGAGCGCGTCACCTTGGTGCTCAACCACGGTGCCGGCATTCATGAGGCGGTCGAGAAGCTCAAGAGTTTTGATCCAGACATCGGTCATTTTGTTCCCATTGCCCTGGCCCTTTGCCGTGGTCGCCTTCTGCTGTCCTTCGTCGACATCTCGTTCAGGTTCCTTTTCATCGTCGCTCTCCTCTTCTTCGCTCTGAGGAAGAAGTGGGATATCGTTGAGCCTGTCGAGATATCTCAGGAAGACCTTGCACAATAAGCCACCCATATGTGCTCGGGTCTCATTCATCCCAGGCGGGTCCAACTGATATATCTCGGGTTTCAGCAACCTCAGCGTAAGCGGGAACAATACCTCGTCGAATATTGCCGTCCATTCTGTGTGTTGGTCCTGCTCCGTTCCTTTTTCGTCTGCTACAGTCTCGGAGAGCAACGTGCGTTGCAGGGCTGACAACGCACGATGTCTGACTTCACGACAGGGGTTGACACACTGCGCACATAGGGCTCGGAAGATCGGACTCCAATATGCAGCCCAAGCTTCATTCCTCTCCAGATGGCTTTGATCAATGAGACCCGGGACACGATCAGACAACTGATAGATCAGCCCCACGGCTTTGGTGGCCCGCTGAACAACCACAATGTCTTCGGGTTTCGCAGGCTTGGCTTGCCGGCCATGTTTCGCGGCGAAGTCACGGCGTTTTTCTTGAATGGATCCGATTGAGCCGGCGGATGCAATGTCGTTTGCGAGGGAGATGGCGGATTCGAAGTTATCTGCCGTCAAAGCTTGCTGATCTTGTGACTTTGTTGGGGAAGGGGTGGAAAGGCGTGCTAGAATGTCAAATACGCGCTCTGCCTCTGTTTTGTGTTGATGGAGGCGCTGCAACGTCGACCAAAAGTCCGGAGATTTTGTAATCTCGTTGCGCAAGGCCGACGAAGTACCAATGGCGTTGGCGAAGCCCTGGATTATGGTCGACGCCGTTCGGTCAAGCACAGTGTCATCGAAGCTTGATATGGCATGGAGAACGACAGGAGCACGCATAAAGTCGTAGGTCTATGAGAACCTTTTGTTAGTAGGATGCCTTCACATGAACTTATCTGGCAGACTTACGTAGCTATACCGCAACAACTCCAGAAGGTAAAGCACAACCCTCGACGCAGCCAGAGGATGCAGATTCGAGGCATCTCTGACCGCATTCTGTAGGGCGCCTGTAAGTTGCTCTCCGGCTGCAGCGATGGTTTTGTCGTCTCTCAGGGTAAGCAGCGTGGCAAGCTCGAGGAGAAACACCGAGCCAGGATCGTACTCGGGCCCGGCTTTGGGCATGCGGTGGCCATTGACCCTGACGGTGACGGGCATGGGCCGTTCAGGTTTGACAGTCACGACTGGTGACATTTCTTCCATCTGAGACAGCAGAGCCGACACAATGGATTTGATTTGCGAAGCAGGAAGTGATGCCATATGCTGCAGGACAGTGTCTGGCCGGCAGGCCTTCACACAGTCAACACATGAAAGGGTATTCTCGAGCTCTTCCTCCGAAGGCTCCGGTGGATCGTCAGCGGCATAGCTTGAGAGGTACGACGTAAACGTCGAGAAGATGCCGCTATCGCTCAGTCGGCCATCTCGGTCGATGACTTGTGACGGTGGGTGCAGAGGGATCGAACCAAGGCCTTCGAATCTATCTTGCTCAAACTTTGGCAACGTGATGAGCGAGTTGACAAACAGGTTTCTTAGAATGCGCACGACGTAAATCCAAGTGTCGCCCACCGCTTCTTCATGACCCTGTAGTATCCTGAAGAGTAATACGGTCGCTAACTGGGCTCGAAAGTCTCTTCCAAGCCTGACAGCCATTTCACTGACCATGATTCTCTTCTTTCCAACCTGCACTTCCGTATTCAACGAAGTGCTAGGAGGAATTTCTGCTGCCAATCCGCTGATGTGACTGACGCTGTAGACAATGCGGTCAAAGGCCTCAGTGACTCCGTATTTGGCCGCGATCTGGGCGCATTGATCGAAACCAACCACGACTCGAGAGAAAACGGCATCATCGGAGGCTGACATGAAGACATAGCACAGAGTTGCCACGATCGGTTTCCAAGTTGCCTTGAACATTTCTGCGTCGAAGGCATTGGTATCGCACAGCTCCAGAGATCCGGCGTTGTGTGTCTTCAGCAAGAGCTCCTTCCAGGCATATTCAAAGGCATGTTTGTTCTCGTGCTCGTCGGGGAGAATGATCTCGTTCTCTTTGATGGCTTCGTAGATGTCCTGCAGCAGTTCCGGCGAAAAGTCCTTTCCTGCGTTGACCCCCCGCAGGTTTCTCGCAAAATCCTCATACGACATCCGCTTCTGTGTCTTCGCAACGTTGGGATTGTAAAGATCGGTGTTCAGCATGATAATCGCATAGGCCAGGACGAAGGCGGCATCCTTGTCTGCGATCTCCTCGGGTGAGACGGTTCTGCAGTACTTTTCGGTAAAATTGTTGACGATTCGTTCGATAAGTGCCGCCTCTCCAGGAAGGCGGAAAGATCCTAATACTTCCCGAAGAGCCTCATCAATGCGTTTGTCCTCAAAATCAAACAGCCCGATGAATGCTACCAGCAGCGGTTCATTGGATTTCTTGGTGATAAACTCTCCCAGCACTTTTTTGGAGACGTGAGAGGTGCCTTTCAAAAACTGAGCCACCTGAAAAGGATCATCTGGATTCTCTATGATGCCGTTCCTTACCAGATATGCCACTCCTGCTTTGGGATCGTCGTTGAACTTGGATGCACCACTTTTGATGATCTTTTTCCTCGCTCGTTGCAGACGCAGCTTGTCTATCCGTTCTCGTGCCCATGTTGGCGTTTCGTGGACAAGCCTTTCGGCCATGAATTGGATGAAGCTCAACAACGAATCCAGACATAGTGGAGGCACATTGGTAGTGCTCCAAGTGGCAGAATCTGGGAAGGCATTCCGCGACAAAAGTCCCACCATATCTTCACAAAGGTCCTGCCGGTCGACTTCGCAGTCATAGTTCAGAAAAAGTTCCACCATGAATCCAGGGATGCGGACCAAGGTGCCAATGCTTTCAACCATCGCTTCTCTGGCCTCCGGCCTTCGAGTACCGCCTTCCAGTCCCAGCTTCTGCCTGTCCTTGATTGGCACCGGGGTTGACCGACCGCTGCTCGGCTGCGACGGTGCTGGTTTCACCAGTTTGGGAGATTGAGGTACCCCCTCATACAACGACGGATCAATTCCTGGCTCCTGGGGGATATCTACACGGGGATGCAGACAAGCCACCAAGTATGAAAGGAACAGCTCTTGCTGCAGCTTAAGCAGCCGTCGACATGTGGCCAGCAATGTCCCGGCGACACGTAAAGAGCTGTTCAGAAGGACCATATTATCCGATCGAACGAGTTGGAATAAATGGCGGCAAAGGTCATCCTGGACTAGTGCTGCCAAAACAGGCTGTTTCGCTATTGAAGGCCCCGAAACCTCGAGGGCGACGTCAATGATTCTGAGGGCCATGATGCGCATTGCATCTGTATGTGTTTTGTCGTGAGGATCAAGGAGATCAATGAGGACGCGAAAGAGCTCTTTGATTGATGGTAGGGCGTATGGTTCCACGTTGTCAAACTCATCTTCCTTCGCTGGCGCGGCCGTATTCTGCGGTTCCGTGGAAACCTTGGATCCAGTACCGCCTTCCACACTCGTTCGTCCGTCAACGTCAACGCTTGGTCGTTCTGGCTCACCATTTCCCATGACGCTGCCTGTCATGGGGGGTTCAATCTTCAGTTCTTCGGTAGCGCTAAGCAGAGTTGTTCTCGTATTCGACCGACTCCTTGACTTTGGTATCTCTTCCACCTTTAACGACTTCAATCTGCTAAACACCACTTGACACATGGTGACCATGGCCATCTCGGCAGACCTCCTAAGGACCTCCGAAAGCCTCGACTGACAGCACATGCTTAAACCGGTACTCATCATCTCGCAGATACTCTCGTCACCGAGCAGCTGGCCTTCCGGTCTGGATATGATCAACTCCATGAGCCTCAGGATACGCAGCAGGACGACCTCATCCGCCGCGGTGTCACTGGCTTCGAATCGGCAGTGGGTGATGGCCGCACTGAGAAGGTGCATCCCCTGCGAGATTCGTGGTGATCTGACCGTGATAATGTTGTATGCGAAGAACTTTGTGATCGAAATCACCGCCAGACTAGTAATCGCGGCGCTCGTCGAAGAACTGCGTATGACCTGTAGAAAAGGGTGCAGTAATTCGGGAGCATCCACGGCTGTCACATCTCGACAGCCAGCCAGATCTCTTCTCAGACGTGCAAACGCGGTCAGCAAGGGGTTATCCTGCAGACTCTTGCCCTTCCGGCCGCGCAGACCCCATCGACTGGCCAAGCTGGAGTTTTCATCGTCCGAGGTGTTGGGCACGTTCAGCCTGGCCATGCCAGGATCTAGTATCACAGGCGCTTTGCTGCTCCGGCGACTCTGCGAGGATGAGCGTAGAAAGTCCTTCTCTTGCAATCTTGTGGCCCCTCCCCCCAGAATTGCTGACACCGAAGACTGCGCCCAGCGGGCATGCTTCCGCATGGCAGACGTGATCGTTATGCATTCCTGCGTAATGAGTGCAATTGGGTCGATTGAAATCGCCGGTGTTCGATCAGAGGCCATATCAAGCGCAATTGGTGTCATGGTCTGTGGTTGTGAAGGAAGAGGCTGAGGTATCGCGACACTGGGTCGGTGTACATCATGGCCGCGCCGAGTATCATCGACTGCAGCCATGGCGGGCTCGTTGTTGGAGGAGTTCCAGATGTCGGAGTTATGGGCGTGAGGAGTTCATCCTGGCTGTCTCACGTCTGCGTTCTCGGCGTTCCTCTCGAGTTTTGCTGCCGGATTGATGCAAGATTCTCAGCTCAAGGCTTCTGCACTAGTCTCCAGCAGAAACGTATATACCTGACCAGATGTGGCCACCTGGTGTATTCGATCTTCATCTCCCCGCAGCCTTAACATTGAATGAAGTGTCCGCAGTTCAGCCTGGGAAGGTTTTCCGGGGATGGATAGCCACGTGATATTCAGCCTCGTGGAAGTGGTGCCTTGTTCGACTATACTAATCTCAACCTTCTATTCATCAAATGCCTAGCACGAGGGAGGGAAAAATATGTAATAAGTAAGTGTCTTCATGGAATCTATCTACGACAAGAAACCGCAGCGCGGCAGAACGACACAGGGTATACCCGAAACCGTAACCTCCAAACGCCTCTCGCCATGCGCTCAATAATAGCGGCTGCAATGAACGAAGCGAACACCAGTTTCGTTTCGAACAAAGGAGAAAATCGTCCATGTGGACAGCGACACTCTATGGTCATGATTGAAACAATCTTCTGTTTCATGAAAATCAAACCTCAGCCCAACAGTTTTCCAAATTGCCGACTCAAAGGTTGCCATGCTCCTACGACAAGGTCTGCTCTCCTTCCTCAAGTAAATCCGTAATCCTGGCAAGGTTGCCAATTGTTTCTCTTCCTTGGCCCATCAGTAATAGTTTCTCCGCGTTTGCAGGTAGACCTAGATACGCCGGGGGCTCTCGCTCAGGTAACTGCTCCACCCAGCCCATGAAGTCGCGGATAGTCGTCCCAGAAGGAACTTTGAGTGCCTGGCCCTCGTTGGGAGCGGAAACCAGTTCATGGTCACTTTCATATGCTGCAGGGTCGAAAACTTTGCGGACAATCTCACTGAGCAATGAGAAGTCGCCTTCATCATCGATCTTTCCACCGTACATCTCGGTAATCAAGTTTCGAAGTAGATCCCAAGGTAATTTGACAGGTGCGATATTCGATCTTCCTTGAGCGATTGCATCAATCCAGACGTCGATAATAAAAGCGCAGCACTCGTAATCACTATCGTTGAATTCCCAAAGTCCTTTCCAACCGAGCGTTGGGGCATATCTGAGTCGCTCTTGAAGTACGGCATGAAGGAAGCAGAGAAGAAGGTAAAGCCGGCCCTTCTCGACAGGTGTTCGGGTGCCTCGGTCGGATACCACAGTCAGTGTGTCTTTCATATTTGCTCTCATGCCCGCTGGTTGCTCATAGACGAGCGTTCTGGAGGCTTGGAGCAGGTTAACGGGTATTTTGGGGCTTGACTCCATGGAGAGGAACAATCTGAAGTCGTTATGCGGCTTGAGTGCCGAGAGGCGCTTCTCTAGAGTCTGTAGCCATTGAGGCGCGAGATGGACATTCTTGATCAAAACCCATGTACCATTTGCGGCGGCACTGGTGATGGCCTTGTCAGCACTTGCAACGCTTTCATCAGAGCCCATCGCAACATTGGCGCAGTTTGCATTCTGCTTCTCCACAAGGGCATCGACTTTGTAGCTTGCGTCAAACCCGGGGTTGGAGCAGAGTGCAATCGGGATTGAGGAATTGACTTGGTTGACAATCGTTGCTAGGTCATCGGTACCCTGGAAGATTTCGGGTCCAAAAACACCTGCGACTAGTGTTTGAGCTGCGGGCAAAAACCTGTCCGGTCGGACCAGCTTCACAAGGAGCAATTTGTAGAGGTTTTGATCAATCACGCTGTCGGTATCGTTCCAAATGGTGGGAACACAGTGCTCTGCACGCTCCGCCGAGAGAAAATGCAACCAACTCTTGCTTGAGGGGTCGATCATGTCGCTGTTGAAAACGGGAATTCGCTTGACAGCTGCCACCACGTCCTCAGCACGAGTGTCAGTGGGTACAGTGCCCCGGGAGTGCGGTCGGTCTTCTAATATCAATTCCATGGCAGATCGATCAAAGCTGTATGGGGAGGCGCGGACCAACAGCATTGCCAGTGTGATGCGGTCCTTTTGCAACAGAGATAGTGCCGTTCGTCGATAAGTCTCAACAAATATGTCCTTCAGGATGATCTCGCCACGTTCTTCATGATTTGTCTTGTTGGCAAGATGTGGGTTGTTATGGAGGACTGAGTTGAATATGTCGATGAAGTATGGCAGCGAGAACCGATACCCATGATTGAGGTGGTGAAGCTGCTCCAACAAGGCAAAAATGGCACTGCAGGCGTTGGCAATGTGGCTGTAGCCTTGTGTAATACGCTCGAATTCTGCCATGACTCCCTCCGTTTCTGCCACCTTCTTTGTGATGACCGCGGCCTCCTTTTTGAGCGTTTCGAGAGTTTGAATGACATTGTCATCATCAAGAATATTGCCCCGAGATTCGTTGAGAGCTTGCAAAAGTCTCTTTTCCAGTTGCCGCAGGTTTGTGTCAAACTCTCCTTGCATTTTGACCAAGTTGGTTCTTCGCTTGTCGACATCTGGACGCTCGGCTTTGAGAACCTCGTTCAAAGACTGTGTTCGCAAGCTGCTGCGGGTAACGGTGAAGTTGATGAAGGTAGTCCTGCTGCAAACATCAGGGGCGAAGGCTGCTGAAGGGTCCCGAGTGGATAGATATAATTGGAAGTGCTCTGAAAAGTCGATCTCTTGTTTGCCCAGTTGGATAAGCACTCGTCCACCAGTCTTCTGGTATTCCTTGTTCAAGACATGCGTTAATATAGGATCCAGATATTCGGCGTCTTGAATCAGAATCGGATTGCCAAAACGCAAAGCACTTTCAAGTTGCTTGGTGAAGGCGTCATCCAAGAAGCTTGTCACTGTCAGCTTCCGCCCTTGATGCTCTTGTTTCAAGAATTCCGTCACCCTGCCGGGTGGGTCGATGATCAATGGATATCGGTTGAAGCGCTTGAGCATGATGGCATTCTCCATGCACAAGTCATCAGCTGGCAAAGAGTGGCGCTGCCATTGCAGTCGCTCGTCAGCAGACGACAAGTATCCAAGGACTGAGCCATCAGTCTTGCAAGAAATGCCAGACTGCGACATGTGATGCATCCAATCATCGACCATGGTCTTTCTGAACTGTTGGTCATAGAGACCTCCATACGCCAGGAATGCCGATGCAATGACCACGTCTCCAACCAGGGTCTGGATTTGCGTCTCAAAAGACTTACTGGCTGCCTCCCATCTGACACGCTCGGAAGATAGACTGTCGAGCAGACGTAGACTGCGGTCTACCTTCGTCTGGACTCGTGCCATTTCGCTCTTGATTGCTTGGGTTTCACTGATCAGGGCAGCATATTCCGTCTTGTAGGTTGCAATGCTCTCCTCCAGCTTGAGGATCCTGTTCTCAATGGCTTTGGCCTCTGCCTTGGTTTGGAGAGCTTTGTCCTCAAGTTGCTCTACTTCCGCTCGCAAAGGTCCCACGCGGTCAAGAATCTCAGAGTAATTGACCTGGGCTTCCACCCATTGTACCAGAGGTCCACATGCTTTGCTTGCACGGTTAACCTTCTCGAATGTAAAGTCATCGTTGGACAGGAAGTCGTGCCGCATCTTCTGCCGTAAGCTTGGTGTCATATCTTTTTCATTGTCGTAGTTGACGATGTTTGCAATGAAATCGTCTCGTCGAACAACAGTTTGAATGGCCTTCCAATTATCGACTTTGTGACCAAGTAGGGTGCAAACCGATTCCAGAGCAAGCTTGACACCAGATGGAGGATTGGCCATCGATCTCACCTCAGTGAGATGTTGTCTCTTAATGTTGCTGACGCTTCGCTGCGCTTCAATGACCGCGGGTTCCGCCTTGGCTAGGTCTTCTAACACAATCTCCTTCCGGCTCGCGATTTCTTTCTCTTGTTTCTCCAGCTCTGTTTGTATCTCAATGGAGGTGGTTTTCTGAGACTCCGCAGTTCGCTGATCTGCAACCATTCGTTGGAGTTTTTCATTCGCCTCGGCATCCTTTAGCTCCAGCTGACGCTTCTTCTGGTCCAAGCTGGCTCTCAAGTCTCGTACTTTATCGACTGTATCTCGAAGCTTATCGAGACCGACATTGAGATGTCGTTGTTGTTCTTCCAGATCTTCACGCTTTTCCCTGAAGAGTTTGCGAAATTGCGTAACGAAATCCAGATAATGCCGAGGAGTAAGATAAGTAACGATGCCCTGCTGCCGCTCCAACCGTTCGTTGGTCTTCTGTACCGAGTAGTGTATGTGCACCATTGCATTGATAATAGTGTCGCGGTGCGAGGCAGGGAGCGATAGACCACGATATGCGACAGGAATACTGTCAGGGGCGGAGAAACTTGGCTTGTCAAGGTCGATCGAGTGTGTCAGTTCGTAGCCGACTTGGAAGAGCGCTTGATCTGACCAATCGCCCATCCAGTTGAGAACACATCTGTTGAACAAGGCAGGGCTAGTAGCTGCCTTGGAGGAGAGACCATCCTGTGGGGGGTTCATTGTGAACACGACGTGTAGATTGCGCACAATCTGCTGGGTGAACCACTTGTAAAGCTCTTCTTGCGAATCCAGGAGAAGACCTTGTCGTTGAGCGCCTTCCTTGCAGGCTGTCATAAGAGCAGAATACTCATCTCCCTCAAACAGACCAGGTACTTCTCCGTTGGCAAGCAAAGTATTCATTCGCTCTAGGAAACCAGAGTCCAGGACATTTGATTCGTCCATGATGAAGCAAATCTTTTGGCCTCTGCAGCCACACGCGCGGAGAACACCCCTCAAATCGTCATCGAAGTCTTCTGCTGAATATCGCCCATGAACCTTGATCTGGAAGATGGTCAAACCATTCATCCAGGCTACAAACCTGGACAAGGTGGTCTTGCCACTACCGCTGGTGCCTATTAGGATGAGATGGCCCTGCGGTTGTCGGAAGACACGGTCGATGCGCAGAGCATGCTCGAGGACATCATTGAACAGAACTAGAGGGACATCGACCTCTTCCTCGCAAAATGTCTTGAGGCGTGCCTTGACAAACTCACGTAATTGTTCTTGCTCAACAGAGACATAGTTCTTCGAAAGCCAATTAGAGAACAGGATTGGCCCCTGTAGAGCTTGGTCAATGTCGGCAGTTGGAAAGTGTTCTAGGGCGGTCTGTCGTATCATATCAGAAGTCCAGTCCCGCTCCTCTTGTTCAACGAGTCGATCTTGGAACAACCGCAATGCTTCGTGCGCCCAGATTCGAATCAGCCCCTCCAGGGAGAGGTGTTCAAGAGGGGCTATAGCCTCATATATGCCGCGGACCCATCGGGTCAGTTCTCGAGGTGAGTAAACATAGTGAGGCTGGATGTCCGGCGTAAATCTAGCTTGAGACTTCAGGTAGAACTCAACCATGGCGTGTGTTAGCGCCTCCGCAAATCCTCGCAGTGATGGCACCACCTTGAGAACCGCATTGTTGAAGGTGCCATAAATCTGGGCCAAGGAGACCTCGCCGGGATAGTCAACCATGACCACGGGCGCGTGTCTCAGGAATCTGTCACCCATGGGATGACGCCCTACATCTTCTGGTGGGTTGCAGGCGCCGACGAATTGAATACGCTCCAAGGTGACCCAGACTCTGTCAGTAGGGCGCCAAAACCCATTTTGTTCCACGAGCTGTCGCAGGAAACTGATAGCGCGCTGAGTTCCGTATTTATCAGGGGCGGGAAGATTGATCTCGTCGCAGAAAATGACCAACCACCGGCCCAGTTGGGTGGGGGACAGTACCATCCCATTGAGGGTCTTTTTGTACTCGCAGTATTGCTCAAATGTTTTGATGACAAGCTCTGGCTGCGTTGCACTTGAGAAGTTGAGACCAACAACCTCCATATCGGGTAGTTTGCGGAGGGCACTGAAGAGAGTCATTGTTTTACCAGAACCAGGTGGACCACACAGCATCAAAGGTTTGTGTTCCGATAACCACGAATACAGTACGTCCTCATGGCGGACAGTATCGACCGTAGGAATGATAACATCAGTCTGGGTAATTGAATGCGTGTTCAAGTCAACCGTCGGGACTTGAGCCTGCCATGGTACCCATTGGGCATGGGGCAGGGTCACGTCGTAATCGATGAGCGAAGTAGAGCTGTCAAGGGTGGGTAAGTCGACGTTCGTCATCGAGGACAGGAAGTCTCCGAAGTTCTTACGGATGCTGAGAGATGCATCGCCCACGAAACTCCAGACAATTGCCAATAGAAGCTTCTTCGAGATGAAAGCCTCTGTCTGCTCCGAATCCAGGGGAAACTCAGGATGATTCATGTTGTACTCCAGGATGGTGCGGCATCCTTTAGCCAGCAGACTGAACAGACTGCCGAGCGCCCTGGCTGTAGTAAACTCCATGATATGCTTGTGGCCTGCCGCTGATGACAGTGCTTTTAGAAGAAAATCATCGCGCTGCATCAAGCCTTTCAGGGTCTCGACCACGTCCCGCTGTGTCTCTTGAGCTTTCGTACTGAGGCCAGCTGCTTTAATCTCATCATCCAGGTCCTCAAACGTTCGGTCCGCGAGCTTCTGAAGAAAGTGGTCGATCATGAGGGACGGGCTAACTGTGTCGTCGGAGAACCACACCATGCCACAACGGCTGACCGTGGCAAGCGTGGCATATTTGAGACTCTCGACTTCGAACATGATTCGAACATTTGGTGGCAAGTTCAGTCTTTCACCGTTCGGCAGGGTGAGTAATTTGTTGTCGTCAAGAACGCTGTTCAGGTTTTCTACCCATTCGGGATCGACGTCTCCGTCAAAGACGATCCAATGACGCTTGCTGTCCTCACCACGAAGGTTGTCAACGACTTTGCGTAGGATGGCGGTGAACAAGCCGTCGGTCCACTCCCGCGTGGTGCTGTCGAGACTGCCATAGAGTGCTTCCTTTGACATGACCTTCGGATCAATTACATGATACACACCTTCAATGCCCTCCACTTTCTGCAAGGCTTGGAGCAGAACTCTCCAGATGGCAGATTTACCAGAGGCAGATTGTCCAACCATCATCACACCATGGTGGATGTTTTGAATTTGATACAACTGGAGAATCTTTGTCATCCAAGCCTCGCTTTCTGTGAGGTGCTGTTCTTGCATCACTTGCTTGATTGCCTCCATCAGCTTGGTCATGCTTGCAGGGACATATTCCACGCCAGGGAAATCTTCTGCCTGGACTTCAATGAGGGTTTCGACGTCTTGCTTGATCAATTTTGGAGACACTGTTTCTCGAATGCTCTGCACAATGATTTGCGGCTCAATGATACTCTCATCTCCTGGAAGGCCCTCTGGAGTTTGCATACGCACTCTCTTGAGACCGCCAGAGCTAATGAGGACACTTTTCAGTGCTCTCAGACCGAAATCGTAATGTGGTTGCTTCGAAAGTCGCTGTGCACAGTGATCGAAAAAGGGCACGACCTGGTGCGAGATATGTTTAGCTTGCTTGAAGCCCTGCGAGAAAAGCATGACCTCAGCGATTAACTCCTTGTCTGGCTTTGACATTGCGACACTTCTAAAGAGCTTCTTCAGGTTATCCGGCAGGTTAGAACGGCCAGCATAACCAGGATTCATTGTGATAAACAAGCCAGAATTTGGGTTGACTTTGAAGCGACGGCCCACCAGGTCGATTTGTGCCTTCTGCTCGTTGGTGGTGTTTTTGAGACCAATCTGAATATTTTGGATCTGTTGCGACACAGCCGAGAGGATTCTTTCTTCCAGACGGTTGAATTCGTCGAAACATCCCCAAGCCCCTACTTGACAAAGCCCTAGAAATATGCGGCCCATTGCTTGGAAGTCGAAAGTGTCGTCACAGCAGAACACCAAAGTGAAGCGCCCCAGTTGAAGTCCTAGGGCTTTGACTGACTCAGTTTTCCCAGTTCCCGCAGGACCATACGGTGAACCCCCGAGTCGCTGGCAAAGTGCTTGTGTAAGTGTCAAAAAGCATCGATCAGTTAGTGGTGTCCGAACCAGGCGGTCTGGCACTCCAAGGTATTCGTAGCCGTAATCCAAGTCTGCATTCGCCATTTGGATGCGGAGGCGGCTCATTAGATCTGCATTGGGGTCATAAACATACCGCATTTGCAGAAGCCAGAGATAGTGTCCCGGTGTATTTGCTTCCGCTTTCATGAGCTTTGCAATGACATCTCGTTGATGAACAGCCTCGGTAATGAAATGCTCGCATTTCTTGCGAGTCAAGGCCGGGAGGTCTTGCAACACGCTCTCCGCCAGAACGTCGAGCAGACGGACTTCATACTCATGAAGCTTTGGTAATTCTTGGCCACCACCTTCAAGTGCTCCTTGAACAAGTTCGGTCCATACAACTTGGGCGGCGAGGATCATTATCTGGGCCGGGAATCGCGTCATGTACTCTTGGAATTGATTGACATCTAGTTCAGGTGCAGTAAACAACGGCCTGAAGGCAGTGGCGGCTTCGGCGAGTAATTCGGCCAAGGTCTGCTTAACATTGGTGTCGAGAGCTGTAAGCCAATCGTTGATTTTCGGGAGTTTGATGAGAGAAACCTCCTTCTTCAGCCTGACGACTTCGCCTTCCTTTGAAGTAATGGCCGCGATCGTGTTGTCATCGGTGACTTCGGCGCCAGATATCCCAGCAAACATTTTCTTGAAATGCTTCGCGACGCGGCTGCTATCATTGCTGTTGCCAATGATCTCAAGCAGGTCTTCATCACCAACAAAGTAGAATCGAGGGAATGATACTCGCTCCCGTTCGAGGTACTCGCCCAAGGCCTTCTGGATCTTGGTCAGGAGTTCTGCCAGTCGCTCCAAGGATTTCTGTACACCAGGAATGGCAAGCACATCCATGACAAATGGAGACTTATAGACCTTCTTCATGACTGCAGAAAATTCTGTGTTGATGTTGGAGAATCGGCTGGACTCGGTGGGTAGAAGGTGTTTGATATCGTTGTTTCCGGTGAAGACGCCTTCTAAGTAAACCCATTGTCTTTGAACATCGATCCAGATGTCGAACAGAACGTGGACGCGATTTAGCTTGTCCTCCCATGATGAGGCTTCTTCCTCAAACTCTTTGTAGTATGGGGAGTGCCGCATAGCTTGAAGGGAATTCAAATTCTCACTGCATTTGGAGAACAGGTCATCCCAGCCCCGAATGAGCCGGCACTTATTCTGATAATTCACCAGATCAAGCGGGTAGCTTTGCCAAGTCTCTCTTACTTGTCTAACAAACTCTTCGAGGGCGAGCTCTCCTCTTGCCTGGACGATGATGTCCCGGATAGTTGCTTCGCTGGTGATTAACTGAAGATCCCAAACGTCCCCGAGAGTCATCGACACCTCAGAATATCTCTTGTTTGGCTTCAACGCTTTGTAGATCTTTAGCCAATGTCTTTCTCGAATGGCATCCGACTTGAGGTCATTCAGCAGCGGGTTTGCTTTGATCAACTGGCGGAGAACCGTCTGGACATGCTCAAAAGCTGCATATTGCCGCATTCGACTGGGCATCTCTTTCGTCATCTTCACTAATCCGTCCAATGATTGACGAAGCTTTCGTGGTTGTAAGCTAGTCCATAGCATCTCTCGGAGCTCGTTGATGCTTTCCCATATCGTAGACAGGGCGGACCAGACAGACTTGAAATCGTTCACTTCTTCCAAGGCGGCAGTCAAAGAATCATCTCGAGAAGATGGCAGCGCAAGGGCTTCTTTCGCTCTCGAGACAGTTTCAGCTTCCGCTTGCAACTTCTCCATACGAGTTTGGTAGACACGCAAGAGCTCAGCAGCTTCTGCAGGTGGAATTGTTCCGGAAACCGGCTTCTCCTCCGTCCACTGAGCAACCACATCAGCTATGCGGCTGCCGATAACGCGGTCTTCTGCAATGATGTTGGCCCGCAGCGCATCCGTCTGATCTTCAACAATCTTGCTTTTGCGATTCAATATCTCTTCGAAAGCATCCCATTCGTCGCTCACTTGGTTTGCAGAAAGCCAGTCACTGGCAAAATTGTACCGCTGTCTTGAAAGGGTTGTCTGGCCTTGTCTGAAGATGTCGACTTCAGGGCCCCATATTATAGCATTTCGTCTGCACTGTTGGACAATGGTGATGAATGCAACAGCTTGTGCAGTGGATGACGCCTCTAAGGAATGATTTTCGAGCTCGAGGCGTGATCGTTTCATATCAGTGTACACTTCGGCCATACGATTGCCGAGAATGCCGCCAAATTTGCTGGTTATCTCATATTGCCATTGATCATATTTCTGTGTAATCTTCGATTGGACCTGCTCATAATCAAACACCACACTGCCGAAGCTCTTGCGTCCCTCGGAGGTGTCAAATGTTGAACGTGCATGTCGAACTTCTTGTAGTAGCTGGTGCCATTGAGCGAGATCATCACCCAGGGTTTCATGTAACTGATCGCTCCGGAGATCCCACAGATTCTGGTAGGTGTACCACTCCTCGAGGTAAACCGCCATATTTTCGATCCTGGTGTCGATGGCGTTGTAGGCGGCCTGCAGAACCTCAACATTCTGCAGCGGTAGATCTGTGAATGAAGGCGATGCTTGCGGTGAACCGATATCTGCAGTCACCGAGTATCGAGAAGCTCTGACCTGAGGCAAGTGACACAAGACTTCCAACCAGTCTTCTAGCTGGAGCACCCATGAAGCCTTGACAAAGTTGAGAGGAGGATCGACGAAAACTGTCTGATTATTCATCATGATCTCAATTTGTGTAAGGGGAAACTGAACATGATGGATTGACTCCTCTGAGACTGGGTATTGTTCGTCTGTGGAGGTGAAAGAAGTAATCCAGTACCTGAGAGCAGCTCGTAGTCGTTCCTCGAAGATGTGGCGCAACTGCGAGTTCAGCTGCGAGACCCAATTAGAGAGATTTGAATAGTTCTCGAGATTCATCTTGTCCACAGCATTCTGGATGATGTCCATTTGGGCCTGGAAATTCTTGGCTGTATAGGGGCAGCTCTTCATCTCAGAAAGAGCAACCTGGATGCTTTGGTCGAGGCTTCGCACAGTCGCAGTCTTGCTTTGCAGAGTTGTGACCGCTGTAGCCAAATCACGGACGTACTGCACATGAGCCGAGTCATTTGTAGTCGCTTTCCCTTTGATGTGGAGTTCATAAGAGTGAATGAAAGAGTCCCAGCGGAGTTTGATGCCGGTGGCAAAGAGGCTCTGCACTTCCTTCTCATACCCGGCCATCAGAGGTGCAATGTTGGGCATTTCTTGAATGGCTCGGACTGCGGAAAAGTACCCTGCAACGCTCTCCATAAGGCTCAAAGCGTATGGATATACACGCTGAGCTTGCTTGGCGGTTGTTGCTATCCGATGTGGAATTTGGTAGTTCAGCCAACTCAGATTTCTGACCTCCTTGAACAGGGAAATGGCATGATTGTCAAAGTTCACAATGAGCTCCATGGCACCATTAGCTGTACGACTCCGAGAAATAGAGAATAGTCTGCCGGTGACAGAGATGTCCCTCGCCTGGACATCCCTAAGCCATGCCTCATAGATATCCCTGGTTGTAAGCTTCTTGCGAAACAGATTGCTCTCCGCTTCCAGCTTCTCCCCGTCGGTATGTAGCATCCAGTCTTCTCCTAGTACCGCTTGAACCTTGGACATATAGTTGTTCAACTGTGCTTCGATTTGACGGACCCACAGGATTGCCCCTGCTACAGGAGGGATGTCGCGAAGTTGAGCCATCATCTGTGCTTCGGAGCCACCGTACTGCTGTTTGAATCGTTCGTGGAGGGAAGCAATAGCGTTCTTGACATTGTCCAGAAGCTGGGTCTGATATGCGGCGATAGCGCCCCGAACCTTGGGGCGGACCAATAGAGCGTTGAATTTCTCAAACACTCGAAACATCTCGTTTGCCGTCTTCGCTTTGCCTAACCGATCTCTGAGCCTAGTGATGATTGAATCCTCCACCCGAGATGTGCGCTCAGTATACTGCATTTCAGCCTGCACCCAAATCTCTGTCCCCTTCGGAGACACATCTAACACATCCACATGGCGGACAATGTCATAGGCTCCGGCAACTTCCTCAACGGCATCCACATCTCCTAGTTCCTCGATGATAGCAGCTCCACCATCATCGGCTGGTCGAGTCGAGTCCGTTGTGTGGGTTTTGGTTCCAAGAACGTTGATTATCGTCCGACGCAGCTGTTCGTGGTCGTTCCGAAAGCGGTAGACGTACCGCAGTCGTTCTTGAGTTTGAGCGTGTCGAGGAACTATCTTCACGGGCACAAAGTCGGTGTTTTTGCGCCTTGTAATCTCCCGGGCAACAGCTGTGAAACTTTTCATCTGATCATCCCAAGTCTCCCAGACCAGGTTGACTGAGTTCATTAGGTCGGTAAACTCGTCCCAGCTGAGTGACATGATCGAGCGGCCTTGAAGCAGACGAAGAATCTGAGCGTTCATATCTTCCGAGATACCCTCCACTAGCCTGAGTGCTCGGCGGATGGGGTAGTTGCACACCCTCCATTTCTTGTTCAGATGATTGAAGATTAGGACAAGAGCTTCTGCCAGTTTCTGGAATGACGTTGCAGAAGACAATTCATCCAGGGGAAAGTCCCTCATGAGCGTGTTGTAGTTCCGCACGACTTCGAGGGCGTCTCTCCAGCCGGTGTCGGTTTCAAAACTGACAACCGCCTGTTGCCGCTTGGCTTTCTTGAGAATCTCCAACGTCAAACGGACATGGTCGAGACTTATTTCTTCCACTAATTTATTCAAAGAAGCCTCCAATGATAACCAGAAATTGATTTCCTGCGCGGCAGAGGTCTGTGCGGGTGTCGCATCCTTGACATCTTTGGTCAGTTTGGTGACATTCTGTATTGACTTGATCCACCCAATCACATGGTTTTGGATGCTGTTCAGAACGGTGGTATTCTCAAGGACGTGAGCCGGAATCAATTGCACAGAAGGGGACAATCCTTGTGCTTCGGCATTTTGTACGGCTCCCATCACCACTTCATGCATGGGCAAGTGTATCATTGGGATATCGGTGTTTTGCTGCAGGTGCAGGAGACTCATTTCCAATTCCGCAATCCTTCTCTTCGCACCAGGAATACCCCCTTTCGCCTGGGGGTCATACCAGTTTCGGTTGATGGAGCCATGCTGCCGGGTGTACGCCTCAAAGTATGGGCTGAGAACGTTGTGTAGGAGCGAGTAGACCACTTCATAGGGTGAGATAACGTCTCCGCCAGTGTTTGCTTCACCACCAATGTTGTAGGAGCCCGGGAGATTGAAGACTTGAATCTGACTGGCTATCGATTTCCGTGCATCGAGAGGGCCGGAGAGTTTCAAAAAGGCGATCGTGGCAACAGTCGTTTGTGCAGGGGACAACTCGGATGAAAGGGTATATCGATGCTCGATTTCTGCTAATGGATTAGCAGTGTTTACCTTTAGGCTCCGATTCATTACTGACTTGGGGTGTCATCGTGACCATTAACCAGTTCTTCCTGAACATCCTTTTGCGCATAGAGAGTAATCTGAGGATCTGTGGCAAATCGAGCACACTTATTGAGGGATTCGGGACGGCTGGCTTTGGACAAAAGGCTGCCAACTGCTTCGAGCTCTCTCCTGGCAGCACCCAGTGTAGTCTCAATCAGATTCGCAATATGTTCGAGGACGTCGAGGGGATCCACGGGCTCTAATATCGCTGTAGGTCCGGGATCCCCGTTGGGAGTGCTAGTCGAGAGGACATCCATAGGGGATGGATTTATCGATCTGACAGAAGAAGAGATTCGACGACTGAGACATTTGCCGGCATATCAGAAGTCCTCCAGCGCCGGCGCAATGCTGACAAGAACAGACTTCCGTGGCAAGGGAGAAAGTTGGGGGTTGTTTGAAGAATTAGAGAAAGTACTGAATTGTACAAAGTATCAACTGGGGAATCGCGCAGGGCCTGGAGACGCGTTTGTTCTGCTGCGTTGGAGGGTGGCTCGGGAGGGTCCTTGTGCCAAGAAAACGGCCGGGGCTTCATTGGGTGCCCGCGAACCAGTCAAATTGCGACACCCTGCATACGGGGCCAGGGGTACCGCTCGAACACCTGCTCGAGCTACTCGTGCACGAGCTTCTGTAAACATACATGTACACATAACCATAAAGACACGGACACAGAACCGAATGCTTATTATTTGTGTACAAGCAACACACGTAAACGCTACAAGAAACAGTCCAAGCATATAAATCCAATGCAATTCCCTTCTTTCCAGTCCAGGCCAGTTCGCTATGTTTGAACGTGACGGCAATATCACGGGGTATCCTTGCGATAAAATTTTGGAAAATGTATCCCAGATCCATTCCTTCGTTCCTCATTCTTAGAGTCCGCTTTGGGTGCTCCATGCTCATTCAGAGCTCCAAAGCCAGTCCATTAAGTCCATGCCTCTGCCTTCTGTCAGGCATCTGGTTGCCGGGTCTGGTGCGTACCGCTCTTTGCTCGGCATTGTCCGTTGCCTGAACATTGTCTCTTGCCGTCGTGACGGCAGAGCCGGGCGGGCGGTGAAGGCAGCATGGCCTTCTACAAAGTCTAGCCACAGCTGTGCTGGGGTGGCGGACTTTGACAGGTTCGCCCTTTGCATGGACAATTTCGTGGCCAATACAGATTGTCACGACCCTGTGATGCGCTCAGCGCTGTGTGACAACTGTTGGAGAATCATGGTCAAGTGGTGCCCTTCCGGGGGCAGACCTCTGAAGCTCACTTGGCAATACCTATTGATTTGCTTCGATTGCGTTGTTGTTCCATGGAATCATTGGTCATCGACCGGACCGCCATGGCATATTCTATATCGGCGTCAGAGGTTTCTTCAGAGGACCGCCGTTGCAGCCAACTGGAATTCGCCTTGAGCATTTGAGTGTCACTGGACTCTCGTTGAGGATCGGCATAGTCTATCGCGTCAAAGGGATTCTCCTCTGGGTCGCGATCTCTCGAGCCGTTTCGAGCAATCTCTGTCGAGTCTCGGTTTTCCAAATGGGCAGAGCGCCCATGTTTCAGCTCCTCCCAGCGAGGCTTGATATAGTCGCTATCAGGGCTAGGTAATATTGGTAGAGGGGCGATCGGTTGGGCTTTATCCCCGGTTGGTGGAGGAGGCGGAGTGCTCCAATTGTTGGCGGTATTCACGTCCTCCGTGTGCTTTTTGTTACGATAGTCTGCCGCATCCATAGCGAAGCTGCCAAGCCGGCTCATTTTGAATGCCCTCAATCGATCTAGAGCTGTTTTGAAATCGTCCAAGACAACCGAGTCGGTCAAGCACTTGAAGACAAAGGACAGCTTCCAGAATGGGTTGATGCCCACCGGTAACACAGACTTGAGGGCCGAGGTAACCGACAGGACGTCCAGGATAATAAAGCATATACTGAGCACCATGGCACCAAGCATGACGGCAAAACGAGGAGAGATGCGAACAATTTGCGTCAGTGTCAAGTCGTACTTGGTCTTGATGTTGTATATCAGGAGGCAGGCTGCCAATATCCACCAAGGATCTCGGCACAGCGCTTCCCATGGTCGTGTCTTCAAGAAGACCTTGTTGACGTTGTGAAAGTAGGTGAAGTTGGCATATATCTCGACGATCCAATACGGTATCACCAAGATTACGGTTCCGATAAAAAGCCGACTGACTGTCTTGTTGAGGAAAGGCTTTAACTTCATCCAGGCGATGACATTATGCAACCACCAGGAGATATTGAGCGGAATGGCGGCTACAGAGAGCCACCAGGCGTACACAGGTGGGTTGAACAGGATAAAGAAGCCTTGCCAATACCCGAGGACGAGCTGTTAACCCACGTCACTGGTCAGTCGCTGTCCCAAGAACATAAAGCGCCCGAGGGGTTCAATCCGTCCAGCTTACCTCGAGCAAAATCAATTTGTGCAGCAAAACACCTTTCCGCATATTTGCCAATGTGATGCAGGACATGATGATGAGTGACCCGACCATGTACCCCTGCGCTGTTGTCTCCGAAAAGTTTTGTCAGCCACTGCTTCTTCTGCCAGGATTGTACGACGACTGGTAGACAAGGCACTACCCACCCCAAGCTTCAAGGACGAGTCCATTCGGGTCACTCGGCCTCTGTTCTGGATTATCTGGTTCATCGCGCCTAACCCAGACATGAATGACATCTGCTATTGTTGGGATTGGGCTCATGTTTCTTCTCTGGCTTTACAAGTAAAGCAACCCGTGCGCAGCGAGCAAGAGGGCGAAAGTCCGACTGCGCCCATTAAGACTGGATACTCTGCGACACTCTGCGCATAGCAGAGCAGAAGACAAGGTACGCCTCTCGCAATTGACGGGGGAAGCAGACAGGTCAGGTTCTCAGGCGCCGGAGAAGGTTGAAGCAAGTCGATGGGCGACACCGAGTAAAGTGGTAGAGACAGAGACTTTCGAGGGACGACCGGAAATGGTTTTGCTGGAGGAGCAACGAGCGACGTCAACGAGTTCGAATTTGACCGAGCCGATGTCGAGAAGAGTGTCGTATACAAGTAAGTGGTTTGGACAAGAAAGAGGGATCGATGTAATGATCATGCAGCCAAAGCAAAAAATGCGGGTGAGTGGGAAAAGGTGGAGGGCCCGTTAGCTGCTCAGTGCACATCACTCAGTTCTTGGTCGAGGTGTAAACGTGAAAAAGATGACCCTTCTCCACACCGACATGCGCACCAGACCCAGCCAAAACGCCATCGGCACCTGAGACCCAGACCTGGTCCTGGACTCCTGGAGGGAATTTGGGGGCAAAGGAATTCCGCAACCAAAAATGCGTCGACCGGGGGAAGGTGGTCGGGGCGGGTTGCCAGTGGTGCCCGCTGCCCAGAGGGTGGATGGGCTGATCTCCTTACGCCATTTTTCGGTCAATCAGCCCCTTCTTGGGTTAAAGCGAGAGCTGACGGGGCAAAAGCTAAGAGCCCATGTATCCAGCACGGAGCCTACTGAGCACATTCGCTCGGTGCCGAGGGTGCCTAGGGAAGATCAAGCCTACCAACAGGGCAGGAGCAGGAGTATTGCATGAATTGCTGTCCAAGTGCTGGTCGCGTGTCTCCGAGACGTCAGTCAACTTGGATGGGCTGCGCTCGTCTACACGTACCGATCCTCGTGTTCAATTCAATCCCAACCAACAACAATTCCCCCATGCACCATTGTTGGTCACAAATTTCGATTTCACCGAATCGCCTAATAGTACACGCGCTTTCGGGGTTCACGCATTCCTTCCTCAGCCAGTACAGCATCGAGTCCGGTCACACAGCCGAGCAGTACCTCATACAGTTTGGACGGAATATTTCCACCTCATCCGGAGCAACCATTGAGCACCATCAGAATGCCTCAATTTGGCCTGGGCCCTGAGACCTGCAGCGGTTTGATGGATACACTTCGGCGACGCTGAGATGGCCCGTTCAAGGCAATGAACACACAGACACACAAGAGATGGTCCAAGCTTGATGCAAGCTCTGCAGCCACTCATGTCTGTTGGCTGTTGAGAACGGCCGGAGATCTCCAAAAGCTGTCGAATCGTCTCCCGGGGTCATTCCGTTTCAGAATCGGGAGGTCATGATTCATCTGATGACATCGAGTCTTTTTTCGAGTAATCATCAGTCAAATCGATGATTACCCAGCCAGACCTCTCTCCTTTGTTAGAAATCTATGTATATTGGTACTGATAAGGTATGTACTCAGTATGCGGCCTTTGTTCCTCGAAATACACTCGGTCGCGCACTGAGGTCTCCAAAGTCCTGTGTGGGACCCCTTCATTGTGGTATCTGCGCTGGTGCTGATCCTGACCTGGTCCTTGGATCCTTCGGTTAAAACTCGCGGGGTTGAAGCCTGCGTGCCTGCGCCCTTGGAACCCACTAACCTGCCTCGCCACCAATCCACGAGGCCAATTTTCCTTTCGCTAAGTGTTCAAGTGTGTGCGAGTACTCGGTACGAGCATGTCTGCGTCAGCATCACTCGCCGTCGCACGGAATGTTTGTACGAGGGGTTCCGTGACAGATTGAGGAACCACCTCGTTAATGGTGCTCCGTACCACTGGACCCGAGGCTTCTTAAACGGTCCGGCAGCTCCTTTCACAGTCTTCCAAACGCAGGGGGTTGACCCTGCATCATGCGTGCTTCGAGTTCACAATTTCCCCTATCGTTGAATCACCGGGGTTTTCCCACGAATCCTCGAGACTTGTCTCCTGTCGATCAATCGTCTCATCTGTGCAATCGAAAAGGCTGGCAGTGCCTACATTCTGCTGGCCGCAACTAAAAGTCGCAATAGCATATTCAGATGCGACGAGCATGTCGCACCCGTCAAAGCTTAGGCTTGTCATGACAAGCCCCGTTCCTGAGTCTCCATCCCTGCAAGGACACCAGCACCAATGATGCCGCCATCCCGAGCTTCTCTTAAGAACACACTCTTACCGCCGTCTTGAGGACCTGCTCTCATTACCAGCCGGTCGATAAACCGTTGGCATTGCTCTTTAAAGTTAGGATAGTGTTGAATGATACCGCCGGTATAAGCGATAACCAGTTCCTCGGGTCCTGACTTCCACGCTGTTGCTCCAGGGGCGGGCGATAGCCCATCTCTCACGTCACGTTGTGGAAGAGAAGGTACGCTTGACTTGGGGGATGCTGGCTTACTGTCGGTCAAGACCATCGCATCAGGAACTGACGCAGGGCTGCCAGGCTCTGTCAGTGCGATCTCGCCCACAGTAGCCAGAAGTCCGACTGTAGCGGCTGCAATAAGCCCAGCAGACCGAACCTGAACCAGCTGCGCAATTTTGCGAAGTGCGCCGGCCGAATGCGGTGTCCATCCCCAGTTCGAAGATTCGGGGGGAGGAATGCGACGCTTCAGTTCACCAGCCAGTTCTGAATCTGACCGGGCTCGAGCAACGACGGCACTCACAAAGGTGGTGCTAAAACTATAGCTGTGTACAATCGTGGCGGGAAGAGACGCTGCTGGCACCGGTGGTTTGTGGGCACGCGTCATGTAGTCAAAGAAAATAATGCGAATCAGCTCTCCAATGTATCGGCCTCCAGTCATGTATTCCAGGGGTTGAAATCCCGGCCGCGCGCACGCCAGGTCCAATTGACGATCCCACTCAGTTGTGATATCCTGTAAAGGGCCACAAGCACCAGCGATTGTGATCTCAGTATTCACGACCGTCTCGGTAGCATGAGGTTTGTTCTTTCTGATGGGTTCGACTTTGGCCTCTCCCAAGCTTGAGAACTTCATGGGAATCGTAGCGTTACACCCTGTGCCGACAATGATGCCAGCGACGACCCGAGAGTTGGGGAGGGATTTGACAGTGTATGCCAGGGAAGCGAGAGTGGCAATCGTGTCGTTGGTGATGGCAGTGATCTTGAGCCGGGGAAGTGGGCCGAGCTTCCTCCGCTTTGCTTTTGGTGACGAGCTTGTGGGAGATTGTCGGCGCGTGTGGCGGGCATAGCCTTGTAATAGAGTAGATCCAAGGTCGAGATCAGAACTGATAGTGAAACCTTTCCCCATGGGCATCAACGTCGCGGCGGATAACTCGGTTTGCCTTAGATTCCTTGTCAGTAATTGGATCTTTCCATGCACCGTCTCGACTTACATCATGGGAAAGCTGAAAGTGATGCCCATTGGGAGCTCGTCAGGAACATCCACCTTGCCCATATCTGAGGTCAACCGATCCCCAACGACCTCTGCTATACAGTCGCCAATCCAGGCGAAGAGGTCCTCTGTCTTGTCCATCTTCAAATGCTCTCCGATAGGCCACGCCTTCTCCAGTGTCCGCCGCACACGAGGACGTTGAGCATTCCGGATCGTCTCACGTGATCGTTCCACTCCATTGGCTGTAGGCAGCAGCTCCTCCGCGTCGCCCAGCAATTCGATGAATGCAACTCGAAGGTTGGTGCCTCCAACATCGATGGCCAGGAACTGACCAGTCTCATGACCAGTGGGCAACTTGGTAACAGGAGTAGGCAGGAATTGCTCTTCGGAGCATAAGGCTAGCTCCCCATATACCTTGGAGAACTTATATGCCAGGCTGTGTACCACGTTATCGTCAATAAGCAGCGGCTGTACAAAGGCATCGAGTTCGTGCTCGAGATCATCAGGGGGCGGGCTTCCATTGCTGGCCGACCGATGTGAGGCTTGCTCCGACATTGTCGGGTGGCGGATTGGGGGTTTGGCAAGCTCGAATCGCTGACAGGTGCACAAATTGATACTCCCGTACACTCACGTGCGAGGCGATCAAGTCAGCATCGAAGGATGAGTCGGGGCCGATCTACGAGTAGCAGCAGGGTGTCAGGGTTGTCGAAATCTTTCAGTTCTTCAAGGTCAGTTCGAGAATCAAGCTGCGGGAGCGAGATCGTGAAGATTCATAGATGAAACAGGCCTGGGTAAGAAGATTGTACCCGTAATGAACAGGTTTCGATCGCTATATCTCGTGGTTCAGATGTGACGCTGGGGAGTCGGAATGTGACCCTGGGACTTTGAAGGGGAAGGGGGAAAAGTCAGCCTCAAGCTTCGGTTTTTTTTTCGAGTGCGAATCAGCAACCATCTGAAAAAGGTTTCAGGGCATCTTTAGGCGCACAGGCTTTTGGCGGAGACCAACAGGAGGAGGGTGTTGTGCATAAGATGCAGTGGCTAGTGAATGAGGCTTGGGAGCGGATGCGTGGGTGGTGAAGAAAATTGGGGGGCTAGACCAGCGAATTGATGTTGTCTGCTATACCTCGTACTCTAACCTGCGCTTGACTGCGCTGCCACATGGCAGGTTACCTTAAGGTAGGGCTACGACCGCTTTTCGGAGCTCGCTATGGGCCGCAGAGATGGAGGTACTACGTAAAGAACCCCCTCAAATGAATCGAGGTGACTTATTTTGCCTAATTGAACCTGCGATAACGGCGCGGTTGGATTCTGGCCTGAAGGATTACCTAGCACCGTAGGTATTATTATTAGGGGTGCACGGCTCGACGGGTGGTAGACAGCTTGGGAGGAAGGACTCGGCACTTTCCTACCTAGGCACCTTCCGTAGGGGAGTTGGAGTAGGTACCTGTCCCATGCTTAATGTACCGTACCTACGTAATATACGTGTACATCTTGACATGTACCTTGGGTGTCTTTGGGAATATTACCCCCCCCACCCTGACAGGGACTACCTAGGTACACAGGCTGTTGTATCTGTCACGGTAATCTATCAAGGAGGGTTGTAATATCATCATATCGAGAAAATGAAGCCGCTTCATCTCGCAAACCTGTCGCATCTGGGTGGCATCAGGCAGACGCCAGGATGACACTTGGTGCCACGGAGTACTCCGGATGGTGCATCGGTACCTGCCACCCCACTGCACAAGCCCCTGCAGGCCACCCGCTACGGGGTTACAGGCGAGCAGATTCGCCAAGGCAGCCCGATATTTCCCCCTCATCTTTCAACAAAACGATACCTGCAAAAGCCACTTGCACCCGACCGCATCCCTCACGCTAATAGTATACTCGGTACACTGAACGCTCTTTGTACCCATCATGGTTCTCCAGCCGCCGCACTCCGAGGAAAAGCTCCCGCTACACAAACACGCCGAGTCTACGGGTCATGCTCTCCCCGACCAACATGCTCCTCGACGACCTTTCTTCGTGAGAAGGGTCATCCCAGCCATCCTCACGATACTGGTGATTTTCTCCCTCTTCCGCACCACATTCGTCTGCCACCACCACTATGACCCAACCTTATCCCAAGGATCATCAGACATCGTGGAGAATGGGGAATCAAGAGACAAAGTCGCGCTGGAAATACATGTCATGTCCAAATGTCCAGATGCACGGGATTGCCTGCGTGAGCTGATAGTGCCCACGATGATCCAAGTGAATGAAAAGGTCAATTTAACAATGTCATTCATTGGAAGGTATGCCGTCCTGCTCTTAGCCTGAGATATGAGCCATCGCTCACTCTACCACAGTATCGATCCTCACTCCGACGCGGTTTCATGTAAACATGGACCAGGCGAGTGCTTGGGCAACATTATCCTCCTTTGCGCAGCTAAAGTCTATCCCGAAGTCAAACTCTGGCTCGGATTTGCGAACTGCATGATCTCCGAGTACCCAGATATCCCAAAACGAGACCTTGTCCAGAGCTGTGCCATGGAACATGGTCTCGACTTCCAACTGCTCAATTCATGCATCAGTGACGAGGGAGAAGGGATCGATCTGCTTCGAGCCAGCATCGAAAGGAGTCAAGAGAACAATGTGACAAAGAGTTGCACAGTCAGGCTCGCAGACAAGGTTCGATGCATCCGCGATGGGGGAAAGTGGTACGATTGTCCAGGAGGCAGTTCCGTGGACGCTCTTGTTCGTGATATCAACAACTTGTATGGCTAGGATGGCGCTTTGTTTCTTTGCTGGTTGTTGAGCTTCAGCAGATTCCGTTGTTCAGCTTGCACGATACCCGAGTCCGAGCTTCATCAGAAACTTGGTCTCAAACACATGGCGTTTATGAAGACTGCGATCATGTCGTTTGCCGTTTTGGCCACCCATATTCAGATATATCTGAACATGTTCTCTCGCACACCCCTCTTCATGGCGACAGGTTTGCCGTCCTCGAGCTCGAGTCCAGCTTCTCCCCCATCTCCTGCTAGATTCTCCATAGCTTGCCGCATCTCCTCATCGGCGTCGGCCATACTCTTGTGTGTCTTCTTCAGCTTGTCGAACGCTTCTTTCTTCCTCGCAACGTCCTCCGCATTAGCTGATTTGTCCCCGGATTCCTTCTTAGTACTCGTCGCAGTAGACTTGAAGCGATGCTGGATCGTCGTACATTTCAACACATGTCGCCGGCCACAGCAGATGGCCGTTGACAGGGCTAGAGCCTGTTGTTTCATTATCGCAGATACTCAAGATGGGAAGTACTTTCAGCCCCAGATCGGCTGCGAAAGAATGGAGGTTCGCCCATTACTATTACCTGTACGAGGTAGTGCAGCCCAAGGTAGCCCCAGAAGGTATTGCGGGGGTAACGACGGAAGCAGGATTTGTCCAATCATATTCCTCATTAATGCCAAGCCCGGAGATTCTCTCCCAGCCAATGATTTTCGCCAATCAGACCCTCCTTGCCTCCCAAGGCTGCCAGACAATCCAGGCTACTTCTCTGGTTCATCTATCTCGTCCATCCCCACCGCATTCACTCTCGCCTCAGCTCTGGTCTATCTCATTGCAGGAGGAACCACTCGGTCTATAATAGTCTCCAGGGAGTATCCAAAGTTTGAGCAATACAGACGAGACCACGAGAGCACAAGGATGGCGACGCAGCAGTATTACGAGCTGTACCGCGGCAGTAGGTAGGTTGCTCTTTGCGACACAGCGACTGTTGAGGTGTTATATCTCCGCTACCCAGCGAGTCACCCAAGAAAACCAGCCGGAGAAGATGTTGACAGTCTATATAGCATCGGCGAGGCGCTTATCGATACCATTGACGATCTCATCAATGACGGCCGAATCGAACCACAACTGGCTATGAAGATCCTGAGCAACTTCGATCGCGCGATCGCTGAGACACTAGCAGAGAAGGTCAAGTCGAGATTGACGTTCAAGGTCGGCATCAGATTGGAAAATCTATGGTGGATCTGCTGACAGTTGCGCAGGGTCACCTGGAGACCTATCGATTCTGCGACGATGTGTGGACTTTCCTCGTTAAGGACGTCAAGTTCAAGAGTGATGGCGGTCAAGAGTTCCACGCGGACAAGGTCAAGATTGTCAGCTGCAATTCGAAAAAACCTGGCGAGGCATAGGAGCTTTGATTAACGAGGTTATTGGTCATACAACGACGGTGTTCTGTCGGTGGGGTGGCATTACGAGTTGCGCATGCAGATTTCAGATATTCTTACGAAGTGCATTTGGGCGGACGGGATAGAACATGACCGACCACGTTTACATGGAGTTGGTGGCGACAATATGGGTTATGAGCGCTCTGCGTGAGTGGAAAATGATACCCTGGGCTGATTCGATGCATTTCAAGGCTGCGAAAAAGGCACCTCAGAATATCAAAATTTCTTCTATAATCACTTCTTTGCATTGCCTCTAAGATCGGGCTCAGGAGCCATCTGCGTATTGAGCACTCGGTATAGCCCTACCATTCAGCTCTTGAAAGAGACTGTTTGGTGGATGAAACGTACCCCGTAACGTGTGTAGTGAGGGTGCGTAGCGGGGCACTTTGTTTCAGCCGCCGTTCAACAACCTCCCACATGCGGTTTGTTCACGCTTTCTAGCCGTGACGACGTGCTCACAGCCTCCGAGTTTCACGTCCAACCAAGAAGGCAGACATGTATACGGGTAAACTGCTTTTGAGACACAGCAATCCGCAACGGGCAAATCCCCCTTGAGCTTCCTGCGCATTAGGGTCTTTTACAGGCTGCAGTCCTCCAGAACCACAGAACCATGGCCCGCACTTTGCCCTGGGCGGATGACCGTCTCCCGCCAGCAAAGAAAGCACGGGTGGCTACCGCATCTCGGATCAAGCATGAGAGAGCATCTTCCCCATCGCGCAGCGACAAGTTGTCAGCCGGTAACGCGCATGCGTTTGACCGCGGCCGCTCCCCCAAGCCAACTCCCTTGACAGATCCAAGTCGTGCGTTCCCCGGGAGAACAGAGAAATGAGGCGGAATAGAAGAGATTGCGACTGACAGTTGTATGCTTAGGGAGAGCTCCTTCGTCGTCTTCTATTCGCGGCCCTCCTTCCACAGAGTGAGTGATGCTAGTCGATTTTATGCGGAGCGTTGTTCTCACTGCCATCCAGGCTCATCCGGGAAGGGTACGATGGGGACGACATCTACATTATGGTGGAAGACGAGTTCCAGACGGTTGCACAGTCATATACCGCACATCTGCATCATGCCGAGTACAAGCGATTGATGAAACAAGCACGAGAAGCAGCTCCGAAACCCCTTCCTGAACCTACATCGCCCATGTCCGAGAGGACAAAGAGACGACTCAAATCGGTTGCCTTGCAAAACAAACAGAAAGATACGTTACGACGAGTCCTGAGAGATCCAACACTCGAAGATGAGGAGAACGAGGACAAGGTCGTCGACGACTTGTGGACCGGCACCAGTCTTGGCCCACTGATGGCGAGTGACAGTCAACAGAAGAAATCTCTCGTTGGCTTGGAGGGAATTTCGAGCAGTACAAAGGCTGGCATGGGTCTCGCTAGAATTCAGAACAGCAAAGACGGCACTGGCAACCTGGTCGAAGAAGATGCTCACGTACGACGTACATCGTCAAAACATGACAATTCCAGTCGCCTCTCGACCTTGGGGTCCATGGAGAAGCAGGGAACTTTGCAGGACGGTCACGGTCTGGCAGCTGCACCGACGTCTCGAATCTCTCACCACAGTGTCCGAGAGCACAGGCAACCTGTAGTTAGCGGCAGCTCAAGTGAGCGGTCCACGGCGCGCAAGTTTGTCGTGGATCTGGATGATGATTCTGGCGCAATAGCCACGGTGCATGACTCTTCTAATGGAGCACTCAGACCAAAAGCAGTGCCACAGTCAAATGGAAAACTCGGGTTAAAGGGAAAGGAACAGGACAAGAAATCGCGACTCGAGGAGGTGCCCATGTTCATCATTTGAGTGCCGCCACAAAACTTTGTACCCTTATCCTGTTTGAATCAGCCTATCCAAGGTCTTGCTCGACATGACAGCTCAGAAAACCACAAGCTGGCCAGCAGCGACATCTTCGAGTACATGCGCATCTTTACAATCTGCTATCCTCCTCAGCAGATGTCGATTGCTTGGGTTCATTTTCACCGTGACCTCAAGCATAGCTGTTCTTCGTTTGGCTGACGAAATCCTGTGTGTTGTGCATGTTGTACTTCTATCCTGTTGTGTTATCTGTGGTCTGTGTCTTCGAGGCAACGTGCATCGCTTGGGCATCTTCTCGGGCCTGTTCCACAAGTACTGCGTTTCTGAGAGATCACACATCAGCAAATGTTCCGTAGGAAAAGTGCTCGTCTCGGAGACTTGTACCCGTCCACGTCTGTTCCCAAGGTGATGTTCTCGCGTCGAAAATCAGTTGGATGTCCCTTCAGGCGGCGCATATCAGTTCAGTGACTCGTTCCGCATGAGGCATGTCATCCTCAACTTACAATGACGAGTTTGCTTTCTTTTGGAGCCTTTTCGAGTCGTCCTCGCAGCTTTCCTTTGAGCCATTTGCGGGCCAAGCGCAACTTGTCCATTGTGGCCGTCTTGACCTTTTGAAGTGATGGCATTGACAAGTTGGTTGCGAAAGGGTAGGACTGAGGGTTTCTTGGGAGTTGTGAGTGAAATGGCCTTGTTTGGTGCTCGGACGGACGCCTTTGAGATCGAGTTGTTCAGATATACAAGTACGCAAGTGAGGTAGAGCTGACAGCGCCAGTTTGTCCACTTGGTCGATTCGTTTGAACAGCAAAGAGACCAATTTACGTTTACCGCGCGCCGACAAAGACGTGTACAAAAGGAGTGACTGCTAAGTTGGATGTGAATGAGAGTAGGAAGGAAAAGACAAACAGCGAATCGACAAAAAGGAAAGAGACAATAGAGGGATAGAGGATCAGGCCATGACTTGGTGTCGTGGCGCGCAGGTTGCCTTGGTGAGGAACGGTGAAGACAAGCTGCGATGGAGAGGCGATGGCAGAATGCCTAGTATGCGGAGCTCTTTCAAGATGTCAAACCGAGGGTCCATCCATTATTCATGACGCACACGCCCCGTACAAAACGAGACAATGGGAGGGTTGCTGTGTTGAAGAGGACGTCGACCTTGCCATGCCTTGCCTGCGAGGTGGTGCTCATTCACAAACACAAGGGATCACAACTTGCCCGTCTTCTTATTCGGTGGACGAGGTCGACCAAATATCAACCCTGTCCTCGAGACCGACAAAGTCGATCCTCAGAATACGGTTTCCAACACAGCCGGGGCCAACGACTCGCTCTCTCTCTCATGGCACCACCTTCTGAAACTGTGGGACCGTTGACACAAACGAGACACATTTACCGCCTCTTACAAAGACGTGTCTGCAAATGTCCGTGTTCCCATTCCTCGGGTTGATCCGACGGCGTGGGCATCGGGTCCGGGCTCATTTTCAGGCTCATGGCACACCCCTCAACCGCTCCTTGATTGGCATCTCTTCAATTACCGGGGTTCCCCGAGTTACACGACATGTGCAGAGCCAGCAGAGCCAGCAGGGAAGGAGGGCTTCTGGAAGATTACCCGTCTCAATAGTCGAGCCACACCCGTAAAACCGAACCCGGGCCTCCCTTGCATGATTTGACCGATGGGGAAGGGAAGTTTGTCGAGGCATTCAATAAACAGGGGGATATATTCTAGGGATAAATTTCTGATTGATGGGCATCATGTCAATCCCAACGCTGGTGTTGCGCTTCTGCTAGATGAGGGAGAGACAGTGACTCGCTGCTTGAGACAGGGAATTTCTTATCTTAGCAAGCGGAATGGAACACTCGAGTATTACTATTCCTTGACAACTCGAAACTCCTCTCGTTCGCTCCGCTTCACCTCGGTGGGAATGAAAACGGACCGGCAGTCATTGAATAGCCATAGGAAAGGAAACGAGCGGTCGCCACTCCTTCAATCCTGGCTTGTGTCCACCACGGCCGCCAACGCATACTTCTCGTTCTGTTCTCTCATCTCCCTCGCAAACTCCCTCACATGCTCGGGCACACTGCCGACACGGTTCTCTTTTCCATCCCCTTGCGCGACGCCTCTGTATTCGATAGGATCCCCGAAACACTCCCACACAGGAATGACGCCGGTCCAGACCTTGTCGCGGATGTCGTCCCTCTTCAAGTCCTTCAGCTCGTCTCTCGGCCCGCCGACGCGGACCTTGCCGCTGCCCCCGACGACCTTGACCCGTAGGATACTGGTGCTCTGCATCTCGGCGCCGTCCGGGGGCACGCGGGTGTGGCGCCAGCGGTCGCGCACGACCGAGTTCGTGACCTGCTCCATGGCCCAGACCTTCTCCTCGAGCGACGTCACCAGGTTTGCGTACCCGAAGAGGGTGGCGGAGCGGTAGTTGACGTCGTGCGTATTGGGTGTGAGCGTCAGAACGAGGCCATCGACGAGCGTGGCTGATATGGTCACGGGCAGGCCTTGTGCCGTCCCTTCTCCTCCTCCATCTCCGCCAGCCGTGGATGCAGGAGGGGAAGTCGAATCCGGCGCGGCTTGGACGGCATTGCGCGACAGGTTCATCAGCCGCGAACTGACGTAGCCGTGCAGGTAGATGTCGAGCGGTTCGCCCAGCGACGCCGACGGGTGTTCGAAGCTCGCCGCCACCCCGACCATGGGCAACGTGACCGGGAACGGATTTGACGGGTCGGGCGTGTTAAACGAGACGTGGACGACGGTGCTCGTGTTGATTATGGAGTGGATTTGTTCGAGATCGTACGTTGCTGTTTGTTTTATGCCAGGATTTGTGAGCAAACGTGGTCAAAGAGAGATTCCCCCGACTGCCCTTTTCTTTTTCCTTCTTCTGGGTGATTTTCCGGCGCATCTCTCTTTCCTTTTATAAAATGGCTTATGGGGGAACTCTAGGGAAGTCAAAGGGATAAAAAGCAGAAAGAGTGAGATCGAGAAATCACGCCGAAACTTGGGTGTTTATCGCCCTTCTCAACGCTTGGGAGTGGGAGATATAGGAGAGGGGAAGTCCTCCTGTAAAGAAGCACAACCACAACACGACCATCGAATCCGTCTATCTTCTCTTCTCCGATCTGCTTGTTCTCTCTGCGTGCTCTGCGCGAAATGCTCCAGGACGAAATGCTTGCTCGCCCCCCCTCCCTAAACATTTTCTGCTTCTGTACGTGCTGCGCGGACTCACCTCGCTGATTATACCGATTGACCCTATTCACCGACGTCTTGGGATACTCGAGCGTCCTGCCGTGGCCCATGTTGACTGCGTCGTGGACCTGTCTTCGGTGTATAGATGTGTGAAGCTTCGCGCAGTGAGGCGAAGTGAGGCGAGGCGAGGCGAGGTGAAGTCCGTCCGTCAAAGAGGGCGTATGGATTGTGTGTATATGTGAATGTATGTGTGACTCGTCCAGCAACCACAACCTAAGTTGCTGTCCAGTGCAGAACAAAAAGAGATCAAATTTCTAGCGTTCGAGGGGATGAGGATGGTTGATGAGTGAATGTGGCTCTATTGTTGTTACACAACAGGTGCGTGCCTTTCGTTTACCTATTCGGATAAAACGGTAGAAGATGATGATGTCTGGAAAGAGGGAGACAGATAAAACATGACGATATACATAGGAATGGCAATGGTCATGGTCATAATCATAATAGTCATATGGCGTATATCTAGTTCGTAGACATCATTATCAATACCAACTCATTCAATGGGCAGGACCACCACGTTCCGCGCCTTTCAGAGGTACGAGTATACTAATGCACCCTGGCGACCCAATCCCAATCCTCCACCACCGTACTTAGCCAGATAGTCGGAGCCTTATCAGACGTTGGTGCTTGAAGCCATCCATCCTCGATCGCGGTAGACTGCCCCCTTTTCCCCCTTTCACATGTAGCTGGCCAATCCTAATGAATCTGCGTTGACCTGGACGGTACTCGGTATACAAGTTGGTTGCTGAAGCGAGGACCGCAGAAGACCGCGCCCCACAAAGAGTAGGTCCACCCGAGCATAAAGCGAGAACAAGCGAATCGGCAAGGCTCGCAAAGATAAGGAGTTTCCTGGGGAAACTCTGTGCTTTGAAACTTGCGCTCTTCCATTCGCCGTCGCGCATTCAGCGCATGTAAATGTCAGACACGCTCTTTCATTTGAGTAGTGCATCTGTTCGCAGGACCTAGTGAACGTAAAGCGTGAAGCGTACCGAATTGACCCGCTGATTGACGGATATCTCACTATATAGCCTCTCACATGGGTTTCTTCAGATCGGCATCTGGACATACCGACTTGTTAGGAAAATAATTACGACCGGTCACAACACGTCACAATTTGACTCTTTCTTGACTGCCGCTGAGCCTTCGCACCTGAGGTCGGAAACTAGGACTTGTTGCTAGATTCGCACTCCCAGAAGGCTGACTGTCCAGATTCGACCCCTGACCTGACCCATCAGTGCCTTCAGATACCGAACTCCTCGCCGATGACGCTGTGTTTGCGGGATGGGGTTGGGCCGACGGTGCGCGACCACGTGTTAGCCCGGCCTGTTGTTGCTGTTGTCCTACTCGTTCGCGGTTCAGCAGCCATTGCACTTGTGATCTGGTACTGAATAAGGCAGCGTTGGTATGAGCCAGCTCTTCCTTTATCCTCAATGTTTCGTTCATTATCTGCATTGACGATCGGGCGTCGAGATCTGCAAGTGCATTGGACATGGCTGAAATGTCCTGTTCGAGATTCGAGACGGTCCCGCGCAAGGACTCGTGTAAAGCAAGGAGGTGTTGTTGTGTTTGGGAAATCGAGGACGCCTCAGGGTCTGGCGAAGGTGTCAAGGCGCGAAGATGTGCTGGCATGAGAAGATCACGGTGAGATATGGCTGACGGAATGTGGTCTCGTTCAATTTCCTCAACGTCCGAGGCCTCACCAGCCTGAGACTGGTCAGAATGGCCAATATGAGGGAGGACACGGTCGTTGACAATATCGTTGATTTTGTCAAACCCAGCCTCAAGCACCTCGTTTCGGACCTTGACCATGGCAAGCTGTTCTTGAAGAGATTTGAGCAACTGCGACTGTTTTTGGAGGTACGGAGCCATGCGTGCCAGTGGACACGCTTTTACGTGTTCGTCCCGATCATCGGGGTAGAACTCTTCTGTGCAGCCGTATCCTCGGCCGGGACAGCGCTGGTCTTCGTCGGCCCCACAAACATGGCCTGTAATGCCATTCAAATAGTCTCTCGCTGAAATTCTCTGGCCACATTGCTTGCACTTGACTCCGGTATTTGGACAATCTTCATCCTTGTGTCTCAACCAATCACCCTTGCCCAGCTCGATGACGGCGCCGCAGTCACACTCGATGTGTGAAGAGTGGATGCACTGTTCTTCCACATAGTTCTTTCGCTTGACCAATTTCCCACAGTCTGGGTCTGGGCACGGAAGTCGCTCGTGCGGGCACTCTTTCGTTGCGTGGCGTTCGACATAACCTCGTGCGATGACCTCTTCACAGTCCTCGTTGGGACACTTGACCTGGATATCATTGCACATGTTGACTATGAGGCGAGAAGCCTTGTGAGAAGTTGACAAGAGAAAGGAACGGCACGAAGGACATTGATTGCGTGAGCCGCTAGACCCTCCCTCACGATATTCTTTTAGGCAAGAGTCGCAGAATGTGTGATCGCATTCGAGGACAACCGGCTCGATAAAAGGGACATGGCAGATCGGACACATCAAGTTCGTGTCGTAGTCCGTAACGTAGTCCAGTGCCCGGAGGTCTATGGTCTTCTTCTCCGGCGGTCTCGACACTGGCGCGGAAGACAGGGAGGAAGGCGATCGCGGAGGTGAGACTCGGGGACGAGAGCGAGCGAACTCGGCAAAGAGGGTATCGAACTGGGACTGAATTGGGCTCGGCGAGGGCAGGGAGCCATAACCTGCCGCAGAGTATCTCACATCATCTTCATCCATTTTGAAAGTCGATGGGGTTGAATCGACGGACTAGGGGAGGAGAAGGGGAGGGCTTCGCATTCGGCAGCCAGAGGGGCATATTTTATAAAGGACGCAGGTTGGTTGAAGTCAGTTTTGTTGTTGAACGTGAATCGGAAGACGACGTGTGGAGACAAGATTCGTCGCCTCGGGGCTCGGGATGTGGTGGCTTTTGCATGATGGACGATGGTGACGGCGAGAGAATGCGTTGTTCCTGGGCCTAGGCCCCGCCATTGCCTCATCTGACCCTAACAGTGCCTAACTGTGCCTAGGTCAGGCTAATGAGGGCTCTTTCGCGGGTTGGAGGGAACCTAGACTCTATTGGGGGCCCTTGCATGTACCAAGGACAAGTACAGGCATCTGGGCGTCCACTCACCATCCTGGGGCTTGGCTGGTGCGACTCCCGCCTCCAAGTAGAGGTCGGTTCTTGCTGGCTTGCCTAGCGTCCCGGTCCCGCTCGTGTTCTTTCTTCCAGGCTTCAGCTGACTTCATCCATGCACTCTCTATACAAAGAGCATCTTCGTCCATGCGATTCGTCCAGCTCTCTGAGACACTCTCTACTCGTACATAGAACGTCTACAATCTTCATTCAACCTCTCTCGTTCTCTCTCTTGTGTCTTGGCGTCAACTGCGGAACTTCCTGCGACCCTCCGCCTCCCCGCAACGACTCGCCTCAAACTTCGACCTCTCCCGAACCTACAATGTCCAATCCATCGCAGCTCTTGCTTCTCGCCGACCACATTAAACTCTCTCTTCTCGAGCGCCAGCGCGCCATCTCGCTAAATCTAGACGTCAATCCTTCCCAAGATTCAAATATTGCCCGCTCACTAGAATCCTTTCGAGAAGGCATCGAGTCCCTTTCCAGCCGCTCTCCCGAAGAGGAATCGCTGTCTCAGCTGTGGAGTCAATACAATGACCTGTCACGGCAGTTTCAAGGGGAAAGTTCTACAACGACGGAAGACACACTCTCTTCGCCGAATGATCCGGCATTGAAGGAAGACTTTGAACGAGCAAAGACCCGCAAACCCAGTGACGCCGCCCAACAGAGAGCCTCGAACCTGCGGAAACAGGATGCGGCGGCGGCGCAGAACCCAGGTGCCAAAAATGTCCGTTTCCGCGATGAGCCCTCGCAAGAATCACTCGATACCCAAGACGAGGCGAACCGGGCTGCGCTCTTTCCTTCCCGGTACACAGACGAGGAGGATTCTCGCGTTCATACACCCGACCCCACCGAGAGCATGGACAACCAACAGATCCACGTCTACCACCAACAAGTGATTGCTGAACAAGACGAACAGCTTGACCGGCTGGGGGAATCTATTGGCCGTCAGCGTCACCTGGCCATGCAGGTGGGCGATGAACTCGAGGGTCAGATCGCTCTCTTGGATGAAGTCGACAGGGGTGTAGATAGACACCAAGGTCGGCTTGATGGTGCAAAGAGGCGGTTAAAGGGTGTATCGGAGCGGGCAAAGCAGAATTGGGGCATGACGACGATCGTCGTGCTAATTGTCATTCTGGTGTTACTGATTGTACTGTTGAAATGAAGCGCGCCTACGCAGCGAAACCTGTATTGTGTCTGGGAAAGGGCGCCAGCGATCATGTATAGATTGGTATAGCGACAGGAATCTTGGGGCCTCGCCCATCTGCGGGGCCGACAAGACCAAGCGAGGCCGATATGATGCCTTGAAATGTATGCTACGACATGTCCTCCAGTGTCCATGAACTTAATATGTGTGGTATGAATACCGTTGGATGCGGGCTGGAGAGGAGAGGAGTTCGGCAGTGGCATATCCCAGGAAGTCATCAATTAGCCCTTGCTCATTACTACTTATCTAACAATGGCGTCGACATACCGTTGGTGCCTGTGCCAGACCGACCCGGGGATAGCTTGAGCTTCAGCCTCAGCCTTGTCTTGCCTTTCTATCTCGAGACTTAAATCCGGGTCAAGACTTACTCTTGCTCTTCCATGTCACTTGAGGGTAGGTGAATATCTTGTCTTGTTGAACGCTGGTCAATGAGTCAGTCTCTCTGGCGAGAGAGCACAGTTCACGGTCCTGCTGTCTCGTTTGGGCGGTGTCAATGTAAACACCACACAATCAATGCAATACAACGCAATGCATCGCAATGCGCCGAATTTAGTACATAGCTTTCTATGCTCTAGCTCACTGCAGGCAGGCAGTCAGTGGCCCAAACTTTTTCGTCCTCGTATGCACCACCGCGTAAAAGGTCATTGTTTGACGCCTGGTTCCCAAACTCAAGAGAAGGCCGTCTTGCCCATCCGCATCAGATACGCCTGGCATCCTCTAGTAATTCAATTGGCAGAGTCGGTTCGAGATTGGTAAAATGTTCACCTCACAACGGCTCCCTTCAGCGTCTGGACTGTGCACTTTCCCTTCCCTTCCACAATCAACCAGCCCTTCCTCTCCTTGTCTCCCTCAATCTCAACGCCCGCCCTGCCCGCATCAAACCCAACCACGCACTCCTCACTCGTGAAGAAGCCCGGTTGCACGGCTTCCCACACTTTCTTCTTCGGGTTTAACTGTTTCTCTGGTCCCTTGCCCTCGCCGTACGGCCAGCCCTCGAAGTAAACTTTGTCCCCTGCTTCGCTGCCCTCGGGAGGATTTACCAGTTCCACGATTCGATCGGCTGCGTGTGGATCTGCACCTTCCTCCGCAGGCGGAGACGCAGCCAGCACCATGGCCGCGGATTTGATGCTGCGCATGTTCACTGGTTTCAGGTTTGCGACCACTATAACTTTTCGATTTTGCATTTCCTCCAACGGTATCAGTCCATTCAGACCTGAACATACTGTCCGCACGACCTTGCCTGTCTCCTCGTCAACTTGAGTATGTTCTGTCCCCTCCGGATCGCCCATCGCAATGGTCGAGACATAGAGGGAGTCGGCATTGGGGTGTGCGATTGCGCGAAGGATGTGGCCGACTCGCAGGTCAATAAGGGCGGGAGAGACAGGGGCTGCGGGAGTTGCGGGGGCTTTTGGCTGCTTGGGCTGCTTGGGGGCCTTTTCTTTCTTCTTGTTGTTGCCTGACGGAGATGCGGTCTCCTCTGCTGGTGCGGGGGCTGACGTATTGGATTTGACGTTCGCGGCGATTTCATGGTTGAGGGCTGCCTTTGCCTCGGCGGGTATGGCTTTGTCGACAGGACCGCTACTCGATGAGCTATCCATGGTGGCAGACTGAGGTTTGGTGCGGCCAACGACCAGAGGCTTGTGCTGTGCAGGAGCAGAGCTTGACGGCGAAGTCGAGGGGACTTCGGACGTCATTGATGAGGTGATGGTTCGAGAGGGTACGGCAATAAAGTGTTTACCAGCGTTGAGGGTAGAGAGTGTGGGAAGTAGAGATCTTCGGGATGTTCGTTGTCTGGCAAAATTTTCGACAAGACTGCGTTGCGGAGTGAAGAGCAGCGTGCGGAGTTTCATTCACTGTTGCGCGGTCTGCCGCGTCCTTCACGTCGGTGAAGTCCACCTCTTGTTTAGCACGCGAAGAACAAGTATAGTCCTTTCGGTCTCCAGTGACCAGTTCTTGCCGTATTCCGCTGCAGTCTATAGGGTTCTGGAGGTGAAGTATGGGTGAGTCGTGAGATTCACATCGCAGGCGGCGGGCAGGGAATGACTCTTTGGATGAATGACTCGTTGGGCTTGGCTGGGACGAAAACAAGTGGCTCAGTCTGACAAAAATAGTTTAGACCGGCCACTGCCAGCCCCATACAAATATATTAGCACGGCAGGTACCAAAGTCAAATGACCCCCCATGTCAATGCTTGCCCTTGCGAACCACCTTCTACCTCCTTATCACCTTTTTCTCAGCCCGCTAATGGAGATGCTTCGGAGACACAGAAGCACATCTACCGCGAAGGCTACCCAATTCCATTCCAACAGTCAGGAGATTGGTGCCCGTGCCACCATAATGTCACCAACTTGGGTGGTCCGTTGTCCGCTAGAATATAGGCCCGACTGACTGGCTATGATGTACCCAGCCTAGTCGGTGCGGGAGCCTGACAATCCTACTGGAACGGCAACGGAAGGCCGGAGTACTTCAAGAACAGGTAAGTACAGGATATAAGAAAAGGATATCTGCTCCTCCCATCCCTTTGCCCTTTGCCCTCGTCTCAGGGAACTGATATACTTGTACATCAATCATTCCTCAACTCAATGTCGCTATCACCACTGCCATGAGCCCTCCAATTGCCATCGTTACTGGTGGCTCATCTGGCATCGGCGCAGCCCTCGTGGAATACCTCCACTCCCTAGGTTGGAATGTGGTCATTGCAGATATCCACCACCCGAAGCACTCCCTGCCGGGCACTTTCTATGTCCATACCGATGTGTCCTCCTGGGAACAGCAAGCACACATGTTCAAACAGGCCTATGACTGGGGAAAGCGGCTGGACTTTTGTGCGCTGAATGCAGGAATCGACGATCGAGACGACATATTCAATACGCTGTCGTACGACATGCACAAGCCTCCCAAAAAGCCCAATACGGACCCTTTTTCTGTCAATGTCACTGGAACGTACGCAATCTCTGTGCTATGGACGGCACCTCTCATTTTTTTTTTACCCTAGTCGGAAATGGACTCGAGAGTGACGAATCGTTTCTAATCTCGATGTGTTAGATATTACGGCATCAAGCTGGCCGCGCACTACATGACAGTCCTCAATGGAGCGGCTGGCAAGTCGAGGCCCGGCGGTAAGATCGTCGTCACCGGGTCTGGGGCAGGACTGGTCCCATCCGCATCCAACCCTCAGTATACAGCCAGCAAGCACGCTCTCATCGGCCTCGTCCGCGCACTGGGCAAATCTGACGCCGCCCTCGCGGCCAACGTGCGCATCAACACGGTCTGTCCCGCCATCGTCGACACGGGCGGTCTGCCGTTGGGTTTCTTGGACAAGCTTCTTCCGGGCCAGATCACGCCCATGAGCACCGTCCTGCGTTGCTTCGACACCGTAGCCGACCTAGCGGGCATCGCCAAGGACGACTGGGTCGAGCGCGGCCCTGCCGGCGAGACTCTCGAAGGGAAAGTGCACGACTTGATCTGGCATTATCCGCCGGAGACGCAGCAGGGAGGGAACGCGAAGACTTGTTACAAGGTTCCAGACACTCACGCTGGAGGGGCAGCAGCACAACCCGACAAGGAGAGAAGTCACCACTGTTCAACTAAGGGAGAGACTACAGTCTTTTGGTAGAAGATATATATCTCCGCCTTCTAAGAACCTTGTCTGACGCTATACATTAACATCACGCCGTCGCGACGAGCGCCTCGATAAGAAATATTTATTCATTCGTCTCTGTATCTCGTACTCTTCTGAACCCGAACTTTGCCTTCCATAGGTCAAGCACCAGAGGCGAAAGGTGACTTGCGACGTACCTCGTATTTCTTTGTTTTGTTTTGTTTTTGGTCTGATCAAATCGATGCGGTAGAGAGGCTGACGAGTTCTGTCCCTGTGAGGCTGGAGTAGAAAGGGGGTCATTAATCAATTCATCACATCCACACATCCATCCCCTCAAACCTCATTTGGTGTCTCCTTCCTTCAACACTACCACTACTGCCTAGGTAAGTAGGTAGGTGAAAGTGACGAGAAGCTACATACGCATCTACACCGAAACACAATATACGGCTCAATGTCACTTAATTGACGTTTCGAGAACGCAATAACAACGAAATTGGGGGAAAAAAAAAGTTTCGCTCGGAAAAGAAACTCTGGATTCATCGATTCCAGCGTTCTTCGATGGAGGGGATCCTCTATCATTCATATACATACATGGACTTGATTTGCCCTGGTGTCTCCTTCTTAAGGCATGGCGGCGACTTTGTCGTTTCTTTGGACTCAAAAGCGACCCACGACGTCTGTCCGCACGGTATCTCTTCCATAAGTCGTGCCACAAAAAAACCTCCCTCTAGACGCCGGTTCCGCTGTCGGCACATACCATGCCAAAAAGTCGTGGCGTTGCGGTAGGTAGGTAGGTGGGCAAACCCGCACAATTTTCTCAGAAAACAGCACAATCCCAAACCCCTCTGTGAATAGGCAAACCATCTAGCTTGCCGAGTCGGCGGACGATCTCGTGCCAGATAACGGAACGCCATGCAGCCGAACCCTGTACAAGCAGGCGAATTCCGCGCCATAGTTTTCAGTCACCCTCACCACGAAATTTTGTGCAGGGTACGCCAATGAACCCTGGTTCACATCCAGCGGAAAAGCCTGGGTATAACTAGCCTCGCTCGAGACATCGTATTCCATTTTTCCAATGAGTGCGTAGGTCGGCCCCAAGGGACTTCCGGTCACGCCTTGCATCGCCCGGATGTTCAGCTTCTCCCACTCCAAACTATCCAGGTGTTCAAAATCGGCCCAAAGTTCGATGGTCTTGGGCGTCGATCCCGGCAATAGTGAACCAGTGCTCGGATAGTTCTCCAGAAGCACTTCAGTGGGATATATCATCTCCGTCACTGTCACGCCGAGTCTCATCAAGTCATCCTCGGGTCCAGGGTCGCTGCCCTTAACGGCCGCAGCGCACCAACAGTCTCCCACATCGTGCCATGGAGTTAGAGCTTCAAGCGGTGGCTTGGTCACGTAATGCGCCGAGAGCAGAATCCGTAAGAGCAGTCGGTGCAAGAATGGCCGGGGCTTCTGCATTGTCGGTGAGGTTAATTTTAGGTCGATCATGGCTCCGTTGCTTGGTGCGAAGTAGTTGACTTTTCGAATGATCGGGGACGGGGCATTGCCAGGCAAGGTACCCAATTCGTCTCCCGGTCTCAAGCCGCCCATCTGGGTTGACAGCTCTGAATAGTGCCTCTTAAGGCTCTCAATATCTTTACCGACTGTCGCGTACTGTGAGTCGAGTTTGTCGGTCAATCGTGTTTCAAGAATCCCGAGTTGTTGGTTGATGTTGTGTATAGCTGCCGTGAGCTTTGACAGATCGTTTCTGTTGCCAGCGGTAAGATTCAGAGATTCGATACTGGAGCTCCGCGTACACCTTCCGCAGAACTTTTGAAGGGTTAATCCGGCTGTGGAAGTCGATAAAGGATCGCAAACAAAATTAGTGTAGGCGTGACATAATAGAAAGCTCGCTCCTCCGACAAGTACCAATGCGAAAATAATGCTCATCGTGATGGCCACAAGTGGCGAGTTTGGGATGCTCCTGATCGCCCTGCCGCTGGCCCGCAATAACCGTATCCACCAGTCCAATATCGAACTAAAGCAGTCTGAGGATGTCTGCCGAAGTTGTTGGGCGGAATGTTTGCTGCCATTCCAGGCCTTTCGAAACCATGGGTCTTTTCGTTCTCGTATCGTGATCTGAGGCTTCCGGAGACCTCTTTCATAGTTGTAGCTATGATCAAATATCCCGCTGGGAAAGCTCGAGGGATCTGTTCCCTTGTTGGAATCATCATCAGGGATACTTCGGGCCGCGCTCTCATAGCTTCCGTCATCGTTGTCAGCTTCAAGCCTCACTGATTCTTGACTTTCTTCTGGTATACCGTTTAGTCGGTTGTCATCTAGAGAACTTGCCCACGCTGCTACTCGCTGAGTGCGGTGTTTCTCGGCATCATCACTCGCCACGGAGGCTTCCCGTGAGTTCTCGCGAGAAGCTCTTCGTCGAGCCCTTTCAGCCCGAGGGTCCTTTTGTAGATTTGCTTGAGTTTCCTCGATATGATTCTGGAGATGTTGCTGCGCTTGTTCGACTCCAACATCGATTGTTTCGGCCATCTCTGTCAAATTCATCCTACTTCGCGCGAGCAACTGGGTAGGTAGGACGGGAGTCTTGCTTGATCCATAAGCATAAGATTGCTGGAGTTGCACCTCAGGCAGCCTCGGGTTGTTCACAATACCATCTGCCGCAAGACTCGGTTGTTGAGAGGTACCACGAGTGACTCGACGTGGGATAGCATTGTCTGGTGATGCGGCGCTGCCTGCACGATTCGACCGTTTCGCCGGTGATACTGCCCGTACCGGCGTTGCACTTGAGCCTCTTGCCGTAGATCGACGTGGAGCCATTTTCTGCGGTTATGGTCCAGAATGATTGGGAAATTTCACTCTATCTCTGTAAACACTCACTACCCCTCTGACCCATCAGTGCCAAAGTGAGAGAGGACTCAAAGGCCACCCTTCATCGACATTCGTCGCAAAGCACCAGCACGTATCCGGTCAACAGAGCCAGAACTTGTCGGGGATTCGGGCATAGAAGAGCCGGGTATTCGTGCGAGGGATATCCGTAGACTGTCCTGCCTCTGGGCAAATCAAATCCTCGAGTCCGAGTTGTGAAAAAGTAGTGTGATTTGCGTCGAGGTGGTACAGCTGGTTTGGAGGAGGATAGGCTGACCCGATCAGATATCGACTTGGTCGCATGTGGTTAGCTGGGTATAGCAGAATCAAGGAAGTCGAGTCGAAGACTGCGATTGAGACATTCCATTTGATATTATCCGAGTCGACTGTTGAAACCCTGTAGGGTCTTATTTGGTTCCTTTGTTTAGAGGAACGCGTCAAAATGTGGTGGTCGAGATCTTGAAGTTTGTTTCTCGCATTCCAGAAAAACCTTGTTACGTAAGACTCGGCTATGTTGCTTCATACGACTCCCACCCTTCAGCCTTGTCTTGCAGCCCCGGGTTCCGCTTGCACTTTTTTCCATTCCATCTACGAGGTGATCCACATGTTGGCTGCATTTCAACCTTCCAAACCTCTTTCACTGCGGTTTACAGTCTCTTGGCCCTGTCCCAACCACCGGTTCTAAATGGCATCTCGACATGCTCCAGGTTAGACCGGTGATAACCAATCTTCCACCTCATATCACCAAGGTAGGCAATGGGTGGTCTCACCAGGCTTAGGAGCATATAGAAAAGTGTAATGGATGTCAATTATTCCTTTATTCTAATGAAATTTCATCAATCTTGGTCCAAAGGTCAACTCAGGACTTCGATGGTGCAATTATTGACATGAACCCCTTCAAACAAGTTGCAACTTAGCCGAGGACTTACCCCCAGAAACCGAATGATGTCAGGCCGCAGTGCGTTGCGCGTGTCTTTGCGGCGGGGCGCGTCCCCCACAGCGCATGTCCTTGGAGGCCAGAATCTAGGCTACATATCACCCGATCACCTACTTACTCTCTACGAACACATGTCAACCGCATTTTCTCCATTCGTCAAAAACCTACATCAACCCTGATACCTGACACTGCCATGGCCCCCGCTTCGGTGAGCGCTTTGAGCGCAGACTCAATCCTCGACTACATGGTCAAGAGCCTACCGACCCCGCCTTCCGCCTCGGAACAACCTAGACTCATCAAAGATCCATATGCTGCCATTGCCCTGTTCTCACATGCCTGCATGCTTGCAGTTGGCTTCCGTCTCGTCGGCTTGGGAGAAGACCACAAGATAGGTAAGGGTCTATCGTTTCGCAGTGAACCAGACATCTCACCACTTGCAGAAGCACAATCAGAACCCCAGGATGTTCAACCGTTGCCTTCCCAGTGGGATGAATCGTCCTCCTACGCCTTCCGCTATGCTCATTCACAGTCTGCCATGGAGTACCTTATCAAGGTGAATCGACTAGGAAGCAAGGCTATCATATTTGGTGTTGGCATGGGCGACGACAAGACTGCCTCCTTTGAGGTCAAGGCCAATGACTACATTTCCGATGGATCATTACAAGAGGCAACCCCGGGTGCCAATACAGTCTCTGCACTTCGAAATGTCTTTATATCAAATGGCCGGATCACAGATCTTGCGTCACTGTTCAAACTTAATATCATCCAGAAATTGGCTCCGGGAATCCAGAAGGCCGGGTACGAGGAAGCAACTTCCACCCTCGAACAGCCACGACGACATGAAGAAACTCGCCCTCCTGAGCGTGACCCGTTACGAGATGATCATCCTCCACCCGCACGACCATACCCTTTCGACGATCCTTTAGCGATACCCCCTCGAAGACCTCATCCTCCTGGAGACTTTCCGCCACCGGGTTTTGAAGATGAATATGAGATCAATCGACCTCCACGCGGCATGCTACCAGGTCATCAGCCATTTGGAAACATTGGGGAAAGAGACCTCTATCCTCCAGGCTTAGGCCCACATGATCCTCTCCGGATAGGCCCTGGAGGCGGCTTTCGTGGCGGGGGAGGCATGCATCCCACTTTTGACGATCCCTTGTTTGGTGGCCAAGGAGGTCGACATCCTTTTGATCCTCAGGTCCCTCCAGGGGCACGGTATGATCCAGTCGGCCCAGGGGATGGTCCTCCAAATCTTCGAGGAGGCGCACGATTCCCAGGAGGCGGTGGAGGTGGAGGAGGATGGGGTAGTAATCCGTTCGGAGGGTTTGGAGGTGGTGACATTATATAGTCTCCTTGCAAACGGCCTCAGAAGAAAGCATGAGTGGGACAATGCTGGGGTGAGGAGATGACTGGGACATAATGAGCAAAAATCACGGCCGACGATGTTGCCTGTATGATTCTCAGGACTCGAATGGGGACAATGTCTTGAAAAGAGCCAATCAGCTCAATGTTCATCTCATGCATAAATGGGACTACTAGCGGATTGCGAGTGTAAACTCTCATAGAGTCGGTGAGGGTGCAAAGAGAATGAAGGTGTTCAAGACATTCACCGTCGGGCTTGGTCACACCTGTACCTTCGAGAATATCTACCGGTAGGTACTGGGTACCTATAGGGGCAGGTTTATTACGTAGTGGCTAAGCTTAAAACTTGTCCTCGTAGGTATCCCGAGCTGGCTAAGCACCTAAGCGGCTAGCGGATTATTGGTTCCGAGTACCTCAGAGAGGCAGGATTTCGACTGACATGTCATTGTCGCAACAAGTTGACCAAAACCCAACGCCATCCTCAGTGCAACAGCATCTGCGACAAATATCGAAGCCGGCTGCACTTCACCCAACATCCCTTCCACGCCGACCTTCCCTCACACGCTAGTCCTCTATTCGAATCTGCTGCGTTACTTTGTCCCAAACTGACACCACAACCTACCATCCCACCTTAGTACACGACATCCCCGATCGCCCTTCAGACCTCACCTCTCCCCCTCATCCCTTGCCGTTCTTCGTCCAATTCGATTTTTTCGACGGGTCTACGCCCTGTCATGGATACGAAGATGGACGTTGACGTGGGAAAACCAGCGCAGCCTCATGGCTTATCTCCTGCCACTGACCCACAATCAATACCGACCCTTGATGGATGGATCGAGAGCTTGATGGACTGTAAACAGTTGGCGGAGAGTGATGTATCAAGACTTTGCGACAGAGTGAGTACTGTCTGCGACCATGTGCAAGCCAGAAGACTGAATCGTGAGCGCGCAGGCCAGAGAAGTTCTCCAAGAAGAGTCAAACGTACAGCCGGTGGTGAGTTCTTCGTTCTCGCGGCGTAAGGCTGTAGACAGATGTCTGACTTTTTACAGAAATGTCCTGTCACAGTCTGCGGCGACATCCATGGTCAGTTCCACGACTTGATGGAACTCTTTCGCATCGGGGGTCCCAACCCGGATACGAACTACCTCTTTATGGGTGGGTTGAGACATGCTGTCACTGGTGTACACAAACTAACAATAACAAACAGGAGACTATGTAGATCGTGGTTATTACTCCGTCGAGACCGTGACCCTTCTTGTCGCGCTCAAAATCCGATACCCATCCCGCATCACCATTCTCCGCGGAAACCATGAGTCCAGGCAGATCACCCAGGTCTACGGTTTCTACGACGAATGCCTGCGGAAATATGGCAACGCCAATGTCTGGAAATACTTCACCGATCTCTTCGATTACCTGCCGCTTACTGCTCTGATCGACAACCAGATCTTCTGCCTGCATGGCGGGCTTTCTCCCAGCATTGACACCCTCGACAACATCCGATCACTTGACCGAATCCAAGAAGTTCCTCATGAAGGTCCCATGTGTGATCTTCTGTGGAGCGATCCTGATGACCGATGCGGATGGGGCATCAGTCCTAGAGGAGCTGGATACACATTTGGGCAAGACATCTCAGAAGCGTTCAACCATAACAATGGCTTGACGCTGGTTGCCAGAGCTCATCAATTGGTCATGGAGGGCTACAACTGGAGTCAGGATCGCAATGTGGTGACGATTTTCAGCGCCCCGAATTACTGCTACAGATGTGGTAATCAAGCTGCCATCATGGAGATTGATGAGCATCTGAAGTATACCTTGTAAGTGTAAATCCCCCATTTCTCGGTTGCTATTCTGACGAATGAATCTGCAGCTTGCAATTTGATCCATGTCCCCGAGCCGGCGAACCAATGGTCAGTCGAAGAACACCAGACTATTTCCTCTAATCGAGAGCGGTGCACAATCTTGCCTGCCTTACACAACTAAACCCCAGAACTCACACATTGGGCGGTGTGGGTGGTATCCATTGCGTCTTGATAGATCAGTGTCACACATCCCAGCAAAGACCACAGAGGCAATATCCAGGGAAGAAAAAGTACCGTGTAAGGAGGAGGATCCGCAAAGCATTTGGTCAGCCAGCGAAAGTGACTCTCAGATATCATGGCTGAGAGGAGGGGTGAGACCAAATATGAGCCTGATGGGTGTGGACGGAGACGCAAGCGGCGCATGAGTAGGTTGCCCTCCAAAGAGATACAAAGAAGCGATGTTTGATAGACATACAACTTCAATCATGCACTTGCCAGACGGGTGTGGTGCCCCTGCTTCGCGCGCTGCCTTTTGCTAGGGCTTCGGCCTTTTGTGTGATGTATTACAAGACCATTAATGAAAGGTTGGGAAAGAGCTTCTTGTTTCGTCTGGCTCTGTTATTGTTTTGTCTTTTGATCGTTTGGCATTGCTGAGTCTCCCGTCCAAGCTCTCGCCATTGGCAGAGATTCTCCTTGGTACCTCGAAGACGTAGACAGGTGCCAAAGCACGCGTATCTATCCTTGATCCGTTCGACTGGCCCTGCCCCTGTCTGTCTGTTTCCCTTCCCTTCTCCCACCCACGCACGCCATGGCATACATGTGTGTGTGTGTGTGTGTGTGTGTGTGTGTGTGTGTGTGTGTCCCCGCTCTTGTCTCCACTGCCGTTGTATAAACTATGCTCACCACCACTACCACTACCATGAACACCATCTCCATGACACCAGTCTTCTCACGACACGGTACCTCTCACCTCTTCCGAACCTTACTTCAATTCCTCGGCGTGCTCGGGTAGTGCGAAGTCGTCGGACTTGCCGTCGCCCTGGGCGGCCTTCTTAGTCAAGGGCCCGTTCTTGACCATGATGGTCATGACCTCGTAGAGGACGTCCGCGGCGGCCATGGTGGTCAGCTCCGCGTTCGTGTCGTAGGCCGGGGCGACCTCGACGATGTCCGCGGCGACGAAGTTGAGGCCCTCGAGGCCGCGCAGGATGGTGCGCAGCTCGCGGGTGCTCCAGCCGCCGGTCTCGGGGGTGCCGGTGGCGGGGGCGAAGGCCGGGTCGAGGGTGTCGATGTCGATGGAGAGGTAGACGGGGTCGACGGTGCCGACGCGGTCGCGGATGCGGCGCACGATGCCCTCGACGCCGATGGTGTCGATCTCGCGCGCCTCGACCCGCGTGAACCCGCAGTACCCGTCGTTCTCGTAGTCGGAGGGGCCGGACAGCGTCGTGCGGATCCCCGCGTGGATCGAGCTGTCGTTGGCCAACAGACCTTCCTCGGACGCCCAGTAAAAGTACGTCCCGTGGTTGATGGCCGCCTGCTTGGACGGCGCCCCGCCAAACACCTTGGGCTTCCACGTGTCGAGGTGCGAGTCGAAGTGGATCACGCTGATCGGGCCGTACGCCTTGTTGATCGACCGCAGCAGCGGCAGCGTGATCGTGTGGTCGCCCCCGAGCGTGATGATCCGTGGCAGCGTCTTGCCCGCCTTGGAGATGCCCGGTTCCTGCGCCGCCGTGTACGGCGTGCGCATGAGCAGCGTGTTGTGTCCGTCCTCGATCTGCTGGAGCGCGTAGTGATTGTCGTACCTTTTTTGTTGGACGTCTTTGTCAGTATCATGCGCAAGATAAACAATACCGACAGTTTCGTGGTGTTTCAAAGGCAAAGGCCCATCAGTGGGACGCAGAGGAGGGTTGTACTCACGAAGTGACTGGGATGTCGCCGCAATCAATGACTTTGCCCCAGAAGTTGAAGGGGTTGGATTTCATGGGTCTGTTTGCATTGTATAGGGGTTGATTCCCCCCAAATTGTCAGCCTTTTTCTTGTTTCTGCCGCCTCGTATTGCTTGCTGGTCCCTGTATCATCGTCGTTGTCTCTCACCCCACGGTTTCCAGCATGTCCGAGTACCGCCAGGTTCATTGGACGAAAAGGGAGGGGGAAGAGGAAAGGGGTTCTGGCCACACGTACACATTATACCCGCCGCTAAACCCCAGTTTTCGTGAGCCTTTTGTGACATACGGTGTCGCAACGTAAGCCTTTGAGCAGGAACGAAAAAAAGGACGTACTAGAGATTGAGGCGTCGAGAACCTTGCCTGATCCCACTGGGTCCAAACCGCGCTCCCGGTCGGTACGAAGTACCCGTGTCGAATGGTGCGCCTGTTTGTCACCAAAAAGAGCCAACCCCGACACAAAAATTAGCCTTCTTCCAGGTTCTTGTATCGGTTTTTGGGGGGAGAAACCCCAGAAATGAAAAATTTGGGACCCCCCTACCAAGAAATGCAATGTCATATTTCTCCTCGTCGCTGGTCAGGCAGGGGAAATAGGGGAGGCGGCCGAAGGTCGAGATGCCAGAGAAGACAGAGTCCGCCTGGGTTTCGAGAGTGTCAATGAGCTTGTCCTACAGCCGCATTCGCCCATACTGAATCTCACCTGTGTGCCACCATCACCTGGCAGGGTGTTGTACCAAAGCGACTTGTGCGGTCCTTCAATGGGAGCTTGATCGTGGTCGTGGTCGCCATGGGCGAGCGCGCAGCTGGCACATGCCAGGAGGGCAAAGGCCTTGATTAACATCTTGTTGGCCTTGGTGGTCAAGTTGGTCAATCTCGTCCCAACGCAATAACGAAGATTCAAGCAGCGACGAGTAAAAGAGAGATCTTTATGAGTAGCAAAAATCCCACGAAGCAGAAAATTTGGAGCTCAAGCGTAAGCAGCTTTTTTTTTGTTGTTGTCTCTTCCCACAAGCTAGGTAGGAGCTCTCAGCCCATGAGTTCCTGCAGATAGCTCCCAGCTCCGACAGGTCCATGCGCCTTACTCAGGACCGTATCCAATGATGCAGATTTGGACTGTCCTCTTACCTAAAATGCCCCCAAGCATGTAAATGGGCGCGGGAGTCTTCCGGGCACGACAGAAGCTTTCCCTATCAATGCAGGCCCCGCAGCGTTGACATGAGGAATTGCCAAATCATGACAGCATGAGAACATTCATGCGAGGCCGAGACCAGGGCTTTGGGGGGGGGAAGCTGGCCCGGACATTTCTCTCGAGCCATATCGCGGGGGTGTTTGGCCCATCAGCAGAAGGAGAACAAAGGACCGGTGAGCAGAAACGAGGGGAGCCGCATGCACGGATGGGTTCTGGTCGAAGGCCGCAACAGCGCACAAGTCCATGCGAGGGGAATGGCAGGTGGACTTGGCCGGCGGTAGGTCAGAAGAGAGGGAGAGGCCGTGAGCGAATGCTGTGTGTCATTATTGAAGGCGTGACGCAAGTCATTGTCCAGGGCGGGATGCTTATCAGTGGGAATGAAAGGAAGAGAGAATCTCGTATCATGCGCAGTTCTTTTTTGGTCCGACGTTCAATTGATGTGAACGACGCTAAACCGGAAAAGGAAGCTTGTAGTGCCAATACGGGGCCAGCGATGGGGATCAGGTCCATATCTAAGCTCAAGATCAGAAACCAGATCTATGTAATACTTTTGATCATCTACCTCCTATGTTACCCTATCTATCTTTGGATTATCATGTTCTATGTTGTCATTCACTCATTGAGCGCCATTTTCCGAAGGTGAAGGAGCCACAGACGCCGTGGCATAGCCGCCCTCCACTAGCTCGTCCTTGTCCATCCGGGCAAAAGCCTTGTCAACCTCGTGCTCCCAGTTGCTGAAGGCGACAATCGCCCACTCGGCAATGCCCACTAGATACAGCGCAATGCACTGACCGACCCAGAGCCCCGGGAGACCCCAGCCATGGAAGGCCAGCCAGATGCCCAGGGGAAGAGCGCCGCAATAGTAGCTGACGAGATTAACGGCAGCTCCAATATGCTGTCTGCCCATGCCTCGTAGAGATCCGCCACAGCTGCCATTGAGACCATCTGCAATTTGGAATAGAGCCACGTACGGCAAGACATCGGCGGTAAGCTTGACCACCCGCTCATCGTCGTTGAAGATCTTGGCAAAGACGTTCTTCGTGCCCATCAGGATGGCCAACACGATAGCTCCCATGAGCATGCTCAGCCAGGCAGCCACGTTGGCCGATCGTGCTGCTCCCTTGGCAGTGCGTAAACCGAGCATGTTGCCCACCCGCGCACTGGCGGCAACTCCAATGCCAAAGGGGATGGTGTTCATGACTTGATCTGCTGTCATGATGACACTTTGGGATGCGAGAGGGATTTCTCCGAGTCGGCCAGCCGCCAATGCCACAATCTCGAAAGCCCACCACTCAGTCCCGACATGAATCACCCCCAGGGAGGCCAACTTGGCAAAGACACCCATGTTTTGAAGGCATCTCTTGGTCCAACCGCCCCAACATTCGCCGCCAGCCACAAATCTGGCATAGAGCACGAGGCCCAGAAACGAAAGCCAGTAGCCAATGCCAGTTGCGAGCGGCGCCGCAAAGATGCCCCAACCCGCCACATAGACAAACAGGTAATTCAACAACGCGCTGATTGGAGAAGTGATCAAGAGCACGTAAGTCCCTGGTCGCATGATCTCTTGAGCCTGAAGATACTTCTTCATCGTCTCAAAGTAGATGTATCCCAGTCCTCCGGGGATCAAACAACTTAGGAATTTAGAGCTGTCGTGTGACAACTGGGGACTTTGACCCAGAGCTTTAAACACGGGCTCCGAACAAAGCCAAAGGATGGCGACAGGGACATAGAACAGAGTCAGGACGATGAAGGCTCGTTGCAGGAGGATGCCCAAGTCATGCTTGTTCTTGCTTCCGGTGAAAGTGGAACTCGCCAGAGTATCCAAAGCGGTTGATCCTCCCATGCCAATCAGCCAGCCCGTACACATGGCGAACATGTAAGAGAACGCAGCAGTGGAGAGGTCTTGTGGCGATGCTCGGCCAACGATCAAGATTGACACTGTTTGGAGCGAGTTCTGCAGCGAGTAGGCCAAAATGACAGGTATAGAACCTCGGAATAGGACCCAGAATTCATGAAGAACGAGCCTCTGTGTCGGGGTGTCGTCTTCGGGGAGGATATCGAGCAGCTCGCCTTCCTGATGGCTGGGTGCTTGCTCTTCATCATGGCGCTTCTTGGGGAGAAGCCCCGTGTGTTCATCGGGCTCCTCTGGCTGAATTTCCTCATTCATCAATGCTACCGAACGCCGTCGCTGGTCGTGGTCCTCTTCTATAGAACCGCGTTCGTGAGCAGAAACCCTTCGAAGACACTTTGTGACCCGAGACTTACCGGTGGAACTATATCTTCGCATGACTCGTCGATTGGCAAAGCCATATACATTCCCTCGTAGGTCTAATATCAATATCAACAGTCTGACGCCATTGTCTGGAGAAGAAAAAAGACAGGAATGTCTAGATTTGGGAAATCCGACAGGGTTAGTTATGAAGTAATACAAAAGAACATGTGAGAAATGGACTTAGTCAACGACGAAACATATCCATGAGACGCCCCATCCCAGGTACCGACGCCTGGACGGGTCGCCATGCCTCGAGCTGGCCAGCATAAGCAGCGATGCAGTGGCGATGGTCGGATTGGATCGTCTGGGAATCCAATGTCAAATGGCAAAACGTAACGGGGAGACGCCTATCAAGAGTGAGTGAATGCAGTGAGCTAGGGCATGATGCAGCCGTGGAAGCTTTGAGCATTTGAGCCTTTGACAAAAGTCATTGCATTATCCAATTGTCGCGGCGCTTTTCCTTTCCTTATCTTCAGCCCACATCTGGCTCCTTGCGATTGGGAGAAGCGAGAAATGGGGACGCGGAGGGCGGAAAGGGAACCTTGAACGAAAGTCCAATGATAATCTTGCCGCGGATTGTGGGCCTTGGCTGGTCTCACGCCTGAGAGATGCCAGTTGGACAAGCATCGCCGGCGTCAGGATCGAACATGCAGAGGTAGGTGGATGCACTCGGTACTTTGGGTAGGATCGGAGTTAGATGGGCGTGCTGTGGTGTAGCCTGGACACCGTGAGATAGACATTGCCTTGACAACTAGATGCATGGGTAAGGTTTGGCTGCGATCCGAGAATTTCGAGAATGCCAATCGTTTGGGTGCTGGGTAGCGAATGCTACTTCAATCCGATGGGATTCATTTCGGGATTCAAAAATGCCAGTTGATGGGTCAATGTGTCTTGCCAGCCGCCTGTTGACGAAGCTTGAAAAACCCGGGCTGACGAGGCTGTGTAGTCTGGGATCTGATTGGCCGCAACCTCAACATGGCAGCCTTGCGTGCCTTGCCAACTGAATTCTCTTCCCTCTTCGTCTTCCCCGCCGAAGACCATGACAAACATGGACAGAAGTGAAATCTTAGAGATACTCTCACTCGAGCCGGAGAATGAGCGACCACAGACTGGTGTTCTTCGCCGACAAGCTCACACCATCATCTCCGGCATCACATCCGATGAAGACCACGACCACCTCCCATCCGCACTCCTCGACCTTCTCACACAAGTCATCAAACCGCTGTTCACCAACACAAAACATCCACAGTTGACTTCCACCGGCCGCAAGTCCCTCGTACCAGGACCGCCGCCGTCGATAGGCGCGGCAAGGTTTCTCACATCTTTAGACGACGATGAACAGGCCCAGAAACCATGGAAGCGGGGGCCCTTCACCGCGCCCCTGCTGAAGTATGTCCTACGAAGCTATATGCTTCTCCCACAGCCGGTGCGCAGGTCTACGATAGAATCCCACTTCCACCTCCTCGTCCCGCCTCTTCTCAACATGATCGATGACGCATCGCCGACGTACAAATCCGACGGGTGTCTCCTACTGCGCCTGCTTTGCACGACACTGGTCTCGACGCAAAGCGACATGCTGAAACGGACCGGGCTGACAGACGTATTTGTCGACGCGCTCAAGACGAATTTCCTGCTGCTGCCGACTCTGACGCCCGAGGCCGACAGTCTGCTGGTCCTGAGGGAGCTGTATCCCGCTTACCTTTCACTCGTGGATGCAAATTTCATCAGACTGGAAGTGGCCACCGCCGAGGGAGTTGACATCTCGACGGGCAAGAAACCCGACGCGGGACCAACGTGGAATATGGGCGAGGACCTGGTGGCGAGGGAAGTCCTGCTCACCAAGCTCTTCAGACACGGGATCATGGCGTCGTTGTCGCACCTGTCCTCGGCGACGGATTCGTTCTCAAACACAATCTCTGCCCCGATCACGACCTTGCTGCTGAACCAGGTTCCCCCAACATTCAGACGAATGGGGATCTACACCGTGAAACATCTCCAGACGCTCTTGCCCATGATGCGGCTGGTCCTGATGGACCCATTCGTCCTGGCGGCGCCGGAGATGGCGCTCGCCTCGCTAAACGTCTTGGACGTGGTTGTCGACGTGTGCGCACCGCGGGTCAGGGACAAGTGGTGGGCCGAGATCCTCGGGGCCTGCGTCGCTTGCTGGTGCAACTGTTTGGACGAGACAGACGGTGCGAATGACGTGCCCTCCGCGAAGGCTATACAAGAGATCATAAAGAAAACCAAAGATGTGGTGAAGATGCTGCAGGACGTCCTGGCGAAGGAGGAGTGGGCGGACATCAAGGAGAAATTGCTGAGCGAGGAGGGTGATCTGACTGGATTATTCGAAGACTAAAAGGACCGCATGTATCATCACATTGAGGATTCGTATGCAATTCTTTGTTACAAGAGTTGGCCATTCACTCATGATGGATGTTCAAACACGCACGTAGTTGCCTATGTGCGAAGGAAGAGGGAAATGGCGAATGCTCGCTCCCCTGGCGGTCAATTTATATTTCGCCCCGTGGTCCTTTTCCATTGAACAAAACAAAACTCACGCTATGAACCTCCTTTTCCAGGGCGAATGTCAATCTATACGGGTATCACAAAAGGATCAGAACAACAAAAGAAAGGTCCATTCTAACACCCCCCAGAAAATGCCATCGCCTGTCGACTCCCCGATCCGATGACAGCCATTCGAATCAAACACCGCGCGGACACCCGCCTAGCCGACGACGGGCCCATCAGCGTTGCCTTCCATCTCATCGCCGACCACGGGCCGCTGTTTGAACAGGCTCTTCCCCCTCAGCCACTTCCTGTAGGCCTTGTATCGCTTCTTCCCACCGTCCTCCTCCAGCACGGTCAGCGGGTCCTCGACCTGCCCACTTGCCACATACTCCAGGTAATCATCGATGCTGGCCTCGGCCCTCTCCTCCATCGTCAGCGTCACCGCACCGCGCTCGTCGTCAAAGTGCCGGAGCACTTTGTGATCGGCCGGGTCGGACGAGGTCTTTGACAGATACTCGAGGAATTCGAGCGGCGCCGAGGAGTAGTCGATGTCGCTGGACACCACCAACGGGATCGTCGACGGGTGTGCCACGTAGCGCTGGTACTCTTTCAACTGGCGCACCTGAGGGTTGAGAGAGTTTTCGATGAGGGATGTGAAGGCGTGGAGGGCAAGCTCGGCTTTTGTGGGTGGGCCAAGGAGAAGGGAGCTGTTGGTCAGGTCACTACTCGTGGTGGTTGGCAGTCTTGGGATCTTAGGCACTGAGGTTGACTGGACCTCGAACGAGGGTTCCTTGATGATGCCCGTGTATCGGCGGCCTCTCAGGGCGTTGTGAAGCTGCTGCTGCGCGTCGAGCCAAGGCCCCAGGGTGCTGGGCTTCGGAGTCGGCTCAATTGCTGATGGGGTGGCCGAATTCAAACGTCCGTCGGCGGACGACACCATCGTTTCTCCTCCGATCGTGGACGCGGTATCGTCCGACGGCGCAACTATCTTGACGCCCTTCCGAGTCCCCTGCCCCTTTTCATGCCCTTCTCCGTCGCTGTCGTTCGCCGTCCGCACCCTAAACGGGCTGAGGTCGTACTTTCCGGCCGAAGTTGAGCTGATCGGGATATATTGTAGATTCGAGCGCATTTTGAAGGAGAAGAGCTTCCGGAATGACGATATGGATAGAGGCCGGTAGTATTCGACCCAATAATCGTCAAAAAATGTCAACGGTCGGTCGCGCAGCTCATGCGGCCAGAGCGATGGCGGCATCTGCGGCGTTTCGAGGTATTCGTCCGTGTACCAGTGGCGGTAACTCGGTCGCCGCTTGCCAAACATGGATCGCGGATCGGAGTGGTGCAAGTAATAGTCCGTGGTGAGATCCCAAAGCATGGGCTGGCCCTGGGCGAAGACATAGTTTCCAAGGAACAGGTTGTACGCTTCCTGCCTCTGCGCGTCCATGAACGAGTTGTTGTAATACCGCTTGAAACTCTCGACCATGTCGCGCGAATGGCTCGTCCACTGGTTGATTTTTCGGTACGTGGCCATGGTGTTCACCAGGTGTGAGCCACCATACTGTACAGCTATAGTATCGCCGTGGTCGTGCCACATGTGGGTGAACAGGTTTACAGCATCGGAGTCGTACTCGACCGACGGATGCTCGATCACCCCTAACGCCTGAAGTTGGTATCCGAGAGCCTTCTTCGCAATCACAAATTGAGCAGCATTGGTTCGATCGAGACAGTCGATGCAGTTGGTTCTTGCGACACCGGTTTGGAGACGCAGGCCCGAGTCCTCATCACGGCCGTTCTGAAAGAAGCCTGTTCTGGGAAGGATATCTTCAGCTATTGCCTCCAGACTGCCAATGACATCTTGATCTCTACTTTTCGATGCTCGACTCATGTCCCATGCATGATACACAATCTGCTTGTCCTTCGGCAAGAATTGGTTGAGGTAATTCACCGCAAGAGTGTACTCTTTCAGAAGCTTGGACTCCCTTGGAGTGCGTTCGCGGGCCTTTATCAGGTTGAGCACGTATATGGGTGTTCCGTACCGCTTGAAAAGGTTGTCGAAGTGAAGAGCAGCAGCGCTGAAGAACGGGTCCACCACGTTAAGATGGATGTCAGGTTTTGGCGAGACACCTGTGCTGTCCTGAGTCCAGTGCAATGGAATACTGCCACGATGTTGCACATAGGAAGTGTATTTGTTGTTTGCGAACAGCACGGGGCCTGGGGCGTGAAATGAAGTGGTCAGCATTTCTGATACGATTTGCTCGGTTTCCACGTCGTTTGCCACGTATCCAAGGTCATTGGCACCACGTTTTAGGAATCTGGCGCCGGCAAAGAATCTCGATCGACGGGCAATGATTGTCACATAGACTACCCTGCCCCAGTATACCGACAGTGAGCTTTGATCGACGTACCCATGAACGACCGACAGACACCAGTCGTACGGGTTCTTGAGAACTTCTTTGGCGGGTTGCAAGAGGTGATGGTTCCAGACAAACATATCGTTATGGTCTGGCTTGTGAGGCTCTGTCAGTCCCTCCTGGAGTGCTTGCCGTTCGCGCATGATATTGTGCTGCAGTGTTCGGGTAACATCGTACGAATAGCTAAAATAGAAGGACCTGGTAAGATCGAGATTGTTCAGGATACCGATAAACCGCGTTTCTTCGAGGTGTCGGTCCGATTTCGTTCGGGTGGATGCTGCCGTTACCAGAGGCATCAGTTCCGTCTTGTCGATTTGATAGATGTAATGACCCCCAATCATAGCCACTTGACTCCTTTTGGTCACGTACAGCATGTAATACTGGGCTGTAAAGCGGATGAATCCCAGGAGCCCCCAGAAGCTAGTCTTGATCTTCAGCCCGCCGGTTGCTCGATTGCCCTCGTCAATAGCATTGAGAATCTGCTGCGTTTCCTTTTTGGTGTAGACAATGTCATCTTCCGTAATGTTAAGCTCACCCGGTTCTGACGTCCGATCGATCTTCAGTATCCGAAATGCCGAGTCCAAAAGGTCTGAACCAACGATATAGTAATAGTTGGCGGTTTCGTGGAGGGTAAACTTGTGCATTTTGCTGACGCCTTCCTCTCCCACTTTGCTGACAAGTGCACCCCTATTGCGTTGCAGTGCCGTCGGAGAAGGACTCGCCGTGCGGTGGAAAGACTTGGACAGATCATACTCGTCCTCATCATCCTCAACCTCTCGCTGCCCTGGCGCCAGAGGCGGCGACTCCGGAGGATTGTTGGACAGCTGAGGATATTTCTGAGGAACTTCCTTCTCTGTCTCGTCCGAATCGGACTTGTTGACTTCGAGGACTCGAGGGGTGTTGTTGTCAACATCAACGTCTTGTGCAGGCGTTTTGGGTCCGCCGCCCTGCCCGTCTGTACCATCGGCGGAAGCATCATCAGTTGCATCTGCAGAGTCATCGCCAGATTTGACCAAGACCTGATTGGCGACGAACTCTCTGAAAGACTCCATGATTGAAAACCGCGTCTCACGTTGCCTGGGGTGGCAACCAACAACACCTGATCACCTCCATCGACGACACTCGCTTTCTGAGTTGGGGAGTACAGTCACAGTAGTCAGCACATAAGGGTCGACATGATTGATGCTATGATAGGGGCCATAATGATGCAGCCTTTCCTTGTTGGAGATGGATGTCCGACACGAATGCACCAAAGATGTCACCATCGTGATATTGTTTCCCATTTGGGTTTACTCTAGCCAAGACTGCCAAGATCGAACCGGCCGAGGCTCGATTCGGGCTCGTCGTTAGTTTCACTCTCCCCGCGTCTTTCTTCCAAGGTTGTGGCGCGTCTTACCCAAGGCGCCCCAGATCAAGTATAAAAATGTAACCAGTGGTACATTGGGCAGCTTGAGTCTCCGCTGCCTACCTAACTGCACGATCGAACTCCCAAAAATGGCTCCCACCGCCCCAGCTCCTTTCTCCGAACCACTCCTCCCGCAGCTCGATCTCGGGAATCCGTATTACACGGAGAAACACCACCGCCTCCGTGCCTTTGTCCGCAACTACCTTGAGACCGAGATCGCTCCCTATGCGCAAGAATGGGAAGAGGCAGGCCAGGTGCCGGAGCATGTCCGTCTACGACATTGCCAGCTCGGGTTCGCGGTCACCCATCCCGTCGTTGATCCCGCTGATGCGGGCGGTGTCCAACTGCCTGCCGGAATACCTTACGACGAATGGGATACGTGGTGCTCCGTTATCGTAACCGACGAGGTCAGCCGTCTGGGCTGGTGTGGTCCAATGTGGGGCATTTCAGGCGGCAACGCGATCGGTGCACCGCCTATTGCGCACTACGGAACAAAAGAACAAAGACAAAGGTGGCTGCCGAAGATCGCCAGAGGAGAGCTCAGATTTTGTCTGGGCATCACCGAGCCAGACGGAGGAAGCGACGTCGCCAATATCAAAACCACCGCGGAGAGGAGGGGAGATCGTTATATCGTGAACGGCAATAAGAAATGGATCACCAACGCTCTCTGGTGCGACTATTGTACAGCTGCGGTGAGGACCGGTGGACCAGGCCATGGAGGTATCAGCCTGTTGGTTATCCCGCTCAAGGCAGAGGGTGTCACATTAAGAAGATTGGAGAACACAGGCGTCCACGCCAGCGGTATGACATTTGATCCTGTTTCTGACTACCACCCCACTCTAACATTCTTAGGATCAACCTACATCACTTTTGACGATGTCGAAGTTCCCGCGGACCACCTCATTGGACGCGAAGGCGGCGGCTTCCCCATGATCATGTCCAACTTCAACCCAGAGCGTCTCTCTCTGGCTACTGCCTCACTCCGTCTCGCTCGGGTCTGCGCCCAAGATGCGTACAATTACGCCTGCGATCGCGAGACCTTTGGCAAGAAACTGATCGAGCATCCTCCCATCAAGGCAAAGATTGCCAAATTCGGACTCTTGATTGAACCCGCCCACGCATTCCTCGAGCAGCTGTGCTACATCATTGAAACTTCACGCGTGACAGGAAAGCCGGTTAATATCGGCGGCATGACAGCCTTGCTAAAGGTGATGAGCACAAGGTGCTTGGAAAAAGTGTGTCGAGAGGCACAGCAGATCATGGGTGGAGCCGGCTACTCAAAGACGGGGAGAGGTGCCCGGATCGAACAGATCAGTCGAGATGTGCGTGTTCACGTTGTCGGTGGTGGCAGTGAAGAGATCATGCTTGACCTGGCCGTCCGTCAAGAGGTCAAGGATGTCAAGTTGAGAGCTGCTAGGCTTGCGGGTGCGAAGCTGTAAAGGAAAGAAGGTTGTGAGGATTGTACAGGTCATTGTTCATTTCATCTCATGCGAGCTCCCGCATGCCATGGCGATTAGTATAGAAGTCGACGCTGCTCAATTCCATGGTCCAGGTCCATTTCAAAAGTCTCTGCCACATAGCAATAGCGAGATTGTTATTGCAGTGCTGATGCCATTGATGGAACGAGTCCAAGACTGCCCAGCAGCTTGTGGTGTTGCCTGCTGCATCACTTGCTCTGGTACTACCCGACCGATATCCCTTCGCCTCGGCTCCTCGGTTTCCGCTACTGCTCGTTGAGCTTGGTTCGATACGAGGCTGTAACTCCACCATCATTGGTCGCGACCCCTGAGTATAGAAGAGGGTTTTGTTATTTTGGCTAGTTTCGAGATAGAACTCTTGCCGAGGTTCTCGCCGAGGCTGCTGTTGGAGGGTTTTTGCTAGATGGTGTTCGTAGAAGTAATAAGGTACGTTCCACGTATCTTGTAATTTCTGGGATGTGTCCGAGTGCAGAGGAAACCGAGGCGAGCCGAAAGGAAATGAGAGGGAGGCGTTCCTCACACCTGCCGGAGATAGATCCGTGAGATGGAGGGGGAGTTCCGCCTTTCCCCAGCTCCGTGATGCCTCCCTGATTAGCCAGCCTCTTTTGTTTCGCAGCCTCAACCGAGACCGAATTCCGACTTTTTGCTCGAGATCATCTCAATTGCCTCTTCCCTCGTTCCGGTTGGATGGTTGAACTGCCAGCGTGCCAGTTCATCGACTGCGTTCTTGAGCCACGGACCTCCCTTGGGGTTGCCAAAAGCTTCTTTGATCTCGTTCCCCTTGAGGATCGGAGTGATGGCATGCGCGGCTTCGAGGTCTTGATCGTGCAGGTAAGCAGCGAACTTTTGATATCGGTCCGTCGCGGTCGAGAAACCTTGCTCCACGATGTCACAAAGCAGTGAGAAGAGAACATGCGATCTCCACGCCTCTCGACACTGTCTTAGAGTCATGCCCACGTCTCCCCGAACGGCTTTCTCGTCGTTCACTGACCGCACGGCTTCGAGAATGGAGGCTCGTAGGTCGATGGCATCTTTCAGGACCTTGCTCATGCTATTGGTGGCCTTGATGCCTTCCCTGGAGGCCTGGTATGCTTTTACAGATGATTTGTACCACGGCGTATACGTCGCGAGGAACCAACTCAGGGCTTGGTCTTCTTTTGGTCGCAGGCTGAGGCAGATGGAGGATTTCTCGTCCAGAATCCTTCGAAGTCCGTCGTAGGCGATGACCGCGTGTCCAGCATCGACCGAGTCGTCTGTCGGCGACGTTGCCGGATCGGCAAACACGGTGAAGTACAGATCAAATTCGTTGACGTATTTCAATCCTGTGTAGGGATCGGGTCCAGCCATAATCTTACCGATCTCCACCCCCACACGCTCTCTACTGATCTTCAAGCGGAGAGCCTCGTGGATGGTTTGGTCTTTCATCGCCTCTTTCGCAGACGCCTCGATCTCGTACTGAAGTCGGCACGCGAACCGAATGAGACGGAGGACCCGTAGCGGATCGTCCTTGAATGTTTGATACGGTGCAAGAGGTGTCCGAATGATCTTGCGCTTCATGTCCTCGAGTCCTCGACGCGTGAAGTCCTCAACCTCTTGCGTGTCGAGGTTGAAGAAGAGGGCATTGACGGTTGCGTCTCGACGGAGTGCATCTTCCTCCGCAGTGCCGAATTCCACTTGTGGATGGCGGTTGTGGTGGTTGTAGACCTCTTTCCTGAGGTTGACAAAGTCGACGTCGATGCCAAACATTCTCGTGGTGATGGTTTCCAGGTGCTTCGACTTGTCGGGGTTCGCCGCGATCTTGTGAATGTCCTTGACCTGCGAGTTGAAGCCTTGTTGCGCGGCTTGTTCTTCGTATTTGGCCCCGTGCTTCTTGATGAAGGCCTGCAGAGCTTGACCAAACTCCCACCCGGTCATTGTACTCAGTGCCACGTCGATGTCGTGGCTCTGCACCCCGAGCAGTTTATCTCGGACCCAGCCTCCCGTCCACCGTAGCACGAGATCCTTCATTCCAGGGACAGATTTCATCTCCTCGCGACAGTCGAGCAGGCATTGCCGGAACAATTTCTCCGCCGGTGTCAACGGCAGGTGGATGGTGGTCATATTTGATGAAGCCCTTATTTGGGAAGTGCTGCGGCGAAGGCTTGAAAGTCGATGGATGTTTATGAGAGGTCGAAAGGTCATAATAAGTGAGACCCAAGCCCAGGAGTTTGATGGATCTCAATCCAAGCGATAGCGTCCCATTTCACTTGTCGGTGTTTGATCAAACAGGAGGGAAGATTGGTATGACCAGCATGAGTCACTCAGACTGCAGGCGGGGAGGTCTAGCCTGACAGATACAACATCAAATGTAAGCGTTGTATCGAATAACCAATACACTCTTCGGCTGTTTGTTTGAGACTGCTCTCCCATCGCTGGCCTGCAGCATCATTCGATGTGGTTGACACTTGATTTTTACCAGGCTAACTATCAGCCTCGCCAGCCCACCTTGTTTGACAACGGAATATAGTTTCACCGGATCGCGATGTCAACCTCGGCCATTGTCGGCTTTCACGAGTGAACAAGGTGCTGTAGTGCCATCCATCTACAGCGAAGTCAAGCCGTAACTTGTGCCCGCTTGATCTGAAGCTTTGTGGTAACTTGTTTCCCCAAGACTTGCTCTATGCTCGAGTAACACTGGCCTTGTTGCAGCAAAGAAACACACGATGCTTGTGATCGGTCTCACAGGCTCGATCGCAACGGGCAAATCCACCTGCGCCCAGATCTTGTCCTCCCCTCCGCACTCGCTGCCCTTGGTTGACGCCGACCTGCTCGCACGAAAGGCCGTGGAACCGGGCACATGGGGATACCGGCGCATAGTCGCGACCTTTGGTCCCACCACACCCGACCTCCTCCTCCCGGCCTCGGATCCCCAGTGTGGTGGAAATGAAGACGGGCCGAACGGGAAGGGAAGACCGCTGAACAGACCCGCGCTGGGGAGGAGGGTCTTTGGGAACACGGAGGAGAGGATACGCGACCGGAAGAAGCTGAACGCCATCGTCCACCCCGCGGTGCGGTTTCTGATGGCCCGCGCGATGCTGTACTACTATTTCCGCGGGTACTGGGCCGTGCTGGTCGACGTGCCCCTCCTGTTCGAGTCCGGCCTCGACATCTTCTGCAGCACTGTCATCGTCGTCGCCGTGTCTGACCCGGCGATCCAGATGCAACGCCTCCGAGAACGCGACCCGCATCTCTCGCCCGAGGACGCCGAGAACAGAGTCAAAAGCCAGGTGGACGTGCGGGAGAAAGCAGCACGGTGCGAACGTCGAAACAACGGCAAGCCGAACGCAGGCAAAGGCTACGTTCTCTACAATGACGGCGACAAAGACGATCTCAAGCTCCAGATCGCAGACGTCATGGCGAAGATCAAGTCGCAGAGTCCGCGGTGGTGGAGTCTCCTCCTCCTCGTCTGCCCGCCTCTCATGGCCACAGTCGCTTCCTGGGAAGTCCTTTGGAGCTGGTACGCGCGGCGAAAGACCATCAAGGAGAGAGGTGAAGAAATGGCCAAGCCGAAATGAAGGAGAAAAAGAAAATTGACGACGAAATGTTAAACAAGTGCTCATACTACTAGATTTTTATAAAGAGAAAATCAGTGTTCGCTCAAGTGGCTGATTCTGACCCCCAGATATGGGAAACCAATTTATACCCCCTTCGAGTTTCAAAGATGGACCGATATCAAAGAATGTTCTCTATGGTGAGAGGTTCGTACACAGGGATGATTTAGGCGTGGGTCCGCGTTAATTGGAACTGAACATTTGGCGAGAAGTGATTGTGATATTACTCGATACCACGAGTTGAGTTGTCGAAGGGACGAGGCTGGGCAAGGCTGTGGCCACCGTCCACAAACCTCTCTTCGACATGCTGCTGTGCCGCTCCGTGCGTGACGAACCCACTTGCAGTGCTGAGAGCAGACATCTCAATGCCCCTTGAACAGGTTCATCTACTTCTACCTGCTGTCTTCCTCGAACATCACATCAGATTCGAGGGCAGCCTCTACTTCTACAATTCAAGTCGATACTTCTCTAGAACCTTCTCTCCTTCGGGGATTCTAGTAGACACGCTTCGACAAAGGCTAATGGGTGGTGTTGTGAATGAATTGTATTGAACCAGCATATTTCAAAGCATAGACTGTCAAACTCCTACTGAGATGGTTTCCATCCCATCTCCGTTGCTCGTCCTTGCCACCTTTTCTTCTCCGCTTCAATGGTTGCCAGCTTCTTCTCCAGCTCTCGTATCTTGTCAAGCTTGTTTTGGCGATGTTTTCGAGAATTGATCGTGTTACGAATCCGCTGAGCCCCTTTCTTGTCGGCCATGTCGACGAAATGGATTTGTGGTCCGTATTTCGCCTTCGCACTCGTCACGCCTTTTGAAGACAGACGAGCGTCAGGTGCACTAGATGGAGTGCAGGCCATCGACTTTGGTGTTCTGATCGAGTTGTTTGCATCCGGAACCCCGCAGAAACCGATATCCGGTGTCATGGGAGAGGACTCGGTGCTGAGATCACAAGGACTAGGGATTGAGATTGAGGTGCATCCAGGTATAAATTGGCTGCTGGGTGCTCCTGGGCACGGGATATCTCCTGGGAAAGAAACCGCGAATGGATTGGCAAAGAAGCTCTCTGGGAAACTCAGAGGCACATTGCCCATCAAGTCGGACGGATCCTCCCTCGGAGGCGCCACCTCCCCAACTGAAAGAGGAGCAGCCTCACCCATATGGTGCGTGGCATCCTTCAGGATCTGATATGTATCTTCATCGCGGCAAGCGTCGCTGATGCAGTCGTCAGAGACGTCTAGATTACCCCATCCGAGCGCCGAAGAGCTATCATCGTTGCTGATGGGACAGTTGTAGTATTGTGAATGAACATTTCGCTGGCCATCATTGACAGCCAGAGGATAGGACCGTAGGTAATTATTCTGTGAAACCGGAGACTCCCACTCGGGCCATTGATGGTTCTTATGGCGGGTAGAGTGAGACGAGTTGACGGGTAGGTTGTGGAGTAACGGTAACAACCATGGTGAACAACTGTCCAAAGTGACCCCCGGTCAGGACAGGTGGAAGGGTGATAGACGCCTTGCTGTTCTTTTGCCTGGTAGCAAGGCAGGGAGGGGAGGAGGTAAGGGTATGGAAAGGGAAGAGAGAGGAAGGGAGGAGAAAGAGGGAAGTGGGATGAAAGCATTGAAAAACCACTTTGAGCCTGTCGTCGTCCGAGGCGGATGAATCTAGACCCAACAAGGTAACTGGGACGGGCGGCTCGGTCTGACAGGAGGAAAGTCAAATGCACCACCCAATGACACGGCAGATTCATTGTCTTGGGAGCCTCAATCATCGATTTAAGGCTTTTTGTCTGACAAGCAGCATTTTCTTGGTCAGCGGACAAATGACTCACTCCTCCCCCATCACGTTACAGTGAACAACGCTGCGCCTCGCTCTGTCCGACCAAATGGTGTAACCTCCTACCTTTCATCGAACCGATTCGATTCGGAGGACCGAGGCGCCAATTCTAGAAGCCACTTCCCCTTTTCGCTCGCTGCTCGGACATACCAAGTACGGGGACGGATACAAATCATGTATCAAGAGAGAGTTTCTTCCGCCTCTGTTTCCTTCCCCACATAATCAATGGCCGGACAGACTTCCAGATACCACAAACGTACAGAGGGACAGGACCGGGATGTTGCTGTCGGTCGTCTTCTGTTCTTACCACTTGCCTGAACGGTACACAGTACAATTTCAACGACAGTGATAGAGTTATTCGATGGTCGACGACAACTTCAGATCCAACACGACAAGCATCTTTAAAAGGGAGCATAACTTCCTCCAGCTGTTGGAGAGTTCTTCGTGAACAGTCCAGCAGCAGTGATGACGAACGTTTATATCGATTGTCCAGCCGACATCGTTTGACTTCCCTCGTGAAAATCACAAGTTTTGCCGATCTGAGCTCTGGTTTTTGCTTCACTACCGGTTTCTGTTTTGTTTCCTTAATGACTAGACCCTCGAGCTGTTGGGAATCCTGGGGATGAAGAGTTAGTTTGAGAAATGGCGGGATGGATCGGTCTCCCGGTGAAGAAACCATACATGCTTGGTGGCTTGTGATATGTGCCATGGTATTACATGTATACTGTATCTGCTTGGAGATACTCTAGAATTTGAGTCTATTTTCCATCCGGGGTGCTCCCAAGTACCCTCTATCCACCACGCTATGCAAACATGTCAAGGATTGGACAGCTCAGTATGAGCCTGTTGAATAGATTTGAACATGCAGGGCCCGACTGCTCACGAACCGCAAGTCATGTCGATGAGAGGGTCGTAGTTAGAGTCGACCACAGCAAAGCTAGGCGAGGCAGTGAAGTCGTCGACATCGTAAAAGAAGTAGTTGAGGCTGCTGAAGCTTGCACACGAAACTTGCCACCAGAACGTTTGCAGACTGTCGACCGAGGGAACTGCACTGCCAACAGCGTCGCCAGAAATTGGCCAGCCCGTCTCAGTAGTCCATACATCCCGACCTCCTGCGACCGCTCGCACTTGGTTGACTGCAGCCCAATATGCGTCACTAGCAGCACCATTGTCGATGCCAACGCCCTGCCAGTAGGGGTATGCATCGTTTCCGAGCCAGTCAACCGCTTCGATCACTGCCGTGTTGGCAGGGTCTACCCACGCGGTCCAGGTATCAACATGTCCAACAGACTTGCTGCTAGCTCCAAGACCCCAGAGCATACCGCGAACATCGTTGATCTGTGACGCCAGGGTATTTGCATCCGTGTCGCCTCGGTATAGGTCTTCAGAGCCGACCGATACGGCCAAGATCCAATCGTGTCCGTATTGTTGAATGGCTTCCAATAATGCTTGTTTTTCTGCCTCGTAATGGGTATTGTCTTCGGTCCAGACGCCAACAAGCAGCGAGGTACCAGTTTTGATGGCGGCAGGGACCGCGTTGGCTAGGGTATTGCAGTCGCTGGAAGCATACAGCCGGGCGCTCTTGAAGTTGCCCGGAAAGCTGGCGATCTTGTTGAAGACAAATTCCCAATCTGACTCGCTCCGACAGGCCCCATTGGCGAGATTGGCCCCGATATTGAATCCTTTGTAGTATGCCTCAGCTCCGGTGACGGCGGCAGCCGTGAGAGCAAATAGTTGACTGGTCTTCATCTTCAATTAGAGACCGTGTAAGAGGTCTGTTGTACCCAGGAGCAATCAAATAGAATTGTGCGAGCAAAAGAACAAACGAACGACTATGGCTACTGAAGCAGCCAAACGAAGGGACTTTTGAAGGACGTTAAACGAGTGACATGAACGACGAGGTTGAAGAAGAGGACGAAAAGTGCAATCCAGCAACAATATTATGTACCTCGACGACAGACACAAGATCCAAAATATTCAAGGTTAGCCCTTGCAACCAACGAGACATTGACCGGGGCTGCTATCCGCCATCTACCATGGTGGAGAATTGAAGCCTGAAAGAACCAAAAAGGGGCGCTATATCCGCCGGTCGACAGCCACTGACCCATCGATCCGGGGCAGGATCAGCGTACGTTGCTTGTGGCTGTACCTGCCTTAGCGCAGCCTGAGAGATTGAATGGGCCTGCTCATTGACGAATGGGTTCCAGATTCCAGGGTGTCTTGCCAACGGGTGGCCCTCGAAAACAGAGACATTTATTTCCAGCCTCGGGCAATTAGGGGTGCTCGTATTCGTGGACTCGAAGATGCAGTCTCGCCTAGGTCTTGTGATGAAGAGAGGAATGAATTGAAGTGCTGTTTAGAGGTAGAGGTCTCGTCCAAGGACACCAGCAACGGCTCGTCGGGCGAAGATCCGGCAAGACAAGTGGGCGTTCGCCTCCCGTTGCCTCTAAACTTGAACGGGTCTAACCCCTGACATGGTGCCCTGAAATGAAGACTCCACGACCCAAAATCCTTCTTGACCCCAGTTCAATCTGCCGAAAGAGCGCAATCAGAGAGTTGATGACAAGGCCGGACCTGCACATGTTCTGACGAGGCAAGAAGCAAGAGAACACAAGGAGACCTCACCTGTCAGTATGACCTAGTGGGGACACTGTACGAGTGATATTGGACCGTGTTGCGCCTACCATGCGATGGCAGTTCGCAGGCAACGGCTGGTGCTCGTGGTGGCTGTTGCGTGCACTCTGTTCTTCCTCCTCCTGCATCTTCGTGGATCAGCCTTAGACGCTCTGCCCAGGGTATCGTTTGGGAATGAAGGAGTCCATCCTCATCGGCCATTGAAGCCCGGGAAGGGACATCTGATCAACCCCATTGCCAGCTTTATTCCTCTTCCGACAGGGGTTCAAATTCTCCCCAGAATCCAACATGAGTTCAAGGCCGAGGACGGGCTTGCTAGAGAGTCTCGACTGGCTCGTCTAGAGGCTATCAAAGAGGCCATGGTGCACTCGTGGAATGGATACCGAGAGAGGGCGTGGCTGCAAGATGAGCTGGCGCCAGTCACGGGAGGTTATAGGAGGTCTTTCGGGGATTGGTCTTTGACGCTGGTAGATGCGTTAGACACGCTCTGGCTGATGGGTATGGAAGACGAATTTGAGGCCGCAGTCCATGCTGTGGTCGGCATTGACTTCAACACTGCCACCCAACTGCCCATCAATGTCTTCGAGACAACGATCCGGCACCTGGGAGGGCTGCTCGGTGCGTACGATGTGAGCAATCGACGATATCCCGAATTGCTCGACAAAGCCATAGAGCTTGGTGAAATGCTGTACGGTGCATTCGACACTCCGAACCACATGCCGGTCACGAAGTGGTCAAAGATTGGTGTAGAAGGTGCATCAGGCCACACGCTCGTTGCTGAACTCGGGACGTTGAGCCTGGAGTTTACCAGGCTCACGCAGCTGACCGGAGAGCCCAAGTATTACGACGCGGTACAGCGCATCTCCGACTGCCTAGAGAGCCAGCAGAACTACACAAGGGCACCGGGCCTTTTCCCACACATCGTCAATGCGAGAGAATGCTGGTTCGGTGACGGGGTTTCTTTCTCCATCGGCGCATCTGCTGATTCTGTCTACGAGTATTTCCCCAAAGAATATCAGCTGCTCAGCGGCGCCAATCAGCAGTACAAGAGACTCTATGAAATCGCCAAAGATCCCATAAAGAAGTTCATTCTCTTCAAGCCCATGACTCCTACCAACGAAGACATTCTCATGGCAGGTACATTAAAGGCCTACAGGCCGGGCCACACCGAAGTGACGCCTCAGACTCAGCACCTCGCCTGCTTCGCTGGAGGCATGTTCGCTTTGGCAGCAAAGCTCTTCAATTCCCCTGAAGATCTGGAGACGGCCACGAGATTGGTCCGCGGCTGCATGTGGGCGTACAAGCAGACTGCGACGGCCATCATGCCAGAGATGTTTCACCTTATATCGTGTCCAACCGACGGAACTCCATGCGAATGGGATGAGAAGGCCTGGTTCAAGCACATGCTCCTCCTCAACACCCAGGACGAGAGTCCCCAGGACAAAATGCTTCCGGAAGACGAACGCCTTCGCACGAAGTCTCAGCGGCTGCGCTTGCCCAAGGGAGTCTCGGCCATCGCCGACCGTGCCTACGAACTGCGCCCCGAAGCGATTGAGTCGATCTTCGTCCTCTACCGGATCACTGGGGAGGAGACCCTGCGTGAAGGTGCGTGGGAAATGTTCGAGGCCATCACCAAGCACACGCGCACAGAGTTTGGGTATTCTTGCATCGAGGACGTGACGCAGGCGGAGCCACGGCAGACGGACAAGATGGAAAGCTTCTGGATGGCGGAGACGCTCAAGTACTTTTGGCTGTTATTCGAGGATCCCAGCGTTGTGAGTCTCGACGAGTTCGTCTTGAACACGGAAGCGCATCCGCTTCGACTCCCAAAGAAGAGATGACATGATGTGAATTATGTGAACGTGTTCTTTGCCTTGAAGTTAGACATCTTGCGGGCTGGTCCTTCGAGATTTGATGGTAGTTCTGAGGTGGCGCAAGCGTTTAGAAGATCCTGTTCAATACCTGTTTCACATCGTCACTTATCCTCTCGGGCACAGCAGAGTCCTGGCCCTTCTTCTTGCCCTTGACCTCGGTCTGCCTCCATGTCCTCCTGACATCCACAGCACTGTCACCTCCACCAGAATTTCCCGTCTCCTCGCGGTCTCCTTTCCTGCTAGCCTTCTTCCTCTTGATTCCCTCGACCCTCCTCCCTTCCTCCACGCCCTCGATGAAGCGCTTCGTCTCCCGGGCGATGGTCCTCCTCTCTTCATCCCTTCTGCCCTCCTCCTCTCTCTTCTCCTCCCTGATGCCAGCCATCAGCTCCTCCCACGCCATCCCTTTCAAGTACTTCATATTCCACAGGTCGTCTCTGTAATAGCCGCCCTTCTTCCCGCCCACGGTCGTGGCATTCAGAGTCTCAGCGCATCTTCGAGCGACCTTCTTGGATGAGAACTCGATCCAGCCTTCCGTGTAGAGTTGGCGCGAGTTCTTTTTCGAGTTGTGTGCGTGCCGCGACGCGGGGGAGAGGAAGAGCCGCTTGATCGGGGAGAAGCCGCGCTGTTCCAGGAGGTTACGCAGCGCAGACGGTTTGAGGTACGGGGGGAGGGATGAGAGGTACACCACGCCGGGAGTTGTCTCCTTGTGTTTGGATTTCTTGGGTTTCTTCTGGTTTGTAGGCTCGCTTGTCGCGGACGCGGACTGGCGTTCTTGGTTTTCTGCTGTAGCGGTGGTCGCTTCTGCATCCCGACCTTGCTTCTCAACATGCTTTGCATCCTCGCCATCGTCGTAATCCTCCTCATTCTCATGTACATTGTCACGGTCGTCGAACTCTGGCTGGGCCGTAGCGGAGGGGCCGCTCGCCGTCTTCTTCTTCTTCTCCTCCGGGGTTCGTCTGCGCTTCACATCGTACGCATCCAGTTCTTCCTCCTCGTCACTGCTTTCGCGTTCGATCTTCCGCCTCTTACTTGCCCTCCCGGCCTTCGACACTTCGGCCGCCTCGGAATCGTAGCCCGCATCCTGGTCGGATTCGTCTGAGAATCCGGCGTCGAGGTACGTATTCCTCCGCTCGGAACTCATGGTATCAGGATGTCAAAACGATCTAGTCTTGTCGAAACAGGGGAATGAGAAGATATCTCTCTCTTTGCTGCTATTTTTATGGCGAGGTGTAGTCGTGAAGAGACCAAAAAGGTGGGAAAGCCATCCACATGTGTAAGAGTCGAGGTGGTTGTGGGTGGTGACTGAGAATGCGGAGAAAAATTTCTGGTTGGAGAGAGTCCGGCGGGAATGATAAGAGTCAATAATGAGTGGCCAGTCCCAATAGCCATACCCCGTACTGAGTATATTTGAGGGAGATATTTTCTTCATATTGCTACAAATTGTCTATCGGCTCTTTTATGTACGGGATCTATAGACGAGCGCTCTCGCCCTTCCAGCGAAGTGCTTTTCCGTCACTGGAGACAGTCTTCCGCGCGATTACTTCCTGGACTTTCTCTCTCACACCAGCTTTGTTCTTCCACAGCCTCAACACATCATCAATCACCCTCTTTGAACCTTCCTGGCCTACCTCCTTGACAACAGCCTCAATATCCGACTCCCGAGGCAAAGCAAATTTGGCGTGTGGGTAGTCTGTGTAGTGTTGATCAAGTGCTCCTTCATGGGGTTCCACCAACTGCAGAGCCTCCTGCTCCGTAGGAGCGACAAAGAATTCGTCCACATCGGCCGTCGAGACCTCTGCTAACGTGGCAGGATTCCATACAGGTTTCGTGGGCGGTTTGTTGATCAGGCGTGCAGAGACACCCTCCACAAAGTCGGGGTGTGCCATGAATCTGCTGGCCATTTTGTGCTCTTTAATAAAGGTCTCAGTTATGTTCCAGTGCTTTCCTTCTCGGAGCTGACGTAGCGTGACACGCAGACTCGTGGGTGATCGGATAGCAATGGTCTTTTGGGTTGCTTTCGCCCACTCGACGGTCTTCTCGTCTGCTGATTCTGCCTCCTTCTGGAGAGCGCCCAAGATCTCCTCTACTGTGTTGTACTTGAAGACCCGATCGACAGCTTCTCGCAAGGCACCGGTGAGGTTCCCATACTTGGCAGCTTCGTAGGAATCGGGTGAGGGTAGCGAGCTTGAAAACTCGGAGATCGTGGAGTTGATAAGTTCCAGTCGTTCGTTCAGATCAGCGTAGTCTTTAAAGACCAGCTCGGAGAGTCGAGTTGTCAATTGTGCCAAGACAGAGCTGTCGACGTAATGTGTCGCGATGCCAGCGTAGAAGGCCTGCACACCATGGAGTCGCTCAGAAGTCAGGGCTAGATATGTACCAATCTCGCCATCCAGGCGAGACAAGAAGAAACTCCCACCAACATCAGGGAAGAACCCAATGGTGGTCTCGGGCATGGCAAAGACGGTCTTCTCAGTCGCAATTCGGAAAGGTGCATGGACCGAAAGACCAACACCACCGCCCATTGTTATGCCATCCATGATCGCTATGTATGGCTTGCTGTATGTGGCAATCAGATGGTCCAGTTTGTATTCAAGAGCAAAGTAGTCCGAAGACTTCTTTTGACCTTCTGGTCCCTGTTTATTCTGTGACGCCAGTTCTGCAACATCACCGCCTGCGCAGAAAGCTTTCGGGCCAGCACCGCTTATCAGAACGACGTTGGCCATTTGCGATTTTTCCCACTCCCGAAGTCGAGGGAGTATTTTCCTCGCCATTGAGCCGTTGAGGGAGTTGAGCTTCTTGGGCCGATTCAACTCAATGGTTCGCACACCGTAAAGAGAGTTGAACAGGACGTCGTCAGGATCATCTGTGGGAAGTTCTTTCGGCAGTCCGCCGTACTTAATGGCCGTGGAAGACATCTGCATTGCCTGTGAGCTCAAATGGACTGTCTCTTACTGATCAGACCCTACCGTTCGACGGCCCAGTGCCAATGGAGAAAATGGAGCTCTGGATCTTGCTGCAAACGCCGTTGTTCTGGCAATAGCGCTGGGTGCCACAAGATAGGCCGTGTATTTCCCACAACAGGCTTTCATGTCGGCGAAAAGCGACAACGAGAATTACATTGAACACAGATGGGCGAGGGAGTTCCGTTTGTTGAGTAATGGACTGCGAAGGACGAACCTCGGCGATTTGTCCGTCCCTCCGAGGCTTTCCTCCCATACCCAGCTTTCAGCCTGATGTCTCAAAAGTGAAGGTAGAGCGAAGACTATCACGTGTAAGGCTGCGGCAAGAATATTTTCTTGGCGGCGATCGGGCTCAACCAGCGGGAGGCGAATTCTGAATAATAGACAGTCACTTTTTCTCATTCTTCAGCCTTCTCTTCTCTGTTCCTCCCTCTTTACCACTCTCGTTCTCTTGGCTGTGATTTCGTGTCAACGGTGTACCCAGACAACATTCAGGGGCTTCACGATGTCGATGGACCTTGACGCTCCAGTCGCACTGCCTTCAGTGAACAAGCCGCAAGCGGCGACAATTCTCTGCTGTAACTGTGGCGCTCCCATCGATGGGACTGCGTCTGCAGGTGCTCTATGTTATGACTGTATCAAACTCACGATAGACGTATCGGAAGGCATTCAGAGAGAAGGTGTACTTCACACTTGCCGAGATTGTGAAAGATGGCTCAGCCCACCTTCACAGTGGGTTTCGGCAGCTCCAGAGAGTAGAGAGTTGCTCGCTCTCTGTCTGCGGAAACTCCGAGGTCTTAACAAAGTTCGAATCATCGATGCTAATTTCCTCTGGACGGAACCCCATTCTAGGCGGATCAAGGTAAAGATCACGGTTCAACAAGAGGCATATGAAGGAACGATCCTGCAACAGACTTTCGAGGTGGAGTACGTGGTCGCTTTTCAACAATGCCCTGAGTGCGCGAAATCATATACACCCAATGTTTGGCGAGCCTCAGTCCAAGTTCGACAGAAAGTGCCTCATAAACGAACCTTCTTGTACCTTGAGCAGCTGGTTCTCAAACACCAAGCGCACAAGGACACGATCAACATCAAGGAGGTCAAGGACGGGCTCGATTTCTATTTCTCTCAACGGAATCATGCAGAAAAGTTTGTCGACTTCCTCACCTCCACGACACCGATCAAAGTCAAGAAATCTCAGGAACTTATTTCCATGGATATCCATACCTCGACGAAATCATACAAATTCACATACTCTTGCGAACTATTACCAATATGCAAAGACGATCTAGTTGCTTTACCCATCAAGATGGCCAAGTCCATCGGCAATATTGCACCTTTGACCCTTTGTTACCGAGTGGGGACGTCAATCAACCTCTTGGATCCGACTACACTACAGACAACAGACATGCCAACGTCGACGTACTGGCGAGCGCCTTTCAAAAGCCTTGCAGATGTGCAAGAACTCGTGGAATTTGTTGTACTTGACATCGAACCGTTAGGCACCCAAAATGGTCGCTTTTTTGGGGCGGAGGCCACGGTAGCAAGAGCTTCAGATCTCGGTGTCAACGACAAAACCTACTACTGCAGAACACATCTCGGTGGAGTTTTGCATGCTGGGGACTCGGTGCTTGGTTATCACTTGACGGGAACGAATTTCAACAATCCGCAGTTTGAAGAGTTGGAGCAAAGTAACAACTATTCGTCGACCATTCCAGATGTGATGCTGGTCAAGAAATTCTACGCAAGGAAGAAGAAGCCCAAGAGCAGGAACTGGAGGCTCAAGCGAATGGCAAAAGATGAGGGCGACCTATTGCCGAAGAAGGCCGACCAGGACAGGATGGATGCCGATTATGAAATGTTCTTGCGAGATGTGGAGGAAGATGTGGAGCTCAGGCAAACATTAGCGTTGTACAAAGCGAAGCATCAGAAGAAGAAGGATGCAGACGAGATGAGCATGATGACTGGGGAGACCAGTGAGGATGAGGTGCCTCAGATCAATATGGAGGAACTCCTGGATGACTTTGAAGACCTCGACGTGAACGATGAGGAATGATGCAGGCATTCAAAGAGAGGAACAACGATACCACTGGCAGCACTGATTTCTCTTTGACGATGAAAGGCTTAATTGCATCCATTGAACAAGTTGTCTATAAGTTGTCTTCAAGGACTTCGTACAGCCTCGTACAGCCTCGTACAGCCTCGTGCAGCCTTGCACAGCCTCATCCGCTAAACTGTCTCTCACGTGCTGTGTATGATATCATACGACATCAACTAGCACCACTAATAACTAGCGCGCATGGTTAATAACTTTCTCCCGTGCTCTCCGACTCAGTTACCAAGTGGCTAGAGCATCTAAGGCCTTCTTAGTCTTCCAATTGTACAATTTATCTCTCATATGCAAGTTGGTGTAGATCGAGGCTGAACCACTTCTCACTCTTGGTGCCTGCCTTATCGACATTGTCAAAGTGCGCACGCCCTTCGGTTTTCCCAATCGAGACCGAACGGCATCGAATCGCGTGGCACGCTTCGCCAAGCCATGCATGGCTGCCGACAAGGTGTCCAGTATCCTGCATCGCGTGTAAGGCTACAACACGGTCGTGTCAACGGTGTAGTATAGACGACTGGCCAAACTCTTACGATCATCTACGGCCGTCTATCTCTTCACACAAAGCCCACCATCTCCAAATCCCTTCAGCATTGCTTCACCTTCGTGCCATGGTCATTGTCCTTGATCAACTGCTGACAGCGAGGTCGATTGGTTCTGATCAAAGGGATGAGTTCTGCCTTTTTCCGCAGACCTACCGACGATAGCTCCAGCTCTGACAGCGATAGGTCAGGGGAGGATGAGGCCCCATCACATCAAGTCATCGAAAGCATTGAGGAAGGCCAGACCATTATCACTGAATCACTGTCCAGTCATGGCAGTATCTCCTTCGCAGATGAGGTGGATGCCCCGACAAGTGCCTTATCCAACGTCGACCAGCACCGGACAAACCTTCTCAATGCACTGCTCGAAGATTTTGCCAGGAGCAGAGCTTGCGAGATCCTGAACAATGCAAGGCCAGGATCCGGATTCACCAGAACATCGGCGGAAGTCCAGCCATTAGCGGACAAGCTCTACGAACAACTCAGTCAATCGTTATCACTAACTGGCATCATACCGACCACCAACGGAAGGGACAACGAGCAGACAAGAGCGGCCTACTTGGCGGGCATCGAGAGTGTTGCACTCGGAGGCGTTCAGAATCATGATCTCCTCCATGGGTCAACTCGACCATTGCTCGAACATCAAGTTTCACCGAGCAACGTCAACAATCAGCCACAATCTCTCGTTTCCAACTTGCTCGCATCAGACCTGATCAACTTATCTCTGCACAGCCCGACTCATATCTCGCCGTACACTGATCTAGTCCTATCTACGCCGACGTCCCATCGCAGCCACTACGAGTCCAGCTTCCAGCAACTAAGATTACTCGGAAAAGGAGGCTTTGGTAGAGTATACCATGCTTACAACGTATTTGACAAAAAGGAATACGCCGTCAAGAAGATTCCTTTAAGCCCTCGGTTGTCGCAGCGATACAGGGAATCGGGACATCAAGAGTTGGAAAACATACTCCGAGAAGTTCAGGCCCTGGCACAGCTCGAGCACAACAACGTTGTCCGTTACCATGCAACATGGATAGAAGAGCCGAGAGGGACATCTGCAATAGCACCCCAGATGACCAAACAAAGCCCCACATTTCAGGGCAGGAGACTCATTGCCGATCGGCCGAGACATTCGCGACCAGTTGATCGAAATGTCGCGACCCAACGACAGTTCTTGGAACACGGCGATGGTATCATTTTCGGTTTCGACAGTAGACCGAACACTCCTGCTCAGGACGTGGAGAGTGTCGCCAACCCAACGCAATCCGTCAGTGAGACTAATCATGACCAATCCTCCGCACGGGCTTCCGAGATTTTTACAGATGGCAACGCAAGGGCCAGCGCTTCACACGATCCAGCCATGGATGAATCCGTGTATGTACTGCATGTGCAGATGTCAGTATATCCCATGACTCTCGCACAGTATCTGGCACCAGCGCCAGCCAACGCCAGAAGTGCACCCAGCAACCCCATCCGCAGACACTGTTTTCACCTGGTTCCCGCTCTACGATTGCTCATGGGCATTTTGTGCGGCTTGCAGTATATCCATGCAAAAGGACTGATACATCGCGACATCAAACCATCCAATATTTTCATCTCTGGCTTGAGCTTTCCCACGGTCGGGTTGGTCTCGGACGGATATTACAATGTAGGATCCTGCTTCGGCTGCAAAGATTACAGTGAATATTACGTCAATCCCCGAATTGGTGATTTCGGACTTGTTGCACAGTTGGCTAAAGAAGACGGCCTCGAGACAAACAGAGATGGCAGCGGAAAGACCAACAGGATGGTTGGGACAGAATACTATCGACCTCCGCCCTGGGCTGATTCCACAGGCAAAGCAAAGGCCAACGCACAAGTGGACGAGAAGATTGATGTATTTGCGCTTGGTGTCATTTTTGTCGAACTATTGTGGCCCTGTTTGACCAGTACAGAACGGATGCATGTATTGCGTGACTTACAAAAAGGCCGGACTCCAACTGGCCTTGCTGAAAAGATCGACAATGAAGGACACGAAATAGGTACAGGTGAAATGGTTGTTCAATGCGTATCCGGAATGATCGAACGAGACCCCCGGCGCCGATGGGGATGCGAGGACGTTAAGCAATGGCTGGATAAGGTATTGACCAGAGCCAAGACGTTGGTCAAGCATGATGGAAACGGAGGCATTAGTGGTACTCAGGGCGTCGACATGAGGAAAGTTCACAGTCTGAGTGAAGCAGATGGAGAAGCAGAGGAATTGTTACTGAGTCGAGAAGGTGGAACTGCTCCCGGCGATGACCGTGCCTCATAAGATTCAGCAACTAGCAATTCCAAAGAGCGTCAAATAGAACGATCATTAACCCATCTGGACATTCGCGAGTACCGAGTACCGAGAGCAGCAAGTTGAAACCATCAGAAACCAGGAAATTGGGAGTGACTCAGCAGTGCCACTTATCGACGGCTTCTGAGGACTCGTAGGTGGTACCTACCGAAAATTGAGACAACAAAAACTCCCATCAGCAATTGACAGTGCTAGAAGGGCATTGCTTGATGCCTACAGAGTACGTAGCTCGATGGACTTTTAGGCACAAGGTACTCGGTAGAGCCTCATACTCACTACCTCATGTGTCTGGGGAGAAAGTCAGGGGTATTCATGCCAGTGTCATGTGACTCAGCTCGGTTGCATTGGTGCCCCGGATCACTGCCCGCCATTTACCAACTCCACAACGCATCTTCCTGGGTAATCTGACACTGAGTGAGCTTACCATGGCTTTCGAAGCATTCCTACTCGAACTTGGCTGTTTGCAGTAGCAGGCAACTGTACCCGAGAGTGGAAGCCCATCGGCAGCATGGCACGTGAGCAGAATGACCAGGAACGGTCAAGCGCCTCATTTCCTGAAGCGTCGGTGAAACCTTGGCATTTGACTGCGCTTTTCTCCTAGCTGCTACGACTCCAGGAGTACCGAGTATTCATGATCGTAATCATTCAAAACGGCATAGCTGCGTTTGACCTCGATCTCAAGTTTGCAGCTAAACCCCTGGTATCAACGGCGGTCATCTGGTCTAACCCAACCGGGTCGTCTAGCCATAGTGCTTGTCTCGGGAGCAAGCAGACACAAATTCACGATTCACCGGCGCCCTTTTTGAACGGCCTACCAACTTTTCATTCCGTTGTCAAATTTCGCTTGCCCTGAAAGCATATCGACTCAAATGACGGCCGTCAGTCTTGCCGAATCTCTCACCCGCAAGTACAGATGTGTTCGGTGCATTGTGAGTCAAAGATCTAAGCTTTCGGTAGCAACCGCCGTCCTGGGCAGTGGCAGTCAAACAGCATGGAATCAAAGAATCTGAGCAAACCGGGGGCACCAACGAACACCGTTTTGTCGAGCTAGCAGCATATCTGTTTCGCTTCCGGGCTTGGTGGGGACTCTCTAATCGGCTTCCCGATTAGTTTTACTGGTCAGGGCACATTCCGGTCGATTTGGGCGCCTGCACAGCTTGCCGAGTGGTCGAACCAAGGCGAAAAGGGGCAGTTTGAAAACAGTGGCCCCGACGCCATTGACACATGCCAATTTCCCCCAACATACTACGGGGCCTGGGAAAAAAAGGGTCAAACTTGCCTGGAGAGAGAAACTCCTCGTATGAGTTGTGCGTCTTTTCTCCAACCGCCTGTGGGTTTTTTTCTTCATTCAACGTCTTTGACTTTTATATGTTCCTGTTGGGCCTCATCCGATAGACTTTCCACAAGCACTCACTTCCCAAGCAAGCCCCGAAGAGCGTATAACCTCGAACAAGATGGTCGCCATGAAGAAATCTGCCCTCGCGCTGGCGATGGCTACCGCAGTCAGCGCTCAAACATCGTCTGTTGTCAATGTTCTCATTCCTGGTGCGGACGAGCAAACTCTTATGGGGTCCCTCATTGCTTCTGTATGTCCATATTCCCTGCCATCTGCTGGATATGCACAGACTAACCTTTCAATGTAGGATGCTTCCAAGACCACAATGGCAATCTCGTGTCCCTCCAACGCTGATATGAGCGAATGCGGATTCGGCCCAGATGCGGTTACCATTACCTTCGGCCCATCGACTTTCAAGGCACTGGAGACTTTCGATCCTTTGTCGCTGGTGCTCGACTGCAATGTGAAAGGAACAACAGCCGTTACGTGCACAGAGACATATATCGGGCCAGCAGACGTCCTGAACGCGCAGACCGCCACGGATGCGGATGCGTTGACGGCAACCGACACTGATACGCAGATCATCACAACGACCAGCGTCACGGTCCTTTCGCAGTCGGAAATGTAAGTCTTATGTTCTGGGATATCTTGCTTATACTCACCGCAAAATAGTGTTTTCATGCCAGTGACCATCACCGCGTTCGCCGATTCTAGCGACAATACTAGTGCTGGCACCACTGGGGCAAGCGGAACTGAATCCACAGCTACGTCAACGGGATCGGGAACAAGTGGTACGGCGTCTAACAGCGCCAGCGGAAGTGCCAGTGCAACAAATGACAGCAACAGTGGCGCAAGCGTGGGAGCCACTCGCTGGGAGTTTGTTTCCGCGGTGGGCGCCGGGTTGATCGGGCTGACGATGATGTTATTGTAGAACAAAGGATGGGGTGGTTTGCGCGGATTTGTCCAAGCATAGCAAAGGAGCATGTGGAAAGTGATTCAACAATTGGGCCATCTGGGTGATCCTGGTGCAAGCTATGACGGCATACCTTTGGCTAATAGTGGGACTCTTGAGGCTCGGAGAAACACCATAAAATAATAAGATACCCAACAAGGACACAATCAACAGCAGATTCCATCTTTGATTTGCCTGCGCGGCTCGATCATCCGCGTCGCGATACGCAAATGGTGGCCACGTCCGGATCTCATGTCCGGGACAGAAGCGCACCATCGATGCGAGGATGACGTACACGATTACATGGCCGATAAGTCACCGCATTGTTGTCACCCTCGTCGTACCTCGAGGACAGGAGTTTTCCGTGCTCTTTGTTCCGTCCTTGTTCAACAGGTCAAGAAGAATGCGAGCTCCTAGAGCCACAAAGGATAAACCAGGAGTTGTCCCATGTCCGACTGAGTTTTTCTCCTTTAGCCTCTCCTCGTCTTTGGCTGCCACGAGGCTTTGGCTTTCGAGATCGAGGGTGAGACCAGCGATTCGTTGCAAGTTGACATAGCCGAGGGAGTCGTAGGATGGGACATGGACGTTTATGTAGGCAGGGCGATCAAAGGGGGGCAAATCGTCGATACTGAGCCTGTCAGCTCCTTGCTCGGGCTTACACAGGGTGTTGATTCGACGGATGACAGGGCCCAAGTGGCGCCCAGTAGCGAGAGGATCAGCCTGGCCAGATGGCACTTTGATGAATTCCCATGACCAGAAACGCACCCAGAAACTTGGGGGATCTCTGCCGATCTCCATGCCCGATCGTCGATGACATAGCCGGGAAGCGATCCATGGGCTGGGGGAGCCAGGGCAGCCTAACGAAGTGTCTAGGGGGCCCTAGAGAGGCTAGAGAGGCTAAAGAAGGTCAGAGAAGCGGAGGGGCATGAGGGGCCATTGGGAAGCGGCATCGATGCAGGCACAGATGCTCGATCAAGACACCCCAATCCGTAACCCGGGTAATTCGCTCTTCTGCAGCGGTGACATGCCCCATGCCCATGCCAACTACAAACAGTACCTAGATAGGTAGGAACCTAAATGTTAGGGAACCACACGAGCGAGACAGGGGGGAGGTGAGGTTTCTTTGTTTGAGGGGATTACCGCCTATTGCCATCACTTGGCCTGCAGTGGCTGCATGTGTCTGTATGTACAAACAGTGGCTCTGCACGGCCGTTTCTCTCCACCTGCGCTCTTTGTTTCCAGTCAGTCACCCAATGTGGCCATCACACGCCATCTCATCCATGCGTCCAACCTGTTTTTCCTTGCATCTTTTGGTCTGCCCCGCACTTGAGAAACACCTCAATCCCGCTCTTTTCCTTCACATGCCGTTCCAGGAAAACTGCGCCTCTCTTCGTGATTCCCATTTGCTCTCCTACAGTTGCCCATCCTCTCTCTCCTCTCTAGCCCTCAAGCCACCCCTCCTTCGTTTCCCTCCTGGAAGTTTATTCCTTTGGGCCCTACCAGGTTTTTCTAAACTTCAGATCAGCCACTCCACCCTTGCCGCGTCGCAGCCACTTGGGCCGCTTCCCAGCTGAAAGCAAACACCTCAGAAAGAATAAAAGCCACTTCTCAGCCCGCAGTTCCACCAGCTCACCGGGTCAAGCATCCGCCGCCACGACTAGGGCCATCGGTCGATCTCTCTCTTTTCTCCCTCTCACCATCTCGCTCCACAAGCCGCGGCCCACCTGTGTAGCTAGACAGCCCACCGCGTCCACCTACAGTCCTCAATACGTTCACGGCGAGCGAAAGCCTGCCTTGTGGTTTTCTCCGATCCATCCTCAGTTTCCAAGTCGAAATACCTGGCTTCAAATTCCAACCCCCGTTGATACCCACCGATTGCTGATCCTAAATAAAACTCGATCCCTTGCGAACCAAGCTACGCGCCCTACCTGTCTCTGGAAGCTTTTTCCTCTGCAAACTCCCCCCCTCTTCCCTCTGGAACATTCTTCAGCTTCAAGCCCCCTCCGCTTCCTACCAAAGCAATCATATATTCCTCCTCTGTGCCACCATTCTAGATACGTCCAAGGCAAACACAACCTCCATCCGACAAACAAGCGAACTAAAGGGATACACCTCTAGGTGCCAATCGGGTCTCATCCAAACGGAACCTGTGTACAAGCCACATTGTTCCTGGAGCATTGGAGCTCTAAAACCTTTCAAGAGTATTGCGCCTCATAGAGACAACAGTCTCCGACAGTCAACCATGGCAACCCTCGCGACTCACTCAGCCCTGTCGTCGGCTGGCGTTTCATCCGCCACCCCCAGCATCAGTGACTTGGATGGCTACACATTCCGTGACTACCAGTTTCCTTCCAGCTCCAACTTCGCACCCGTCCAACTTGAAGACGACGACTTCGGCTTTGATCCACCACAGAAGCCTCTGGCACTCAATGACTACCAAGTTTACAGTCCACCGAATGATTATCCCATGTCTCAATGGCCCGAGTTTGAGCGGGAAGATGACTTGAAGCCTTCGACAGAAACCCCGATCAATCTTGATGCCTACGAGATGGACAAGTTTATCACGTCGGTACTGCCAAACACCTCGACGGCAGTGGCAAGATATGGTCAAATGACTCCGCCACGGTCGAACTCGACTGACAGTACCGACTCGAAGGAGGAGAAATTGTCGCCCAAATCTCAAGCAGCAGACCCACAGCCACGAAGACGAGGAAAGGGCCGGCCTAAAGGTACAGAGACCGACCCCACGCCGTCGAAGACGACCACTGGGCGTAAGCGAAAGGCGACACGCAAAGCATCCACCACCATCGAACAAGGAGACTCGCCTGAGGAGCAGAAGAGAAAACAGTCGCTGGAGAAGAACAGACTGGCTGCGGCAAAGTGCCGGATCAACAAAAAAGAGAGGACGGAGCGGCTACAACGAGACTCGCAGGAGAAAGCCATCGAGAATGCCTACCTCAAGGATCAAGTGATGCGCATGAAGGATGAAATCCAACAGATGAACGCCATCCTTGTTGCACATGCCAATTGTGAAGGGTGCAAGTCCCCCGAGGAGATCCAAGCCCACCTCAACGCACTTGGCAACGACTTCTTCAGTCAACAACTCGCCCTCGCCAGTCAGCATTTTGGAGAATTTCCGCCGGTGAACTTTGGCAGTCTGCCCGTGATGCCCGACAACTTCTTTGCAGGGTCGACCGACGACGAAATGCTGCACCCGCCTCTACCAGAGTTCAACCGGTCTGCAGAGTTTGAGGTGCACACTCCGGCGCCCACCGACTGAGGAGAAAAAATCCAGGCGTCCACAGCCAATCATCATTGTTTTTAGTCCATGTACCACTTAGCGCGGAATCAGTTTGCTGCCTGGGGACCCCCGGCCCAGGCGAGCAGGTCCTTCTGGTCCTTCTCATCTTTGCCGGAACAGGGCGGCTTTCTATTCGATGATACCCCTCAGAGCAATTTTTGTGTCTGGCTTCTGCTACTTTGCGGAACACGCAGGACCACTCGGTCAATCAGACGTGCAGTCGTTGCTGTCAAAGACAGTTTAGCATGTCGCGGGGCGGGGTCAGAAATTCTCAGAATGCTGCCTCTACCCCGCTTCGTGTGGCGGTGCGGATTGGTGAGTGGCCGAATTGCTCACCTACTCGAAGCCATTTGGCGTTTTATCAACGCCACTTCAGCTGCGCTCGTCCAGGATGCATGGATGCCCAGGCAAGCTCCTTGATTTTTCTGGACTCGGGTTATGCAGCTCCGGAGTTTCTGTCGCTAGCGATTAGTTGACTGGGCTTCGCAACGAGTTGACGAGCATGGAATGGTTCAGCACAACTAGGTTTCATGGCTTGCACATGTAGTGCAGTTTACGCAAATATCTGGACGGGAGCGGGACAAGAGTCAAGGAGGCAGAGGCCACCGGAAGGGAATGGCAATTCTCCCACAATGTGGAGTTTCGCTGCGTCGCTGTACGTTTTTGTTGCTCACAGGTGCATTTGTATTTGTGCCGGGCCGTGCACCATGGTTAGGTTCCGAGGATATGCGACATGTAATGGATGGTAGCTATTAATTATTAGCAGCAGAGGAATAACTAGTACTCGGTATATCCGGCAACAATTGCGTACAAGTTTGTGGATGGCAATTTGTGTCTCTGTGCTGCAAAAGTATCAATAAAGTATAAAGCCCGATTAGGAAGTCTAGGGCCCCAGCTTGCCTAGGCTGCCCAGGTAATGTACAGTGCTGATCCGGTGGTGCCGGCATTGAATTCTGACGGAAAGTAAGGAATCTAAGGGAATCAAAGCTTCGTCAACAAGTATTGACAGGTTGAGCCAAACTGCACTCAACCTTGGCTGGCTCATTTATGCGGCAAGAAGCAAGACCATGCATTCTATGCCGTGGGATGGGGCAGAGTGCGCACGTACTGTCACTGCGAATCAGGCGCGCGGCATTTACCTGCCACGCAAGGCGGTACGTGATACGTGGTACGTGTATACTTGGTAAGCTTTTGATGGAACGAAAGCAAAGGTTCAGGCAGGCCAGGCAAGTAAGTCGAGGAAATTATTTTTATTTATTTGGAACACGAAAAACTTGCTCGGGTCTGTTTCCAAATCCTTTGTCCAACACAAATTCTTCCGTGGGGAAGGTTGTTGAGTATACCCGGTTGAGGAGAGGATCAGCCTGGTTGACTATGAATATAGATGGCTACAGATATGGCTCGCTATGTCCTTACTCATCCGTGTTGAATCGACACGAATGACAAATTTCTAGGAGTTTCGTGGTACAAGCATATACATAGGTAAGACGGCTGGTTGCTGACGGTGACCTATGCTCTGGCTCAACAACTTTCAAGGCATCCTCGTGACTTTTTTACGTATGTCCTGCGCCAGAACAACTACATAAATTCTCGGTATTGATGAGAACAGGTCGGTATACAGGTAGGGAGGTAGAACATACGCCACCTGGAGCCACCATCCGAGAGTTCCTGGATGAAGATCACCCACCTATCCACACGCCCATCCACACAACTTTCTATACCCTTCCCAAAATAGAGAGTATAGAGGCACGTAAGAGGATAGACAAGAAACCTTGACAGCTGATCCTGATCTGGACACGGATAATCCAGTCCATGATCGGACTTTTCCCGTTCCCCTTAGAGAGAGAGAGAGAGGGGGGGACGGGATGGAGGGAGGAGTGGAGAGGGCTTTGAGTTTATATTCCAAGTAAGAACTCGTCTCATTTGTATGTACGAGGTATACTTTATACGATCTGGGGATGTGTCCCATTTCAAGGACTCTATCGGCGATTGTCGAAATGATCGTCAGGTCTTGGGGGCGATGGAGTGGAGGGTTGGGGTTCCACAACCACAGTGCCACAGTGCCACACCACCACCACACACCACAAATTGTAAGAGAAAGAGAAAGTGAAAATAAATTGAAGAGCGGACTTCGATTTCCTGGTGTTCCTGGTGCGGACCCCTGAAGAGCTGAGCTGGGCTGAGCTGAGCTGACGTCAAGGGTTTATGGGGTATACTGTATACAAGGTAATCTACCTAGGCACGCTAGGTGTCCACATGCGGGGTGCGCGGGCGAGAGAATACAGGATGTGGTATACAGCATGCGAGGTACGGTATACAGCAGGTAGATGAGTGAGTGGGTAGGTGCCCAGGTGCCCAGGTAGGCAAGACATGGTGTGATGTGGTGCGATGGGTGGGCCAATGTCACAGTCTCTCCCTCACTCTCTCACACACACTCACACACACACAAACTTGGACGTAGAGAGAGTAAGTGATAGAGGGAGACTACAAGGTCACAAGGCCACAAGGCCACAAGGCTGACTACCACATACAACATGCAGCATAGAGCAAGTCTATAGGTGAGGGAAGAACACATCATTTCATTCATTCGTCCACATTCACTCGGACGAGCTCCCCTTTGGATCGTGGGGGATGAACAATAAATACATTCGACAAACGCCGTTCATGTGGTATATATATCTCTGATACAAATTTCGGCAAAGCAGGCTCAAGTTCCGTCTAGATCATTCGCGGCATCTCATCCTCAACCCCAAGCCATTTACTTTGACCGTCGATTGCGTCTGTCGACACCGGGAGATGCAGGAACGGACTCAGGCTGCATTGCCTGCGTGGCCGCCGTTGGTAGCCATGGGTTACCACTGGCCAGACTACCTTGCTGCTCCGAGAACCCCAGTTCTGCCGCTTCATTCACGTCCCCTCCCGTCTGGTTGAGCAGAAACTCGGCCCTGGCTCTGCTGATTCCCAGGGCTGCCAGTTGCTGGACCATCGCGGGGTCAGCGCGCGGGATTTGCTGACCCTGTCCACGTTCCATTCCGTTGCTAACAGTGTTTTGGAAAGGCGGCACGTCGGACTGGGCTGGCCGCATGTCAGAGCGTGGAACCGAGCCTGGCCCTGGCGCGGACAACACCGGTGGCGCAGGAGGTGCTCGAGTCGGTCGCGTCGGCATCGATCGATCCTCTCGAGACTCCGCGAACGGCAGTGAACTGGGCTCCAATTTGACGTCCTTCCTCCGGATCGGCGAGGCGGTTTGGTCCATCGAGTTGGACGCTCGGTGCGGCGGCGGCGTGGGTGGAAAGTCTTGGAAAAACGGGCTGCGAGCGTTATGGCCGGCAGCGTCGTGAGGCGGAAATCCGCCTGGAACATTAAAGGCGTCTGATGCATCCGCATGAGGACGGAAGGGCGCCTCAGTCTGCTCTGGTAGCGGTGCATTCGAGGGTTGGCTAGCTCTCACTGCTTGTGCCGGGACCTCTCTCCTCGACCGCGGCGGTGGGAATTGTGCCGCCGACACATCGTTCGGGTGAGGTTGCTTGGGTGTGACAGGGCTGTTTGGGGCAGCAGGCGCTGCGGCTGGAGCAGGCCAGAATGGATTCGAGGGAACAGGTCGTCGGCTGCTAGGGTTTTGACTTGAGTCCACGTTGCTTCGAGCCGTTTGTCTCTCGGGCGTTGCTACCGTCGCCTCCGATGCTGGTGCTGGACGAGAACTGCGTTTAGGCCTTTCGGGGATAGCTGGAGCTGGGACCTGTTCTTCTCTGCCGGATGCTTGCCGTTGCTGAGGCTTGGTAGGTTGGATATCTTTGATCAGGTCACAGGATTGAAGGTGGGTTTTCAGCGCCGCAGCTGAGGTCTCGATGGATGTCTTCCCTCTCTCAAGGCAGGCATAACACGAGTATGCAGCATGTCTATCGTGCAGCGAGGCACATGCCTGAACATGACAGCTCACAACCAGTGGCCAGTCCTTGTCGGTCGAGATGGACCCTAGGTTATCGGTGTCGGCGATGACGAGGTAACAATGTTTGCAGGTGAGGTTGCCATTGGGACGTTGGACCAGGATCGCCTCGAGGTCTGCTTGTGAGTCTTGTAGAAGACGTGCCCCTTCGCAGTATGTGATGTCCATGGGGCTGGAAATGGAGACCATGGTGAGTCTGTTGGCGAGATTGTGAAAGAAGCGGCGTGATGAGCGGTAGTCCTTTCAATGAGGTCGAACCACGGTAGGATACACCACTGAGCAACTGAGTGCAGCACCTGGATATTACAAGGGATTCGGTCAGTCAATCAGTCAGTTTCCCGATATTCTTGGCCAAGCAGACAATAGAGACTGGATGATGGGTGGCGATACATAACACAGGTGGCTCAAGGGCCCTGTGATGGGGTTTTCGATAACAGACAAGTACGTACCTATGCCTTGCTTCGCCTATTTTCTTCTGGAAACGAGTAGTTGGGGCGGATCGAGACTCGAGTGGATTTGGCGATCAGGCAGGGCGTCGTTGCTGCGCAGTTTGTACTATTGAAACTTTAGGTCGGGCTGTTTTGTTGTACCGAGTGTAAACAAGAGATGCGCCACGTTCAGCCTCCAGGACTCAGACCCTGATCAGATTGACGGATACAACACCGAGCCGGTCAATGATGAGATGGTTCTGTGTACCGAGTATGCAGATGGCCAAACGAGTCAAGGCAGACAGCATTCAACGGACCAGTCAACGCAGGGCCGGGGCGCATCCAACTCGACGAACTTTTCTTTCTCAGCATCACTTCAGCCTCTGCAGCCAGTGTTTTGTCCCAAACAAGGCACCGATCGAAAAGGCCCCGATCATTGAGAAACACATCGCTAGCCATCACCTCATCCTCTCTTCCTAGTCCTTCTGTCCTACCCCTCCTCCTGCGTCTGCCGTTGATTTGTTAGGCTGCAGCGTTTCGCTGTCGCCACTGGGCACCACATCCTCGTGTCCATCAGCCACAAGGCGCCAATCACGCCGCAGATCATCCCCCTTCTCGCCCCAATTCCGCCTTTTCACTGTAGCCTGTTCGGGAGACGGCCAGGTCGCTCTGTTATCGAAGCAACACACTAAGTGGCTTGCGTCTCTGTGTGTGTGTGAAAAGGTGGGATCGACATGGGGTTCGCCATGGGCCGCGCAAGATGGCGAATTCTGGCTCCCAGGGCGAGGCAACACAACAAACTGCAATGGCCATCAGCCCCCCTTGGCACATGCAAGATACCTGGAGCCGGTACGTGTGGCTTAGTCCCTTAGAAACGTGTGTTTATGTATGCACTGCATGTACCTCGTACTAGGCTGTCAGTGTGTAAACGGTTATTCTCCCACGGCTGGTCCATTCAGGCTCATCCCCAGCACTTGAGCCCTGTCTTTCTCTCCCTACAACTAGAAATCTTTCATTTTCATCTGCTATCTGTGCTATCTGTTTCAAGATCTATCGTGCTTCTTTACCATCGTCGACTCTCTTGTGCGCTCGAATGGCCTATCAGCAAGGCTTTGGTACGTCCGTGCCTGATCCAGTACAAACACCGACCGCAAATGGCTATGTCGACGTCTCGAATCCTTTCACCGATCGCGTGAAGAGTCTGCAGAGTCAGGAGGAAAGGCGGCTGTTTGACCTGGTCGACAAACTCAAGGACCTCGACGTAAACAGGGAACTCCAACTACCCCAGCTTGTCGTCTGTGGGAGCCAGTCGTCGGGCAAGAGCTCCGTCCTCGAGGCTATCAGTGGTCTTTCGTTTCCGAGAGGAGAGTTTACTTGTACCAAATTTGTCACTGAGTAGGTTTGTCTTCTGAAACCCCTGGTCCTCAAATGGTGTGGACGCAACGACCTTTTAGCTAACTGTGGCATTTCTTACCAGACTACGCTTTCGTCCAGGGAATGTCGAGTCAATCAATATTGAGATAGTCCCCGATACGGGACGGAATCCTGACGATCAGGCGCGCCTCCAGAATGCCCGGTTCAAATCCAGGAGACTGGCCGAGTTGGGTCAAATCATCAAGGAAGCCGAGAAATGGTTGCTGGGCGGGCGTGGAGGATTTGCCCGTGACGTGCTCAAGGTCGAGGTCGTGAGGCCTCATCAGCAGCCGCTGACTCTGATTGACACTCCGGGTCTGATAGCCTCGCACAACGAAGGCCGCGAGTATATCGACCTGGTACGCCGCATCGTCGATGACTGGATCAAGCAGCCACGGACCCTGATTCTGGCTGTGGTAGAGGCCAACCTCGACCCGCAGAAGCAGTCCGTGCTCACCATCGCCAAAGAGGTTGACCCCACTGGAGAGCGGACCTTTGGCATCATCACGAAGCCAGATCTCGTCGAGTCGCCTTCCGGCTTGGAGGATTTCTGGGTCAAGAAAGCCCAGAACGGCGCTGAGAGCATGGCCGAGTTCAACTTTGCCAAGGGCTGGCATGTCCTTAGAAATCGTGGCGTCCGCGAAACTGGCAACGAGACCTCGACGGCAGAGAGGGACGAGGCTGAACGCATGTTCTTTATGTCTCCCGAACGCAGATGGAGCCAGGTCGACCCAGCATATTGGGGGATTGAGTCACTGCTAGGCCGTCTGAGGAGCATCTACTATGACCACACCCGCAGACAACTCCCGATCATCCAGGACGACATCTTACACCGCCTCCAGAAAGCGATGAGAGATGTGGACGGGATTAACGAGAAGCTGGCAGATGCCGACGAGATCTGGACGAGGTTCTGTGAAGAGCGGACCGGTCTGGCTGTTCAGGCAAAGGGCTGCGTAGATGGCACTTACCTGGACGGTGCGGCCGACTGGAATGAAGCACCCGATTACTACCTGCGATCTCGTATTGAAGAGGACCATGACGAATTTGCACGTGAAGTGGAACTAAATGGCCACGGTCTGCGTCAGTCCAAATCGGCGCGGAGCCTCACCGAGGACAGAGATGGCTTCCGCACTTATGTCCAGCAAATGCTCGAATCGACCCGGGGCCGCGAGCTGAAGGACAGCTATGATCCCAATCGCCTGAACCTGCTCTTCCGCAAGCACTCGGAACCCTGGTACGGAATTGCCAGGATGCATCTGGACCACGCCCACCGACGATGCGTCGCCTTCGTCGAGCACATTGTCGAGAATGTGCTGCGCAAGGAGCTACCTGCACTGCCGACGCGTGTGTCGCAAGCCATGAAAGACCATTTGTACCAGGCGCTTGAAAAGCAGAAAAAGAAGGCCGAAGACGAGCTCAGAGCGATCGAACAGGATCGGAAACAGCCGGCACAGACGCAGAGCAAGCGGTTTGAGAAGCTGGCGCGGCAATTGAAAATCAACAAGAACTTTGCTTTGGTCAACCGGGTGGCGGAGGAGGAGTATGCGTACATGCCAAACGCGGCGTCGCCAGCGAGAACGGAGAGCGTCAACGAGAGGGAGAATATGCCACCTCCACCACCTACGCCTGGGAGCGCCACACGATTCACCCCGGCGCATGTAGATCGAGTTTTGGCCCAGGACAGCCGGGCCGAGTCAGCGGAGGAGATTGGGAAGAGGATGATCATTTACTACGAGGTGAGTAACCATTCTTTTGTGGCCACTAGTCGGACGGGGACAAAACGGATAAAACTGACTCTTTCATGAACAGATCTCTCGCGAAGTCTTTGTTGACAACGTCGTCGTCCAGGTCGTCGAGCGGCATCTTCTAAGGCCCCTCCACACGCTGTTCCAGGGCGACTTTGGTGTCGACAAGGACGTCTTCACGCGCGCCGTAGACGCCGAGCGAGACCAGAATTTGACTGCCAGGAGGAACACACTGAATGAGAGGATCAAGCGGTTGAAGACGTTTGCTGACCAGCTACGCGTGATTTGATCGATCGACCCCCTGTCAATCGTGCAAAGTTGGATTGTATTTGATCTGGACGTCTTCGGGCCTTGTTTATTTTGGAGACTTCCATTTGTTGTAGTAGCGGCATTATCAGGGCACTGGGACAATTATATACCTGGGTGAAGGAGAAAGAGAACATCTGAATATATTCATGCTGTGGTTCGTATCTTCATGCGTCTTGCCTCGTATGTCATTGTGGACGAGGCTCGGGCAGTTTATGGCCGAAGTTCGAGCCGAGGCTTGAATCCTCGCAAGTCAGAAAATCGAAACTTCCGCAGTCCGTATCAAGTCTTCCACATCATGTTCCACCAACATCTGTTTTAGTTCCCAGCGTGTCATTGAGCGTAAACATTATGCATCTGGTCTTGTCATTATTACAAGAATGATATCGGCGTCGTCTGCTGAATCGAAACACCCCAAGTGACGAGATATAAACCTCCGTCATATCATATCACGACTACCCTAGTGTCCTCCAGAGAACCCTCCATCGGTCATGGAATACCTCTCGACGCTGCAGTCGCCCGTGGACGACCTGAAGCCGTCCCTGTTCGAGCTGCTCTCGGAGCAACAGCTGTCGGCACTCCTCCCGCCCACAATCCGATACCTCCTCGCCCTCCTCACGCACCGGTACCCGCGGTACCTGCTGCGCGTGCTGAACAACTACGACGAGGTGTACGCGCTGCTGTCGCTCGCGGTCGAAAAGTACTACCTCGAGCACTTCGGCGGCAGCTTCACCGAGAACTTTTACGGCCTCAAGCGCGAGAAGGTCCTCAGCCTGCGCGGCGGCGAGGTGAAGAGGACCCAGATCGCCGTCCCCACCGAGGTCCGCGAGCGGCTGAAGCTCCAAGGCCGCGACGTTTGGAAGAATCTCGCCGTCTTGGTCGGCGTGCCTTATATCAAGCGCAAGTTGGACGAGAGCTATGATATCCACATCGCCCCGTCGGCGGGGTTACTGATCAGTGGCGGAGGAGGAGGGTTGGGAGGAGTTGAAGGGAGGCGGTATCTGGACCGGGACGAGCTACCGCCAAATGCTACGATAAAACAAAGGATCATGTGGTATTACAAGTGGTTTTTGCGGCATGTCTATCCGAGTCTGAATGCCGCCTACTATTTCAGCATCTTGGCCTTCAGCTTGGGATACCTATTTGACGGCACGAAATACTCCAGCCCATTCCTTTGGATGGTGGCCACACGGATGAGGAGGATGGGCGCGGCGGATCAGCAGGCTATTGATGCCGCCACAGAGGCTGCTGACAAGGCCATTGCCGCGAGTGCCGCCGGGAGACCGGGACAAGGGCTGAGTGGCCTCTTGAATCCGCGGACGCTGTATCCCCGGCTACTGTCAAGCTTGAGGATCCTCCTGCCCACGAGTATCTTCGCATTGAAATTCCTGGAATGGTGGCACGCCAGTGATTTCTCACGCCAGTTGACCCGCAAAGCCGCCGAAGGGTTGGAATTGCCGCCTCCCGTTGTCTCCGGGATGGAACTCGCTCGGAAGACCGCGCCGGAGCCACAAGGTCCTCTGCGCAGATTGACAACGAAGAACACCCCAGCCAAACGGACCCCGCCGGTCTCGAGCATCACTTTCCTTCCAATTTTTACAGTCCCGGCCCCACCATCCAGCGACCTGTGCCCTATCTGTCTACATCCGATTTCCACGGCGGCGGCATGCCAGACCGGCTACGTCTTCGACTACAAGTGCATATTCCAGTGGATCGAGGGGACGCATGAGCGACAGGAGGCGTTTATGAAGGGCGAGAAAATGAGCGAGTGGGAAGACGACGATGACGACGAGGAAGAGGGAGAGGATGCAAACCGACGGCCAGGCGATGAGTCCAAAAAGGCAGAGCGCAAGAGCCGTGAGGGAAGCTGGGAGAGCGGCCAGGGAAGATGTGCCGTCACCGGCAGACGAGTCCTCGGCGGCACAAGCGGGCTGCGCAGAGTCATGGTTTGAATGGTGTCCAGCGTCCTGGCCTGGATTGTCCAGAGCATGTGCAAAAGGAATGCCCAAAGGAAACTCCCATGGGGGATGTGTCGTCTTGTCCACGTGAAGAGGCAATTTGCGCCAGTCTGATCGATGTCCTGTCGGAACAAGGCATCGACTCGTAGCCTCTAAAAACGAAACGGACCCAAGCGCCTCGCCATCCAAGCCAACTCGATCGCAACAACCTCTCCTTCGACGACCCCTGTCTCGATCACGACACCGCTGGCTTTGTGGACACGGCAACCTCTTCGGCAACACAATTGACCTTGTCCAATGCGAGGTATGGAGGCAGGGCAGGCTCACGCCTCGGCTTGAGCACGAGGAGGAGGATGCTCTTCAGGCACCACACTCTCAGCACCTGTGTCTGCGTCATTCCAAGAGACTCAATCCCGCGGCTTTACTCGCACCCAGGCACTTGTCATGTCGATCCGGTCATACCTTACCTGGTCCACCGTTTTGGATGGCAACCTGCAGCTCACAAATGGTCACTCCGACGTCTCTCGTCTTTCATGGAGGCTGACGCATGAGAATCTGGATGGAATAGAGCGCATCCGCTACGTGAAGGGCAGGGTACTCTATGATAGAAGGGTCGGGGCTTCTGTTCTGGTAGCTATTGATTTTATGCTGCCGAGACTGAACACTGTTTCGAAGAGACCGTGATGGAGGGCCGTGGAGGAGCAGAAGCCGCTGGCTGAGCGTTGTGACGATCCAAAGACTTGCTGGAGATGGCCCTAAAGGGCGTCGAGGTATTAGACTCAGCAAAGGGCCACTTGGGGCTTCTAAACCACAGTATCAGGACATCTCTTGTTCGACCTATCCCGACGGACAAGGGCTGAGGGAGGCAGGAAAGGCCTCAACAGACAAGTCGAACTGATATACTCACTCCCTTCTTTGACTCTCGTCCTTTCCATCTGACGTCGGATTCAAAGCTAGAGCCCACGAAGCAAAGAGCCACTGATCTAATGGCTATTCCAAATGAACCATCAGATGGTAATAACTCGCAATAGAGTCTGTTTTCCATTGTCCAACCCATCTCCGCAATACCTCTTTAGGCCCGTCGTTTGTCGCCAACCACCACGAGCAAAGCACAGCAATGCGGCGGCGAAACGGCAACCCCGTCAATTTCCCCGCGTGTCTCAATGTAAAATCCAAGCTTTTCTGGTGGGCGCGGCACCCAGGGACGAGTGGGTGCCTTGGTCGCGGAGCGAGCCGTCCGTGTGCTTCTTCCTGCGTTCCCGGCTACATGGACTCAGTAATGATTCTTTTCTCACACAGAGCTGTGGGTGGACGTCCCAGTCGAGTTTATCCGGACTGCCCTTCGACGCTGAGGAAATTATCGTCGTCGAACCTTGCTAAAAGCCGAGTGGGAGGAACGAGAGCCATGTTGACGGCGAGAGAATGGGTGACGGCCCTGGAGCTCCTGGCCAAATATGGACATTCAGATTCAAGATCCGGAGCATAACTTGATTACAGGGCACGGATATGTGAGCATGCATAGCATTATGCCGAGTACATCGTATGTCTCAAAGGCATTTTACAAGGACACTATTGGATGAGGCTGAAATGGGCTGGTCAGTTGACCTAGACGAGCAACGCGGGGCAGTGTTTTTCAGCCTCATCACCGCATTGCTCTCTTCTCCCGCCTGCGCCTCTCTCCCATCTCTCCATCTTCGCTCTCTGTCATTCTCATTCAGTGTCGTTGTCTTTGTCAAGCGCAGACTTAATGACAGACCCGTTGTCCATTGCCACTGGAGTCGCGGGGCTGTTATCATTGGGGTTGCAAGTGACCGAATCTCTCTTCGAGTTCTACACTGCCTACAAGGGTCAAGATGCCGATGTGGCTCGCACTACCACAAAGGTCGAAGGCCTCCTGCTGATATTCCGGAGCCTCGAGGCAGCGCTGCGAGAGCGGATATTTCAGCCGAACGAGCAGGACATCGTCAAGAATATCGAGTCGTGCATTCAAACGTGTGAAGACGCTATTGGAGAACTACAAGACGAGTGCACGAAACTAAGCAGAAGTTCTCCTGGTGATATCAAGGGGTCCCTTAAAGTCGCAGGTCGACGAGTGACCTACCCATTTCGCCAAAGTACGCTACAGAAACTGGACGAAGACATTGGCGAGATACGGGATAATCTGTCACTGGCACTGGACGTGCTCCAGCTCAAGGATCAAAAGAAGGCCCAAGACGACATCGCCGACCTCAAACTGCTCCTCAGGCATGTGAGTGCATCACAGCTCTCAACGTCAGTCCGCGAGTGGCTCAAAGCCCCGGATGCGAGTGTCAACCACAATGCTGCGTGCGCGAAGCGCCACCCAGGCACCGGCATGTGGTTCATCAATGGATCATTCTTTACCACATGGCTGAGGCAGGATGGATCTTTCCTCTGGCTGAATGGTCCGGCGGGATGTGGCAAGTCGCTGTTATGCGCCTCTGCCATTCAACATACCTTTCGTCAGAAGCACTCGATGGTGAATGTGGGCATTGCTTTTTTCTACTTCACTTTTAGCGACGATTCTAAGCAAGACGAGTCTGCAATGCTACGGGCTCTCCTCTTCCAGCTCTCCGGTCAGCTTTCCAACGGTCCAGAACTCCTCGACCGCATACGGACTTCGTCCACGGTTGCAACCCCTCCGACAAACTCTTTACTCGAGCACCTCCGAGATCTGATACGAAGATTTCATCATGTTTATATCTTGCTGGACGCTCTGGACGAGTGTCCCCGGTACGCTCAACGGGACCGGGTCTTGAATGCGTTGCAGGAGATGAGAAAGTGGTCACTGCCAGGATTGCACCTTCTAGTCACTAGCCGAGACGAACCAGACATTCGCGATGCACTGAACCCGGATCAAAACCAAATGCTGATCATGAAGAATGCCGGAATTGACCAAGATATCAGCGATTTTATCTCGAGCCAACTTGACGTCGATCCGCAACTCCGAAGGTGGCAGCAGCATCATGGACGAATCAAAAGTGCGCTCACTGATCGGGCTCAGGGCGTGTAAGTGACTCGCTTTCTGTGACAATATCAGCTTCCAGTTAACAGACTTGGTTAGATTCCGGTGGGTCGAATGCCAGTTTGAGTCTCTCAGGCGATGTCCTGGTAGTGAAGACCACCTCGATCGCTGCCTCCGCTCCTTACCACGAGGTTTGGATGCGACATACGAGCGAATGCTGTGTAACATCGATGCAGACTGCGTGGAGGACGCCCGGCGAATTCTAACCCTACTATGCTTCTCAACCCGGCCTCTAGAAATGCCAGAGCTTATTGATGGAATTGCTGTCGACCTCAATGAGCCTGCAGGGCTGAATCGTCGACGTCGGCTACATGATGCAGACGACATTCGCACTATTTGCCCGGGCCTGATCGAGATAAGACTCGAGGAGGTTCATCGGCCATCCAGGGACCGGCGATACAACAATGTCCGAGCGACACCAATTGTTCGCCTGGCTCACTTCTCTGTTCAGGAGTACCTGGAATCTGATCGGATTACGAAGCAAAAGGCAGCGACTTTTGCATTGCAGAGTGGTCCTGCCAACGCAGAGATTGCACAGATTTACCTGGTGTACCTCTTGGAGCCCGGACTGTCGCTGAATTTGGCGGATACCACGAGGTTTCCCTTATCTCTTTTAGCTGCTCAGTGTTGGTGCGACCACTACAGAAACGCTGGAAATACGATGTCCTCCTTGAACGGCCTGATATTGCGCTTGTTTCGCCAACCAGACACTCTCCGCACCTGGATGAGGTTGAATAAGGCAAACGGAGTACGTCCCATGTCGATCTGGGATGATGAGTTTGTGCATGAGCCACTGTCCCCAGCTCTACCAATTCTCTATGCCTCGTTTTTCGGGCTTGATGGAGTTCTACTAGAGCTACTGGCTCTTGAAGAGACGACTAAAGACAGGCGAGATCTGATAAATAGCTTGATTGGACCCCGGCCGCTTTTTGCCTTGGGTGTGGCAGCAGAGAATGGTCATGAAAAGCTGGTGCGGTTGCTCCTCGATGCAGGCGCGGATGTAAGTGCTGGACGCCACAGGGCATTGAGGATAGCATCAGAAAAGGGCCACAAGAGCGTGGTCAGAATGCTCCTCGATATTGACCCGCCTAGAGGAGGGCTAGATGATGCACTCCGAGGAGCAATAGGCATGACTCGAAATGGGGTGCACAAAGACATTACGAAGATGCTCCTAGAGGCTGGGGCAGATCCGAATGGCTGGGTGGATGGGTTTGAGACTCTGCTAGGGCGGGCGTCAGAACTAGGCGACAACGAAGCGGTTCAAATACTGCTCAACGCTGGGGCAGATGCCAATGCCGTTGGACGCGACGGTGATGAGTCTGCGCTATGGGTTGCGGTGCGAGCGGGCCATGAGGATGTGGTCAAGTCGCTCTTGAGTGCTGGCGCAGAAGTCAATGCTGTATCTTGTGACGGTACTGCATTACACGAAGCAGCGGAGAGTGGTCGCTCTACGGAAGTACTACAGATACTGTTGAGCGCTGGAGCAGATGTCAATGCCGTGAGCCTCGGCCGTGGTACCCCTCTACAGGTGGCATCAAGAGCCGGCCATGGGGAGGTGGTTAAGGTCCTGTTGGCTGCTCGCGCAGAAGTCAATGCTGTATCTTGTGACAGTACTGCATTACACGAAGCCGCAAGGAGTGGCTCCACGGAAGTGGTAGAGATACTGTTGAAAGCTGGAGCAGAAATCAATGCCGTGAGCCGCGTACTTGGTACTCCTCTCCAGAGGGCATCGAGACTCGGCCGTTGGGAGGTGGTGGAGGTCCTGTTGAATGCTGGCGCTATTGACAAATGGGGGAAAGCTCGACAAGCCCTCGAAAGGAGAATCCCGATCTCGATCATGCTGGGGTTGTCATTCGAGAATTTGAGAAGGAAGAACGTGCACGGTGTGTAATGGGAGTGAACTGCTCGCAGGTACTGGAGTGTGACTGTTTTGACGCGCTTTTCCTTCTGAATCGACACTATCTTGTATAATCGAGACACCATTTCATCAGTTCACGAGTACAACAGGGACTCGAACAACAAAACTTGGTCTCCACAACTGTTCCACTCCTGCCAGTTTATGGCATGTAGAGATCCGACAGCCGCCACGGGCAGTCGTGCAAGGCAAAGAGCTTTGGACGAGGCGGACGAACCCACGCGGCAGGGAGGCGATACCCGAGGACAGTGAGGACCGCATTGACCGCGAAGAGGGGGATTGAGAGGATGCGCTGGGCATAGTACGTCGGGATGGACCAGAGGACGAGCAGCACAAAGCCGGGAGTGATGGCGGTCGATTTCCACAGGTTCACGCGAGCCAGGACGCCGTCGAGCAACGCGGGATTGGCGCCAGGCCCGCGTCGGCGATACCACACGGCCCAGTGTGGGTAGAACCACCACTTTATCAGCAGGCCGTCGTGGAGCACGAAGAACCCGGCCGTTGACGCCGCCCAGATCATCACCAGCGGCAGCAGCGGCAACGATAGCAGCAGTGGTGGAGGCGAGGACGTCGGGCAGCATAGCTGGACAGCCATGAGCAGGACCGTCGCCATGTGTAGGTTGGCCAGCAGCACGCAGGCCGCGGGCAGTCTCGGCTCGCAACCGATGCGGCGTGCCACGCTCTCCAGGAACGCGTTGTAGTCGACCAGCGTGTGCAGATCCGGGCTGAGGGAGTAGTACGCGCGCGAGGCGGTGGCGTCTCGCTGGGCCCGAGCAGCGTAATCGGGCGGCAGGTCTCTCTCGCCCCGAAGCAGCTGTGCGATGTATCGACTCAGCATCTCGGCCATGACGGGTACGCCGCCCTGGTGCGGTCGAGCATAGCCCACGAAGAAGAGACAGTGGCCCAGACCCTCGGGGAAGCAGTGCAGATACCACCCGCGAGGGTTGGGCGACAGGCTCTGGGTTCCTGGCAGACGGATCCAAGGGAACTCGAGGCGGAAGCCGGTGCAGAGAACCACGGCGTCGAACTCGCGCTGCTGCATCGTCGATGTGCCGTCGACAACAGCACAAGAGTGAAACTCACAGCTGCGACCGCGGGTCGAGACGGTCGGCGCCACCAGCACCTCAATCTTGCCGGCTTGCAGCGCCTCGCACATGCGCTGGTTCTTGGTGACATAGGTGGCTTGGTCGTTCCGTAGAAGGGCACTCGCGGTGCTGGCCAGCGACATGTGTGAGAGGGTGCGGTTCAGCACGGGCGTGCACCAGAGCAGCCTGCGGAAGACGCCGTACGCAAACACGTTCTGTGCGGCGCTCATGCGGTTGGTCGTGGCGGCCTCGAGGAAGCTGTTGGCGGGGAAATCGACCGTCATGTTTGCGGCCACCTGTTCCATCTCGTCCTTCTTGTTGAGGTAGCGAGGGCCGACGCAGACAGATCGTCGAAGCCACACCGTGACATGAGGCGACAGTTCTCCCAGCTCGGCGGACACGTCGGCACCGCTTTCTCCGCCGCCCACCACCAAGACTTTCATCTTCTTCGCCGCCACCTCTTGCTTGAAGGCTTCATCGTACTGCGACGAATGGATCATGCGGCCTGTGAACCCTGACAGACTCGCGGGTGGTGTATTGGGGAGCCCATTCGACCCGGTGGCGACGATGAGGGCGTCGGCCTGCACACGCAGAGTGAATTGCTCTGAGTCCGTCAAACTTTGAATCTGGACCTCCAACGACCACACCCCGTCCTCTCCCAAGGTGGCGCTGCGCACTTCAGCGTGGTATCTGATATGCCGGTCGAGGTCGAAGTGGCGGGCATACTGGTCGAGGTAGGATAGGTATTCTTGGGCCGTGGAATAATGCAGCCTCGCCAGGTCGGGGAAGTCGGAGAAGGCCATGGCCCAGTTGCTGATGGTGAGGTGCAGGTTCGGGTATGCCGTTGCACTGGCAAACACGCCGCCCAGTCGTCCCGACCGCTCAAACAGGACCGCCTCGTGTCCGCTCTCGACCATCTCTTTGAGGGCCACGAGGCCGCAGGGGCCTGCGCCCACAATCACCACACGTACCATTGCGCACGACAGGAGCTGAGAGTGGTTGAAACGGTGGGAAAATACAGAATAGAGAAAGGCCGTTTGAAGAAAGAAAGAAAGAGACGAGAAAAGGGGTGAGAAAGGGGCAAATGGTAGAATGAACCCGGAGGGATGATCCTGACCTCGCATTTCTTTTGGTCGGAGAGGCGATATCGAAACACCGGTTTCAGGTCCTACCCTACCCTACCCTACCCTACCCTACCTCGATGACCGTGTGATGCGACACTCGATCCCGTCGTTCACGTAACCCCAAAACGCCTTGAAGAAGGCGAGAAGCCAATGAGCTGCAAAAGGCAGCAGAACACACACAACGGTGCTAGCGTCACGATGGCCTTGAGAATCATGATGTTATCGGAGCGCCGTCATAGCCGACTACCCAGGCATCCAGGTCACATGGATTTCTGGCCTGGTTCGACCGCAATCGGTCATTGTCTGCTAGCTTTGGTTGGCGACTCCCTGGGACGTCCTCTCGGTCCAGAAGGTTTCACCGCTCTTCCTGGAGCTGACGACAAGGGCGATGTCGTTCACGACCAGAGTTCATTTCCTCGACAATGCAGACAAATAGACGGTGGATCTTCTGCGAGCGCACATGCTGGAGACGAGACGAGGCGAAACTAGACGAGACGAAACGAGACGCACAGGTTGAATTGGATGATGCCGTGCATGGTTCAAAGCTTCGGGGACCCTCTTTTCTTTGGCTCTTGTGGAGACAAGCGAAGTTTACTCGGCATGTATATTCCTGCGAGCCGATATTGGGTAGGCATTTTGACCGACATGGCCTTTTCGACTCGACCATGTTTCCATCAGCTCTACGGAGCATTCGTAACTCTGGAGAGAGAAACCCACGTTTGATGTCGACCGCCCCTCTCTCCACATATATAGCCCCAGCAGCTAATAGTCAGCAGCCAGCAGCGCCAATGGCGCGCCTTGATCGGCCTTACTCGTATGTATGAGTGGGGGGACTCGGGGAATGGGGCGTCGCGGGCTAGTTTGCCAGTTGCCGGGATGCGTAGGTGCCTGGATCACCACGCGTGGTCGACAGGCGCGGCTTTTATATCTTCTCTACCTTGTACATCGTACCTTGTACCTTGTACGTGTACGGAGGTGGTAGACATTTCCGAGAATGGACATGTACTCGGCGAGTCGGTATGTGATTGTTACCCGATCGGGACGAGGCTGTGGCTTTTTCTCCACCCACGATGCATAGGACATAACACACACTACACACTACACAATACGCAAAGATTCGCAATCCATCTATTCAGGGATATAGTCTGGTAAATGCGTCATCGTAGTGCTTTACATAGACTGTCCCTGTTTACTTGCTTACTAAGGTATAAACGAGTATAGCTCGCCCTGGGTACCTCGTCCCCACGGTTACTCGCCCAGCTAGCCACTCAGTCCGTCAAACCAGCTACTCTGTCAGTCGATTACTTATCTAGCCCACTCAGTCAACTCCCTATCCAACCACTAGCCCCGATGCGGCTATCAAAAAGTCATCCAGTAGTTATTGAGTCGTCCATCGTGACTCGATACTCGTCACTGGTTGATCATCAGCATTCCCCGATCCGGCAATCAAAAGTCCCTCGGTATTGGATCCTGGGTCGCCCCGTCGTGGGTCGTCGGTGGTCGTCAGCTTACAGGAGATTTGCCGAGCTCGAGTACATCATTGAAGGAATGTGGAATGGAGGAGCCTCGCCTGATCTTCTGCCTTGTGGGGTGGAGTGGAGTATAGTGCAGTGGGTGGCGATACGGGTTTGCGGGTATACGGCTATACGGCGAGACGGGTCCTTGGACGTGGGTAACGGTACACGGAGTGCGAGCACGCGAGCACGCGACCACACGAGCACTTTTAACTCGTAGATACCTGTACATCCCTGCACGAGGTACATGAAGCACCTGCTGTTAATGGCTAGTGTGTAGTGTATAATGGCCAAGGCAAGCTGGGTAGCGTGTGAAGTGGTATACGAGTAATTGCGCTTGTCGACGGAGCTACTTCTCTACAAAGTACGCCCTTGTTGTACTCGCATGCTATCATACTATCATACTATACTATACTATGCTGTACTGTACGTAAATAACTCGTAAGTAGGTACCTGGGCAAGTCCCCTTGAGGAAGGTGTTCCCGCACTCTAATAAGACCATCCAGTAGGTGCCTATCTACCCAGCATCGAGCATGCATGCTCGTCCTCGGTCCTCGATCCTCGGATATTCGTATCTTCCCCATCTGGATTCCGGTCCAGAACCCAGGGCGGAGTCTGCATGGCATTCGCATTGCGTGTCTGGACCAGTGTCCACTCGTGCGCGTGACTCGAGTAGTAGGTATGTATTTTCTAGGTATGCAAGGCGTTCACTCAAAACGAGTACCAGGCACAGGGCCCCAGGCACCAGGCACCAGGCACCAGGTGTAGAAGTGTCTAGGTGTCGGTGTCGGTGTTAGTCAAGTGCTCCCCGCCTCCAAACTTGCATGCCTACACTCCTCCCTGGTATATTCGCGCGAGCGCCGTGGCCCGTAGTGACGTTTCCGTGCGAAAAGGTCTCTGCTGAGACCGGCGGGCCGGTCAGTCAGTCAGTCGCACTCTACCGCCCTCTGCCGTCATATACATGATATCACTGGGTAGGTAGGTAGGTACATAGGTAGCATCGGATCACCCGTGTTTCATGCCAGAGCGATACTCGTCCCAACTGGTGTACTTGAAACATGTCCCCCCTCAATCCTGGCAAGTCTGCTGCGCAGCTCCGCGCGGTGTTGGCACTCCTCGCCACCGCGGTGGAGAATCTCGCGTGTGAATGGGAATCGTCGTCTTCAGGCAATGGAGTTGTCGATGCCAGTATCGAGACTGCCGTCCCCGATACCAGCACCGGATCGCATGCCGAGCACGACGCCGTCAAGACCATCCTCGCCGCGCTGGGCTCGATAGAGAGCCTCGTGCTCGACCCGCACACACGTCTGCTCAACCTGTCCATGTCGTACCTCATCGCGCGAGCGTTGCATGTCGTCGCGGATCATCGCGTGGCCGAGTTGCTCGCCCTGAGCCACAACGAGCCTGAGGCCCGGGGAGTCAGTGCCGAAGACCTCGCGAGGACGACCGGCCTTGAGCAAGGGAAGTTATGTATGTATCCCTCCCCCCCCGGGCCTTGCGCCTCTGTCTACCCCCGACAGAGAAGGACAAATCTATTGACGACAAAGGACTCGCTGAACAAAAGTACATCCACAGGCCGAGTCATGCGAACATTGACGTCGCACCATGTCTTTGAAGAGGTCGAGGATGGGCGGTTCGCCAACAACCGCATCTCCCACGCACTTGTTGAAGACGCGGCGTTTCAAGCAAATATCCTCATCAAGTAAGTCCTCTCAGTTTCACTCTTTGCTCGTAGCTACGTAGACCGTAAAAGAGGGGGGATGACAAGGAGTTCAAAAGGGAGGTCAATTGGTAAGGCATCAGGGCGACTAGGAGGGCCATCCCGGGTATGCACGGACCTAGACCCCGTTCCTGATCGTTCTTTTAATATAGGGGCCAGCTCCAGTACGCCGCCAGCGAGTATCTGCCGCAAGTCCTGGCGAACCCTGCGACTCGGAATAGCTACGACCCGCGGAAAACGGCGTTTCAGCAGGCCGTCGGCACGAAACTGTCCCTGTTCGACTGGATGAATGAAACGGTGCTTGAGTCGGAGGTGGATTGGCGGCCGCGGAGTCGGCAGAGGCATCCCCTCGAAGACGACGAGGAGGGACAGGGGGACGGTGATGGACAGGACGGACCGTCCAGACCGCACTTATCCGGCCAGAAGATGGTGCCCCGTCCGGAAAAGAATCTCTTCAACCTCGCAATCAGCGGCCAAAGCAAAGGCACTGAAAAGTATTGCGTGTTGGACTTCCCCTGGCAGGATCTGCCGAATGGCGCGACGGTCGTGGATGTTGGTGGCGGGATTGGTAGGTTTCTCATTTATTTTCACCGTCCTGTGCGCGGGTGTTTTAGGTGTGTATCTTGGTGGCTGATGGAGGCGGACAGGTTCATTCTGCATGCAACTCCACGCGCACCACGCCCATCTCAACCTCGTCGTCCAAGATAAGCCACATGTGATTCAGCAAGGCCTTGCGCTTTGGAAAACCAAACATCACTCTGCCCTTGCCGAAGGGAGAGTCCACCTAACGCCGCATGACTTTTTTGAGAAGAACCCCGTGGTGGGCGCCGAGATCTACTGGTTGAGATATATCATGTAAGTACAAAGCGCCGAGGACTTTCTCACTCTGTGCCAATTTCCTCGTTCTTGCAGCTGATACATATACTTATTTCGTACGTATGCACCCTCAGCCACGACTGGGCCGATGACGACGCAATCGCGATCCTCTCGCGAGTGGCTGACTCCATGACTCCAACCTCTCGTGTGTTGATTGCCGAGACACTGATGCGCACCACGGTCCCCACGGACAAATTCAGGCCAGCCCCGACCCCGTTGCTGGCTAATTACGGCGTGGCCATGGCGCCCGCGCACATGATGGACCTGAACATGATGATGATGACGAACGGGCGGGAGAGGACGCCGGCCGAATTTGACAGGATCGTGCAGGCGGCTGGGATGGTGGTGGACAGAGTCTGGGATTGTCGCGGGCCCTTGAGTATTGTTGACTGTCGTCTGGCTTGACGCATTTGCATTGCAAAGGGCCGCATTGCTTTTGATGGAGAACATGAAAAGGTTCGGCCCGGAACGATTACTTGGCAATGACGACACTCTGTGATATATCATTGGTCCGTGTTCCAGCGCCAAGAGGACCAATCAGGGTTTGCGCTTGGCAACACTGAGTCTGAGAATCTGAGACAACTCCCCTTGTCCCCCCTTGCTCTCTTCTATAACTCTACCAGCTCCATCGTCCGCCAGGCCTGCGACCATTTCTGCGTGCACCTGTCGAGTGCTCTCTACCGAGTCTATCAAAGACAACTCGAGACTGTCGAGATCCCCAGCGAAGCGAGAATCGACGTAACATTGCCTTCCATTCACCAAATGTCCGTGGTTCAGGACAAGAAGGAATGTGTGCGTGGTTCGACGTCTACTTAGCATGATCGTATCTCAAGTCATAGCGGCCGTGTGGGCTGCCTTGGCTCGTGAGAAGATTGTATTTTGCGTTGTCGAAGAAGTTGCGTTGAATTACTACAATGTGCCTCGGATTCTCAATGTGAGTCTTGTGTGACAGAAACAAAAGAAGCCTGACTTATTATACTAGACCCTGGGTATTTGTGTCCCGCATTCGCAGCTAGATGCTGCCACCAGACTGATCAATGCTCACACCGATGTTTTCGTACGCACAGCATGGACCGATCAACACCCTGACTGGAAGAAGCCATATCCTCGCTTTGAAGCATTTATTGAAGAAGACTACCTGACTCTTGTCATCTTTCCTGACACGCATTTCTACCTTCAGCCGCTGAAGCGTTCAATAGTTGACCGCTCTGCATATGGTACAGCTCGTCCTTTCCTTAGCAACGAGTTCAACTTCTCCACCGATATCTCCGAGCTATCCAGGATCCCTGTCCCTCGTCTGTCATCGCTCTTGCAGGGACTGCTGAGGAGGTTTTGTGAAACGCAAGACATCTACTGTGCTGTCTGCGTGGAGCAACTTGTTGATGGAATGGTGTTAAGTGAAGCCTGGTGCAACACGCATCTCGACCAGGGTCGAGAAGAAGAGCTGAAATACGTTCTCGGCGTGATAGGAACCAGGCCACAACGTCAAAATCTATTTTTGGAGAGCGATTATCTCTGTCAAGATGAACGAGAATTGATGAAGATCCCAGGTACTCAAGAGCCGCTTCACGACCGGGAAAAAAGCAGCCGAAATGGTCGATCTTGGAAATCAGCTTTTCAACGGGCTTGCTTATTCGACCTCGCCCTTTTCCGAAGCACAATATCTCGCCTGGCACCCCATAAACACTCGGTATCATTTCAATACATGTCAGATCTTCATCTGGAGAGCCAGCAAACTTACGACTTTGAGATCCCTCGAGTGTCGCCGTATTTAGTCCTGGCAGGCGATATTGGCCGTCTCAAGGACTATGGCAAATACCTGGAGTTTCTCAGCGTACAATGTCACCGGTTTTGGCGGGTTTTTATCGTCCTTGGAAACCACGAATTCTATGGCATCCTTAGACAGGAAGGGCTCGAAGCGGCCCGGTCGTTGGAGCAAGAGCCATGTCTAGGGGGCAAACTGACGGTTTTGAACAGAACCATGTTCCACCTGAATCGAAGAATAACCATCCTCGGATGCACGTTGCACACCTCTATACCAAGCGAGTCCGAGTTGTGGGTCAGAATGAAAGTTGCGGATTTCAGCCACATCGGCGACTGGACTGTGGAAAGCCACAATGCAGAACACTACCGAGATACGGAATGGCTCAGAACATGCGTACAGGACGTTGCGCAAGCGAATCCGGAAAGCCAGCTACTTGTTGTGACGCACCATGCTCCAGCCCTCAAAAATACATGCGACCCGAAGTATGTGTCCAACCCTTGGAATTGTGCGTTTTGTTCCGATGTCCTCACTTCCCAGGTTCCTCGTTGGCCCGGCGCCAGAAGCATTCGATGCTGGATATTCGGTCACACACACTGGTCCACCCAGTTTGTGTATCGTGACACCACCGTCTGCAGCAATCAACGAGGGGTCCCGCAAGTCCCGCAAGTCCCGCATCAGCTGAAGGCGCAAAATGAGATCTGGCCGAAGAGACTTTTGTCCCGTCGCTGGAGACAGAGTCAAAGGGAATTCCTGGTGACAAGGTCGGTCGACGTATAAGCCATACGCTAGCCACTATTCCAACAAGGCCTTTTGACAAAGGAAAGGAGGAGGATGCATGGAGGTGATCTCGAGGCTTCCTGCTTGTTCGACTGCCTCTTTGACATCGATACCAAGATTGCTAAACACCTTGGACAACGAAGGGTACCTCTTGATCGCCTTGCCAACGTCCTGAACACTGAGCTCATGCACGTGCTCTCGGAGATTCGACTCGAAATGAGCGTGCAAGTACTCGATGTCGCTGCAGTCGGAGACTTTGGACCGGTTTGCTGCGGCGTTGACCTTTCCCTTGAAAATGTACACGATTTCCAACACGCGCATTGAGTAACCTCGAACCGGGACTTCTCGAATTGCAATGGTCTGCATCATGGACTTGATGGCCTCGGTGCCCACCGAAGCTTTGGTGGTTGCTTATCGTCCTTAGTCGGTGACATGGGACGACTTTGGAAACTCCAAGCTTACCGGGAAACATCTCCACCAGGACATTTTCCGTCTTGTCTCCTACGAGAAAAGCGATGTAGTCTTCTCTCTGACCAGGAATTCGATGCCAACCGGCCTTATCCGAGAAAATGCGGGCGATGTCGTCCTTTTCGGCGCCCACGAGGCAGTCAATGTCCTTTGTGCCACGATCGTAACCAATCGCATTGATGGCCCAGCCCCCGAAACACCCATATCCGATCCCGTTCTCTGTCAAGACTTTATCCAGGTCGACGGCAGCCTGATGGAGCCTCATTTCTTTCGCCATGATTCTATTTTCTCCAAAAGATCCAAGTTAGCCCAGCTCAGAACATTTCAGGATGGAACAGAGTCTCTCCTTTTACATAACGACGACCGCCCTGCACTCTCTAATGGATATGCAATGCTCACGGGCCTGGAGGAGTTGGTCATTTGGGGGGTGGGGGCTTGCTTGTAGCATGGAGTACGAGAAAGTAAAATACGTGTCAAAAGCTGTGCAACACACCCACATCCGCAAAGGCATGCAAGGACGGGTACAACGCATGTATATGTTGATGCCACGGTCTTATTCGCCGACTGCCTGGTCGTACATCATGACGGTTTCACAGCCATGCGTGTGTGTTACCTCTGCGGAAAATTCTGTGTCGCCCTGCATGCAGGTTCTGCTGCCCAACCGTGGCGATGCCGTACGGAGCTGTCTGTCTGTGTGTCTGTCTGTCTATCTGGTGGGCCCGATGAGGCTGAAAATGCCCCCTTTAGCTCAGTGAGGGTTGCGTTGGTCCAGCCCCATTCAGTCGTATGACTGAGTTGACGTCTCCAAGCCCTCCTCGAAGCAGATTCTTCGTCGAGCAAGACCAATTGATGCCCTCTCCTCGACGCCCCCTTTATGTCCATCACGTATGGCGTTTTCCCCACCGAAATCCGGTCATCGGCACGGCTTCTACCTTGGTCAAAGTCGTACGTAGCCACGCAGCCTGACTGACGAGACGGAAAGGTAACTTTGATAGTAATGATGATAATGATAATATATCGCGAGGTGACGTTAACGCGGACGGGAGAGAGAGCGTGAGTGTAGGCAGGGGTCAGGAAATATCTTGGCCGTAGAATGATGGGTGGCTAGTCATGCTATGCTGTGGTAAAGAAATATACCGAGCGGGTGGTCGCCGCTCACCAGACTGACTCGACTCTGACTCAATAATGACTCGTGCTCGTCTGGGGTGAGGACGGTCAAGGCCCAAGGGTGGCGCGGTGGGTGAGGTTTCAGGGGGAGGAACCTACAAAGGGAGATGGGGACGGAGATATATTAGAGACTGTTTCATGATTTCGGAAGAGATCAACAGTCGGCAAAGGGGTCGGATAAAAGGGAGCCAGGGCTGCCGCTGGGGTTTCCCTCCCGTCTACCAGATTGCCGAGAGTAGACTGTGCGCGCGAGCACAGTAGGTAGGTACAGTGAGGACCTCGAGTCACGGAGATAGCTGTTTCAAAGAAGACATCCCGGCCATGTCATTGTCATTGTCATGATCATGATCATGATCGCGAGTCTAGCCCAGCCTAGCATAGCATAGCCTACCCCACAAGCTCCATCCAGTTCAACCCCCCAAGTCCACAGCCTCCCCCCTCTTCAGCGGACCAAAACACTTCTTCCACAACTCATTCTCCTCGCCCAAAAAGTAGTGCAGGTCCACCTCGTGCATGCCCGCCTCGTCGTCCCCCCGCATCCCCTCCAGCTGGGCAATCACGTTGCCGAGACCGAACGCCTTGCCGACGCTCTGCGTCGTGCCGGCCTCGAGCATGACGTGCACGACGTGCACGTGCAGGTGGTAGTACGTGGGCTGGTAGTGCAGGTAGCACTTGATCTCGTCGGCGTCAATAAGCTCGGCGGGGTCCTGACCCCGACGCGGCGGGAAGACGTTGGCGATGACGGCCGCGACGATCTGTTCGCGCATGGCCTTGAGCCAGGGGACGTGCTTCCGTCTCAGGTCGCGCAGAGACCAGATGTCCCGTCGCTGCACGAGCGCGAGCAGGTGCATGCCCTCGACGGATTTGCGGTCCCAGTTCAGGTCCGGCAGCAGGAGGAAGCCCGTGTTGGCGGCAGAGTTCCAGTCGACTCGGGCGATGACGTCTTCTTGCTCCGTGCGGCCCTCGAGGATGTTGAATACCCAGTCGAGTCGGCCGGCGGCGCGTTGGCTGGCTATGTATGGCCTTATGTGCGTGGCGTAGATGTGCGGTGTTTCTGTGACCATGCGCACACGCTGCGCCGAGTATTTCCGTATATGCTGTGGCGAGCACGGATAGATCATGTTGAGTTTGAAGTCTGGGATGATCGGGGGGGACGAGGTCGTAGATGGTGACGTTGACGAGGCGCGGTTGGAAAACGAGGAGGAATCGACTGACCGATTCGCCATGTACCACCTGTAAATATCGTTGGCGCCCAGGTTTGTGGTGTTGATGAGAGATTTCAGGAGGGATGACACGAGCTCCGGCTCCGTGGGGAACGCCGCCCGTTCAAGCGTGATGAGCGCCGGCCGGCCGGCGATGCTGCCGAGCAGAGAGATCCGTCGTCCATTCTGGTCTGGCCCGAGATCTCGGTCAGAGCGGATGTGCGCGAGTAGAATGCAAAGAACATGTCAAGGATTGAGCAAATCAATAGTGCATCCGACTCAGATGCCGGCTCGCCGACGAAACTGGTCGCATCTCTCTCTCTCTCTCTCTCTCACCTTGGTTGAGAACCCTCTCGAGCTGGAACTGAGGCACCAGCGCCTCGGCCTCGGCCTTGGTTTCCGCCTGCGGCGTGGACATGACACATTACCTGGAGAGTGATCTCGATACCGGCACTCCGGAGCTACAGCTCATGGACTCGTCCCTTGACGAGTAGGCGCTCGAAGCTTAGTATCTGATCTAATCTGATCTGAACCGACTTTGGTATCTTCGAGAGACGCAGACTGCCACTTCAAGCCTTGAACCGTAACGACTAGGGATACGAAGGTAAGTTGATGGTAGAAGATGTCGCGGTCAAGCAAGACATTGCTCCAAATGTTTCGCTGTTTGATATTTGCACAAACCAGGCAACTGTGTTACCTTCCGAGTTCGTCCAAGATGAAAAAGGCCCGGCGGTGTGATGCCAAGCAACGACCTCGCAAGGCGCAGCCTGACGATGACGTCGCTGCAAGGCTGATTTTTTGGCTTTCTTGGCAAGGGATGGAGTTGCGAGGCTGAGAATAATTTACAGACATTTGGCATTTGTGATTCGGTGATGTCTCGATATGGGAAAGGCGAGATGTTGCTGGAGCGAGACAATAAGGTGGGCCAATGTCACGCAATATTGCCCTCAACTACAAGGTACACTACTTTCATTCAACTACAGTCATTCTCTTGTCCGGATCTAATGCTTTTCCGTCCATTACCTTCTATAGATGAAAGACATTTTGTCCCAGGCTTGCTCGGCTGCCTTACATCATACCGAACATCTCTCACATTCCTCCTGGAGAGGTGCTGACATCTTTCAACGCCTGCCCACCACCTCGTGCTACAAACGAACCGGAAATTTCCTCCTGATTCTCCCACCGTACCTAAGAGCAGATTAGCGAAGGCGATCGTGGTGTTTCCAGAAGTGTTCTACCTGTAAAACGCCAATGGAATGGGAACCATGGCCAGGGCCACGAACCCTAACAGGGTATTCCCCCAGCCCAAGCCTAGGTTCTGGTAGAGCGGTGGCGCCGCCAGGGGCAAGAAAGCTGCAAAGAGCGAGCGCATGACGGTCGGGGCGGCAATGGCAGAGGCCGCATGCATGGGGAAGGCGTCGACCATGTAGGTCTGGAAGGGGAGGAAGATGCCGAACATGCCAATGCCGAAGGGCACGGTGCCAGCAATGGCCGAGAACCTGATCAGAGAGGTGAATCATCGTTGCACATTTCCCCCCCTTCGGTGGAACGTACCAGTGGACCCGTTTGTCTGTTACCCAGCCATACCAGATCAGAGATATCGGCAGCATGATCCCACAATACGTTGTCGTGGAGAGTCGCATTTCAGCTGAACATGGTCAGCCTGGCATCAGGAAGTGTAGAGCGGCGATGGACCTTACGTTCAAACACGCCGTTGTTTTCCTTCATGAGCTTCACGACTTGTGCGTCGTTGTACTTGATCAGAGCAAACAATGCCGCCTAGACAGTGGCGCCGTCAGGAAAATGCCTCGATAGAGGGTCAAGAGGGCAAGACACACAAATGTTCCAAAACCAACTGTGTACACTGTTAGGTTCCAGCTCGTGACTGTTGGGTATGGAAAATCAAGCTGCAAACTCACGTCCAAGATAAGAGAGGCCGGTGAGCTGAAGGGACCAGCCATAAGATTCTTGAAATACAGTCGGAAGGGTGGTGAACATGAGGTCTGCAGCACGGTGAGTCAAGAAGCAAGCGATGTGTCAATGACAGCAGAGTTTGAAGCCACTCACATAACAAGCCATAGGCAGTGGCAACATAGATGCTAATGAACAGGACAATCGGGGATTTGACCAGGAGCTAAACTCAACCATCAGCCAGCATCGGATTGACCAACTCGACACGACTTAACTTCAACGGCCTAATCAGGCTGACTTTCAACAGCTCGTGTGCGCTCATGCGGTGTTGAACAGCCGACACCAGCTCCGGTCGACCCAGCGTCTTCCTCAGCTTTCGGACCTTTCGCTCCAGGAGGACGACAGCGTTGGATTCGCGCATGAAGAGGGTGAGGACTGCCGAGGTAGATCCGGCACAAAGCACCAGGATCCAGTATGCCTGCATCGGTTGTCAATTGAACGTGCCCGCCAGCCTTTTTAGCAAGAGACTAGGGAGCATACCCATCGCCAGGTGAGATACTCGGTGATGAACCCTCCGCAAATTGGTCCCACTGCGAGATCGGCATCAGTATCTATCTACGCGCAGAATCTGGCAGAGATTGCTTCGTACCGATAGGACCAAGAGATTGGCTCCCGGCAATGATGGCCGAGCCAAAAGCTCGTCTCTCCACGGGATAGAGATCGCCCACCACGGCCGGCGAGATGGTGATGATGGCCGATCCGCCCAGTCCAGCCAGGAAACGCATGACGATGAGACTCGCCATGTCGGGCGCGAAACCACATCCCAAGAGCCATGCCACAAGCATCCAGGAAGATATCATGACCACAGGATATCGACCGTAGATTTCCGAGAGAGGTGCCAGGAACAGGGGGCCTACAGCGTACCCGAGGACGTAGATGGTGATCATGAGCGATCCGAGCACTCGAGACGACTCGTGTAGGTCTTTCATTGTACTTTCTATACTCGGAGCGCATAGTGAGGAAGCCATGGGACTGCAGACACCGGTAAGCAACCTTCTTTGTCCAATCTCGAAGTCGACACTCTTTCCGTCTCGAGTAACACACCTGATAGTCGCCATGGTGGCCACCTGGACCATCAAGAAGCCCCTTTTCTTCCGTTTCCAATTCCTGCAAACTTCAGGTCAACACTCCATCCCCCACCCCCCTGTTTAGCGGTATAGGGCGGCTCACTTGGGGTTAGCAGGATCGTCCACCGCATCCCAGCCGACAATGTCTCTCTCCAAATCCATCAACGGTATCGAGTTGTGTGATGAAGGTGTCCCTGCCACGGGAACCTCGACGGCCTTCTCTGGCAATTCGAAGGGGCCATCCGGGGCGGCGACACCGAGAGCGTGGACATCTTGGGGATCGTGACATTCGGCCTGAGAGACGTCTGGCTGGCCTTCCGCCTTGGTCATTCTCATTCTGAGTGGTGTCTCGACACCAGCAACCCACACAGACCTTCGTATTTCTTCTTGGGGAGAAAGTCATTCTTAACCCGCCCACCGAGTCATGCAGTGTTTTTTTCCCATCTGGCGCCATCCTGTCTTGGGTTTGATGTATCGATCAAAGAAACGCAGAGTCAGTGTTCCCTTTTCCCCCCATCGGCGGGTTTCCTCGGTATTTACTGACCGTCGTGATTGGTAGAGACGATGACACTTGCAACTTAAGCCTCGGTTGGAAGTGTCGAGTCTCCAATTATGGACATTTTGGACATTTCGAAACATGTCGCAATAATAGACACTCAAGACCGGAGTTGATTCTCCGCAGGCCGATTGGTCCTGCAGTGCCGCTTCAGCCGTTCGTGCTGGCTTTTTGACTGCAATGAGCGTTTGCTTCAAAGTCCGAGACCGAAGTGATGCAATTCGATAAGCAAGAAGAGGAAATATGGCGCGAAGGGCTGCAAAGAGCAGGAAAGCAGCAGACGACGTTTCACGCTGAGGCTCGAAGAGCTAGCTGAATTAAAGAGATGTATCATTGCAGCCAGATACCCCAGTGTCCCAGGAATGATGACAGCACTCTGTTGATGACCCATTGGGGAAAACAAGGGAAGCGGATCCATAGAGACTTGAGTACTTGGTCACCTTGAAGAAACGTCCAACTGAGTTTTCTTACCCATGGTCCAGGGGATAGTGAGAGTCCGACTCCTGGGGGGGGGAAAGGAAAGCGGTCAGCATCTTGCATCTGCATATGTCCTCATTTGCGGCAGGTATAAAGCCAACTCACCTGCAGCCTCTTGCAAGTCTTAATGGTCGACATTCCGAGCAGACTTGAGTCCCAGAAAATAGGCAGACACAGGTAGAGTATGTGGACAGCGATCAAGATACTTGAGGTTCGCTAGCTACGGGACAGGAGCCGAGGACGCGTTGTGTGCTTGTAAAATAGCTATATACCATGGTCTCTGCTATTATCGCGCGCTCCAACAGCTACATCATCAAAATCCGCTTTCGCAGAAGCTGCTCTTCGCCCAAAGCTCGATCGAGGACCATCACCTCGACCAAGGCGTCAATGACTTCCTTGCTCTCCGCGTCGGTCGCGACTTCCTTCTTCAGGTCACATGTGGGACGAAACTCACCAATCTTGTATCGAGTGTCCAGTTTGGCGGTAAAGTCGATCAAGGGATACGCCGACAATGGGGGAGTGCTGGACTTCCAGAGGCAGCGCCAGAACAAAACCACCCAGAGAAAGGCAACCACGGTCGTTTGGAGGACAAGGTAGACGAGAAAGGCCGCTTGGTTGAGTACGATCTTGTCGAGAGGGTTGGACAGGGAAGCCGAGGTGTGGAACTCGGGCGGAAGTGATTCTGCCGTTGAATCCCCTTTGATGCTGAACTGCCAGATCGGGAATGCGAGGATGCTCTCCAGCGACGGATACGTGATGATGGACCACTCATCATAGTTTGCCCCTGGTGCCGCATTTGAGAACAAGAAAATCAGGGACGACGCTGGTGGCAGCCCCTGTGCGGTCGAGTTCAGAAGCCAATCCAGCGCTGAGCCCAGCGGGCCGACGTCGACCTCGTGCACTGCCGGCTTTCCGACATCAGCAATAGAGAGGATGCTGTTATTCCCCCTGGAACAAGCTGTCGAAGTGCTGAGACCGTACACCGTCAGGGTAGTAGTGAGACTGAATGGAACACGAGACGTAATACAACTTCCCTCACGAACCTCGGAGCATAAAAACAAACCTAGCCACAGATCGAGACCAGATTAGCACACGAGAGGGATCTGAGTGCGAGGTTTTTGTCACACCCACCAGCAATAGTTGACTCAGGGTGCAGCTTGCTCTTTGCCAAACACACCATCAAACCATATCGGACCCCGTTCTCATGGTAAACGGTGCAGTCCTGGGGGAAAAATGTGTCACCGATATCCAGACCGCGCATAAAGTCCAATTGTATCGCAGGTGATACGCCAATATTGACGACAGCGTCAAGTGGTGCATCCCTTGGGAAGGGAGGTTGCAAGGACCACAGTGCGCCGGGAAAGATGTACGAGTCGCAATGTCCGGAGCATGCCACGGGGGGTGACCTGACGGAGAATTGGGTGTTTGTGACAAAGTTGTATGAGTAGGCCAGGACCTGATATGTGATGGTCCCATGAAAAGCACCTATCATCTGCCTCGCCAATGATCCGTTAAACAGCCCCACGCCAGCCGTAGCACTGAATGTGTAGTAAGGATCGTAGACTGTCGCGACTTTGGTTTTGACTAGACAAGTCGACGTGAGCGAAATGACAGTGGGAGATATGCCGAGGATGACAAACTGAATAAGACGATTCCAGCGACCCAAGAACTTGCCATGAGAATGAGCCTGTTCGGCGTCAGGGGTGACGGGCTTCCTAGAGGACTGTACTGACCTCACCACCGCCCACGCTCGATCCCAATCTTTCCATCTTCCCCTCCGGATTACTTGGTACATACCAGGAAAGCCGGTAGTGGGGGAAATGCTTAGAAAGCTCAGAAGGCGCAGTCCATCTCTTCGACTGCACAAGGTCCACTGGATGACTTCGAGGGTATAGTTGAGGAGAAACGAGGTTGAGGCAGAGGTCAAGCTTTGCAAGATTCTCAAAACGGCGATTGCTGAGCTGAACCTCTTCACGACCAGAGAGATCGAGGTGGCCGAAGTCGAGTATGCGCCGAACAGAGCGGTCATGGTGAAGAATGCTGTCGTGACAGCTGTCAGGACAAAGTGGAAGAATTTGTCCTTGACAGCTGTTGAAGGCATGGCCGCGGTCCAACGTGCTTGTGGAATGAAGTACAGAGACTTGTCCGTCACCAACTGTTTGTGATGCTAGCGATTGAGACGTGCGAGCAGTGGTCCGTCGGATATCATGTTTGGTTTTGAAGGAGGAGGGAACCTCCTGGCCTAGTCCCCGGCATCAGCGGTTTACATGTGGTCTTCGACACAAACGTCCACGTGGCAACGAGTTCTGCATGTCTCAGGAGATAAATGCATGATGGCTTCTTCTTGATGTCCAGTTCTGCCTTCAGTCGTACAAGGCCGAGAATCATCTTTCGATTTGTGCATTCGATTGTGACCAACTCGGTACCCAGCGCAAGCGAATACGACCTTTCGCCTTGATCGATTGGCTGGGGGTTTTGGGGAGTTGGTGGTGTGAGGAGCGAGAGAGGCGACATAGTAAGGCTGAAGCTGAGGTCCATCGTGAATGAAAGCAATTCTCGACCTCTGTGCGGCAAATCGACGTGAGAGAAAGGTATAAGACCATCCGACATGTGCTCCCATCTGTGCAAACCCTCAGAGATATCGAGCTCTCAACCTCACCTTGACCAATATGTTCGATATGCTGTCTTTCGGTGTCGTATCTCTTGCGACCATCGTATCTTGTGCCAGTGCAAGCGCTGTTCCGACTTGTTCAACGGCCACGGCCACGGCCACGATTGCCTCAACCGGTTTATCAGGTTGGCCTCCCTTGTACGCAACCATGGCTGAATCCTCTCTGTTCCTCCGATCTGTCGACGACTTGGAAAATGCATGTTTGTGCGAATTCGATTGTCCATCCGATCAATACTGCGCATATGACAATAAGAATCTGGCTATTGCCTGCTGCGCGGTGGATAGCGATGGGGAATTCGTTTCCGATTGTGCCATCCCAACCAAATGTGTGGATCAGGCTGAAAGCAGTTTGTCTTGTGCCACGACTGGATGTTCCAGCAAAACGGCCGTCTGGTAGAATCTTCCCCTCCAAAGTCTTCCTACTGTCCATATACTAACAGATCAATCCTAACGACATTAGTGGCGAAGATCAGGACTATCCGAAATGTATGACGTACAAAATTCAACACAACCAAGTCAACTATACCACGTTTCGCTGCGGTCAGTTCGACACCGTGACCACAGCACACTTTGCCACGACCTATTCCTCGACTATCGTCAACCCTGTCGTGGTATCCACTGGAACTATCACAGAAATTTCTGTTGTCACCATGGTTGGATGTGCTTAACCAACAACAATCTTGAATCGTGTGGATAGGGGCCCGGGCCCAGCAACGCCGAGTCGTTATATCTGTATGCAATAGGTCATTGACAATTTTTGGAGAAAAAGCTCTGGGCATGTAGGACTGTAACAATCATCAACCAAGTCCTCAAGAGTCTCATCTGAATGGCCACGGTGGTGTCATGCAAGGGAAATCCGAACAAGGCAAGCACGCTAAGGTGAAGAAGGCGGCACCACCCCAGCTTTTTGGCGGAGTCATTGAAAATTACACCGATTGTTGGGGTCCGGACGGAATAATGTGTAGCATTTACGGGCGGAAAACCCCCCCTTCTCAGGGAGGGCACAATTAGTCCGGCCTATCAGAACCAAAAGTTTCCAGCGGATCATCTTCGACACACCAGGAAGGTAGGTAGGTCAGAGAATTGACTTGGTACTCGTTCATTCACCGTCAAATGATCTCAGAGGTGTTGGAGGAGTCAGGAGGACATTTGTTGCTGAGGCTTGAAGTTCTGTGCCCACCGTCCGTGCCACCTTAACTATCTTCGTTCTTGTGTCTTTCAAGACTATAGATCATATAGATCAGATTGGAAAGAAACATTCGGCTTTCTCCAGCGTACAAACTGAACCGCAGGTCATCTTATTTCAGCACAGTGATAACATAACCTTGCAAGACCGAGACGTGGAAATCGGAATAGCGAGCGAGCCAACAGACAACCAGAGAAATGGGGGCACCGCTCTTTTTCGTCATTGCCCGCGTGGTGAGCAGAGACGGGGCGTTGGAAAAGGTGAGTAAACAATCTTCTCACACACATACTCACACACACATTCCGCCGCAACCCCGGTCCCTTTCTCTCCCAGATATCCCCAAGGCGAGGGGGGGGAACGTACTAAAAGTCTGTCATTTCTCATCGCCAGTGGCGCGAAGTTCTCGCCGGCCTGTGCAAAGTCTCCAAAACGGAGCGGTACTCGAATTCCTACTACTGGGGCCACGACCTGGACGGCGAGACCGACACCCTCTGGGGCCTCGAGGGCTACTACCACCCGACGGGGTTCTTCCTCGACCACGTCTCCAGCGACGAGTTCAAGGCCGAGATGCTCAAGGTCGACGACGCCAAGCTGCTCCGCACCGTCCAGGGGGTCGGCAGCCCGGACTACGATCTTCGTTACTACGACCTGTTCGGCGGGTTTTTGACGCGAAAGGACGACCCCGACCGCGACCGGCAGGACAGTTTCGTCTGTGTCGTGCATTTCTCGGCCGTGGAGGGCAGCAGGAAACAGCTCTTGGGTGTCGCGACCGATTGTGCCGATCTGGTCGAGGCCGAGGCCGGGAATGGGGTTGCTCCCTGTGACGCGGTCCAGAGTTTCGCCGTCCTCAAAGAAGTCAATGATTTGAGTCTGGTCAGTCTCTATATCAGGTACGTTGCGTTACGCCAGTTCCATTCAGAGTCCGGACCGTACACTTGCCACACCATACCATGTCACGCCACAGCACCCAGTATGGGACAGGATATGATAAGAGAGGATGCTAACAAGAGTCTTCTAGGACCCGGTCAAAGGAGGCGTGGGAAGCGTTCGAAGCCTCCGACACCGTCCAGCGGCTGTTGGAGCACGTCAAGCCGATCACGACAAAGACGGAGAAGCACCGTTCACAGGCATTCATCGGCCATATCAACCAGGACTGTTTGACTCGCGCTCTATAGATGACATGGTTACTTCAGACCTAGAGTCTTAGATTCCTAGAGTATTTTGGATATAGACAGTTAAAAAACCATCTGGGATAAACCAGCTAGCCAGATGTGGGAATCCAGTCTGAAGATCTTGAGAGCGTGCCCAGTGCTTTTATCTCATGCCCCATCTACTTTCAGCCATTGAAAGAGTTGTCTAAGACCGACGGCATGGTCAATCGATCCATCTCCAACAGGCCCAACTCATCCAGACCTGTAGAATCCACAAGCAGAGTACCCGCCGTCGACGGTCCAGCGTGCTAGAATTGCCCATCTTTGTCAGTCCTTTCGGGAACGTTTCTTGATAATAGGAGGGAGGAAGCGATGTGAAAAGCGGAAATGAATGAAAAAAGACTCACCGCCCGTCACGTACGATGCATCGTCACTCAGCAGAAACACCAGGACCTTGGCCACTTCGTCCGCTTGGCCCATTCGGCCCAGCAGGGTGCCGGCGCTGAGGAGGTCGGAGTCAAACAGGCCTTTTTTCTCGCCGTCGCGGAAGATCTTGGTGTCGATTGGACCTCTGAAAGCGGATTATTAGCGAATCCACACACAGAGAGAGAGGGGGGGGGGAGATTGACGTACGGTAACAAGGCGTTGACGCGGACCCCCAGCTTCCCGTACTCTGCGGCCGTCGACTCTGTCAGCCCTACGACGCCGAATTTGCTCGACGCGTACGCCGCATTGCGCGCCAGACCGCGCAGGCCTGACGTGCTGGACACGTTGACGATGGCGCCACCCGGCCGCGAGATCTCTCGGAGTTGGGCCCGCATGCAGTTCATCACGCCGGTCAGGTTCACCGAGATCATTCGTTCCCAGTCTTTTTGGACCTGGAGGAGTTAGGACATTCGTGCATGAGGTGGGTACCCTAGGTGACATGACATGACAGGACAGGACAGGACAGGACTGGGTGATGGTGATGGTGATGGTGGTGGTGATGGTGGTGGTTGGTCAAATCTTACAAGCGCCTCTGTAATCTGGCCCTCGCCGCCCGCGATGCCAGCGACATTGGCCGCTCCGTCTAACCGGCCATGATCCCGAACGACGTCGCGAATCCACTCATCAACCTCGTCGGTATTGGCCACGTCGACCTTTTTTACCGTCACTTTCGTCGCATACCGGCTGCCTTGTAGAGAAAAGCCCAAATCAGCGTGGCACACGCATGCACACATGCCTATATATGAGGGGAAAGGCTCACGCCGACGTCTCAATGGTGAGGGTGAGGGTGAGGGTGAGGGTGCGTACATTGCTGCCTTGTTTCCTCCAACATGGCCTCATTCACGTCACTGATTGCGACGCCTTGAGCGCCCAGCTCTGATAACCTCACAGCCGTGGCTCTGCCGATGCCCGAGCCAGCACCGGTTATGGCAAATACCTTGCCTTGCATGTCGGGCATTCTGTCGCTGTCGACTCTCGACGTTTAGTAGAAATGTGCTTTGAAGTATGGGACGGATGAGGAAAGGGACAGGGTATGATGCGATGTGTCTTCTGACCGATGGTTCTCCGTCGTGATGAAATATCGACAGCGCCTTTTGGTATAAGTCGCCGGCATAAATCACAAAATCCAATCTACACCATTATTTGGGATGCCCCCGGCAATGTTATGACACGGTGTGATTCGAATATGTTTCGTACCTAAAAACACACAGCTAAAAGTTACCGCGGCGGGGCACCGGACTATCTTCAGGGGGAATACAGTACATGGCACCGTCCAACCCCGGATACTCCATCCTTGGCCATGGCAAGAGTATACAAGCGCGGACGGCACATCGTCAGCCTGTGGCACTCTTTTTAAATTGAATGTCAACTTTCGCCTCATCAATTTTTATCGAGATCAGCACTTGCCCTAATTCTGGATAGAAGGTTGTCGAACTGTGAGGCGTTGACGAGTGGCATACATACCCAAAAAGCTTGAATAGCCATCCACCAACTTCACAAACCCTGCAAATCGAGTTGGAATACGGCTCGCATCGACGCTGGTTTATCATGGCGCAAAAGACGTTGCAGGGCAAAGTGGCCCTCGTCACCGGCTCGAGCAGCGGCATGGGTCGAGGAATTGCCCTTGGCCTTGCGAACCAGGGCGTCGCCGTCATCTGCTGCGATCTCAAGCCAGAGGCCAACCCGGAGGGATTCGAAAAGGACCTGCAGACGACCACGGTCGATGTGATTCTCGCGCAAGGCGGACAAGCCGTGTTTTTCAAAGTGGACATTTCCGTCATGGCGGACATTGAAAAAGCCTTCAGCGAGGGTATAGCGGTACGCAATGTCCCCTTTGCGGTCGCCTTGTACATGATATATTCAAAAACTAACTCGCGGATCCTCGTAGAAATTCGGACGTCTAGATATCGTCGTCAACTGCGCAGGCTACTGGGCACCATTCCGGAAATTCGCCGTCGAGGACGATGACCTGTGGCAAAAGATGGCCAACGTCAACTTGCTGGGCACTTCAAAGTGCAACCGCTTGGCGATCCAGCAGTTTCTGAAGCAGGAAGTCGATGAGGAATGGGGGAGCCGGGGTAAGATCGTCAATGTCTCGTCCTGCGCCGGCAGCATCGCCTTTCCGTATGAGGTGGCGTACTCGGCGACAAAGGCGGCCATCAACCACATGACCCGCGCCGGGGCACTAGACCATGCCCAGGACTCGATCAACATCAACTGTATAGCCCCAGGCGTCGTGGCTACCGGTATGGCCCGCAAAAACTTCGAGGATGGAGACATTATCAAGCACATGAAGAAGGCCACTCCCTGGCCTCGGCTGGGCACGGTCGAGGATATCGCAGGCACAGCTTTATTCCTGTGTAGTAAACAATCCTCGTGGCTCACTGGCCAGGTTTTTGCGGTGGACGGCGGTATGACCCTTGGTGTGCCGCCTTGATCTGGTCGTTCATTTGTAGTCTGAGCTGTTTGGCCAGATGGATTGATTATGGCAGTATCGGGAATTTCTGGCGCTTTCCCACGTCATGCGTACCTCCAGGCTCTGAAGATGGACCAAGTATGTCTCTTAGTAAATTGCCGCGAAAATCTCTTCACAGTGGCTCAATCACGTAGTTCACTATACTTCTCCACGATTTCAAACGACAGGAGTTTCTGACATGGACCTTGTCCTATTCACCACGGTCCACAAAGCGATCACCACCAACCACATCCACATCAAACACTTGTTTTCCTCTGACGGTTGAGCGGGAGTAATATGAATGGTCTCTCGTCAAGATAGACTGGAGATGCCAAACACCAACCAGAAGAGATCTCGGACTGAAAATGGGAGAAACTCAAATACTGCTTGAAGCTTGACCCAGGTAAGTGAAGTGAGGGACGCGCTTCATCAAACTCATCACGGCGTCTGCGAGACGTGTCGTGCTGGCTGATGACAAGACTCCAGGCGATCGAAGTTTGTGGGTTTCACCTAGCTTTGGTAGTGTACAATCCAGGCGAGGAGAATGGTCGTCTCATCCGAGCAAAGGTTGTGTAGCGTCCATATGTCAGTCTTCAGGCAGGCGATCCTTTGGAGCATTGGTCCGCTGGGATCAACAAGGTGCCCGTGTACCATTCATACCAAGGTGAAGACGTACTGTGACCCGGGTACCACGACTGGTGCCATACCAAGGTTCCTCCAGCTTGTCATGGTTTGTATTTGCGGGAGTGAGACATCTCTGATTGATACTGGCGACGCGTAGGCTCGAAACAGCGTAGCCACTCACAAGGCGGCCGCGAACAACTACATTCGAACAAGGCGTGGAGATCATCAGGGTCGTTCGTTGATTGCTGTATCTCAGCAGCTCAGCTTTAAAGGCGTCTGGAAACTCTTGGCAACTGTGGATACTCGTTCACGTACTAGTCCCGACCGGGCAGTATATCTTTCAGCAATCAAAGATGCCGTCGCTTACCGACCCAAGCGCACAGGATACAACTTCCTCGTACAAATACGCAACACCGTGCCAGCCTCGTCAAAGAGCGAGTACGAGTACCGAGTAATGTTACAGCCAGCTTGCCACTTTAACGCCTTCGCTTCCACATGCACACACAGACACCACGCCCTGGCCACAACCCGCCCAGGTCATTTCTTGGCTCAGACACCATGTCTCGATTGAGTAAAAGATCGGTAGAATCTGCCTGCGGACGCCACCCCGACTGCATGGCCGTTGCTGGTGGTGCCGAATGTGCGCTAGTTCAATTCGTTTCGAGGTCCGTAGTGAGGGCAGGCAGGCTCAGGTACTCTCAACGCCTTTGCCCCCCGCCAAAGGACGCGAAGGTGGTCATTGAGATCGAAGAACTCTGTATAGATCGATCTTCAACAGGGGTGCAGAGACCGGTTTCAGCCTAAGTCATCGCGATGACTGGTGGCTATTTGGTCTATAGGCTACTCGTCCGGTTGAGCACGGACTGAGGGTAGAAATACCGAATCAAGCACCATAAAAGATTGAGAGATCTGCATCTTCGAAGCAGGGACCTTCTTCGCCCATGGTTGACACGCGCCCTAGTAAGGCGACATAAGCCGTCCATCTTCACCACATGGCAGACCTCAACTCCCTGGATGTGGGAGAGCTCCTGGAATTCGATCAGATATGCGTCTCTGACGCCTCTGGCTGGGACGACGTAGGTCTCTTCTTTACTCTCTGGCGAACGGCCCCGGCTGACTGATTATTTCTTCTCAGAACTCTGTCACAGCGTCGCCCCTTTCCTTCGACACATATGGCTTGAACCCCTCGACACCACTCGAACCCCCTGATCAGAGCGAAGCATGCTCAATACCCGTAGCCCCGCGAGACCGGGCCATCCGCGATATGCATATTGTTGTGGTGGACCAGTATGGCAGGGAATGCGAAGTGGTTCAGACTCGGGGCGAGGTATGTGTACTTGACGGACGCGACAAGGTGTGCCGCTGACAAAGTCACCAAGCGGCGACGTGCACAGAATCGAAAAGCCCAACGAGCGTATCGAGCACGCAAGGAAGCTCAGCTGAAGGCTGCATCGTCAACATTGGCTGCCAACAATTCACAACTCCGGACTTTAACCCATCATAACCGCGACCTTCTCGAAATCATTCAGCGGCTCAAGGCCACGGTTGTTCAGCTAGAGGCGGAGAACCAGATCCTAAAAGAACTGTATAGCCACAGTGCGAATGGAACGCATGATCAGGCAGCGTCAATGCTCGAGAGTCCGTGTTTCACGTCCCCTGTTCCCTCAAGTATGTATTGGCATACATCAGAGAGATCGGGTACGCCATGATCATGGGACACATGTAGCATGCGATGGGCGGGTTAATCATGGAGGCGCTGTCGGCAAAAAGGATACGCGGTAACAATAACGCGTATCATTCCTTGAAGAGCATCTTTTCTCTCTCGTTGCAACTGTGCAAGACCGAGGAAGTTGGCTGTGGATAACCGAGAAGGATGAAACTTCAGAATGGCCTGGAGCACATCGACCGGGAATACACCTAGAAGACATGCCTCTAGTGTCCAAACCTCAAGTTCCAACCACAATCATGGTCCTGTCGAGCGACCCCCCTGGATTTTGCTGAGGGCACCATTGGGCGAGAGCTTCGCAAATCGAGAGGTACGGAACGCTATCGGTAGGATGAAGTCTTCGTTGTCCCGACCAAGTCTTTGTCAGCGATGGTCACTCTTCTTAAGGTGTTAATTGTGTATCCATACTGTCCAGAGCCAAGGACTTCAGATATGCCTGTCACTGTCAGGAGGAGTGGTCATCCCGGGGCGATCAACCGGCCAAGCAACAGGCCTTTCATCAGCTGGACGGCAACTCAGGTGATATAAGCGTGATTTATATGGCGTCCTTAGCTTCGCTTATCCTCAAAACGACAAGTGCTTGCCATGGTCATGCCACACTGTTCAACTTGGGCGAACTGCGTCTGGGGCAGCATTGTAGGTGGCCTCGCTGCTTTAGCAAGTCGCGCCGTCTGCTCATTCCTAAGCAGATTCACCCAAAGTTCTTTGCTTACAAAAGCAGTCTTCAGGTTACTTACCCTTGGTAGATCTGTCGATGGTCCAGCCTCAGAACCCAGAGAACACTTGTAGGTTGTGGGGTACGCTCCGCAGAAGCTTCAAGGAAGTGACACTAGACGATAGTGCCGGTTCCTTATTCGGTAACCCAAAGAGGCTGTCATTGGTTGGGTGTGGTCTGGCGGGACGCTAAGTGTCTCTCTCGCTTGATAGAGCACATGAAAGGCATTCAAGACTAGCTGACTCCACCCCCTGCGAGTGCTTACTCATAGAAGCACTGTGGCAAGCAACCAAACAAGCAGGCAACAGGTATCTTGGACGGCGGTGGCCAAGAGTGTGGTTTGAATTGCCCAGCTGGATGGTCGGGGAGGACCATGATTGCATGCTTGGGCAGTGGTTATCGTGATCTCTGTATGGTCGTTGATGCGTTCCTATTCCTATTCCCAGATGCTGTTGATCGAACGAGGGTAATAGTAGAGACGAAGCGGATTGACAATTCGAGATTCCAAAACACTCCTGGTTGGAGTAGAGAGAGAGTTCGAAAGCTTTGTCGCTATCCCAAAACAGCTATTTGTGGCTTGCATAGTTACCTAAGGCTGTATCATCCGTCGACTCGAGGAGTGGACCATCGTTCTATTCGATATTGGGTAAGCTCTTGTTTTTGTGAGGTCTCGGCATGTCTTGCTGCGATGCCTATTACCACTCACGGTAATGACTGCATGGAGAAGAGATTTGGTGTCATTGCGGCGAATCGGGGCAACTAATAATCTCCTGATCTGACGCGTTGATTTGGTTTCTCAGAGATACTGAAATTTCCCGGTATGAAATGCTGATGCGGAATTCCCCTGATGTTGTGTTCTCAAGAGGTGGCTGTCTTGGAGTTTGTTTGAAAGACTAGGGGGAAACAAACTTTGGTCTAGACGCAGCAGATAAGATGCCACCTGCGTCGTTGGGGTCGAGTGTCGTCATGAGTGGTCGCATCTCTGTTCCCAGTCTCTTCAACCTCCAACCCCTTCTGCCTTTAGGCCCAGCAAGTCCTGCTCTTCACGAAAACCATGCCGAAGACGACGCTTGAAAGCCTAGCGCCGCCACGCCACCCTCTAGAAGCGCCCGCGTTAGATGATCTACGACTGCGATACTCGTACGAAATCGCACGAGGAGAAATGGGCGTCTTGTCATTTGAACCATACAAGAGTCTTATCTTGCCTTACTGGGTTTTTCGCACTGTTCCACTGGCGCAGAAATCAGCAGAGATCTTGTGGTCCATCTTCGAATCGTATGTGGAACGTGGTGATTTGGTGGGGGCGGACATGAGTCGCAAGTTCATCCAAATGGGCATGACGCGCGCCCGTCGATACGCCAACCATAAAGGCGGTCGCAAATATGGTGCTGATGGAGAACAGTTGGAGAAATGGACCGGAGGCGATGTCGAGGGGAAGCGGAAGGAGAAAGAAGAGGCGAGCGAAATCTTCAAGAGCTACTGGAGGCGGTGTATCGCTTCGGAGGAATATATTCGATTGAAGAAGGAGTGGTCCACAGCCAAGCAACAACACCTAAAGAATAAAGGAGGCTAGGGAGTCGAGACTTGCGTAGTCGTATTTGTATCCTCGTTATCTTCCTGGGAGACCTGCTGGCTGTCGTTCTGCAGGGAGTTCTTTGTGGAAGGACCGTGGATCGCCTCGGCAAAAGCGACCCATTCTTCAATCCCTTTCACAAAGGTATCTTCGTTTGTTGGCACGGCATCATGGCCCCAAACAATGACCTCTTCAAAGGTGGATAGCTCCTCGAGGACCTTGACTGGCTCGGGAGGGTCGTCGTCGTCTTCTTCGGCAATCTCAATATCTTCATCCACCACGGTATACGTGGGTCCAGTCTGCGTTTTGGAAGGCTGCGGGAGATACTGATCGGCGTCCTTTGCGACGACCCCTACGGCCCTCTCAGTAACGCTTCTTAAGGATCTGGATTCGGAGTTTATTACCTTGGTATCCAGAGGGTATATTTATGCGTTTGCCTCGTAACTTGCGGCCTCGAAAGTATGAAGTTGCCGTACCATCTTGGAATGCAAATGTTAGCGTCTCGTTGGGATATTCGAGAACGCGTGCCGACAAGTACCTTTCTCAACTTCTAGCGACCAATATCTCTTTGTCACTTTGGTTGGACCATTGTGATGGATACGGCAGGGGAGGACGTTGACAACACATTTGTCTGTAGAGTTTGCGTTTCGCTGCAAGGCCAGCATTTTCACAGGTACTTGCAAATGATTCCGGACACGCAAAGCCACCTGTTGTGGTAGTGAGGAGTTGATGCGGAAGGCTTGGATTTGAACTGTAGGGAGGCTTCGACGCGTCGCTGAAGACGCGTCAAAGAGGAATCCAATTAACCCGGATAATCTTCGGATAAATGTCTGGCCGACGCCAATTGCCTCGCATAATTATATGTCTAACAAGTATTCCAAGTGGGAACGTACACGACAGCATAGTCTAGTCGGAAACCTAAGTCCACTGTAGGTGTGTGGTATAGAAGCATGCGCAAATGATTAAATAGAACATACACCTCGTTATCAATGTCTCATGAAACCACCACGGTGAGGCCCTGGGGTTACTATGCAAGGATGTCTAAGGCTGGCATGGCCCATATAAGAGCAATTAAAACCAGAAGCTATGCCTGAGCTACGGATAAAGACGTGCTGAATGGGGGTATCAAACAGGGCGATCGACAAGGAAAGAAAGGCCCCGGGACTTGGGAAGGGCCTTGGGAAGGATAGCTTTGCCATACCACTGTCAGGAGACCGCGTGCTGCGTCATGCATCCAAACATCTTCGAGACATTGGCGATTCAGAGGTGGCAGGTGAATTCTCTATACGCCACATCAGTTCTGCTTGCGTTGTTGAGTTCTGTTGTATCTCGTCATTTATTGTAAGGCTGCATTTGACACCAAGAGATTGGCGATGTCACCAGGAAGCACCGTAAAGCACCGTAAATCGGATGAGTTCATACCAGCGGGTTGTTCTGCTATCATGGCAGAAACGCACAGTGCCAGGATCAGGCCAATCGCTGCGTGGATCAATGCTTCTTCCTCTTCTTCTTCTTTTGTTTGCGAGGTTTCTTCTCGCCTTCCACGTCCTGTTGTCTTTCAGGAGGCGGTGCCGGCCATCGCTTGGAATGTTCTCGTTCGAAAGCCGATTTATCTTTACGAAACAGTAACATGCACGCCCGGGCATCCTCCACACTTGAATGTTCGCCTCGCTGTATCTCAAATCCTAGCAATTCTGACGCCAGGATTTTTAATCGCGGTGATCCACCTCCCGCTATTTTGCGATAAGGTGGATGGCGAGCTGTATCCCGAATATCTCGTTGAGGGTGGCTGATCATCAGAGCTTCCAGATCATGCCGTATGGCGTGGCCAACAATAACTTTATCCTTCAGAATCTTTGCCACTTCCACTTGGACCTCTTTGAACTCTCGTGCAATTTTCATGTGATTGTGTGATATGCCACTGATATGCGTTCGGAAGTCTGTGACAGGCTCAAGGGGAAGAACGTAGGAGTCGTAGACTTGGTCGCCATTGTAATTGACAACGCTGACACGAGCAAGTGCTGATTCTCTGTCTGGATTCGGCCCAACGCCGACCATCTCGCAATCTAGAGCAACGTACCTGCCGATTTCCACCCTAACAGCTGGTCAGGACAAAGGACGTCAAGGGGGATGCGAAACATACTCGGGAGACAACCCAGCATTGACCTGTGATGATGGGTGGGCAAGAAACCGTGGGCGAGGAGCGTTGTCAGACTGCTCTAGTTCTTGGATAGACAGTGTTTTCGTAGACACGCTGCCATCTGTAGCCATAATCCCGCGGATACGTGGTCTCTTCCTAGATTCCGCGAATTCTGCTGCGTTCTTGGGCGCGGTATGCCTCACGACTTCCCGTTTGCGTTTCACGCCATGCTTGGACAATTTCGTGGAGTTGATACTTGTCTTCGTGCTTAGAGTGGCTTGAAGTTTCTTCCAATTTGCTGACAAGTTATCTAGGTCCATGGCAGACCGTCAGAGCGGTTTGGAAGGAAGCATTATAAGCAAAGACACAGACTACTGCAGGTTGAAAACAAAACTGCGGAGAAACTTGTGTAGAGCACAGTTAAGTAAATAGCGGAATGGAACAATATAGCTCCGATCCATTATATCTCATCCTCCACTCACCCACCACCCGATGTCACTCTTCAAACGACGCTCCCAAGTCTACTCGATATACCTGGGCGTTTGTTCACTGCTACTTTGTTGCACAAGAAATCCGTGATTTCATAGCTTCTTGGAGCTTGCATCTGACTGGCGACTGGTGTTGACGGGTTCATTTTAATTGTAGCAATTCTGTGGTTGTGGCTTTAAAAACGATCATTATCTTGCTTCTACCTTGAAGGAGCTATCCCGCTCAGAGGATTTGGATCGCCTACAGCTCGCATTGAGACATTGCAATCCCATTCTCTACACTGTGCGACGGAATGTCAGGGTCGACAGATACCAGAAATCTCTCCATCCTTGCATCAGCTCGGAAAGCAGAAGTCCCCAGCGAGATCCCTCAGAAAGCACATTATTCCCCACCATGGGCGGACATGAGCATAATCGGAATAGCTGGATCTTCAGGTTCCGGCAAGACAAGTCTGGCGGTGGAAATTGTGCAGTCCTTGAATCTTCCCTGGGTCATCATCTTGTCCATCGATTCATTCTACAAGTCGCTAACCCCTGAACAAAATGCTCTGGCACACCGAAATGAGTACGATCTCGACTCACCAGAATCGATCGACTTTGATCTCCTTGTGGAGAAACTGATAGATCTCAAGAAAGGGAAGAGAACCGATATACCAATATACTCTTTTCAGCAACACCAGAGATTAGACAAGACCGTCTCGATATACTCACCGCATGTTGTTATCCTCGAGGGAATTCTAGCCCTGCACGATCCACGTGTACTCGACCTATTGGACATGAAGATCTTCGTTGAAGCAGATCCAGATGTCTGTCTGTCGAGGCGCATCGTGCGTGATGTGAGGGAGCGGGGTCGAACTATTGAAGGGACCATCAAACAGTGGTTCAGTTATGTCAAGCCCGTCTTTCAGAAATTCGTCGACCCGCAAAGAGAGATTGCCGACCTGATAGTACCCCGTGGTATGCAGAACAAGATGGCGATTCAGATGATCGTCAACCAGACCAGACAGATCTTGAAGGAGAAGTCCATCAGGCACAACGCGGAACTGGAGAAGCTGGGCCAGCAGGTCGAAGATTATACCCTCTCCGAGAATGTCATGGTCCTAGGTGAAACACCACAAATTGTCGGGGTATCAACAATCCTTCGAAACCCGATAACTAATCAGGTTGAATTCGTCTTCTACTTTGACAGGTTGACGGCGCTCTTGATCGAGAAAGCTCTTGACTGCCACAACTATATCGCCGCCAACGTTACAACCACGACAGGCTATACGTATTCTGGACTCAAATCGGCCGGCAAAGTTTCTGCAGTGGTCATTCTTCGCGGCGGAAGCTGTATGGAGACGGGGCTCAAGCGAACCATTCCAGACTGTCTGACTGGACGACTGCTTATACAATCCAACATTCGTACTGGAGAACCAGAACTGCACTACCTCAAGCTCTTCCCTGATCTCGCCGAACACGAAACAGTCATGCTATTAGACCCACAGATGTCGAGCGGTGGAGCTGCCCTAATGGCTGTCAAAGTTTTGGTTGATCATGGGGTCGCCGAGGGAAGAATTGTCTTTGTGACGTGTATGGCTGGGCGACGGGGTCTGAAGAGGTTGATGACAGTTTTCCCTAAGATCAAGGTGGTGGTGGCTAGGATTGTCGAAGACAATGAGAAGAGATGGGTAGAGGAGAGATACTTTGGCTGTTAGCTGGGTTTCATCACGTCAATTTGTCGCATCTCGGGGCCAAGGCTGTCAGTCTTTGATCCAGACATTCATCCCTGTCGAAAGGCCCAGTCATCGAGGCCCCTGACTCTGGAAAATTCTGGTTACTGCAAGGGGCGAACACATCCATCGGTACACCAGACAGCACCAGCGAAACCTCTTGATCTGCAAGAACTTAAAATGCAGACAACTCTGGTCAAGGTGGAGCACGAATCGCGACATCCACACCTCCTCACACCTGGATGAGGACCTTGAAATGCATATATAATCCTCGACGTCTGTATTTTCAGAGATCTCCTCGAGCAAAGGTCATACTCGATCAACATCTCCAATATTACAGACCTGCATCGTCATCACCCAAGACACGTTCACATGCCGGATTCCCCCATCGATATTGTGCTGCTGCAACGACATCCTCACATTTCGAAGCTGGTAGTCTTCAGATCAAAGGCTCGCAGATTTCTTAGCCGTTTTCGATCTCGCAACTGAGAACAGCTCACTTCACCATGGTTACCTTCACCAAATTGGCTGCGACGTCGGTGATGATCATCTGCTTCGCTGGAGCCGCACCAGTGAAAAACCCCTCTTCCATCGGCCAACGCATCAAATGCCTGACTGTGGGGTGCCCACAGCCGGAAGAAGTCCACCCATATATAGGGAGCGTCGAACAGGTGGATAGACGTGATGTCGTTCCTCTTAGGAACGCGAAAGTGGAGGGTGTCGCTGAGACAGGGGACTCCGAGGTTATCATGCCCGCTGTCTCGGCGAAGCTAGTAAAGAACAGCATCGTCAAGAAACCGCTGGAAGCGCTTGTGGGCGAAGGGAGCAACGATCCTGAACATGGCAAGAGGGATCTCCAGAAGCAGCTTGAGCAGGATGGTGTTGAAACAGAGCACGACGGCTCCAGCGTTACCTCCAACTCGCCTCTCCACCCCACCCGTACCCTCGAAAATTCCGATTCGGCCCAAGCAGGCACGGGCGCACGCAATCCTCTTCTCAGAGCAGAAGATAGCTTGGTTAATGTTCTCGAACGCACTGTGTTGGGGCAGGGTGGTGACCACGGGCGAAGTTAACTTGCTTGCACGCGAAGTTTTGCTCTCAGGCTCTATCACGCTTGACAGTGTGATGGGAAGGGATCGAGGAGCGCTCAGAGTTGGGCACGGAAGGATAAGCATGCAGCTGTATGGGGACGAAGGATGTCTGTCTGTTCACCATGAGAGCGGGAGCTGTGAGCGTCACACGATATCTAAGGGGGGAAGAGTTAGAAGGAGTCGAGTTGCTTAGGGAGAGCGCTAGAGTCATGGAGGATAGACATAGAAGACAGGTTGCGCTCTTGGATAGTCGAGACGGATGATTCAAATACAATAGAGATCAGAAAATTGAGCTTCTTGTTTGGTATGTGTGGGTAACAATGTGCAATGCCACCCGCCCACACTGCCACATTGCGTCTTGAGACAGTACGAAGTGGCGCCATCACCGCTAAACTCCAACGTACAACTCTGTGCTTCGGAGCATAAATGGCCCAGCGCAGTATCAAGAACGCGACATCCTGTGCATGCCTGCGCAACCCTTCCTTCAATGAGGTTTCTTTCTACAAACCACAACCCACAAGCATCCCCTCCTCTCAGCTCTGGAAGAACATACAAAGATATCTGTCATCACCAATATTCGCCCAAACTTCTACCTCGAGACCAACACCTCAGAATCCGTTCATCAGGACCTGCTACTCGAGCAGATCACCGATCTTCTCCCTGCCCTCAACCTGCATCTACCTGCCTACCTTGACATTCCGCACCATCCATCATGGTGAGTTTTACTTCCCCGGGGTAGTAGTACTACTTACTCTATAGTCTAGAGATCACCGAGGAATATATCATTTTACAAGAAATATATACTGACACCTGTGCTCTTCCTCCTCAGTCTCTCCGTGTCGCACCCCCAGCAGCGCATCCAACCAGCACCTCGAACACGACCGCCTCAAAACTCTCTGCCACGACGAGCACGAAATCCAAAGATGACCTTGACCGCGGCGCTCCCTCGGCCCCCGGTCTGCACGACACCCTCCGCGCCTCGTTGTACCCCCAGTCGATGGCGAGCACGCAGACCGTGACAACGGCGCACCCTCTGGAATCCCGCCTGGCGAACTGGCAAGCGACACAGGAGGCGACGCGGCTGCAGATCCTGCGCCGGAACTTTGGCATCGCGGAACCTCTGCGCAGGGGCATGGAGTTGAAGCTGGTGCGGGACGCCGACTCGTTTCGGCCGTCCGTGCTGGGCAGACCGGCGGGCGTTCACGAAGAGATCTTGACGGGGCGGGACGCGGAGATTACGTGGGAGGATGTCTACGCTGGACAGGACGGGATGAGGTTAGCTTTCCAGGGAGGCGACGGGCAGGGGACTGGGTGGATGGAGGAGATGGAGCGCAAGGTCGGCATGGGCAAGTGGTGATTTCGATCTCGGTCAAGTGCCGTCTAATCTGGTCTTACGACTCGAGAACAAGAACAAGAACAAGAAGAGGAAGAAGAACAAGAAAGAATGGCAGCATGGAGCAGAGCTGGTGGTTCACGTCCGACCTTTGATACCACCTGATCCAGGCAAATTCATACCCATGCGCTCCGTGTTCCATGCTTGTCGCGAAGGTTGCTATCCACCCATCTACACCTCTCCACCCTCGCGCAAGACCAGTCGGTATTACTGTATGTATGTAAATTCGCGGAGTCCGGCGTCTGGCACTACTGGCATGGGGAATAGTGATATCTCTGGACTGAGCGGGCAGGCAGAGAGAAGTCGAAGAAGAAAGAAAAAGAACGAGAAAAAAAGACAAGAAGGAATACCAGACAGAAAGGTAGTCCTTCTGCATAACCATACCGTACCATACTTTACATCTTCCTTCTTCCTCGTCAGTCCTGTGCGCCCGTCTATCTGTCTGGGATTCATTCAAAGAATACATTGAGTGACACCGTCTATCCTGTCTATCCAGCTATCCAGCTATCCAGCAGCTATCCGTAGGTACTATTGTACATATCCAACACGATGAGATGTTCCAGTCCCTGTTCCCGTTCCCCGGTCGGAAAAGGGAATGACTGAGTGAGATGCTACATGGCATACAGTACGGCCACTCCGGACCTAGTCCCTACAGACGAGCGAGGGTCTCACACTTCAACTTGAACCCGATTTCAACCCAAGATGATAGAGACGCAGAAAAGAAGTGTATTCCTCGTGCCAGGCGCAATATGTACTCCGTTGCAATGCTGCAAGATCCTGCCTGCCCGCCCTTGTCCGCCGGCCAGAGTCTCATCCATCAATTCCCGGCTGCCACACATTTGACGCATCACACCCAGTGCCCCAAACAGCCGTTCGTGCCCCTTCTATATACAGCAAAGTGACGACTGTCATGCCGCGATGCAACTCCATCTCTGATGCCTTCGATCGCTCTGTGCAAGAGCAATCTGACCCTCCACCCCAGTGTCTCGTTGGCTTCTCCATCTCCACTCCTGCTCCTCAATCCATATCACTGGCGTCTTTGGTCTCAAGCAATCTCAAACACGCATCTGCGCGCAGGTGCAGACAAAATGCTGGACGAAATAAGGACCCGTATCTCAGTCCTTGTACAGTCCCAGCGTAAAGAAAAACATGCCAAAAATCCGTCTGTCCCACCAACGCCACGCCATGAATTCGGGACAAGAAAAAGATGTCTTCCACAAGAAGTCTGGAGAAGCTGAAGGAGCCACCCTTGATGTTGGATGAGCGCGTAGATCCTCCCTGATCAGAAACTCAAGAGGGACCAAAATGTCCTTTTCACCACAGATTGGCCGTACGTCAGGCGCGCTCTCCCTTAGCCTGTACTTAACCAATTCATATTTTTATAACATAGCCTCTTCAAATGGCATTTCGGCCATAGCATATGTGATGAAGTGAGGCACAGACATCACATTATGATGCAACGACAGCCAGGACTTCTGGTCTCACCCTCGCGGTGGGTGGAATAGGTGGATTTGCCGCCCTTGGTGTCTTCTTCTTCGACGTAGTCTTGTGGCTTGATTGTCATGTGCAACACATTCGGTGCGTCAACTGAGAACTTGTAATCTATTGTCCCACACCCGAGAAGGCATCAAGTTAGTCACAGAGTCAATATACAACAGAGCCGATCGCGGAATGCTATAGCTCCATCTGTTTTCTGGGATGTGCACTCACCTTTGAGGGATGCTTTATCATCCAACAGCTTGCCCATGCTTATCAGCCGAATGGAAGTCGGACTGGACGGTTTTGCTTCCCACTCTTCCCGCCATTCGCGCAGAATCAATTCCTTCAGCTTGTAGACACTAAGGTTGAAAGGATCATTCTCCGGTACCTCAACGTTGCGCTTCGCGAAATATTTATTATCTAGCTTAAAAGGATGTCGTGCTCCCGAGGTGAGGAGTAATGTCACCGTCAGAGTTGGCCCTGCGGCGGTTGTTGCTGGTGCTTCGTCTTTGGCGGGAACTGTAGGCAACGGCTCGTCTGAGGAAGGGCCAATGGCGGTAGAAAACTGTCTTGATATTTTTTGTTCGGCGACTGCAGCGGAAGGAGAAGGAGGATTCATCGACTGGACCATTGCGGTGTTTGTGTCGGTTCTCTGCGGACCGAGTGAGGGTGGCAATTGAGGCTCGTTGGTAGGCGAGGACGTGGTCTCTGGAGATGATGAGGGAGCATGAGCATCGGCAGAGGCAGCCGGATCCGAAGAGAGGTTGGACATGTCGACGGGTGTGGTTGAGGAGAGGTCTTGTTGCTGCGCACGAGATTGCTGTTGCAACCGAGGACTACCTGGGGCTGGCACACTAGAGGCCTGGACGGGTGCGCTCGAGTGGTTGGCGGCGATGTTGTCGGAGGTCACGATCATCACCTCATCTGAGGCGCAAACAGACTGGCAAGACCCAACAGATACGCCAGTAGAGGACTGATCAAATGGGATAGGTGGTGATGGGAGGAAAGTAGTTCAATGCATCCAAGTCAAGCGAGTGACTAGAATGGGAAAACTATGCCAAGTTTCTGGAGCAAAAGCAGGGTCACGGATAGTCCTGACTGGGGGATCGAATTGATGCGAGCTGAGGAGAGAGGATGGAGGAGTGGGAGGGATGGGTGTCCGGCTTGAGCCCGTGCCTGTGCCTGTCCTCTGCCTTTGCCGCAGTGGGTGTCGCAAGAGTAACGTTCGAGGAGCCCAGACCAACAAACCGCCACGGAGCACGGAGCACGCAGCCTCGGACTTTGAATCTGGAACGGACGACCCCGGAGATGTCCTGAAACTGAGACACAATGGGCTCGGGTCAATACATAGATAGTTTGATGGGCCTCCAACAAACAGATCTGGTAAGGAAAGAATATCTTCAGCACCGTTTGCTTGTTTGGCAACGGGAAAAGCAATCAAGAGAGGGCGCAGCGAATGGTGAAGGGCGGATAGAAAACGGAAGAGAGGGAAGAGGGCAGAAGAGCGTGTGCTAGTGGGTTATTCCGGGGGAGGCCCGTTCTCGTGGGGATGCCTATTGGATGCCCGTAGTGTCCTTGGAGAGCATGGCCAGGTGCTACTACTGTACTGTTAGAGTAGGTGGCCCGGTGAGTAGGCGCGCCCCTGCAGTTATAGGAGTTAGCATCTAATTACCTAGTAGGTCCTAGGTGCCTAGTAACTCAGTTACATCTCCCTTATAAGCACCTGAGAAACTTTTAGGCTTAAACTCTCTTACCGGGTGCCCCGAATGCCCCTCCTGGCACCTGGCACTCTCTAACCGGCGTCCGCCTCTCCATGCTGATCCGATGGTTCACCACTCATAATCATCATCCACAGTTACAGCCTCAAACTTCCGACCGGACACTTTCCTCTCACACGTGTATCAGACCACCCACTTCGTCCTCTTTTTTGCCTTTGGTTCCTGTCTCCCCTTGTTCCTGTTCCTATTTCCCCAAGAGCAACGCTGTGCTACAATGCAGGATGACGACATTACTCAAGAACGTCTGATTACAACAGCTTCTATAACCACGCCTCATATTGTCCGGGGTCCTCGACTCGGACGCCTTCATTGTCCTGCTTGACGGTCAATAACCTGACATGTCCGATCGTCGCTCCACTCGCATCCTGACTCTTCCATCCTTCCAGTTTGGCTTGCAGTGTCTTGACGGTTTCGCCATCGTTCTTCACCATCAGGGAGACGGCATCATACCCGCCTGCGCCTGGTGCAACTCCTCCCACCACTCCGGGGAGGCTCGTGCAGAAATCCAATAGCTCTGTGATCACTGGGGGCTCTACCGGCACTCCGGACTTGATCGACATCTCCCTCACGAAGCTTCGAATGGTGAGAATAATGTCTCCCAGTGCTGTAAACCCATCCTCAATCCCTTGGACCTCGACCAGCCGCCTTAGTTCTTGACACAGTTCCTCTTGACCTTGCTGTATCGCATTCCACAGTAGCGTTGCCTCGTCGAGGTTCTCTTTGCGCCACTGCAAGATCTTCTTGACCATGCCCGGTGTCTCCGATCCACAATCCACGTCACACATGACGAGGGAGAGGTTCTCTGGAATCTGCACGGCACGACTCGCAATCTCGGCGTCCCATTTTGCGTCCAAGTTCAAGTCGTCCACGCAGCGATGTAGCCTCTCGCCGAAACCTGCACCTGTGGGTTCGCCCACATTCTCTAGAATCGAAGGCGTGAACCTCCGATAGAGGCAAGGTCCGTAAACCGCGGCCGCAACGTCGAAGCCTGAGCCAACTTTCCCTTGAGCTGCGCAGTGTGCCGCCTGGGCCAGATTGTGGATAGTGTGGTGATTCAGCTGAGGTTGTCCGCTCGCAGAATCATGTTTTAAGTAGAACGAGAGAAGTGCAGAAACGAACGCCGTGACCAATGCCGCTGAAGATCCCAATCCAGTCTTGTGTGCTTCGCTCAACTTGACCCCAAAGCTTGTAAACCTCGCCGACTTGGCTGAGACCGACTCGGAAGACTGGGACTGTGACTGTGGTTGTGAATAGTAATCATCGTCGGCCAATATCGTCACTTTGACACTCTTTGAGAGTTGCTCCAGCCCAGCAACATGCGAGAGATATGTGAGCCCGTATCTCAGCGTCGTCTCGACGAACCTGTTCGGACTGGCGGTGAACCCGGACCCCTCGCGATCCCGGACTTGCTCGACCTTGACCGTCCCGTCCGCGCAGTCGAGTCGGTACAGCCACCTGGCATCAACGAACTGCGGCGACTGGACCAGGACATGTGGTCCGTTCGGCGTGTCAGCCCCAGACACAGGGACAGACACACGATCCCCGTCCCGCCATGGCTGCACGACCACGTGGATCCGCGCATTGAGACCAAACACGAGGCCCGTGTGGTGGCGGTCCAGGACCAGGAATCCGCCGGCGAAGAGGACCTTGCCCGGTGCAGAGACAGCCACTGCAGGGAGGGACATCAGAGCAAGGAGAAGGAAGGGGTTGTCTTTGGTGGGAGGAGATGGGACCTTTTTTTGAGTTCAAAGAAAGGGGTGGAACAAATTCCCATGGGGACGAGAACATCAACAAATCAGACATTGCACCAATCAGCGTGCGCAGAAGTCGACAAACCAATCATCGTGGCTCTACAAGTTCAAGTACCTCACATCTACTCAGTATTCAGCGGCGACAAAGCGCCTGGCCTTGGCACCCATTTGGGACCGTGGCCTGCCGCTTTACTCAGGCATCATGTGACCTGGCTCAACTTCGGCTCAGCCTGCTCAGGCAGCCGCTCACCCCCTGCTCCCCGCTGTCATTGGATGCTCACGCCATGCTTGTCATACTTCTTAGGTATCTCTCTTCGACGATATGGAAAGTGTACACGACTATCCGCGAGGGTACAGTTTTGGGAACCCAGGGTTAGGAACTGGAACTCCTTGCAAAGACGGTGGATGCAATCTCTCGCAACCTAGGCCCTCCGTGTAAGATAGAGAGTGTGCTCTTCTCGTCAACGTGTAAATTCAACCACCGGAGATAAGGTGGGACGGCCATGGTGATAATAGTCAGGGGAAGCGGCTCCAATTTAGGCGAAGAGGGTGCTGACCTCTCAAAGATGGTCATGGGTGACCGGAAGGCCATGGCATGAGCATAACGTCGTAGTGCCTTAAAACATTGACCGGATGCCTCATCAAGAACATAGATATTAGGGACACAAATAGGAGGAAGTGAGCTCTTCGGTGAGCTTGGGCTGGTCACTGCGAGATTCCGATCGCCTTGGTCTTCCATCTCGAGATGAGTTACTGGAGCTCCCAAGACGAAGGTTCGGGGTTCCCTTGTAGAGGGTTATAACCTGCTAAGGCTGATGCCGCTTGAATATCCCAGAAAGATTTGACAAGGTACATACCGGGAGCGGTCAACCGGCGACGATGCAAGTCCAGTGCCTCGTGCAGGCGCTGAAATGTGGGCGACCAAAAAGCGTCTCGGTCGCCCGAAACAAGGGCCACCAGACAGTGAAATCACACGCCAAACACCCCAGCCCAGGCAGGGAGGCAGTCCTCCCTGTCACAGTTCGCTTCTGCGAGTCACTGCAGAGTACATTCCACCACCCCGCGCGTGGGTGTACCCTAAGTGGTTGCTAGTTGCAGACTGAGCCTAAGCCTCGTTCCCCGTGTCCGTGGCGGCAGCTGGCGCCGACCGGGGGGGTGTCGCATTTCAAGAATGCGACACCCCCCTGGTCAGTTCACCCGACTACTTTAGGAGGTTCGAGAGACCTCTCGCAAAATTGTCCGCTCTTTCTTCAGTCAATTTGCAGGAAAGATGGACAAGGTCATTGCCCAGTATCGTGGCATATCAAACCTTTCTGTGATTTCCCAGTCTACCCTGAAATCAGCAGAGAAGTCTGCCCTTCACCATGACCAACCACATCACGTTCTTCTACCGCTCGTGCCCTGTAAGGGACACGCTGCGCTTGCGGTCATTGTGATTCAGCGTCTAACCAGCTCCGAGTGGCCTGGATGCGTTTTCTTTGGGCTGGCCATCAGACATATACATCGTTGTTGCCATGACGATGATGTGTTCGAGGCCGTTGGCAAGCAGATTGGCAGCACTATCGGCCGCCTCTACACTCAAGTAACAGTCGATATCTCGATCGCGCTCCAAGCGGCACAAGTATTTCAATTGCCGGTGGCTTGGTAAGTCGCGTTCGGTGACAGGCGGAGGAACGAGACCGCTGACGGGACGCCAGTCCTGTGCCACTCCAGCTCTTGTACGGAACGACGCTTAGAGATCGAGATTTGGAGATTGCCAAAGGCTATGCCGATACCCTCAGCAAGAAGATCAAGAGTGGAATTAAAGAAATCAAGAAATATCTCAAGCAAGGGCATGGTATCATCGATACTCTCTCGGGAAAGACATCCAACCCGGTTGGCGGCCAGAGACAGGTTGACGCTACTACTACCTACGACGTTATTATAGGTACATTCTTAGAGGATGCAAAACGATACCAGAGCGATAGCTGGACGTCGAAATTTCTGGTGTGGTGTGCCAACTTCAGTGCTGGTGCTCTTGACTACATTGCCAATTCCCTTCCACTCCGATCAGTGGCTAATTCGGAAACCGACACGAGAACAGATGGGCGTATGGCAAACCGAAAGTACTGGCAGCGCCGGCGTACCCTGGCTCGAGTAGTCAACACGATCGTCCATCGCCTCCCGGGTCACTCGCGGGTCATATATGCCGCTCTCGGAGGTACGTATCGAGTTTCTTAGTGAGCTGGCTGATTGAGATCGCAGTGAAAAATTACTATTTCTCCCCTCGCCATGGTCTCTCCGACCCTCAACTTGACTCGATAATATCATGGGTCCTTATGGATCTAGAAGAAGAAGATTTGACTATTTTGGACCAACATCCAGATATATATTGTCCTGTTCAAGCCATAACTGAGAGGACCCAGTTAAGGTAACTATTTTTCTCCAGTTGATGAGCGAAAACTGAAGATATGACAGCGATGAGGTGATCGCTAAGGCACTTTTCAAAGACGCATCCGAAAAATTATCCAAGGCAAAAGGAAAACACCTGAGAGAGTCGGAGTATATAGGCGAGACCGAGGGAGAAGAGTCGGAGTCTGAAGGTGAGACTGGGAAAGAAGTGACTGAGAACGGAGAAATTAGCCCTCCACTCACTCCCCAGTCCATCTTTTCGAGCTCGTCTTCATCGCGTCGTCACTGGAATTGTCCTCCGAAAGATACGGACATAATATGCGATCTCACCGGACCTCCACCCGACAACAGAGCAAACAATACACAAGGCCTTAGCGTTGGCATATACGAACCCGACATTTCATAGCTATACTTCGTAGCCAACTTCCTCCACAGGGCATGGCTCAGGCCTGCACAGCCACAGCTCAGAGCGGCTTAGTCACGACTCAGGTCAAATCGCAGCACCCAGGCAGGATGCTCAGGTCTAGAAACGGACATGGATTTTGGAGAGGTCAAGATTCGCCTCTGAGTATAGTGGTATTTGGAGTATCAAGAAAATGGATCAAAGCGCATACTGTATAACAACCGCTCAGCACGCATCAAGTACGGGGTATGAGTGCACCCTTTAGCCACATCGACAGTTTGCACTTCTAGTCAGTCAATAGCTTATGACCAAGGGATATTGCCGCCTCAGACAATGGTAATTTCCTGCCGGGGAATCGCTCTCAGGATAGCATCCACTCGGCCAAACCGAGACTGGAATCCGTTACGGCTCCAATCCACAATGACATGGTCTTCGACGATTTCGACGTAGCCGATCCGTTCATATACGCCGTGTTTTTCTCTTGCTCGCAAGACCAGCCCTAGATGCAGGTTGTTATCGGGTCCATCTCTGTTGTCTCCATCAGGAATCAAGGTCGATGTCGCAATCGGGACGACAAAGACCTCGGAATCCCATGGTACATGGTGCTCTCCCGGCAAGTCGTAGTCGTAGTCCGGATAGTATCGATTCACATCCATCTTGCCATCTTTCATCCCTGCGGTCCTTGCGAGTTCTGGCCACCGACTCCGAATCCATGGCCTTTTCCAGGTAGCTTTGAGGACAGGGGCACGAAGGGTAATTCGAACCTCGTCCTGGCTCGAGGAGAAATTGCCCAGCTCCGGCGGGCCTTTGGTATCACAGTGGATGCCCAATAGTTCCACCACTCCAAAAACGGACCCTATCCTCAGATCCCAGGCTACCTGGACTTGGACAGACGCCCACGACCAACTCGGAGCTCTCCAAATGGCTGGTCTTGCCGACTGTGGCCCCACTGGAGTCCGCCACATTAGATCAAGGAGGAGAGTAGATTTCCAGAGTCCTGCTAGAAACGCATCACGAGGTCTTAGCCTGTACATTCTTTGAGTCAAGGCAGCCAGCGCTGGGAAGATGTCACTTGGATAGGAAATATGGAGACGGGTATACTCTTCCACGGTGCGATACCACAATGTTCTCGGGTCTTCCTGTCCTATTTTGCCCAGAGTCTTCCATGAAGGATCCCAGCCGTGGAAATCCGACAGAAACTCGACTTGGTCTGTCGCATCGTCATCACTGACGCCGCTTTCACTTCTTCTCATACATCGGCACGACCACATAACTTCTTGAGAGCAAAAGTGCAGCACGCGAACTGACAAGTGCATCTCCTGATATACCCAGGCACGGTCTAGCAGGGGGAAGTTGTCCAGATCCAGGTGGAAATCGTGCACTGGGTAGCTTGGGGGTTTCAAGCGTACATAGACATCTTTGCTCCCATCAAGCAAACGCGCAAGGTGACGGGCATCAGTGCGACTGTAGCAACCTTGGCAGCCTTCCTTGGATTTCGAAGCAGCAATGGTGATCAGAGCGTTTTCGTAGATCGAACCGACCTCTGTGGCGTTCAGAGACCAATCATCACTGCTGTCTTGAAGAATGCAGAGGGAATCAATCCATAAAAAATCGATGTGTAGCCGGCGACAGATGTCTATGGCGTCTTGAAACGTTTTAGTGAGTTCTGCCCACGGCACTTCCACCTTGAACTGTTCTATCGTAGTCCGTTTTGCTTTGAGAATAGTACTCTCCGGACGACGAGGGGACGGGCCCCAACAGTGGCTCAGGCATGCGTATGGGTATCTCTTGTGTACACTTTCTTCACGGAGCACTACTTTGCCGTTCGTGACCTCCAATAGTCGGCGTGGGAGGCGTGGCGCATGACTACTATTGCCAACGTAAGGTTTGGGACAATTTGGATGGTTGGTCAGACAGTCTGTCATCCAGGCCCTGATCGTGTCAAAACTCGCAGCCGAGGACGTATCTCCTGGAAGTAGATGTCTTGTTTTGTTTGAACCTGGGTGTTTTCTAGGTTGCGCTAGTTATACCCGGTGCGTTAGTCTCTCGGAACGAACATCACGGCATTTACTCAGCCAAGAGTCTATGAGAACGTCCCGCTCTCAGAGCTGGAACAGTACTCACAGCCAGGGGTGAAAATGTCAAGTTGAACATTGTCGTCCGGATGGTCTCCATCCCCGTCCAAAGTCAAATCGAACCAGAAATCCCACGTTCCGTCTAAAGAGCCGTCACGAGCGAGAATACTAGGGTCGTAGCACGTAATGCACTTAGCTAGGAGGGAGCATCGAGAGCAGCCGTCTTCTGCAGCAAGTCGGAGTTGATCGATGGCGCAGGACAAGTCCCAGGTGCGACTCGACGAAGCTTTTGGCAAGTGGCAACAGAGGCAATTTTGAGAGGAAGCAGTTGCAGCAAGCTCCTGTCTACAGAGTTCGAGGAACGAGCTCAGAGTCATTTGACAGCTACTGAGATGGTATGACTTGAGAAGGAGAGAGACACAATCGGGAAGTGAAAAGAGGCGTCGAGGTTTGCGGAGTCGATGCTTATGAGATGATTGGCGTCTTGGCGACACTAGGCTACATCTGGCAATAGGCCAACTGCGCATCATGCAGTGCCACGAATGCATAATTCCCCCTCCATCACCACCACAACCTGATCATTGTCCAACTTTTGCTCCCATCCTCAACCAATCCCTTCGTATCTCGGATACCACACATCCCACATTTCCGTCTTCCTGACTTTGAGGCCCCCTGCTGTCAATTGCTCCACGGCTGTCATCCAGTCGGACGTCCTGGGATGTAGATGACGTGGTGTGGATCGTCGAGCCTTACTCGGATGCTGGATGTCCATACGGAGCCTTGCAATTCCGTCGACATGGACAAAGTCTTATCGCTTTTGGGCCTGTGTCGCGTGCCCGAGGATGCCCATCTGCATTTCTCGTGGAGCCTCGCTTGTCGAAATGTACCAGAGTGATGAGGCCACTCTCACAAACTCAAAGTGTCTGTGTTTCCGGCACCTCCGTCATGAGGGGCGCCTATCGAGCACCTGATTCTGTTCGTTGTTTGTTGGCTGCGCACAGATCTTGTCCTTCTGCTCACCACCTTTGTCCTACTTGTCCTTCGCATCATTGTTTCCTTTCACGATCCTTCGGCGGTCAGGTGGCCAATAGCTGGCTGAGCGAATACCTGGATTGCCTATCCAATCAAACAAGAGCAGGGATCTGAGGATACCCTTGGAGGTGCTAATTAATCATACACGAATTGGGCAGTTACCGGAAACCTCATTGACGAGTCTCATCGAACCGTCTTGGACGTGGGCGATCGCGACGACTCAGAGGCCAGACCCATCCTTTCCCGGCCTTTGGACGAAGACGGTCAATGTGCGCAACTCTATCTGGCACGGCGAAGCTTGCACGGGTACATAATGGGATTCCTGGGCTTGGGCGAGCCATCCTGGGGAACTCTTATCATTTTCCTTGGGGCATGGATCAACCGTGACTTTACCACCCCCGTTGCACGACCAACTCGAGAGTCTGACATCGTCCTTGTCGAAGATGTCGGTCATGAGATGGGGCTCGAGGCTCTAGATTCGACACGTACCGGAGACGCACCACTGTCAATACGCAACGCTGAGCGTTGGCGTCCAAGAGAATTGTCCCTACTCGGGCTAAAGACGACAATTCAAACACCGAACACGGCCGTCTTCCGAGACAGAATATTCAGCAGAGTGCTTTTGCGCTTTCCTTTCTTAATCGAGATCGTTTACTGGGGCCTCATTTACGGCGTTGAGTCGAAGACACTCCCTGGTACTACGCAGGCGACTAATGCATTTGTTAGGTCTACCAGTTTGGTCGGGGCCAGTTGGCCGTCAGATTCGTTGAACAGACAGTCGATATAGCCTGTCATCATGCCCTGGCCGTCATTGAACTAGAACAGCGACTCCACATATTTTGGGAGCTGAGCATCCAGAAATTTTTCCTCCAGTATCCCGGGTTGATGTGGTGGATCAACCGGATCTACAGTTTCATCCACCTTCCTGCAACGATCACTTTCCTAGTGGGCTTATACTACTTTGCCATCACGCGCAATCGATCTACGGCCAATTCAAACTGGTCTGATCATGCCGTAAGCTCCAACGGTCCGGAACTTTACGAATCTCGGCGTCGGGCGCTGGCGCTGTGCAACCTCTTTGCATTTTGTGTCTTTAGCACTTGGCCATGCATGCCTCCCCGTCTGTTACCGGACTCGAAATTGCCTGGTGAGCCCGGTGAGCTGGCGCGAAGCTTTGCCTTTATCGATACGGTGCACGCACGCGACGGAGCTGTCAGCGTCTTCAACACGAGGAAATGGACCAACCAGCTAGGTAGGAGCTGCATCATGTGGTGAATGTCCAGGAAGAATGCTGAGACTTCAGTCTAGCCGCAATGCCCTCACTTCACTTCGGATACTCGCTACTGGTGGGCGTCTCTGTCATGCGCCTTCCCCTCGCTCCCACGACCAAACGATATAGGATCTCCGTTCCCGCTGTACCACTCCTCAAGTCCGACCGCACCGGCTTTGTCCTCCGGATCCCTTCTCTACCCAAGCTACTCTGCGAGATCATTGGCTTTTTGTATCCATTCTCAATCTTGATCGCCATCATCGCGACCGCGAACCACTTCATCCTGGACGCCGTGGCGGGCGGCATGATCTGCTTCTTCGCCCTACGCTACAACCACTTTATGAAGAATCTCCTACCCCTCGAGGACTGCGTGTTCTGGTGTCTCCGCGCTCACAAGCCCGTTCAAGAGCTGCCGGACCAAGGCGCGCGCCTCGACGACAAGATATAGTCACTTCTCCAGAAGGACGCTGCAGTAACGGACCCTCTCCGACGTGTTGACCCGCCTTTCTTATGAAAGACGCGGGTGACGGGTCCTGAACCCTTGAACAACGCCCAGGACCGACTTTGGAAGGATAACCCGGGAGGCAACAGGACTGATGAGCAGAGCAGCAGGGCAGAGCAGAGCAGTAATGCGCAACGAGACGAGACGAGACGAATCGAGTCACGAAGACATGAGGGACAAGGGAGCTAGATGGTTAGATAGTTATAGCTGAGCGAGGCAGTGCAGCATAGCAACACGGTAACAGGGATGCAGGATGCAGGATGCAGGGATACATTACGGGCCAAGCGTGAACGGTATTACATTTCAAGCGGTATAGGATCGCAAGAAATTTTACACACAAAGCCTGGCGATCTGCGATCAAAGAATATTCATTCACTCCTCTTTACATTCCACGCTCTGTGGAGAAGTCGGTTAGTTTAACTACTCAGTTTCACCAAGAGGAAACGGTATATGATTAATATAAATGCGCGCTGATCTCTCAGAATTTTCAAGAATCCCCTCCTCCATCGTTTCCTCGTACTGTGCAACTACCACTACCACTACCACTACTGCCGGCTTTGGGGATCAACTACCCGATCATGTCTGTCCTGTCCAGTCTCATGTGCTTGTGCGAGAAACTGTGCATTTCGCGTGAACAACGATCTAACCCCATGGCAGGCCATCAATCAGATACTCGGAGGTTGTCGGCGACTGGGGTGGCGAGGGCGAGCGAGATAGAACTAGACATTTAGATTTGGAGAGCCTTCATCTTCGCAACCTCCTCGGGAGGCATGTCGTATCCCTGCAAGTTTGAATCATCCAATCGTGCTAGCGTATCTCAAAATGTCTCTTGCAATGGATCGCCAGGCTTAAAGGCCATGAGGTGGGTGGATAGATAGACAGATCGACAAACAAACAAGCAAGCAAGCGAGCGAGCAAGAAAATTGGATTGACAGGGATATCCTGTCAAGGAGAGACGTGGCCCGGTGTGGTATGGCGTGGCTTACATGCTTTGCTTCCGGAAACGAGCGCGCCGACACGTCCCGTTTGTACTGCTTCAGGGCCTCGATCGACGTCTCGCCCACGGTGGCATATTTCATGTGCCATCTACAGGGATGGGTAGTCGTTAGCACTCTGGCCGTATCATTCCTCCCCAGGAGGTTGTGTCTCTCCGAGACAGACAGACACAGAGAGAAAGAGAATTTCCCCCGGGGTGATGTGTGATGCAGGAAAATGAATACTCACATTGCGGCAAAAAGCGAGTTTTCGTAGCCCAACAGCAGAGCTCATGGAAGGACATATGCAGCAGCACAGCACTGCGGCCTCTTCCAAGATGAGGCGCAGGATTCGATACGTCGACGCTCACCTTGTTCATCCGAGATCTCATATGAGCCCATGGGCATATCGCCCGGCAACAAGTGTGACTTTGCGCCCCGTGCCACGGCCTTGCAATGATAGATCATCTCGTCCAGCGTCCGTCGCATAGTTCGTCGCGTCGTGGCCCAGTGCCACGATTGCGAGGCTGTCGCCAACCAAGACCAGGTCCATACCCGCTTTCTCGCACAGCAAGGCGGTCGGATAGTCCCAAGTTGTCGTACAGCAAGCGACGCCTGATTGGCAAGCATTGAGAAACTTCTTGACTCCTCCCATTTTTCTAGGCTGGTAGCAGATTCAAAGCAGTTGTAGTGTGGGTAGTTACCAAGATGGCTATCCTTCCCAACTCCTGTCAGATCCTCAGCGGGAGAGCCGAGGGGACTCAACATCGAGGTGGCAAGCTCCGATTGCGCTCGGACATCCAACCGCATTGCCAGCAAGACCCATCCTGTGCCCATGTGCCATAGCCCTAGCGAGAGTTAGAGAGTCATAAGCATCGTCGTTACAACGCAGTCTCCCGAGGTCAAGCATGAGTCTCCAACCCCTTTTCCTCTTTTGTGTCTTTTCTTCCCCGCTCCCGTCGTGCGCTAACGCCGTCCGGCAACTTCGCGAATACTTCAGCCTCGCCCTTCGCTGCTCTCAGAGTCGAAACCCCAATCTTTTGAAAACTACAGGCCCTCGCGAATTTGTAGACAAGGTTCCTGCAGTAGCGACACGTCCTTGCTCGCTAAAGAGTTCACACACCAGCGGCTTTTCCAGCACCATCATTCCTCCATCTTCTGGGACATTTGCTTCTGACCACAATGGCTCCCTCAGCGACGAGCAATGGTGGCTCCATTCCGGTCAAGGCGGACATAAGCAAGAACCGTGCGGTGGTCATTTCAGGGATCAATGACATCACCGTTCAAGACTGGCCTGTGAAGCTGGATTCGTACCGGGATAGCCCGACATACGTTGCCGGTTCACCACTACCGAGTGGTAAAGCCCTTGTCCGGATTCGCGCTGGGGGAATCTGTGGCTCAGATGTAAGTACCCGGGCGCAGTATTTGACAGAGCTAATCGAAATGTTGACCGAGATTTATAGATCCACTTCTGGAAAGAGGGCCGTGCAGGCCCTGATATCATCGAAGAACCTTTCATCATCGGGCATGAAGCTGCTGGGGAAGTCATTCAGGTCGCTGATGATGTCAAATCGTGGGCACCTGGTGATCGTGCCGCGATTAAACCGGCTCTTCCCTGTTTGGCGTAAGAGTGTCCTGAATAAGACCTTGGCCACGGGACTGAAATGTGATCAGTTGCGACGAGTGTACGACCGGCTTTTCCAATATCTGTAGCTCGATAGAGTATTACGGAGTACCGGGACCCGGGCGGCAGGATGGTTTGCTCACCAACTACAAGATTGTCCCGGTCACCGCACTGGCTCGCCTGACGCCCAAAATCTCATGGGTCGAGGCTGGTGCGATACAGCCTTTTGCCATCGCTATCCAGATGACTCGGCAAGCTGGACTGAAGGCAAACCAAACCGTGTTGGTCCTCGGGGGTGGGTGTATCGGGTTGCTGCTGGGAGCAATCGCCAAAGCGTAAGTCATGATCAAAGCCAGGGGTACCGGTGTACATGCTGACCACAGTATTGTTGAAGATATGCCGCAAAGAAAGTAGTCGTCTTTGAGGTGCAGCCTCACCGGGCGGAATTCGCAAAGACATATTGTGCAGATCAGGCATTTGTCAATCCGCCCCGCCACCCGAACGAGACGACAGAAGAATATTCCAGCAGAGTTGCCAAAGACATCCTAAGCTCTGTGGATGGGCTCCACCGGGGGTTTGACGTTGTGGTGGAAGCTGCAGGCGCCGAAGAGTGCATGCAGATCGGACTCCACGTCTGTCGACCTGGAGGGACTTGTGAGCGTCTTCAAGATGGAAACCACTTCCAAAGTGTTGCCAGACTAACCTGAGGTGTTTTCTGATAGACGTCCAAGTTGGACTGCTCAACGGCCAGTTTCCTCGGCTTCCGATAATGGATATTTGCTCCAAGCAGCTCAACGTGCGAGGTGAGGCTTCCAGACCCGACGCACCACCTTTATTTTGGCCCTAACAAAAACAATCACAGGAACCTGGAGATATAGTACCAACTGTTTCGAAGACGCCATATCGCTGATTGACAGAGGCCTGGTCGATGCGAAGTCACTGATCAGCCACGTCTTTCCCTTTGAGCAGAGTCTGGAGGCGTTTGAGACCGTCCATGAAGTCAAGGCGAAAGATGGCAGGCATGTCTTTAAAGTGGTCATCTCCGACGAGAAACTGTAGATATGACAGTAGAGATGGCGCTTCTATGTGCAGAGCTTGCCGAGAGTGCTTCTCGTATGTTCTGAGAGATTGAACCCCTTCTATCAGGGAGACTGGTGAAATTCGTAGGGTGCACCGAGTAGAATGGCATCGCAGCCAATGTCGTAGCTGGCAGGCATGATTACTTCGGCTGTGGTCCTGATGGGCCCGAGGACTCTCGATAGGGATGTCGCGGTTCTGGACAGGGGTCAGATAGAGAAAACACGGATGATGTCGGGGAGGAATAATGAGACAATATGCGATGAAGTCCTACCTGGTAGTGCTGGGATATCAATTCAAATGACAGTATTAGCCCGCCAGGGAAATGGGAAATTGACGTTCAAATGACACTCACCTGGTCAACCACTTGTAGCTCTGATATACACCAAGTACCCTACCACCCACCCAGCCCACCCTACCTCATACAACCATGATCTATTCCACCTCCTGCACCTGTAGACCTACCAGTGGTCCATTCTCGTTCCCTGTGTACTTCCATGCAGCTTTACAGTAGTAGACAGGTTTAAAAAGAAGGTGCCCCAAGGCAAATGCCCTACGTGCACTTATGGCAACGGGCTATTCGAGCCATTATTCCGGATACGCACTCGACATCATTAGATCTACTCGGTACAGATATACATTCCACACATCTCTCCATCAGGTTGGAATCATCCCGACATGTGTTGTTCTGCCAGCCAAACACCGTCCCTCATGGTAAACGCCCGCACACCATTTGTATACAACGTGTTGAGTGTACCCTTACTCCTCGGTCGCCCTTACGACCACCACTCCCTTCATCAAGCTGTAGAACCCCTTCTCTTTCAACTCTGACCCAGGTTGTGTACCGTTATAAGGCTTAGTTGTTCTGCGGGGGAATCTGCAAAGTCATCTTGTCTCCCTCCACCGTAGCGACACCAGGCACAACACCTGGGGCCGGTGCTGGCGGTCCAGTTCCCGATCGTCTTCTCCTTTCCCTCTCCGTAGGTCCACTCTCAATTTTACTGAGCATGAACCCATTTTCGTCGCCGGCAATACCACTCTTTCGGAATTTCCCACCCATGCCGTTCATCCAGCTATCATCTTCGTCACTGCCCAGCCAATAACTTCGGCCAATGCCGACCATAAAGCGACCAAGTTTGCCTCCCCAACCCTTTCCCTCTGGTCTGCTCTCAGAGAATGGATTCTCTGCTAATTGGGAGTTTATTGATGCGGTGGTATAATCGACGCCCAGTTTAGATCCGCTCGAGGCAATATGTTGTCGGATGACCATACGGGCGAAAGCGAGCATGATCAAGCAGAAATAAGCCCGGATGGTCCACATGGCAATAATAACACCCACGGAATTCATGTTTTGCGAGTCCAAGACGGCCGATTGCAGGGCGCCGTTGCTTCCGCTGCCCGCAGCGTTGGTGGCAGGGACCCCAGCGGCGACAGCGTCCTGACCACCACCCGTCATGGGAGGCTGGGGTGTGGCAACGACTTCTACTCTCGAGACATTGAGTTGTGGATCCGTGAATCCCGATACTTGGTCCATAGTCGATGCGCCAGGTCCTTTCTTGTCCGTCTTCCCTGCGTCATGCTGTGCCAGCACCAAGAACCATGTCGCAGCGAAGACGGCGGTGTATGCGGCGTTAACGATACTGTCCAAGATGTAAAACCAAGCCAGCGCAAGGCACTGCAGGGGCGATTGTTTTCGGATATGTCGTGCAAGGTAGGCAGTAAGGACGAGTGCGACGGTCGAGTAGATGTACATGGACAGTTGGAAGGGCGATAGGTGGTATCCCGTAAAGAGCGCAAGAATGCCGTAGAGGCCAGCGAGTTTATTGACCAGCATCGAGAGGGTAATGAGACTGGCGCCCGTCGAGAGCGTCATCGTGTAGAAGAAGCGCTGTGCAGAACAAGTCAGCATGGAGGGGAGAAACTCGAGGTTTCGACACTGTTGGCATACCTTTGGACGGCCCAGGCGCAAGAGGCGCGCGGAGATGCCATAGTTCGCCATAGTCAATGCAAGTTCTAGAGAGAAACAAAAAGAGATACTGTCGTTACCGTCGACCAAAGTCGCGCGAGAGGAAAGGAATTGAGATGGCAGCAAAGGGCGGGAAATTGGATGGATTGATGGGTTGGTGGAGGGCGAGAAATAAGGGAGCCACCCACAGCCACCCAAAAGCGGCATCCCCGGCACCCCCGGAACGGCCGTTGGGTGTTTACATCATCATGCACAAGGCTTAGTTGATGTGCATCAGGCTGCATTAAAGGAAACAGGCTTCATATAACAAAAGACAGGACCGATCACCTATAATAACCCCATGGCTCCTCAGTCAGCCATTCTATTATTTTGCATGCAATCTCATCTGTCTAGGTAGAAGGTAGAATACAAATTTGCCAGGCCAGTCGATGAATCCGATGGGACATACTGCAAGCACGGCCATCAAGTACACCCTTTTCCCTACCATGTCCATGCGTTCGGTGAGCCACATGTCGGTATGGTTCTTGACGCCGTTCACTTTCTTTGCGCCTCGTATCTCTGCAGAATCGTGCTTTCCACCCAGGCCCCCAACTCAGTGTGGATGAGTTTTGTCGCAAGTGCCGCCACCACCATCGCCTTAGTCGTACAAGCTGTCATCATTGCCAGCATCACCAAAGCCAGTACCGTTGGCGGCATCGGCTTCTTGACCAGCAGAAGGGAATTTGAAGAAAGCACTACCACCGCTCTGTTTCATGGCTTGTGCAAAGGCTTCATAGCGGCGAATCTCCACATCGCTAACGGACCGCCGGGCAGCTTGCATGGCCTCTTCAAAGTGTCGTCGGGTCAGCTCGGGGACGGGATCCTCGCCTTCGTCGGCGTCCATGGCATCCTCGCCAGCGGCCTCACGTTCCTTCTGTCTTTCAATGTCTGCGGCAATCGACTCCTTGATGGCGAGTTTGACAGCCCGTTGTGTGACGAAGCCCAAATCGGCACCGGAGAAACCATGGGTCTTGCTGGCAATGTATTTAAGATCCACATCTCCAGCGACAGGAGTCTTGCGCAGTTGCGCCCGGAGAATGGATTCACGGGATGCTTCGTCGGGAAGGGGGACATAGACAAGAGTGTCCAGACGTCCGGGTCGGCAAAGAGCATTGTCGAGTTGCTCAGGTCGGTTGGTAGCGCCGATAACAAAGACGTTCTTCTTCGAGGTCATGCCATCCATTTCAGTGAGGAGCTGGTTAACAACCCGGTCAGATGCACCACCGGCATCACCCACGGAACCACCACGGGATTTGGCAATCGAGTCAAGTTCGTCAAGGAAGACGACACAGGGAGCTGCGGCACGCGCCTTGTCGAAGATATCTCGGATATTGCTTTCAGACTCGCCGAACCACATACTGAGAAGCTCAGGACCCTTGACGGAGATGAAGTTTGCGGCACATTCGTTGGCCACGGCTTTGGCAAGCATAGTTTTACCGGTTCCGGGAGGACCGTAGAACAACACTCCTCGAGATGGTGAAAGACCGAATTTGAGGAATTTCTCGGGGTGGTCGACAGGGTATTGCACAGACTCGATGAGTTCGCGCTTGACACCCTCGAGACCACCGATATCGTCCCAGCGAACGTTGGGAACTTCGACAACCGCCACCTCGCGGAGAGCAGAGGGATTGGAGACACCCAGGGCATACCGGAAGTTTTCCATGGTGACTCCCAGCGAATCCAACACTTCGGCATCGATTGTGTCCTCGTCCAGGTCGATCAAATCCATCTTCTCACGAATCTGCTGCATGGCGGCCTCGGAGCAGAGTGATGCAATATCAGAACCGACGTAACCGTGAGTCTCGGCGGCGATCGACTCAAGGTCAACATCTTCGGCCAATTTCATGTTCTTGGTGTGGATTTGCAGAATTTCCAGACGGCCAGTCGGGTCCGGGATACCGATGTCGACTTCACGATCAAATCGACCAAATCGTCTAAGGGCGGGATCGATCGAGTTGGGTCGGTTGGTGGCAGCCATCACGACCACGTTGGACCTCGCCTTCATGCCATCCATGAGAGTGAGCAGTTGCGAGACGACACGTCGCTCTACCTCGCCGTTGGTCTTCTCTCGCTTTGGTGCGATAGAGTCGATTTCGTCGATGAAGATAATGGCAGGAGAGTTCTTCTCAGCTTCCTCGAAAGCTTTCCGCAGGTTGGATTCTGATTCACCAGCCATCTTTGACATGATTTCGGGGCCGTTGATCAGGAAGAAGAAAGCACCGGTTTCGTTGGCGACAGCTCGTGCCATCAGGGTCTTACCAGTACCCGGAGGGCCATACATGAGGATACCTCGGGGAGGTTTGATCCCGATCGACTTGAACAGCTGGGGATGTCGCAGTGGCAACTCCACCAATTCGCGGATCTGAGCCATCTGCTTTCTGCAACCACCAATATCATCGTATCCGACCTCGTTCAAGTTTCCTTCCTCGTCTTCACGCTGGATCGGGTCTCCTTCACAGTGAATAACGGTATCTTGGGCCACAATGCCGTACTCCGGGGGATCGACTTCGACCACTTTAAATTCGACTTGTCTCATACTGGCTCGAACTGTAAAGAGGTCTCCTTGTCGGACAGGCCGGTAGGCTTCGCGGAAGTAGGGGGCGAGGAAGACGTCGAAGAGAGACCCGGTCAGACCCTCGATGGTATCTGCGATAGGAAGAACAGCAATGCGCTTCGCCTGCAGGGAAAGTCAGAACTGTGCTGGAAATAGTGCAATAAGACAGTACTCACATATTTGATGTCAGGACAAGGGTGAACAGTGATGATATCGCCGTGCTTGACTCTAAGGTTGTGGCGAACCACTCTGTTGATACGAGCGCTTCCATCGTCGAGGTCGTCATCGGCTAGGACGATCAAGACGGTGTCCTTTCGTTTCTTTCCTCGGACCAAGACTGTATCGCCTCGGAACAGTTGTAACGTCTCCATGGTGTTGTTTGAGAGAGCAATGATGGAGTTATCATCGTTCGTAGCATCGGTCACACTGCGTCATTTGTCAGCCGGTCTGCACCAAGTCGTTGCCAGTGTTCAACGTACATCAATGAGTTTGGCTTCTTCTTCTTTTTCAGGATGGCTGTGGCCGTATCAAGCTCCTGGATAGCTTTGTCAGTCTGGGATTCGTCACCATGGAGGTTGCCGGGAGAAATCCGTACCTCTCTCTTTTCCGCGCCCGAAGCATCACTGTAGCTTGAGTTAGCAGCGCATCTTGCGGTTTCGAGGAAGGTGACACATACTGTAGGTTGACCTTCTTCTTGTCATGGGCGTGATCAGGTTCTGCAGACATCTTGATGTCCTTGAGATATCAAAAACGGTCTGAGAAGGAGATTGCGGAGGTTTGTTGATGTGGTTTCTAGGAGACCAGAGACAAGAGCGCCGGTCTTCGCAACGATAGTTTTAGGGACGATAGAAAAAGGATGGAATGAGTCCAAGGAGCTCCTTATAAGAAGGACCTTGAGAGGAGGAGAAAGGAGATGGTAACAAAAAGGTGAGAGTGAGCAAAGCGTTTGTTGAAAGTGATGAGTTGAACCTCTAGAGGACTTGAAGCGCAGGAGAAAGCCCCGTCTTGGCGTGTTCAAATGACGGTCATTTGAGCCCAACCAACATACGTTGCCTCTGGCAGCCTACGAAAGAGAAGACGGTCGAATCTTCTGATGCCGCCCAACGATTGCCTTGCCACGAGTTTTACATGCACTTGAAGTAGGCATCAAACACTTTTGCTTGATAGCACGCTAAGCTTTGTTCCTTCAGCTCTTGACTTAATGCCTTTCTCTTCCCATCCTGTTCGAGTAATTGTACAAGTACTCGGTATTGCTCTAGATCTGCCTTCCAGGTGGCGAGGCTGAATCTGAGCCTTGCCACGAGGGGCGTAATGCCAGATTGCGTACTGAGAGTCATCCGGCTCTAAGACCCGCAGCTCTCACAGATGTCTCTGTATTCCTCCTGCAGTCCATACCACATGTCTGACATTTTCGCCTCTCATGACGAATAATAGGAAGAAAGCCATTCATGATGATCAATCAATTCACTTCCTTATACAACCATGAATCGTCCACAACAAGCCCACGGGAACTCGCCCTCTGATTCGTAGCGTACCTTGCGTATTTCCGCTCCGCCAACCCATGTCCGCCCGCACCTCCAATTTTCAAAGTGCGGAGCGGAACATTCTCGAGAATCAAGCCCGCCTGCCCGCCTCCTTGCAGACAGCTTCAGGCTACTCACAATTTCCTTTCAAGTAGTGCTGCTGGACAGCCCTCCGGAGGACGATATCTCCTACTTGCCCACATCGACCGGCGGCATACGGCCAGGTGTGCCAGACTATCGATCTCAAAAATTAATCCAACCGAGCCCCTCTCTACCACGAAAACACATTTAGAGCCCACATTATCTCGACGCGCACCCACATCCACCTTCTGGCCTTGACATAGCGAGACACCCACAAAATGTCGACCTCAGGGCCATCAGCTGACAACGCGGCTACAATCTCCATCCCTTCTTCCCTCACCAGCTCCTCGACCTCCTTACCACCCCCGACCTCTCAAGCTCTCATTCAACACCTCCGACAGACGGGCGCTATACCCGACCTCAGCGCCCTCCTGGCAGACAGCCTCGCCCGGACGGGCTGGACAGACCGCGTCCGCGCATTGGCGCTCGAGTTACTCAGGAATGGCTCATGCGACACTTTCCCAGAGCTGATGAGCGAAGTTATGCGACGGGCGAAGATGCCCAAGGACGGCAAGAACCAGGCCGGGGAGAAGGAAAGCAAAGATGCCAAGACGAATGGCACGAGTACACCTACGACGACGACAATAACTGGACCTGGAGCTGGAGGCGCAGCTGCTGCGGCAGCCTTGAATGGCGGAGGGGTGAACAACAACGCCATTGCACTGTCAAAAGAATGGTCGGGCGGCCCAGATGGACTACCAGATGTAAGGATCCCGGAGGTCACTGTTGAGCTGGGAGTGGAATTTTTGAAAGAAAAAATCAAGGATGTTGTCGAGCCGATCAACGACGACAGTGACTGACCAGGTCTCTGCTTGTAATCGAGGCGATGGCTTGGGATATTCGTGTATCATATGGCATAGCGAACGGCGCTGGATGTTGCTGAGATAGTGGAAGGACCTCGGTACAGTACATTAAATACCTTGCTCTCCATGGAGTCGTAGGTGGTTCTCGAGCGGCTGGTTGTGCTGGTAAAGCATCGTAGCATGAATGGAAACAACCTGTCTCTTCAGATTCAAAACAAAGACGCTTTTGAAAGCCTCGCTAAAGCCGACATGTCTAAACGAAAGAGCCAACGAAATCATAAAACTCCGCCTGGCAACGTCTGCGCAGGCGGCATTGCCCTGACGCTCGGTGCGCCTCCAGAAACGACTCCTGTGGTAGCAGTCCCTAAACTGCTGCTACCTATACCTCCCAGGGGTGGCTTCATCCCCACGCCTGCTGTTGGTGGCACGTCTCCAACCATCACGTTCCCTAACTTTCTCAACATAAACATCGGCTTCTTCCCCTCTCTGTCCAGATCCTTAAATAAAGCGAGGGGTTTCTCTTCCAGTCCCACACACCTCTCCTGGTCGCCGTACACGATATAAAGTGCATATTGTCGCCAATCGGCCTGGATATTATATTTCCTGAGAGCGGCTGGGAGAACTTTGTAGCACGGATCTTCTAGGCCCACGCGGAAAGACTTGAAAATTTCCACAGAGGGAGCGTCACCTCCGGTGCCACTATCTTTGTTGCCATGCGGCGTGTGGCCCACACCGGCGCTCGAGGGGAGCTGGGGTGGGACCGAGGCGGATTGTTCTCTCGAGGGGATGAGGGTAGAAGCATTAGAGATTGTACTGTTTGAAGGGTTGAGTTTGCCAGAGGCCGATTTCGCAGAAGTGGGAGGGTCACGGTCGCGTTCGATAGTAACTTGGCGGTCGTCGACACCATCGTAGCGAGGGATAGCACTGCTAACGGTTCCTCCTTCACGTTGGTAGGAGCGGGGAGCGAGTGGTTGATGTTGGTAGGGGAGCGGTGAGGTCGGGGAAGGGACTCCTGGAGAGGGATGAGGGTGTTGCCCTAGTACGCCACCTGACATTTGTGCGGTTAGCGAGTTTGAGGCTAGACTTGCTGCTGCCGAAGGGTCCAGCGAGTTGCTTTCGGCGAAAGTCCTACCCTCATGGATTGTACTGGGTATATGTGTTGGAGAGTTGTTCTTGGGGGTAGAACTGAGGCCCAGCTTCTTCGAGAATGTTCGTGTAAGGCTCGTCTTTTCGGGCACCGGCTGCGTCGCTGGGGCAGGTGAAATGACATCTTGCTGGTACACCTCTGGGCTGATGGTAGTGCCTTGATAAGGGGCATAGGGGAGAGGTTCGGATCGTTCCTTGGCCATCTTGAAAACTGGTAGTAGCTCCTGGCGCAACTTGCGGTAGTCATCTGCAAGCCTCGTCAACTGCGCCTCCGCCTGGGCAATTCGCTCGTCCCGTAACCGGAGAATTGATCTCGCGAGTCGATCGATATCTTCCTTGGTTGCCATTTCATATTGTGGATTTTGCTCGGCCGCTAAAAAGGGAATCAGCGATATAACACTGGCCAACGGTAAGGCAATAGCCTACTAGGCGGGACATAGTCATCTGGTTCGATAGGTATGTCCTGGTTGACCTTTAAATCGTAAACGTTCTTGAGTATGGTCAACCGGTGTCCCACACTAGCGATTCCCATCTCTTTGAGTTCGTCATGTTTAAGTGCAACGAGTGCTTCGCCTTCAATGCCGTGTTCTGAGAACAGTCAGTCCTGCGGACAGTCCCCGCCGTTTCTGCTTGCAAGGCTGCTTACCGATAAAAGCATGGCAATATTGTCTCAGATTCAAACTAGACACAAACTGAGCGCACTCTTCTGGTGTCCATTCTGTTATTATCGTCCTGGGTAGGCTTGGATCTTCTCCCGAGTTGTCAAAGGTCGTGGGGGTATGTTCGTTAGAGGCGGGCTCGGACGAGGTCTCTGAATCGGTGTGTAGCTGAGTGGGAGAAGTCATGACGCTTCGCTCATATTCATCATCGGCGTCAGAGTCGGCGTGATATGTAGTTCCGCTGGGAAAGGCCATGGTGATAACGTCCAAGATCCAACTGCCTTTTTGGCGCTCGGATCAGGTTTAGGTTTCAGTCCTCACACCCCAGCCACATGGAGGCTTGGGGGCAGGGTAGAGACTCGGCCGGCGATATGATGAGGATTTGCTCGGTAGCTTTTCTGATTGCAGACTCAAAAGGTTTGCCGCTATTGGGGACCGTTGAAGAATCTTTCGTCGTCTCAATTCAAAGGAGACAGTCCGGAGGAGGCTCGCAGCGGAGGTCTCTCAAAAGGGGGGTTTCTCTCTGGTCATCGGACTTCTGGTCAATGGCCGAGGCTGCCTAGTTGCGCACTATACGGAGAAGAAGCATCTAAGCAGGAAGATCTTGTCGTCGGTACGAGCACTCAATTTGATGGAAGACTGCGTTAGGAGAGGTTCGAGGGGGGCATGGGATCGCAGCATGCGCATCTACGGGGCTGCGATGGGGCTGGAACGAGGCTAGGCCCGTCAATAGTCAATGGCCAATGGCACGCCGAATCCGCTGCATACGCTTTCGTCCCATTTTGGCCATCTGATATCTCGCTTCTACTACAGTCCAGCCGGAAATAGCGAGAAGGTTTACGGAGTATAAGACATGCTTATCCAGAGTCCTCGGATCCGCCATCACATTTTCAAAGCTCTAACTATCTCACAAAGCCAGTCGCTCAAACGAGTACCGGCCTTTATTTCTCCTCTCGAGCATCTTTTTCTGCCTGACAGTCCGATGTTTTAATTGGCCACCACCATTCCTAATCTTCACGGCGCTGACTACATTCTCGACCTTCAGGCTGAGTGGGAGACCTGGACCAGGTTGCAGGTCTTCTTCCCCCTCGGCAGTCTCCGAGTACAGCGTCACGATGGCTCCCGGACGCTGATTAGGGGCCGGTAATCCGGTTCCATAGAAAGGTACACGGGCGCCGGCAGCTTGTTGCTTTCGTATAGATTCTTGGTATCTCAACGTCTCGCGGAGAATCCCTTGCAACTCCGCCACGTCTTCCAGACTCTGCTTGGCATGTGTAATCTCCGTCACCAGGTCGGGTATAATATTGCCCATAAAGTCTTCGTGATCTAGAGTTTCAAAGAAGCCGAGAGGTCCAATGGTGTCGACGCAGGCTGACAATATCTTGATACTAGAAGCGAGCTTGACAGTTGGTAGAGAGTCAGCGTTCACATTCAAGTTTTGAAAGGAGCGCGTGTGACCGCCTTGGAAGAGTTGCTGCCGTAAGAACTGAATGAGAGCCAGCGCCTCGGTGTGGGCGAGCAAAGCTTTTAAGTTAGCGGAGATGACTGCAGGCGCAGCAACGCCGAGTCTATCCAGCGCTTCGATTAGCGATCTTTGCAGTTGAGGAGGCAGCCACGGAGTGTTTGTCGCTGATACGGCCAGTGCCTGAACCTGCGTGCCGGCCGGCGGTAAGGGAGTGTCGCTTTCCTTGGGTTCTGTTCGGCGATCCGCTTCAGGAATGGCTGTCCCAGACGATGTAGCCAGAGCCTGCTGGATGAGAAGCTGAACTATCGCTGCTTGCTCCTCCACATATGGACTGAACCCACTTTCGAGACACTCTTCCAGCAAGTTATACGAGGGATCTGCCTTAAGGACAGCTCGTGCAACCGCATGGACACCGACATTCGTCAACCCAGGCCCAGAAGGGGAACTCGAGATTGCATTCCCAAGGTGCTGGGCGGACAGCAACCCGAGCCGGCACAGCCATAGGATGAGTTTGAATGACGGTATCCGGATCTCCAATCGCGTCTCTGTGGGGTTGGGTGCATTGTCTTGCGCATTTGGCGTTGCGACCACCTGAAAGATCTTCGACAGAAGATAGTTGATCTTGAAGTCTGGGATCGCCATACGATCCAGAGGCAAGTCCCCACTGGGTCCTCCGAGAGCTGAAGACTGCATAATAGCCTGTCGAATGTCGTTGATGAAAGTGTTTTCGAAGCCGGCGACATCGCCACTCCCAGCGAGCTGGTCAAGACGTTGTTTGATGGGCTGCCAGCCGACAGTAGACTCTGGAATGATGGTTGCGGAGCCGATCGCCGACAACCGCCCATCGAGAGCACTAGGCAGAGCCTCATGGTTACTAACACCGCGTGCCACGTTTTGGAGAAGTTTGCTTCCGATTTCCAGTAGTCGTTTTGATGAGCCACCAGAAATATCTATTGCAAGGAGTTGATGACGCCTCCGTCCGATGACACGAGCAGTGTGGGGATAATATGCGACAAATTCGATGGGACCACTCCGATCTTGGACGGCCATTCTCATGCGTTTCCGCTTGAGATTCCCCTTTCTCGCGTCAATTTGAGCCTGAACGGACTGAAATTTGAGGTCATAAAGCTGAACTGACTCATCAAAGGAGCAGATAGCGAACGCGGGAGAAATGGCCATGATTTCGTAAGAGCAGTTCAGACCAGTGTGTAGAGCAGAAGACAATGAAGGTACTAGGCCGGTCAGATCATACGAGTAAAATGATTCTCCGGCACGAAGAAATAGATTCGATGCCCTGAGGTTAAAGGTGTAAGATCGATCCTTCGGCGAAAGTGACTTGGAGTTGTTGCCTCCCAACGATAGTTCATGGTCGAACAATGGATAAATCGAAACCATATGAGCAGCCAGATTTCGATCGATTGTTTCAACTGACCAGACACCGTAGAACACGCTGTTGGGATTAGCCGAATGCTCGGTTTTGCAATATGCGACCGCCAAGTAGGAACCAGCTGGAGCAACCTCGCTGAGCAGATCTGGCCTCTGCTTTAGAACAGTCTTCAGTGCTTCCGAACTTGTAAGATGTTGAGCAGCCAGTACTTTGATGTTTGGATGTCGTTTGGAACAAAGAGCGCCCTTGAATAATGTGGCGTTCAATTCTTCAGAGAAACTTGTTAGGGTACCATTTTGTTGGACCACCAACGGCTCTTTTTCTCGACCTCTAAGCAGAACTTCAAGCAGTACGACCGGGTACTCTTGTTCATCCAATGCTACACTCACACACTGTGAGGCGCGGACTGTGTCATCTCCTGAGCTCTGGAAAGATTCGATGCGTAATGTGTCTCGCTTTGTCACACAGTATGTCCTTCGACGGATTTGCCCCTGCGATTCTTCGCGAATTGAACATGGTGGGCCAAAATAACGTGTGGTAGGAGGCACGGGATAAGAGGCTAGGATCGTCCCATTTTGGATCTGAACCTCTGTCAGCAGCTTGTCCTGTGGAAGGATACAATGTAATGGTACCTCATACAGCCCGAGGGAATCACCATCCACGGCCACACAAATCTCTTTCCTGCGCTTCTTCAGTCCGTCGCGCACAGAATACACTGTGCCAAAACGAGGGTTGGCGTCAAGCCTAGAAGGACGAGGCAGTCTCGCTAGCACATGGGGAGTTGAGATTTCCATGGCTGGAGCATGAGTACTGTAGTGCTGCGAGGTAGAACTTGGTGTGCAGACAAAAAGTTTTGAGATGGTCTCCACAAAATTTTTGCGGAGGGCGGCAAGGTTCCTCCGTCCAAGTCCCAAATGGTAATAAGTCTCGCTAAGCACTTCCCTAACCAGGGCCTGCTTAGTGGCCGATCTTCCGCCTGTGCAAGCCTATCAGCAACTGGAAGGCATTTACAGTGCACCCCCCATTTCTGGGCATGGGAATCGCGTCACAGACGCGCTTCCGATAATCCAGTTATACATCATGACCACGCGCACCTCGATCCTATACCAACTATCAATTGCCTTAGGGGAGGGCTGGCCACGGCTCATTGATTCATCTACGACGTATTCATCGGTCCATTCACTAGTCTGAGCGGAATCTAGCCTTCATGACACCACCGCCTTCCAAAAATTGACTCGTAGGTCAATGGCGACGCTGCTTGACTATGGCGCTGTCCCAGAACATCGATCCCATATGCATCCGTTCTTTAGGAAAGGTACGCCATCATATCCTTCCCGGGATACCACGCGCTGACGCTGTTTATAGCCGCCGCACCCAACGATTCCTCATCTCAAGGCCCTCTCCCCAGAATTCGAGGGCTAGATGGCGCAGGCGAAGATGACCCTCCCAACAACAATGAAGAGCAGAGTTGTAATCCCAGCAATGTTATACGCACAGAGGCAACAGAGGCTGCCCCTAGTCGAACATGGAGTGTGGAAGAGGGAGACGACCTTGAACACGAAAACACTAGAATAAAAAGACGAAGAGTGTCTACCAGCTCTGTGCATTCACTCACCGTGACAACAGAGACTTCACACACAAGCCAGATGACGTGGCAGGACCAGCTCCAGGCTGCAGCACAGACATGCGATGATATCCAACCACCTCACGATTGTGCTGAGGACCAGACAGTTGCTGATCGACCTTTCTTCTGCGACAATGGAAGTAGAATTCAGTTATCTCAACCGACATTGTCCGCAGAGGGTTGTATCACATCGCAAAGGACAACTCCTGACAGTCGACCTTCTCTTAGTTCTTCTTCAAACCCAGCTGAAATCGACCTCACAAAATCCCCTGATCGTCACCATCGACCGCCTGATAACACAACGGACGACCCTTCAGCCATGGAGAGCGAACGCGGCTCTACTCAAAGGAACAAGATGATGCGAAGTGGTCACGGAAAACTCATCTTCTCGCCGAAGAAATCGCCCAAGCGTGCGTCACGGAGTGTTGCGAACGACACAGCTGGGGAGAGTGGCGACGCAAAAAAGACTGCCCGTCGATATAAGAAACTGGAAATGAAGAAGGGAAAATTGGTGTCCTCATTGCGCATTACGTTGTCATATTCGGCTCCGGATTCCGGTTCTAAGATCGACGCCATCTTGTCTCAAGACTCTGAAAAGAGCCACATTCAAGGCCCGCAAGCTCAGGGAAAGCTAGCACCCCAACACCCTGTCGTGAGTAAGGCCACGCACCCATTTTTTCTGGGAAGACTGTCAGGCAATAGTCAAAAGCAGTCTGACCTAAAAAGCGAGACATCCTCTGTTGCAAACCCCTCGGAGGACGAGACTACCTCAAGGCCGAAGGCACCAAAGCCTTGGAAAGACATTATCTTCGAATCAAGGAGGACAGTTCACAACAAAAATGCGCCGGTGCTCTTACCCGTTTGGCCTCCGACCAACATCCAACATGTACAACCAAGCCATGCTCCACGTGGTGCAGCCACAGTTCGGACACTCTCTTTATCACAGCCCAAATTCAAACAACATGCTTTTCGTGTCAATGCGGACGAAGACATACTTGGGAACTTTTCACGATGTTTGGAGCAGAATGTCGACGATAGGCCCATTCACACACCCGAGCGAAAGATCATGGGTAGCAAAGAACTCGCAAGACTCACTGAAACGCTCTATGGGATCGACCACCAATCGAAACATCAGTCGGCCTCAATTTCCCGGCTCGGAGCAGTTGTTGAATCGACGCGCAGTTCTTTTGACAGGGGCATGGCCGCGGGACCCCAACTTTGGTGCCACGAATACGCACCGACTTGTTGGCAAGAGGTCTTAGAACCACAAGGAAAAGCTCTACATGATTGGCTGAGTAATCTGAGAGTGCACCAAGTTCAGACTGGCAAATTACAACCAAAGGCGAAACCTCTGACTCCCAAAAAGCGTCGCAAGCGGAAGTCGGAAGAGATGGACGACTTCATTGCATATTCAGACGACGAGGATGCCCGTTCGCTTGCGAATGGAAAGAATGCGATCCTCCTCACAGGCCCTCCAGGCTCTGGAAAAACTGCTTCAATCTTTGCCGTGGCACAACAACTGGGGTTCGAGGTATTTGAGATCCACCCTGGTATGCGACGAAGTGCAAGGGACATCCAAGACAGGGTAGGGGACATGACACAGAACCACTTGGTTCAGCACCGAGACACGTCCAGCCGAAGGTCAAGTTTGTCGTTGGAGGACAGTGACACAGTCTACTCCACCTCTGGGCCTTTGACGGACAGCCAGGATTCCACAGCAGACATTATGGGTCGCAGAAAGGGTGGCAGACAGTCCAAAATTGGCGAAGTGAAAGAGACCAAAGAAACTAAATCCAAGTCGCAGAAACAATCTCTCGTCTTGTTTGAAGAGGTCGACATTCTGTATGAAGAAGATAAAGCCTTTTGGAGTGGCGTTCAATCACTCATCCGAACCTCCAAGCGACCTGTCATCCTCACATGCAACAGTGTCAATTCCGTGCCCATGGCCGAATTAGACCTCTTTGCCGTCTTGCGATATGACATTCCCCAACAGGATTTGGCTGTACAGCTTCTAGGATCAATATGTGCGGCTGAAGGACATCTTCTGAGCAAAGAAGTCTTGCAGAACCTCTATCTTACGAAAGGTCAAGATCTCCGCGCGTCAATCATGGAACTCAATCTCTGGTGCCAAATGACGGTCGGATCGCAACAGGGAGGTCTGGATTGGATGCTTCCTTTTAACGGTGAGTCCCAACTCATGTCAGATGGCTCAGTCACACGAATTATCAGTCAAGACACTGTCACCAACGGGCTTGATCTCTTGCCGGCCGATTTTGACGACGTTGAAGATCTCATTCGTTTTTCCCAGGACAATCTGGGTATTCCTGCACAGGACTGGGTTCGGGACAATTTCTGTTCAATCGGCACTGAGGCGAACCATGTCTCAGCACTGGATGACATGCTCACCCTCTGTGAGGCGAGAAGCGCAATGGATCTGGTCGATGACACAATAACACCTGTGGTCGCGAGCACATTATGGAAATGCTCCAATCCAGCTGCTGCCGCTGTAAGCGACCACACATTCCACAGGAACGAAGTCGTCCGCCTGTACCTCGGGAATCTGAACGAATCAACGACCCTCCAATCATCAATGTGCGAAGCGTTCGAACCTCTCTTGGAAGAATCCCGTATCGGCCTCCCCAGCTCGCCCGGGCGTAAAGCACCCTCCCTGGATAATCCATCCGCCATCTCACTTGTGACAGAAGTCGCCCCCTACATCCGCTACATCGTGTCTCACGATCAACGACTTGAGCAGGTTCGAAACGAACTGCACGGGTCAAGTCAGCAAGGGATAAAGAGACAGCGGCGTACAAGAGCAGCAAGGGCGGCCTTAGAAGGCGGGAACAAGAAAACAGTAAGAAGAGATAAGTGGTTTCCCGAAGAGTTGGACTGGGCCGCAGTGATGAGGACAGGAAACGAGTGGCCTCAAGCCAGAGAGGCGGACACATGGGACAATTCTCCTGCTCAAACACCTAGTTCGTCAGCGGCAATGGAAGCGGGAGCCGAAGCCGAAGCCGACGAGCCTGCATTGTTCAATCCCTAAGACTTTGCGGTAAAGGACAATCTAGTCACCTTTAGTTTGTCGGAGGTGCAACAAACAAGTTTTTGGTCTCTTGCACCGCGGGAAGCATCAAGTGCGTCGGTTTCAAGCGAACAACGGGGGGGACGGGGGGGCTGGACTTTTCATAAGGGAAGTGTCGTGACATTATGAGGCTGGCCAGATACGCGCCGCATGAAGAGGTAGCACCGCTGCGTACATTACAAACACATTACAAACCCTAGGTAACAAAGTACATTTACACAGAATCATGAAGATCTTACAATGACGTCCAAGTTTGGATGCCTGTACAAGTACTAACTTCGCCTCACTCCATTCCAATCCTACACTTGTAATCACTCATAATCACGTGGTGTACGGACCAAAGCGGGCCCTGCCCCTTTTTTGCCACAGCCTCGTCTCCTCCGACGCTCGTCCTGGGGACACGTTATCACACAAGACCTTTCACGGCCAGGCACCTCTCACCTGCCAATAAGACGCCTTAACAAAGATTGGTGTTCGCGGGGTGTCGGCATATCACAGACACGGGTAGTTGACGAGCGATCTGGAGTTGCTCCTCCCTTCTGCTGTTGGGTGTCCATTGTGTCCTTCGCACAACCTGCACAGTCCAAGGCTTCGAAATTGGGCATCCGCTAGTACTTGAAAAGAACCACATATTTACACCAAGCCGCTTCCAAGCACTAAATGTGTACGAGAGAAGTTATCAAGTAGAGAGCAAAAGTGAAGTCGTCAACACTATCTGTCAACGAGATGTGAGAGAAAGTGACGCTGGCAACAGGCTGTATGTTAACTGAATGCATTGTGAGTTCAGTCTCTCAAGTAACTACATGCTAGCTAGAAAATACAAACTGTCAAGACTTAGACCGATCTCAGCTCCTCCTCCTACACCTGTATTATCAACATATTGCCTGATCCATGTTTTTTTCTTTCATCGATGCACCATGATGAAGGTCTTGCTGTACATGAGTAATGAATGCCGTCTCTTTTCATGCTGTGTATATGTCGGGGTGACAAAAATGCATGCTTCAGGGGATGAGTGTGCATGCTCGAGGCAAGAATGAGCAAAAGGAATCAAGATGGATAGTACCAGCAGACCAAGAACAAATGCACGCCAAAAATAGTTGGAAGCATGCGGGAACAGATGTCCTTGGCGGCGTTGGCGTAGCTGGCTCATTTGCAAGATTGCGGAGTGGTGGCGGTGTAGTTCTCCTTGCCGCTGGCTGGCTCAATTCTAATGGTGACCTTCTTTGGACTTGGAGTCTTGGTCTTCTTGCTGATGTTGCCATTGTCTGGGATGATTGCAATCGCGGCCGCAGACTTTGGCGGGACTTCAATGTAAGGATGGGCTGCTGGAAGATTGGTTCTGACAGTGGTGGAGTTGGTGATCGACTGCAGTCCCCCCTGCATTGGCCAAGTCGACGTGGAGTTGCGGATCATGGTCGCAGTCTTGTTGTTGACACCCGGAAGCTCACTGCAGGACGCGTGGTTAGTTGACTTGAAGAACCAAGGAGCTTGGGCAGCAAGGCCAGACTTACGGCGGAGAGACTGACGTCGCTGGAGTGAAGCCATTGGTAGTTCCAGCCGGAGACTGCCAACTGCCATTCGGACTGATGTGGTTGTTCACGTTCTGCAATCGAGACAGAGTTGGAGATGGAGTGTGTTCAACCGAATAGCTGTATTCGCGGCTGCGCCAGTTGCGACGTTCTTGACTCTGTTGTTTGAGCTGCTTCTGAGCTTTGGTGTCGGCAAAGCGGAGGAACAATTTGATGCCATCACGCTCGTTGAGGACGGAGTGGAATTCTTTGATGACACGTTCTGCTATCTCACGTGTTTCGAATCTGTGACAATCAGACAAGTTCACGCATATGGATCCAAGCATCTTTCAATACCTTGCAAAGCCAACTTCCTTGCTGACTCCGGATGGCGCATCGCGGCAGATCTTGGTGGAGACGGCGTGATACGGCAAGAAATGTTTGGCCAGATCCTAGATAGGTTTGTAAGTAGAAGCTACAAACATGGTGGGAGAACTCAAACTGATTCATTCCAATCAATAGGAACCCCGGTGCAATAAATGTTGGTAGAGTTCTTATCCTCCAAGTCCTTGAGTCGGGAGTTGCGAGATTTCTGGGAGTGTTAGACGACCACGACATAGTAGGGCAGTGCTACATACCTGAGCATAGCTGGCTTGAAACCCAAGATGGAAGAAGCCACGGATACAGTTCTCTGCAGCAGCGGGAGAATAGTACATGACGAACCCAAAGCTGGACATTGTTAGCAAGCACAACAGGTGGGTGGGGCAACATACCCTTTGCATTTGCCCGTGTCCTGCTCGATGATGGCCTTGCATGACTCGATCTCACCAAAGCGAGAAGCCCAACGCTCAAGATCCTCATCGGTGGTGTCCGGCATGAAGCCACGAATGTAGACGTTGGTAATGCCCTCGGGATTCTGAAGACATTTGGCCAGGCTGAGTTCCTCCTGGTTGGTCCACATGGCGGGCACTGCACGAGGGATCTGTGGGTCACGGTTGACGAGCTCATCAAGGTTGACCATCTCGTAGGATTTGTTGTCTTGACACTTCATTGGTTGAATGGGCCCAGCAACGTAGTGTTGGCTGGCAGGAGTGGTCGACAGGTAGGCCATGGAGTTGTAGTAGTCCGATTGACCCTGCAGTGCCACGTTTTGGTTGTTGGAAGCATTCTCTTCATTGGAAGACCAGGATCCTCGACGACCTGGATCAAACCCGGCAACATTGGAGGCAAGATTGTACGGCCAACCATATCCTGGGAGAGCACTTGTTGCCATGCTGGTATTTCCGATGAAGCTTGGAAACATACCAGTGGGGACATAGGGCAATTGGGAAGCATCTGCAGTTGAGGTCTGGTTCTGACCGTAGAAGTTGGGGAGTGGCACGGCTTGACCAGACGGCAACATCATCAAGGGGCTGTTGTATCCGGGACGATTGACTGCATTCATCTCAGTCTCAACCGAAGCAGAGGGTGGCAGGGTGGCCTTGAGGTTCTGCATGTTGGAAAGGGGATTGGAATTGGTCATGTTCATAGCTGTGACATGGTGAGGAATTTGTGCCTCAGACAGTGACTCCAGCTCTTACCTCCATTGTACTGTGGATAGCCTGATGCATTGTACGGCATTCTTGACTGATGATAGCCAGCATATGCATTGCTTGAGACCGACTGGGTTGCAGGTTTGTCAGACATGGCTGCTGCAGTCTGGGTTTCACTGGTTAGTATCCTTCTGACAGTAAGGCATAGGCATCACGGTGGAGGAGCGTCCGGAACGGATAGACTCGCCTTCAATCTGTCACCACGAGAGGGGCTTCAGACCACGCCTCTTTGTGGTTCTTCCAAGGGTGTTGTTTAGAAATGGGATGGGGCCCAATGAATAGAGCAGCAAAGGGGGAAATGAGAATGAGCAACCAAGATGCAGTGGAGGATGGATGATAAGAGGGAGGAGAAGCTAACAGCAGGGAACTTGAGCAAGCAAAGCTGTAGCCTTGGTATTAAGAGAAGTGAGATGAAGAAAGTAGAGGAAGAGGAAGAAGAAAATGAAGCGGGTGGATAGAAGAGGAGGAGGGGAGGAAACTCGTTGAGGTGGGTGCATCCGTCGTCTCGGCGGCAGGAGCAACGACAACATTCTGGGTAGCCTCCACCGGTGAATAGGCCAGCACGATCAATGGCAGTAGCGGTATTCGAATGGGCCTCAATGCATATTGTACTCATGTCCTTAGAGGGCATCAATAGAGAGCCATTCAATGCTGCCACACCTCTTGAATCAGTTCGACTCCACAAGACGACAACGACAACAACATCCTCCATGCAAACATGCTGACGGCCAAGAGAGACTCTCTTGTGTCTCTCCCATCTTGAGAGCAGCATGGGCCAAAAGCCACAGTTAGCCTTTGTCCTTGCAGTCTTAACCGCGCCCTCTGGGCATCAGGACCGCGCGTGTGGCTTCTTCGCCAGGTCCTCAGGAGCATGTGAGTACATGACCCGCAGGGGGCGCGCACATCACGTCTGAGTGAGCAGGGCAGTGTTTTCCCATGTCTTTATTCTGCCATCTCTGCGTGGGTTGACTTCTGAAGAACTTGTGATGGTAAGTTGGAAGACAAAGGTGTGACGTGAAGTCAAAGACCAGACATGCAAACGGCGGAAGGGTATGTGCTCTGCCGTAGCAACTTCACCGAGATCTACGGTGAATCTATTGTCGCATTCTCACATTTTCAGTATTGGAGATATCAAACTGTTTGAACGATTTTCTCTACCAAAAAGCCAAACTCGTCTATACACTTTACTCTCCAGCTGGGTGCTGGACTGTACCTTCAGGATGGACCCAGATGTCGGCGAAAAAACATGGCAAAAAGTAGGTAGAAAGTTCAGACAACTGCCTTTGCGTACAAGACTGACCCAGGGCCACAGTTCTTCTACCAGCACAATTCGCTCCTAGCCTTGCTCGACGCTCACGCTTCCCTGTTGGCGGAGATGCGAAAATTCTGTCTTGTTGATAGTGCTACTATGAACTTGGTGCAAGAACGTCTCAACACCACTGAGAGTCTGATTGCAACGTTCAAGCTTTCCACCGAATCCTTGACCGAAGTCACTAAGCGAGAAGAGCAAGTCATCGAGGATGCAAAGGTTCCCGAGCCGGAAATCCTCGACATCCCAATCCCTACTTCTACAGCTGGCCAAAAAGCTCCCATGCCTGCTGAGCCACTATTGGATCCCAGCGGCTTTTTCGCAGTCGACACAAATCCCACTCCAATCGAACAACTCTACAAAGAGAAGCCTATTGTCGCCGTAAAGGCGAGGAACGGTCCCAAGCGGAAAGTTTCTGGGGAGCAGATACAACCAGCCACAACATCCGAAAATGAGCGCATGCGAAAGAGACCAAAACATGGCGATGACCAGCGAGATAACCCGGTACAAGAGGAAGAGGACGATTCTTTCCTGAAGAGAGTCGAGGCACGATCACGGGCGAAGGAAGAGCGCAAAAAGGCTAAGACGGACAAGAAGCGCAAGAGACAGAGCGGTGATTCCACTGGGAGTATCAAGGGCCCCAAGACCAAAAAACGGAAGGAAAACAACGATCCGAAACCCGCAACGGCGACACCTTCTTCGGCGCCCCCAAAGAATCCACAGCCGCAGAAGGGCAAGAGACCTCCACCCGAGTCAAACAACAACGGTACAAACGGGCGAGCGAGTAAGAAGAAACGCCGAGGGTCAAAGCATTAGGTGAAAGGAGATTACCCAAGGATGTTGTATTACGCTTCAAGGATGAGGAACAGTTGCATACTGATACTTTCTTCGCCTTTTCTTCCCAGAAAATCGCAACGATAAACGCTGCACATGCCTCCGGCTCACTGTACACTCGATAAATTTATGTTGTGTCGCCCAACTCGAACAACTCGAACTTGACACCATCCCCTCCATACCACCAACCGGGCCAATCTCCGTTTTCCCGCTTTTCTGTACGACCTGAGCAGTTGGCATAAAATGGGCGAATCGGTCGAGTTTGGAACGTCAGAGGCAGCCCAACTGAATTTTGAACCAGGTACCCTGACTCGAAATTCCGCCCTTCTCTAACTTCCATGCGAGTGCTGGATATCATCCATCGACTATTAAACTACAGTCCGGGATCAACTGCATTGAATTTACACACCAATTTTCATGCAACGGGTCAGGCAATGCTACGATAGCCCTAAGCCTTCTCCCTGTCGTCGACCGGAACAATCGACGCTCGTCGTCACGACACCAAACTTGAGCTTTTCACACGGTAATCTGACCGACCCCATCACCGGAGAACAGACATCCACGCCATTTGAATCAGACAGACCACACACCAACAGACATGAGCGAAGTGCACAAACCACGGCTTGTAGCCCGCGTCTTTCCGCCACCAATAAAGGTCACCTATCCAAAGGTGGATATGGCCAGCGTGACCACCGGCCCTGTGGCGAACAGATCTCAAATGACCCCATTCCACAGACGGACTGGTGCCGCACGCGTTCCTATCATTCTCAGCGCCGGCGAGGCGAAACAGCGCCACGAACAGACGGAACTCAGCGAAAGAGCCCGTGACGAGGTACTGAAACACGGCGTTAAAGTGCGTGATTTCCAGGCTGAGGCGGATGCGAGGAGGTACGGCCAAGGCTGCGCTGGGCATGAGGCTGGTCGGGGTACACCAATGTCGGGCTACAAGCACGATTAGACAGTGTTGTGGATGGTCCTTGTATCGAGTTTCTGTGCGCCGGGCGGTGATGTTGAGGTACCGCAGACGATCTGCTGACCTCGTGCTTCGCGCTGTGTCTCAAAGGAGATGTCCTACTTGTGGATGGAATCTCGAGTTCGTATCAAATCGCACCTCGAGTTGTAGACCACAGGCCAGACAGGACAAAGGCAAGAATCGAACTCCTTCAGCCCCGGTCATTTTGCTTCTGCACCACTTCCTCGTCCCTCTCTTTCAACTCATCGGCATTCTTCTCGCCTTGGTTCCAGACTTCCCATATTTGGTCGACAATCATATTTCCATAACCTTCACCCTGCTCGAGTTTCTCCTGTTCTTCTTTCAACCGGCGTTCTTTCCAATCCTCGTTTTGTCTATTCGCCCAAGCTTCACGAGCTTTGATTTGTAGAGCAGAGGTCCCATTATCCCCCGTTATTTCTGGCACCATGTGTTCGCGGCGTCGAAGCTGTTCTCCATGTGCTGAAGCAGGAGTCTCCAGATCACGGAAGGGAGTCCGTCCAATGTCGAATCTCTTGGACGCGTGACCCATGTACCCCAGCCCCGTGCGCTCTCGGAGTTGGTAGTTCGTAGCCCCGAGAAACGCACCGGCCAAAGAGAAGGTATAGAGATCCAATTTGCGCGGTGGGAGGGCGATCAGGGCGGGTGCGAGAAAACATGCCACGAGCGTCGAGGTGTGCAGGAAGCTCTGGTAGTCGTCGAACAGTTTCTGGCGCTGGGCAGGATTCTGCTCGAGCCCGGAATCGGAGGGCGCCATGACAAACGAGAAGAGATCCCGGAGAGCAACACGGGCGCGAGATGGCTGCAGCGGCTGTTGTACTTCATCTGCATACCATGCTGGTTGCACATGATATTTTCAGGAAGTCGCCTCGACAGATCATAGTATTCTTCGTCACCAGCTCGAATGCTCCGACGGACAAGTCTAGTAGCAAGTGGAGTATGTGATGTCATTAGCAGCACCTTTAATTTTTGATTCATAGACATGTACGACCAAAATCTAGCATGATTATGTCAATTTCTTCTGGTCAAATATTTTCAGGCCGTCATAGACAGTTTGGCCGAGTGGTTAAGGCGGCAGACTCGAACGGGCCATCTGAAGTTCCTCCTTCTAGGCTCTCCGTTATCTGCTGGGTTCGCCCGCACAGGTTCAAATCCTGTAGCTGTCGATTTTGTTTTTGTTCAGCAGCGTGGACTCTCATTTCCTAGCTACTGTGTCTTTTTTGATTCACATACTGTTACTAAGAGTCTTGAATAGAGGTCACTGAGATCGGTTGCACTGGGAAGGTTTATGTTGCCGGATGGGAGGCAACGAGATGGAGCGCAAAATCATGACAGCGATGCCTACGCAGATGATCAGGTAACATGGTGACAGGTGAGATAGAAGTGAATGGTATTCGCTACATATGCAAGCCTCCAGTGCGTCCACCGGAGACTGTCTTTGCATTTTTGCGATACCTCAACTGGCAGCCGACCAGCCAGGAAAGGAAATGGCAGAGTGAACAAACAGGTGGATGGAGGGGGAGTTGCCCCCTCCCCAGCACCAATGCTTTCTGCTCGCTGTGTTCACAATCATGATGGCGAACGTACTTGAACCAGGAAAGAGGAATACAGTGTGCCACAGAACTGGTACAAAAATGCCTTGCGACAATCATGTGGGTAAAAAAATGTGGATTATCTTCGAATTGAAAATCGACGGACAGAAGGGGGGGGAACATGTCGCTGCTTAGCAGCACGGCGAGCGAAGTCAATTTACACCACTCGAACCATGGGAGATGGTAAGCGACCTCCTCACGCCCGGCGAGAGCGTGATTCCTTGGTTGGGATCCAGCGGCCGTGACGCGAAGGCATGTCGAAGATGATATCGTCAGAGGGTGCCTGCACCCCCCTGGTTGCCGCCATTGCGAGGGGACACGCTATTGAACGACGCATGAGTACATTTGAGCGGACATTTTGATGGGTATCTGATAGAATGCGACCCGGGGTTTTTTGCCGTTATCGAGCTTGGGGCTGTGTTTGGAAAGATTGAACGCAATGGCACCCGTCTACTGGACGACGCAGCTGTACATTTGGGCAGACATTTTGATGGTGTTTGGTGGTAAGCGTTGGGGCTTGTTTGTGTACGGAGGAGCTGAAAGGAGTGACTTGTAGTTGGATGTGAATGAAAGTGTATTTGCAGAGACAAATCGATCAGAGTGAAATGCAATATAAATACTGTACCTAATATACTGCATAAAGACCAACATACTGAAAGCAAGCAGAAAGAGATCACGCTCTCGCATCCCAATTCGGTCGATGATGGCTGGTAAATCACCGCCACACAAAGACCGGGCGGCAAGGCTGAGCAGAAGGGGACGAGGCTTGATATTGTTCTCCCTTAGTATTGTTCTTTCCACACAAAGCGTTGGAATGCTGAACTGTACACACAACCAAGCTATTCCCGACATAGGAGGCGAACAAACAGAGTCTTGGCCGTCGATTTCTAGCGTGGTCTGGGTTCGTCCACACTCACAATGGTATGTGGGTTGCATCAGGTCGGTTCTTGTATGTGTCCATACATATTTCGTGTCTAAAAGCGAGTGAATGGAAGCCACTTGCCTCGAAGGGTAATTTTCGCCTTGGTCGAGTCAGTCCAGAGCTCGAGTAAAGTGCGAGATCAATCTTACCCATGTAACGCCGTCCTTGTCAACCTCTTTTTCAACGTGAGTGGAGAAAGATATTGCGCTCATGATCCCGTCGCCAAACTTCTCGTTCAGAACTGCTTTATAGGCATATCCATAATTCTGCACAATCTCGTACAGGCGGTAGATCAGCGGTTCCTTTGGAGGCATCTCCACGCTCTTTCCGCGGTCCGGGAACCCACTCAATTGTGCCTCGAGGATACGATATTCAATGCCAAAATAGTTTGAGAGCTTCTCGATATCTTCTGGCGACGCCTTTGCTTGTCCATAGAACAGAGCCGCCACCGCGACCTCATCTCGGCCAATTTCCTTGCCAATCGTTTCAAAAGTCACCTGCTTCTGCGCCTTCGCTTCGAACAAGGTTACGGAGGATTTGGGGAGGTTAGGATGTTGCGACACCTGGTCATGTCAGTTGCTATCCTGCGTCTAGCCTTGGGGTATAACAGCTCACATCCAGAGTTGCGAGAGACATGTTGGAGGATGGTCGGGTCAATTGCAACGGGGTTAGTCTGACGTAGCGCAACACAGTCCTCGGCCTTGACCTGAAAGCTGTGGAAGTGAGACGTTGTAGAGGACGCAGAGGCAAAGACATGATGGGATGCAAAGGACACTGCAGTTAAATAGCCAATCCACAAGGGACTCTTGTGGAGATGTGCACTGGTCAGTACTTGTATTTCTGCTTGGTAGAGGGGCTTTGAAGCTGCCCTCCCCGCATCAACCATCATCCGGGAGAATTGCCGTCATCTCATTGCGCGGTTTAGCATCACCGCTGGTCCGAGAAGGTACATCACGCCTAGCGTTTCCAGGTGTTGCAGGGTCGCTGAAAGAGAGCAGAGAGCATTCGACATGTGGCTACATTCGGGGTGTGTCTGTACCAATGCGAAGGACGCGAGTCTGCGAATCGAGGAGGAAATAGCCTGGTGCTCCCAGAAGCAGCATCTTTCAACTGCCATCTGTAGCGAGGGGCAGCTTTGTCAGGGGTTGCTTTGCTTTCGCGGGGCCATGAGGCGCAGCAGCTCTGAAACCAGTTCCTTATTGGGGCCACGGTGATGTGGAGAGTTGTCGCGAGGACGCTGACTGCAGCCTGGTTGGGCTTCTACCATGCACCCAGAGAACCCGGCGCCCTCAAATCCAGCTTGGCATGTGCTTCACTTGCTTGACAGGGCATGAATCAGCTGAAACTTCAGTCACCCGCCCTGACTGAAACGATTTCCTCCATGATAATGCAGCGCGTTTGAGTTCACCGCTGGATATCCCTAGCGTTTCCCAAGTCTTGAGTGCAGTCCTGTGGTCGCCATTTGTGACCTCCTCCCTCTCCCACCTTTTGGAGTCGAGTGCCGGGTAAAAGTACTCAAGACTAGTTACCATGTCCTACCAAAATCGACCGGATGACGACGGCCTCGCATACGGAGACGACTACTCGCAGTCTCGCGGGAGGGGTGGACAAGATGGCACTGATCGATCAATGCTGGGAGACACATTCAAAAAGTTCAAATCCGAGCTCGACAAGTACAAGACTGGTGGTTCTTCGCAGAATTATGGCTACTCGGCCTCCGCCTCCGGCTCGAACCAGCAGTATTATGGGCAACAAGGTCCTGGTACAGGATATCCCCAAGTTGGTCAATCTGCCTATCCGGGAGGCCCACCTACTCAACAGCCCCAAGGTCGGCCTGATTTGACGTCGAAACTCTTTGATGGGTTGCATAGTACTCTTCATAGCATCGGCTCAGATGTCACAAACTTGTTAGGGTCTGGCAATCGACCCCCTTCGCAATATGGGCCGACGCCCCCAGGACAGGCCAGTTACGCAGGTTACCCCGGTGTGGCAGTTCCTCCAGGCATCCCGTCAGGTCCAAACCGCTATGACAGCTTCGCTTCAGAGAAGCCAGGTAATGATGTCAAGTGGTATGTCGACGGGTGTGGCTATTTCTGGGCAGTTAGTCAAGCACTCGAGGGAGCAAAACACTCAATTTGGATCCTGGATTGGTGGCTGTCTCCTGAGTTGTACCTCCGTCGGCCACCCACTCAGAACGAACAGTGGAGGCTGGATCGAACGCTGCAGCGGGCAGCACAACGTGGCGTCAAGGTCAAGGTGATCGTTTATAAAGAGGTGACCCAAGCTTTGACTCTTTCGTCCGCACATACGAAACACGAACTCGAGAAGCTACATCCCAATATTGCAGTCTTTCGTCACCCAGATCATCTCCCAGATGCTCAAACTGCTCAATCGTCCTTGATATCGTCTCTCCAAGCTCTAAAGCTTGATGCTGCAGGTATTTCTAAGCTTGGCGCAGATACTCTCAAGGGAATTTATGGCGTGACGGACGATGTCGTTCTCTACTGGGCTCATCATGAGAAATTATGCTTGATTGACGACAGGATTGCGTTCATGGGTGGTCTGGATCTCTGTTTCGGCAGATGGGATACAAATCAGCACTCGATTGCTGATGCACATCCTTCGAACATCAACGATATCATCTTTCCTGGCCAGGACTACAATAACGCCAGAGTTATGGACTTCAGCGATGTCGCACAACCGTTCCAAAACAAGCTCGACAGGACCAAGAGCTCGAGGATGGGGTGGTCGGATATTGCCATTTGCCTGCAAGGAGCTTGCGTCCAGGACCTTCGCCACCACTTCGTCGATCGTTGGAACTTCATCTTCGACGAGAAATACAATGTCCGCAAAGACCAACGCTACTACAGACTACTCGACGATTTCCCTCACCCACCGACTGGTCCAGGTCAGCGACCTCAACCACGTCCACAGTCTCAAGGGCAACCCCAACCTCCTGCCCCGGTTGGTGGATTTGCACCACCTCCCGGAAGCCAACCATACACGGAACCGGCGTGGCATACAACCGGCAGGCCACACACACCGACGCCAGGCCAATACCAAAGCCAAGCGGGAACAGACACCAGTGCATATGGTGGTGCGGCAATTGCTTCTGTCTCGGGCACACAAATTCACCAGCAGCCCTCGCAGGGGCAGTATGGTCAAACCACCTCCTCCGTGGGCCAGGGAGTTCCACCACCAACTCCAGTGCAAGCTCCGCCTCAGACTTCTACAGGTACTTACGGCCAGATCCCTCCACCTCCGCCACAAGCACCATCACAGACTTCCGCTGGGATCTACAGCCAAACTTCTCCCCCTCCAGCGCAGGCATCGCATCCAGCTTCTTCTGACCCCTACAGTCAAGTGTACAGCCCTCCACCACAGGCAACTCCGCAACCAGCTACGGGTACCTACGGCCAAGTCTCTAGCCCCCCACCGCAAGCACCCTCAGTTCAGCAACCAGTGAACACTGGGGCGAGCTACCAACAACCCCCGACCCAGGCTTTTCCACAGAGTTTCCCTCCTCCACCTCCTGGACCACCTCCCCAAACATCAACCGGACCGACTCAGACTTATCCAGGATATCCGCCGCCGCCCAGTGCAGAGCCTGCTTATGCTCCATATCACCAAGGTCCAACGGAACTTTCGTCGCAGCAATCGCCTCCATCATCGTACCAGCAACAATCCTATCAAGCTTATCAGCAGCCCGATGCAGGACAAGCTCGTGGTTTTGATGAATATGGGCAAGAGTCGAGTAGAAGCTTCGGTGATTACGCACAGGGTAGCGAGTCTGAAAGAGGCATCCGAGGCAGATTTGACCAATACAAAACCGAGGGCAAACTTCTGGGCCAGCAGCTCTCGTCGATTGGCAATGTCGTCTCAGGTGGACTTGGGGATAAAGCACACCAACTTCAAGGCAAATACCTTGGTGGTACTGACTCCTATGGGCGCCCATATAACCAGCCACGACCCGTCATGACCTGTCAAGTCCTTCGGAGCTGTACAACGTGGAGCAATGGAACCCCCCTCGAGCAATCTATACAGAATGCATACATCGATGTGATTCGGAACAGTCAGCATTTCGTCTACATTGAAAATCAATTCTTCATCACCGCCACCGGCGATCAACAGAAACCCGTCAAGAATTTGATCGGCCAGGCTATCGTTGAGCGAATCATTCGAGCAGCCAGGAATAATGAAAAGTACAAAATCATTGTGGTCATTCCGGCGGTGCCAGCATTTGCAGGCGACCTGCGGGACGATTCTTCACTAGCCACTCGAGCAATCATGGAGTTCCAGTATAACAGCATTAATCGTGGTGGACACAGTATCATGGAAAAGATTGCGCAGGCTGGTTTCAACCCTATGGATTATATTCGATTCTACAACCTCCGAAACTATGACCGAATCAATTGCGGCAATGTCATGCACCAAGTCGAACAGCAAAGCGGAGTTAGATACGAAGATGCCCGGAAACAACACGATGATGCTGTGGGGGCAGGCTATGGACAATATGGTGAGAAGACGGGCACCACTCAACTATCTCAAGCCCCGCAATACCAGCAGTACCAGACCACCGCCCAGCAAATGACCACTCCTGGAAGTGGTCGGTGGGACAGTGTGGCGGAATGCTACATGCTCGGCGGCCAAGATATACGCACGGTGCCTTGGGACGGCCCTCCGGAAGCTGAGCTCGACGCGTTTGTTAGTGAAGAGCTATACATCCATTCCAAGGTAAATATTGCCAGTCAAGTGGGTTATTAGATATCTAATCGGCCACAGTGTCTCATCGCGGACGATCGAATTGTCATTGTAGGGTCTGCCAACCTAAACGACCGAAGCCAACTCGGATCACACGACAGTGAAATCGCTCTGCTGATTAACGACTCAACGCCAGTCCAATCCTACATGAGCGGCCAACCATATCAAGCGAATAGCTTTGCTGCCTCTCTGCGCAGACAGCTGGTCCGCAAACACCTGGGGTTGATCCGACCACAACATTTCTTCAGACCTGACCCCAACTTTGATCCCGTCGGGGTGCCCAATGTGTATGATTGGGGTTCACCCGAAGACAATGTTGTGGCAGATCCTCTCAGCGATACTTTCCAGGCGTTGTGGAACAGTCGAGCAAGGACGAACACCGAAGTCTTCAGAAAGGCGTTCCGCGCGGTCCCTGATGACTTTGTGAATACGTGGGCCGATTACAAGGAGTTTTATGAGTTCTTCTACCGGCGCGCCGATGCTGAAGCTCAAGGGAAACCCAGCAAACTGCCACCCCGGGTGGAGTATGGCCATGTAGTCCGGGCCGACTTCCCTGGGGGAGTGCAGGAGCTGAAGGAACTGCTGAGTCAGGTCAAGGGTACTCTTGTGGAGATGCCGTTATGTTTCCTTCAGAGTGAGTGCTATCTTCTATGTTGTTTTGGACGTCTACTGATTCGAATCACAGATGAGGATATTGCTAAGGAAGGGCTGACTTTGAATGCGCTGACTGAAGAAGTCTATACATGAACGAGCAAGCTTTACCACTAGATGTCACTCAATTTGGATACTCTGTGTGAAGTTACGACTGGATGAATGAATGAATGAACCACAGCATTGCATTTACCACCACTCTCCATAAAGGGGCTACGCAGGGACAATCTGTGCTTGACCGTAAATCTATGGTGGGAAAGAATCCGGCGAAGCAGGTGCCCCATCTTATGAACCTGTCACCACTGACAAGCACAACAAGGTCCTCAGTGATGCCGTAGACCCTTTCTCACTTGTCACTCCAAATTCTCTCCCCTATTCTTGTAGCCTCAGCCCTTTTTTGGTAGATGAGTGCGATGTAGACAGAGCAGCACCGCCGCTAGTCGGCAAGACGCAGGCAAGTGTCTAAGACCAGAAGGATAGCTTCACCTTACCGGATGCCCAAGTTCAACTTGCCAGCAGCCATCGGGAACTTGCTTGCTCTCTTCCCCGCTTGCTCTCTTTCACTTTCCCGTCCCTTGCCATCAACCTCTTCCATACAAATACCTTCTGGCTTCTGCTTTATTCCATTCTGTCCTCCTTTACTCAACCCTCTCTCTTCCTTTTGCTTCCGTGATCACAAGCTCGAAATCGGACACTCTCGCCGCGGCGCCTGCGTCTCACTACTCACTCACTCGGTCGGCTCGTGATTCCCTGGCACAGCAACCTCAATCATGAAGATCAAATGCACCTTTGAAGACTGCTTCAAGCACTTTGACAGCCGCCAGGCCATGTTACGGCACAAGGAAAAAGATCCGAGACACTCGTACTGCAAGCTCTGTGATGTGGACTGTGCTAATGACATGTTCCTCTTCATCCATCAGCTCGGAAGCCCGGCCCACAGTGAGTTGGCTTGTCCTCTGTTCGCCCCATGCTGTTGGTCACTGACGATATCACAGTCTGCTGTCCGGTCTGTGCATGCGAGGTATGGAACAAAATGCAGGAAGAAAAATATCGACTAGGCTGACCCAAACAGTTCAAGAGTACAATTGCCAGGGATGCTCATATAGAAACTGTAAGTAACCCCCCCTCCCCCTGGGGGCCCAAATCCGAGTTGAACAGTGGCTGACGAGGGCTGGCAGTACCACCGTTCCTCTCAGACCATGGAGTGTGCTGGGTGTGGACAGAAGTGCAGATCGGCATCGGAGCTGATGCAACATATCGAAAAAGATGAGTGTGAAGTCATCAGACTCCAGGATTTTCAGATGCAGCGAGCCGAACGCCAGATCCAGAAAGATGCGTGGGAGGCAGAGACGGATCCATTTGCTATCAACCCACCTACCTGGAACCAGACGAGTTCTGGCACCAACAACAGTCGGCCTGATCTTCTAGCGGACATGGCGAATTATGAAGCGGGACGATCGCTCAGCAACGCCCTCGGTGGACCGATCTCGACCGCGTCACACGAGCACTTCCCGTCACTCTCGCAGGCTGCAGACTCGAAGGCAGTCAATACCAGTGCCACTCCACAGCAGTCCAACCACGGTGTCAAGGTCACAAGGGATCTTGGGGATCTTGATAACCGTGCTGCGGAAGCCATATCGAAGTTGCACATCTCTCAACCCACATGGAGCACGCAACAAGATGCCGGCACATCAAAAGAGGATACCCAATCCGGACTGGTCAGAGGGTGGCTAAATTCGGTTGCAACCACGGCTGAACCGCCGACCGACGACTCTAGTGAAGTTGGCTCATGGTACGACAGAAAGGCATCATCCTCTGGAACGCTTGACAAAGTCCCGCCAGCCTACAAGGTGCGGCCGAACTCAGGTGCTCCTCTCCAACACATTGTCCGAATGCCCGCTCACTCTATCGTGTCGACGAGCAATGGGCTGGAGATTGAAAAGTACTGGGACTCCATCGGACAAGTGTATTCTTGTCCCACCGCCAAATGCAAACGTCAGTTCAAGACACCCGCTGATTTCAAAGCACATCTTCTGTCCTCGGCGCACATTGGTGGTCAAGTCACCTGCCCCTCGTGCTTGAAGAGGTTTACAACCACCGCGGGTTGGGTGGCCCATACCTCTTCTGCAAGCAAGCGCTGCGACATCCGCAACAGTGCCAACTTCAATCAGGTTATGCGGGAACTCACCGGCGGACTCCTGGGCACACAAGGATACAATGACAATGGCTCGGTCAAGTTTGTGGCACCAAAGATTGAAGATTGGTAGGCGACTCGGCGCCTGTCGTGGCTTTTATCAATGCAACGTCCATCCAGGTATGATGTTTTTCCCTGATATTGGGTTTGGCATCACCCTGATTCTCGAACAGAATATATCAAACCCCTCATGATGACTTCTGTAGTCCTGATTCACCTGGACAAGATATTACCTTGACTTTCAGGACAAGATTGACTCCTCTACATTCTATTCCTCACGCTTCGGACGCGTGGACATTGGTGTGAGTTTGTGAAGTCGCACGGAGTTGGGAGGTGCTTTGAACAACTTGGCGCAAAGAAAACATGCGATGTGGAATCGACGATACCCCTAATCGAAGACCCGAGCAACAAAGACGAAGAAAGAGAAAATAATGGGTGGCTGCGATTGATTCACCATTGGGACACGGCGAGACGGGCAAAATTCACACAAAATCAATAAAGATGACTATCAGAGGAAAGGAGATTCTTTCCAAGACATGTATGTATGTGCCCCTAGAATTACAGCAATACAGACACACAGACAGACAGGCAGACAGAAAAACACAGACAGCTGGCTCTACGGGAACAAGCGGTGCAGAAAGAACAAGCGCTGGCGGCAGAGGTTTATGCAAGAATTGCCCAAACAACTGGGACTAGGATTTGGTTTTCATGGCTAATGCGGCTGACATGAACATATGACATGGCGTTTGAGCCCCTTTTTCTGCCTTTTGGGGATTCTTCTTGGGGGGGTTTTGCTTCACGCAAAATTTTACGTTCTTCTCGTGTGTTTTCTGGGACAGTTGAGAAGCAAATGCACATGTCGTCGGCACAGCAGAGCTCGCCCCGTTCTTCGCGCCCAGTTCATGTGATTTTTTTGATCGTCCTCGCGGGAGGTTCACAGTCGACTCGCAAACCCATCCCGGTCGATTTTGCAGAGGTAGTCTCTCGTAATGTCCGCGACCCTAGTGACGCCGGCCAAGCCCATGCACAGGCGGAACTCGTCGCTCAGCAATCTCAAACACAGGTCGACGCCTTCCTGTCCCTTGTACGCCAATCCCCAGAGGATCGGCCGGCCGACCCAGCAGAAGTTGGCGCCTAGGGCGAGCGCCTTGAAGATGTCGGTGCCGTGTCGGATGCCGCCGTCGACGTGGACGGGGACGCGCTGCTTGACGGCGGCCACGACTTCCGGGAGGGCGTCGAGGGTCGCGAGCGCGCCGTTGAGTTGTCGGCCGCCGTGGTTGGAGATGACGATCCCGTCGCATCCGTGGCGCACGGCAAGCTCGGCATCCTCGGCCGTCGCGATCCCTTTGACCCAGACTTCCATCTCCGGACCACATACGTCCTTCAGCCACGGGATGGACTCGTCCCACGACAGCGTCGGATTTGCCGCGTGCGTGTGGAACGTGATGGGGCCGCTGGGCGGGACGCGACGTTGGCCGTCGTGGTAGCCTGCCGTGCTTGGGCGGCGTTGGCGTGGCATTTTCGGCCGGCGAGACGACGGGGTTTTCTTCTCGTCCGTGGCGGTTGTGGTCCGACTGTGCTCCTTGCCCACCGCTGTGTCGGTGTCGTCGTCCTGTTCCGCGAAATTGGCGATGGATAGGTGGGCGGGCAGTTTGAATTGGTTCCTTATTTCGAGATTGCGGCGGCCAAGCATCGGCGTGTCGACTGTCAATAGCACGGCCTTGTACCCTGCCTTCTTGGCGCGGTCTATGAGCTTTAGGGAGTGCTCGCGCTCTTCGAACAGGTATAGTTGAAGGACGTGGGGGTTGTCCCCGCAAGCTTGGGCGACGTCTTCGAGAGTGCTGGTCGAAAAGGACGAGAGGCCCATGACAACTCCACGAGAGCGACATGCCCGTGCCGTCGCGATTTCTCCATCGGAATGTGCCAACCGTTGCATGGCCGTCGGTGCGACGCCGAAAGCCGTGCTACTTTTGTGTCCGAATACCTGCACGGTCGTATCGATCTGTGAGATGTCTCGCAATACCCTTGGACGGATGCGGTATTTTCCGTAGGCCGAGATGTTCTCGGACAGGGTGCTCCCACAGTCGGCGCCTTCATTGTAATAGTCTCGTGTCTGCTTGTCCATGCGCTCGTATGCTAGGGCTTCCAGCTCAGAGATCGTGAGGCAGTTCAGGTCGTGAGGCTCGGCCTGAGGCGCTCGAGGAGCAGACGCGTCGGGTTTGGACTCGGCCTCTGGGGCCATCTTGCGTGAGAGGACGAACAGCCGGGATGTGATATGTCGTGGTGCTCTGAATGGGCGAGAGAGTGTACAGAAGCAATGCACGCAGAGTCCTTTATAGCGAGAGACAAGCCAACACCGATATAGAGGGATTGATGGGTACTCACGATATCAATGGGACTCACCTGTCCATAAGTCGGTCTCCTCAAGATGAGATCCATGATGATGACGCGGTATGAACAGTCGAATTTGGGGTCTAGGGAGCTCCCTATCGCCTATGAAATCAGCGATCGACGGCCTGGACTGAGGCTTTTGAGCATGACGTCGTAGAGATGAAAAAGGGCACCAAGAGAGAGGAAAAGTGCGGGGAGAACTAATTAATAAGAGGTGGGAGACAACGAGTTCCACATTGGGAACGGCGATGGGGAAAAGATGTTGCGTCGCGTCTCGCATTGAAAAAAAAAAAATGATAATAGCCTGATTTCTTGCAGACTGGAGCACAGTCCCCTTTGTGTACGCGTTGCCCTCGACGGCGATGATGATGATGATGGAGGCGGCAATGATACCAGATTCATTATAGTGGAGAGGAATCCTCCATCGCCTTCTCGACACCTTTCCTTGCCGACTCGCTTACGGACTGAGCTTCGTCGCGCCTCGTCTGTCTGCCACCAAATGGACCTCTCTGTAAAGAACCTCCGCGGCCTCCTCACCGATCCTCGACACACGAGATGGATAGCACCACTGTTGCTACTCGGGGAGGTCGGCCTCTGCGGCCTCATCATCTGGCGAGTGCCGTACACCGAGATCGATTTCACCACCTACATGGCCCAGGTGCGCATGTTTCTCTCGGGCGAGCGCAACTATGCCAAAATCACAGGTCCCACGGGCCCTCTCGTCTACCCGGCCCTCCATCTCTACGTCTACTCGATCCTCTACGTCCTCACCGAGCAGGGGACCAACATCCTCCGTGCCCAGATCATCTTTGCCGGGCTATACCTCGTGACGCTGGCGGTGGTGATTGCATGTTACAGACGGGTGGGCGCGCCGCCGTGGCTTCTGGTCCCGTTGGTGTTGAGCAAGAGAATGCATTCTATATTCTTATTGAGGCTGTTCAATGACTGTTGGGCGACGCTGGGGCTTTGGCTCGCGATTTACTTGATGCAACGGCGCCAGTTTGGACGCGCAGCCGTTATATGGGGACTAGGACTGGCTGTGAAAATGACTCTATTGCTAGCTGCACCTGCCGTGGGATTTATCATCTTGCAGGCACTTGGTACAGGTGACGGAATTTTCACTGGTCTCTATGTTTTTGTCCTCCATGTTATCATGTCCATGCCCTTCTTCGGTGAGGGAACAGGCCTCTCCTACATCCAACGCTCATTCGACTTTGGGAGACAATTCCTGTACAAGTGGACGGTCAACTGGAGATTTGTTGATGAAGAGACCTTTTTGTCTCGCAACTTTGCCGTCGGCCTCCTGGTCCTTCACGCCTCCTTGCTGCTCTTGTTCTGCCAGACGAAGTGGATCAAGCCCAGTTCTTCCAACTTGACCGGATTTGTCAAGAAGTACTTAGGTGGCATGAAAGAGGCGGAGGAGCTGAGAATCTCAAAAAAGGTCACCCCAAGCTTTGTGATGGACACCATGCTGGGGAGCATGGTGATAGGGCTGCTGTGCGCCCGGAGTCTGCACTACCAATTCTTTGCATATCTCGGCTGGGCAACTCCGTATCTTCTGTGGAGGGCAGGTGGCCCTGTCTGGGTACTGTTGAATTGGGCCGTGCAGGAATACTGCTGGCTGGTATATCCGAGCACAAACGTGAGCTCGGCGGCGGTGGTGGCCGAATTAGCGCTGCAGGTTATGTGCGCCCTTGTTGCACCACCCGTGGATCATATTAGTCCTCCACCAGCAACTGCGGCGGAGTTGAGGAGCTGAGGGGGGCAATCATTCACTTTCGTCTTCACTGTCCGAAGGCGGCAGTTTCCCCATCCGCGAGTCCTCGTCATCGCTGTCTACCAATGTGGTCTTCTTTACAAACTCTTGCGGCCAAAACGGTTGTTTCCTCCAGGACTTTTCATCGCCAACAATATTCACGATTTCGCCTTGGATCTTGTTGTCTCGGTCAGCCGTGGTGGTCGTGTCAACCAAAACGTAGCCACCGCGCTTGACGAAGATGGTCGATCTGAAACGGGCTTCGAGTTCGACGAGAAACGTGGACGAGTCGGGGGCCTGGACAGTGTAGAGGTCTTTGCCGTTGGCCTTGACAACCCGGGCAATCAGTTGGCCGGGAGCCAGAGAGTCCGGAGGAGTCAGAGTCTCTTCGGCGGTAGTGCGGGTCTTACGGCGCGACATGGCAGGAAACTGGACAGGGTGTAATATTTGTCAGATTGGTTCGACTTGTTAACAGAGGAGCGAGCAGAGCAAGATTGATTTGGTGGATGCAAGTTGCGGTGACTTTTTTTCCTTTGGAGATTTATGCAGGGCGAGCGGGGTGTTGAGGACCCTCACTCAGTGGGCGCAGGTTCCTCAATGAAAGTCGGCCCGGGCGGGCGTCGATGTCGAATGCGGAAGTCTTGCCGCAGGCGGATGGGTTTCTTTGATTCGCACTCCCTCCCACTTCCACTCTATTGACTCGGCCCACCAACTCATCGTCAACCATCTTCAATCATGTGTATGCAAAAAGACCCTCGACCAACGGTGGCTGATGCCTCTCATTCGCAGAAGCAGACTCAATGTTTGGTCAAAAATATCCCAGACCCACAACGAGCCAAAGCCTCAAGTCCGTCTACCGCACACTACTGCTGCACCACGCTACAATTGTCGCATCCGCGAAATGCTACTCTCCTCTTATCAATGCAACTATTGCCTTATATGATTGACATGTGGACATTATATGAATCAAGAGAGTCGTATATCTCATATTCCTTCTCCATACTGTGTTACCTGCGAGTCTTTGCTCACATCTTCCATTTTGTCCCATAATTTCGTCTCGTGAATATGACCACAGTACAAGCATTCGGTGCCTTCATCACCCATGAAAGCGAGCCTCGCTCCGTTGTCCCTGGCCCGGCCGCCGTCATTCATCGAGACAATATTACTGCTGTACCGCCCACGGCGTACGAGCTCGATGAAATACAATGGGGAAGCCGCCTGAACGGCCCATGCAAGTTGCCCTCTCACGATCAGTCGCCTGTCGGACAGTCTCTTCCTCAAACTCCGGGCGAACTGGAACGAAGTCAACCTCCCACTCCAAAACAAGATCGGGCGGTCGACGCACTTGTTCAGTCTATCTCTAATCCACTCCAAAATCGTTGGCGGGTAGCCGCGGCAAGTTTCATGTTCTTTCTGATGGGCATGAATGACGCCGCTACTGGAGCTTTGATTCCATACCTCGAGAAAGACTACCATATCGGATATGCCGTTGTGTCTCTGATTTTCGTCAGTAATGCTCTCGGCTTCATTACAATGGCGCCAGTCATCCAACTTATCGAGTCTCGACTCGGTCGGGCCCGCTCCTACATGATTGCAACTTCGTTGATGAGTCTTGGTTACATAGCCATTGTCTGCTCTCCACCCTTTCCTGTGGTTGTGCTCAGTTTCTATCTCCTCGGTTGTGGGATGGGACTATTCCTGGCTATCACCAATGCCTTTATTGTCAATCTACTCAATGGAACTGTCATCCTAGGTTTTTGCCACGGTTTATACGGGGTGAGTTAGATCTCGCTGACACGGACACTGAGAAAGCTAATTTCTGTCAGTTGGGCGGTATTGTCTCTCCTCTTATTGCTACAGCTATGGTGTCGAGCGGCATTCGCTGGGCTCATTTCTACTTTATCACACTCTCCATCTCTCTTGTTTCTGTCTTGTGTATGGGCTGGTCCTTCAGAGGCTTCGAAAAGGATGCTGCAGTCCAGTTACTTTCGTCTCTCGAACGCAACCTTTCACGTCAGAGTGAACTCACGAGGGTTCAGGTTCTCAAAAGGGCCGTCAGGAACAGGACAACACTGCTTGGAGCGACATTCATCTTGTAAGTGGTCTGTGGTTCCTGGTTCGGGTGGTGCTCCATCATTTTGACGGTTTACTCCTAGTTTCTATCAGGGGGCAGAGGTGGCCATCTCAGGCTGGGTCATCTCTTATCTGATCCATTACCGAAAGGGCGACCCATCCCATGTCGGTAACGTCACCTCTGGATTTTGGGGTGGCATTACCGTGGGAAGGTTTGTTTTGACCCATTTCGCTCACAAGATCGGGGAGAAGGTTGCTGTCTTCCTCTTGATCATTGGGGCTGCCGTCTTCCAACTTCTAGTCTGGCTTGTACCAAACATTATCGAAAATGCCGTGGCCGAGTCCATTGTCGGTGTATTTCTTGGACCAATCTACCCGTGCGCCACTGCTGTCTTTGCCAGACTCCTGCCCAGGAGCATCCAAATCAGCAGTCTGTCGGTTGTGACGTCGATGGGAAGCTCTGGTGGCGCACTAGTTCCTTTCATCACTGGCATATTGGCACAGAAATTGAGCACGGTCGTCCTACACCCCGTGGTGTTGATTTCTTTTGCGTCAATGACAGTTAGCTGGGCTCTGTTGCCACGCATTGGGAAGAGGACGGAGTGAAATATCGTCATGTCTAATTCAATATATTGTTATGGACCATCCAAATGTTCCTACACACCCTTTCATTCACTTCGCCAAGTCGCCATTGGACTGCGATTCACCCGGCTTATATTCGACCATCAACTGGCTCTCGCTTGCCAGAGAAGGACTCCAGCGCAACGGGACCATTCCATTCATTGGACATTCACACAATACAAAACACTTCTGAAACGGATTCCAAAGGTTGCACCCAGCAATATCTCACTTGACCCTCACATGTGGAGTTTGTCACGCAATCTATCATCTGAAGCCACGGTGACACAATCTTCGATCGCGTATCACACACGACCACCCGAGTGCACCCATACAACAGATCCAGCACCATGGAACGCGCAACAGAGGAACCACAACAACCTCGGGGAGCCCGCAGACGTCTCTACCAATGGGTCGGTCAGGCGGTCAACCAATTGCTTGACATTGATATGGGGGCTACAACCATCTCATCCTCAAGTCATGGGACAGACTTCACGTCTCCTTCACCGGAACTCACACCGCACGATGATGGCAATAGCGTCTCAAATTCTCCTACATCATCTGATCACTACCGCTTGTGGTTCAAGGTGCGTGGTACTCTTGCTGCATTTTTCTGCCGCATCCTGTTTCGTCACTTGAATGCAACTATGGACAATGAACGGTTGCCCACCGGTCGCTATTCAGATCCATTTGCGTCACTTGCTATTGTACTCGATCTGCTGTCTGCTTTTCACAATGGGTCTATCAATCACCCACGCAATTACCGGCGCTATTGACTGTTCCTTCAACAATATATTGATCTTGCAAATCCCCAAGCCGCGCACATTTTTCTTGTGCCTCTTTTCCAAAGTCGTGGATCGATATTTCATAAGCCAGGAACTACAGCGATGCCAGGATCGGCGTCCCCCGTCTATCCATGGATCTTCGCTACTTATTTACAATGTACATATTTTCCCACCTAACATCTTTATCGCAGGCGTCGCCGTTACCGACAAACACCACACCAATCTCTGTCAATCCGCCAAACCCAACAACCCCTTGCAAATCCTATCCCCCCATTATAGGGATTGTCTGTGTCGACGCTATTGGAGATGTCCATAGCTCCACAACCTACGTCAAGCGCGACCTCGGGTTTCAAGGCCAAATCGGCCAGTATGTCCTCCTCAGCTACGGAGACACTCTGTACAGTGACGCCAACTACAGCGATACGTGGCGGGGGATGACGAGTGACTCGGTGGCGATCGCTACACAGAACCCGCTCGTGGTTGTGGACCCCATCCTTGATCCAAACGGTTTCCCGCCACAGTTCTGTCCACTAATATCTTCCTTCGGAGAAGATGCGGCCACCTGCGCTTTAGGCATCACCAATGTGGTTGAGACCACCATGCCGAACGAGGGCGTCATGTTCTTCCTCCTCAACCACCGTCCCAACGGAACGAACAACCTCGTGGGCGCTGGTGTGGCATCGATCACTCTTGACACGTCGGCATATCCTCCCATCCCGCAGATAAGCCGTCTGCCTCCGCAATACTGGTGGGACGCTACATCCGAACCGTGGTATGGCGATATCTGCGCACTGCGATGGAACGAGCACGTCTACGCGTACGGTCACGGTCCAGAAGGCAATCCCTGGGTATATTTGACTCGAGTTCTTGCCGAGGAAGCCACCAACGTCGCCTGTTATGAGTACTGGAACGGCGAGACCTGGCAGAAGGACAAACTTGACGGGAAAAGTATCGGCGAGAAGGAGAGTGTGTTCTGGCAAATCAACCAGGGACAGGTGATCTGGTCCAACTATTTTGGATGCTTTCTCTTTGTATATTGTGGTAAGTCACACGCTTGTTCATACTCAAATAAGAAAAGATGACTCTAACATCGTGTTTGTTATCCTTGGTCAGACAACTGGATGAATTCCAAGGTGCTTCTGAAGACCGCACAACAGCCCGAAGGACCCTGGTCAGACCCGATCACGCTGTATCAAGCGACGCCGATCCAGCCGGGCAGTTCCATCTACGCAGCGGTGCCTCATCCCTACTTTGACGAGACGGGGAAGACATTGGTGGTCACTTTCACGAACCATCCGAATACCGTGCAAGCTGTGCGGGTCGTCTTTTCTTGAGGGAGTGCACGATCGAGGAGTGGCTTAGACGGCAGCGAGAGGAGACGCGACCAATTTCGAATGCCTGCGGAACGAATTTGTGCGCTGATAGGATCAACCGGGAGATTGAGAGGTGCTGAAAGAACCGCGCGGGCTGACGGGTCGTCAAGGAGCGATTCAAGGTCCTGCATGAGCGAATGACTCTACGATGTGCTCTTTGCTGGCCCGACTCATCCAGCCGAACCCATCAATTTTCGAGTAACCGGCCCGCAGATTTCAACATGGCCTGTTGCACCATGCTCCCGACATGTGGGAGTCCTTTTGCAATATTGCCACGAGCTACCTGCGTACCCTCGTTTGTTCCCCAGCTTGCTTGATAATGACATCACTTGGTGCAGCTGCTGACACGAAAGGTTTGAGAGATTTGCCTCGCCGGCCTCGCTGCAAGTCGACACGACAGGATTGAACAGGGCTATGTGATAGTGAGGCGGGAGAAAGGCATCAGAGGACCACATCAACGACCATACACCATCTCTATTGTGCTCTGGTTGGAGATGAAGAAGAGCATGAGCACTCTCAGTTCAATACAGTGCAATGCAAAGACTGCCATAAAAGATATCCCATTTTTTTCATTGTTCATTTTTCATTTCTAATCCCCTGCGCGACCTATGTTCAAGCAGACTTCTTTTGTTATTGTTTTGCCGTTCCGTATCGTGTCATATCATGTGAAATATGCACAAACTCTCGCCGTTGTCACCGTTGTCACCATTGTCACTAGTGAATGGCACTTTTCGTACTCTACAACCATCCATCATTGAACATGCTCTCTCTCTCGCGCTCTCTCTATAGAGATATAAAATTCACTTGTCATCCCCCTTCCACACAAACTCCTGCCTCACCGACGCCTCGCACAACGGGCGCAACGCGAACCCGTAGTCCCCACCATTCGGGGTTCTGAGGAGAGTATGGATATGGAACTTGGCCGGGTCGCCGTTCGTCAGGAAGACGCCGCTGTGGTGGTCGAACTCGACGAGGACGACGGGGCTCTGGAGGCGGAAGTAGAACGGGTCCGGGTCGGCGAAGCCGCCGATCCAGCAGAAGTAGGTCTCGTGGTAGAACGCCCGGTACTGGTCGAGGCGGATCGAGCGGGCCGGTTGGGGCAGGTACAGCAGGTATTGGGTCAGGATCTGGTCGACGAGACTCTGTTGGTCGCGTGTCAGTGAGGAGACGGGCACGCCCTCGTACGGCACGACGCGGTTGTCCCGGTACGCGCCGCACAGGTGGCGCTGGTCGTCGTGATTCCACCGCCCCTCCGGCATAGACGGGTCTTTCATCTCCTTGTAGATCTGCGCGGTGCGCTGCTGCTCGGGTGACAGCGACTGCATCAGCTGGAGACCGAGGCGTTCCTCCTCGTGCAGGATGCGCGTACCCTTGTAGGGCCCGTCGTCGATGACGTTGGGCTCGGCACCCGTGAACCACGGCGACGCGACCATCTGCGTGCGGTACAGGAAGATGTTCAGGCACAGGTGGTGGCCGTAGAAGCTGAACCCCCAGGGCTTGGTGGTCGAGGGCTCGCCGAACAGCACAAAGTTGTACGAGAACTCGTTCATGACGGCTGTGCCCTGCACCAGCTCGCCCAGGAAGCCGTTGATGCGCATCGCCGCCACGGCCTTGTCGTAGCCCTCGGGCGAGAGCGTCGCGCGGAGCACCGCCATGACACCGTCCCGCACCGCCGGCGACAGCTCGTCCAGCCGCACGCCCTTGTCGCTGAGGAGGAACTCCGGGTTCGACCACGTGCGCCACTCGGGCGAGTCGATGTGGTACGACACCCTGGCCACCTGGGCAGGGGTCAGCTGGTGGATGAGCGCCTGCGTGGCCTCCACGATGCGGTCGATGGGCACGCCCTCGTCTTGGATCTTGAACAGGTCCCGCCGCACGGTGCCGTCGTTGGTCACGCCCTTGAACGGCTCCTTGAGCAGTTCCAGCCAGTGCAGGTACAGGGCGTGCAGCCAGGGCGGGATCCCGGACTCCTTGAACGCCGCGGCGTAAACGTGGGCGTCCTGTTTCGCCATGGTCGTGAACCGCGGGATGGTCAAGTCCGGCAGGTATTGCCGGTACTCGCTGTTGCTGTCGCCCTTGGAGGTCGCCATGGTTGGTCTACTGGGCTGGTAAGACGAAACCGGGGGGGGAAGTGGATGTAGGGAGGTTGGTAAGTATGTGCGTCAGCACGAGTTGAGCCCCCGGCTTTATCTGCCCTGCGCTTCAGGTCAAGTTGGTGGGTATATCTTCCGTCACCTCGATGTCCGTATGTTCAGTCAGTGAGTAGATTTCTCCCAGTCATCGAGAAATGGTATGCATAGCGTGTTCCCTCTCCCCACGAAGGTCATTTGTGGCGGGGCAGCAAGTGGTGAGTGAGCATCTCTTCATTGTCAGTCCATCCCCATCGGAAGACGCACCCAGGCACCCCACAAAATCTAGTCTCGGCGAATCAATAGTCCGGACCCGACAATATCAGGTCAGAACAAGACTCTTCTGATTTTGTTTCGTCCTCGCCTAAATACTTTGTCGCTCCCTTCTTTTTTTTTCCGTACTTCTGTATATAATATGTCAGGCCAGGATCAGGCCACTGGGTCCTGAGGAGGGAGACTGGACAGAAAAAATGCTAAGAAAGGCAGCCACCAACAGGGCATGGAAACGTAAGCGAAAAAAGTTCTTTTGTGGAATGGTTGGTTACATTTTGTACATCAGCTCACCTTTTTTGCTTTTCTCTCCGCGAACAAAAGGGCTGGTCCGGTTCGTGCCTCGATCAGATCCCTCAAAGGTCCTGATTGGACAACCCCAAAACGACGATGTCGACGTCGGTATTGCCCTGCGGAAGGGCCAGGATGTCCCTGTCGATGTCTTTTCCGGCTCGTCGGTCCTCTCGCCAGGTCGGGAGACCGGGACCAGCGCCGTCATCGATCGCGTCCTGTCGCCTCTGGCCATGTCCGAGGTCGGCACGATTCGATGTATCGGGTTGAACGTGAGTGACCGCCGCCGCTGCCGAGGGTGAATGCTTACCAGGCTACTCCGGGGAAAACAGTACAAGCAGCACGCGGCTGAAGTCAATATGGCCCTGCCGACCGTCCCTACCGTGTTTATGTGAGTTCGAAGGTCTTGCACCCATTCAGTGCGGAGCTGCGTCAACCTGAGCTGAGCTGAACGCCTGGAAAGGAAACCAAAAACCTCCCTAGGCGACCCGTGGCCCGCGCCGACCATCCTGCCCAAACTGACCCAACACGACGACAGCGGCGACTATGAAGCCGAACTGGCCGTGGTGATTGGGACAACCGCCAAAAACGTCTCCGAGGCAGACGCCATGGCCCACGTGCTGGGATACACGGCGTGCAACGACGTATCGAGCCGGGCGGCCCAGTTCGCCCAGACGCAGTGGTGTTTCTCCAAGGGGTTTGACGGCGCGTGCCCCATCGGGCCGACACTCGTCTCTGCATCTACCCTACTCACGGACCCGTCGAAACTCCGTCTCCGCGGCGTCAAGAACGGCCATGTCCTCCAGGACTGCGGGACCGACGACCTCATCTTCCCCGTCGCCCGGCTGGTCAGTTTTCTCTCCCAAAGCACGACGCTGCTGCCCGGAACACTGATCCTCACGGGCACGCCCGGAGGTGTGGGAGTCGTCCGCAACCCGAAGGTCACGATACGTCACGGCGACGAGTTTCACGTCGAGATCTCGCCGTATGTCGGCACGTTGGTGAGTGTTTTTGAGAATGAATGAATACGGCCAGGCGAGATGAGTCGAGTCGAGTCGAGTGACGGATCAAGTCGAGCTGAGTATGGTAGACGATATATCCGTCTTTCTATTCGCTCTGGCTGGCTGGCTGAGCAATGTCATTCTGATCGAGGATAGTGACGTACTGGATAGATGATGTGACGATCGAAGATTTCGTTTTCCCTCAGTCAGGGCAAAAAGGAGGGTTGGAGAGGACTACTCGCGAGATTCTGGTATATATCATATGGAAGAGGCGAGGTTAGACGACATTGGATAGATAAAAAGGTATCATTACCATCATCGTCATCATCATTCCAACAGAGAGTGAAATGTACATCAATACACCACTGTTCCCGCAAGTATCCATGCAACGTGCTGTTTGAAATCCCACTAGGCCACAACAGAAAACCGTCCTCCTGATCCTCGTCCCATACATCCTTTGTAAACCACATCGATCACTTCCTCGTCACCACCTCCCTGACCGTTTCCGGCCTCAACTCCCCCTTCCTCCCCCATCCCCCTTGTCCGCCCTGGACTGTGGGACGGAACTCTTCGTACATGTGGAATGCCTTCAGGTTAAGGTCTTTCTCTTGACCCTTGTTCTTCCACGAGTCGATCGCCTCCTCCATGGCACGCTTGATCCTCTCGTACCCGTCCCCATCTCCAAACTTGTGCCTCAACAATTCCTCGTTCGCCTTGTGCGGTTTCCCCGAAACAACCGCGGCTTGGTCCTTCAACAACAGCCTGAAACGCATGACGTTGACCTCGTCGTCCGCGCCTTCCTCGGCGGCCCGTTTCTTTCTCTCCTTCTCGGCTCTCTCGGCCGGGTCGTTGGATGGCTGGTCGATCGTGCCGATCGCGCGGCCCTTGGAGATGGCGCACAATGTGGAAATCGCAGAGCCAATACTCAGATGAGTGCGCCATGGAAGAGCCGGGTAGAGTGCCTGCGAGACACAAGCCCCCCAAAGCTGCAGGACTGGCGCCCGGTTGATTATTACGGGTTCGCTGGTTTCGGCGGGTGCTAGATCCTCGTCAGGCTTAATAGAGGTCTGCTTCTGTTGCTTATTTGGTTTCTTTGCCGGACGCACAGCTTTTTCTGCTTCCGCTTCATCGTCGGTCTGTTTGTGCTTGCGCTTGGATCGGGCTTCGCTCTCCTTCTTAGTGGTGCGATTTGGTGGGAGCTTGCGCCTGGAATCATGCACTTTGGCTTTCTTTTCCTCTTTGGTGTCAAAGTCCTCCAAGTGTGTCTGCTTCTGATTACCTTTGCTTCTGGTGGTTACTGGCATGGTGTCTGGTTATCGCGACACATGTAGCATATTCGTTAGAGGTAACGAGACATCTGATGGTTCGATGGCAAGGCTGAAGTATGATGCAGCGTCATTCGACACATGACGTCAGAGTGGACGGGATTGGCGCTTTAGAAGCCGTCGACATGTGGCACGGATATGTGATCCTTCAGTCTCGCGAGCCTCGTTCTCTCGATGAGATGAGAGGTTGCCTGGTATGTCCTGGACAACCCCATCAGCGCAAATCACGTCCACCTTTCTCCACCTACAAACCCGCGAGGCACTACTCAAAGTCTTCGTAGCACAATCTCCCTCACCTCTTGGGACGTATCCACCTCTTGAGATGAATCATGCTCTTGAATATCTTGTGGCTGTGCTTGGGTGCGTTCTCGTCTTGTCTGGATCCGATTGACCGGCGCTTGACGATATCCTGGAGCACGCCGAACTGGTCTTCGTCAAACCATTCTTTCAGCAGTTCGCTAGCCTTCGCACTTTTCCTTTCCCCCCTTCTCCCCACTTCGATAGATATGGTCTGTTCAAGGTCTGCTCCATACCGCACCAAGAGTTTGATGGCTTCAAACTCGTTTGGTGTATCCAAATGGCCCAAGAGCCATAAGTTCGACAATAGACGGCTCCATTCCGACTCACCCTCGAAACTATCGTTTAGGTCCAGGCCACGAACGAGGAGGAGCTCAAGCGTAGCCATAGCCGGCTCTGTCTGCTGTACCTGCAAGGCCTCAATATCGGAACTTGATCTACCTACTATAAACACGAGCAGAAAAATTGTCGCAATATGGTCTATCACTCTATCGACTTGGTCTGGTTGGCAGGCAATCTTTCGGCGGACAAAATTCGCAAGTCCAATGCAGAAGCAATGAGACGTGATGATTAGATCAAGTGGTAGGTCTTTTTGAAGTGGTAGGTCTTTTTTGAAGTAATATTGGTAGTGGGAAAAACCCTGACATGCTGCGTACTTCTCGAACGCTGGTGTGAGGACTGACTGAATATGGTCTAATATGGAAACCAAATCCACTTGAAACGTGGGATTCTGGTCCAGCCGACCAGCGGCCGTCCAGAAAACCTTGAGTGAGTACAGCCAAATTCTGTGACGATGTGGAATGGATTGCCAGGGCGTCATTTTGCTCAGGGTACAGAGACTGTTAACAATTTCCCAGTCGGGCTCGAAGGGATCATCGGACCATGTGCGAAGCATTGTTTGTGCCTCGGGAGTGAGCAAATAGTCCCTGACAGTCCTGTGCAGGAAGGCTACACGGTGGTCAAACAAGAGGACATCTACCGACCCGGGTGCTGTCCTCTCCGCCTCGAGGAGACCTTTACTGAGCACTTTCAGTCTTCTCCTCATGTTCTCCAGCCGAGAGATCAGAACATCCTCTGTTGGTGCTTCCGCAGGGCATTCAAATGCGTATCTAGGATTCTCTTGATCGAGGACCCAATACGCCATCAGTGGAAGCTGGGAATCGGCGCGGATGGCGACGGAGAACATTCGTGCTGTCTGGGTCCGATATCGATTTTCTGTGGAAAAAAAGATTTTCCCAAAATAATCCTTCAGATCTTTTGGAGTTTCATGCAATCGCGCCTGCAGATCCTTGATGCGATCGGAATTTGTCAACCCATCAAGGAGGGATCGGACGACGAGAAACACCCAGAGAAAGACACCAGCGGCTTCGCACACAATTTCCTGGATAAAGTCGGGGCACAGAGGATCCTCTTTGTGAAGCTGCTGGAACCTCGAATTTTCGCCAAGGGTGTCTTGCACATAGAGACGGATGTCGTCCTCGGTAAAGTCATGCATGTAGAGTTTCCAGGGACTGTCGTTGCCAAAACGATCCTCAAAATCGTTCCAGGGACGACTCGAGACGCAAGTCTTGATGTTTCGCAGTGACTTCAAGATGTCGATTAGCTCCACAATATCGCCAGGTCTGCCGCTGTATTCGTCAAGCCCGTCTATGAAGAAGCAGAATTTCGTGTCCCAGGCGGTCACAGTCGATATCTTCCTCAAAGTATTGAGGAGAGCTGGCACCGTCAAGAGCTCATCAAGGGCATCTTTGAAGATTTTGCCGTCCGATGTCATTGCAACCCACTGGTCAGCATAAGCCATCTGAATGAGCTCTGGGCACTGCCGAAGGATCTGATAAAGGATAGTTCTCAGCAAGCCCTGCTGGGACGTCTGGGGATGGTGTGATGAGGCACTCCAAAAGAAGAAGTATGCAGTGACGAGCTTCTTGTCGCCTGCCCATGCTTCTAAGTAGCGCATTGTTTGTTCATGGTCCGCCACAAACTTCATCAGGGTTGATTTGCCACTACCGGCCCTCCCCGAGACCCAGTACACCCCATCCTCTTCCTTTAGCCATTGAACGAACTTGGTTGACGAATTCTCCTCGAATATCCACAGGAATGTCTGTGGATGCTCCTTGGAGACCGATTGGTAGCGAGCATCGATGGCTGAGAATCTGAGAGTTTGAAGGATCACTTGTTCTGCAAAGTATGCCTGCCCACGGCGAGCAGTATCAGAGAAGACGAGCCAAGCTCCTGGTGCTGAATCGTCACGGGCATTGGCCTTGATATCGTCCATTGCGCGAGTGAAATCTCGCCGAAGTTGGTCAATTTCCTGAGAACGGTTGGCCGCTAGGCGTGTATTTTCGACCGACATCTCACAAAGCTTCCTGTCGATCTCTTCCAGCTGTTTCAGATTTGTGCCGTCCATCAGCTGTCGGTTGATTCGATCAAGTCGGCGTTGAAGGCCCTCGATACGATCCTGTTTCCACATGGTTTTCACTGCCTGGATGGTGCTCTTCAAGGTTTGTGCGCCGCCACTGACTTTGACCGACTCTAAGCATTCTAGCAACTCGTCTGCCACCTGAACACATTGTCGAGCAAGGTTATCCAAGGACGAGTCTTTGGCGCAGCTCAAACCAGGTTGATCTTCTTGTAGGACTTTAGGGGTTCCATTTCGAGTTTCTTTGACGAGAGCCTTCAAGCCCTTGGTCAGGCTCTCCAGCTCATCGTTCTCCGCCGTCGCACCGGTAGTTGACTCCCGCAACTGCCTTGCTCGGGAGATGACTTTGCTCGAGAAATCGACAATGCTTATGACATTTCCTGCCAGTCCCACTGCAGAGAGAGGGTCCATGATGGCCAGAAATCCAAGCCAGGACTGACCAGATCAGATGAAGGGTAGACTTGAGGGACACGGTCCTGAGAAGCGAGATTTATCTGCTTGGCCACAGGTGCAGGGTTGTGGGTGAGGCTGCGCAGGCGCCAGCGAGCAAGCTGAGGCCCAATCCAAGCATTGCGGCGGTGATTGAGGCTTTGTTTCGCGAGGGCTGGGATCCTGTGCCACCTGCACGTTGCGGCTCATTAGGCTGAGTGTTGGGCACCATAGATGCAGGGCGACGTATAGTGCTCGAGCGATACGAAGTAGATATAGCACAATGAGAGGCGAGAGATCGAGGGGATTGATTGATTACCGAGTATGTACTAGAAGAGCCAAGGAGCTAGTGGATTAGCGTGCGATGACCACTTCCCCAGTGCCCATGTGGTGGCTAAGCACCTAGAACACCCACCCCACCCAGAGTGCCTAAACACGCCTAAGGACCACGCAGAGATTCCTGGAAGATTACCCCACACCCACACCTCCACTTGTCTATATCAACATGTGAGCACTCCATTGTGGATGAAAGATGATATATGGGTAGAAAGAAGTATCCTCGACTAAGTCACCAGCCCAGTCGACTATCTTCATCTTCTTCATCACCTGCGCCCTCTCCTCTGACCACTCGCCAAGACTAACAATCTCATTCGCACGTACTGACAGTCATACTTCACTTCACACACACACACAAACCAAACCGAAAAATACAGCAACCAAAGAAAAACACACCCAAAACTTCTCCGGAGCAAAAACTCTCACCGAGAGAAACCTTGGTAGTTCCTATTCGAAACCCAGGTTTTTTTGTTTTCGTGACTGGTTTGTGTTATGTGGAATGGCTGTCTTTTCTCACCCGATCCTCTCTCTCTCTCTGCCTTCGTCACCTCCACAAGGGGAGGGGATGAGTTGGGCAGAGACACTGGGAAGTTGTAAGTGGTACCGAGACAGACTGTATTCAGGTCACTGGCAATCTTGGACATCAGTTAGTCAGACGAGCTGCTCCCTAACCGTGGGACCCGGATGGGTTGTCCTTCGATTGTTGGGAGAGAATTCGTGAGTGTAATTGATATGTGATCTTTTTTCGGGGTGGGTATAGGGCTTTCTTCACTGTCACTGCCTGACTCGTCTGTGGGAGGGGAAAGGTCCGGCAGGAAAGAGGGCGAGATATCACGGGTGGGCGCGCGCACATGGTGGATGAAGCCAGGCTCGCTGCCATCAACAGTCAGAAGGATCTAAGATGCACCCAACTAGTCATCGAGTTATCCTAGGTCCAGCTTCAAGTGATCTCGTTCAGGCATAGAGACTGACTTCTATATTTCTACTCGAGAGCAGATTTGCTTCACAAGAAGTGCTACCACGCGGATTGCACACCATCAACCCATCTGGGTACCTGCTCCATTCCGCCGCTGGGTGTCAAGACCCTAGGAAATTTTGGGCGCGGGAAGACAAGATGAGTGGACAACCTTTCCGGATACCCAAGATGAACACTGTCCGTCAGAACCTCCATATCCAGCTTTGGCAACGGCCTCGTTCCAGTCTGGAGCTTTGTTATTGAGACTAAGATGAAGTATTCATGGTTAGCGAGTCCATCTGACAACAAGCATTGAATGGCAAAGCGGCAAAGGGGAAAGCATTATGACGTACCAAGGTGAATTTGTTCCCTGAGGGCATTGCCTGCATTTGATCGACGCAGGCTTGCCATAATTGTTGTACAGAGCACCCAGGTTCGCTGTGCCGGGGTACGTGAGTTTACCATCCGTCATGCCGTTTGTCGCTGCGCAGCCTTTGGCATAGTAGATCTTGCACTGCCAACCATTGGGTGGCTGGAAGACATAAGAGCATAGGTCAGCCAACACTTCACACAGATAATCATCATTTGGGAAAGACAAGGATATTCCACGTACCCCGACAGAAGAACCAGCATCCGAAGGGTAGTCCAAGCATTTCGAGTCGGTGAGCTTGTTCCAGTTGCACGGTGCCAACCAGTTCTTGTTGTTGCAGATGTACACTCCGGCAGGCGGAGTCCTCTTGGCCAGCCTTGCTCCCTCTGAATCATCGACATAGTACTCGTCCTCCGGCGTCAGTTCAGGGGTGAAGGTCTTGACCTCATCATCAATGGATGGCAGCACAGCGGGCTCGGTTATTTCAGGCCCTTCTTGAGCTGCGACAACGTTGAAGAAGCCCACAAGAGCGGCGGCGGTCGATAAAGCCAAGGCTAATGCGCGCATGGCGGGAAATCTGGAGGCAGGGTAAGAGTAGAACTGTGGTGGAATAGAGCAATGCGATTGACAGAAAGGTTTTGGAATTCTGCCTTTTCATGCTGTGGACACGATATAAAAGAAGACAACAACCACAGGCGATCCGTTTGCGGGTTGCATCGGCTTGTGGCCGCGACTATTGTCTCTCTTTGTCCTCGTGGTAACAAAGAGGTTTCTGCCGTTGGTGGACCCCAAAATCCAAGGAGATGTTCCATTGCTTCGCGGAAGTAATTGTTCCAGCTGCCAGAACACAGAGGAATAAGTTAGAGTTAGAGCAAATTCGGAACAACATTTCAAGAAGACGAAGCGGTAATGGGAGGTAGGTAGCTGGAGCCTTGAGGTTGTTCCATCTGGTATCAGCTTCGTGCAGAGGCGAGAACCACCGAGCCATTTGTGCTTTGATCGAATTGTCCGTGCACAAGCACAGCCTCCATAAAAAGAATGCAGCATGTTTGCATCGAGGAGCTTTGTCCACCCCATAGACAGGTAAAACTGCGCCCTTTCTTCAATTTGCCATAGGCCGAAGAACGCGGGGAGCTGACATCTAATAGAGAGCTAATGGGAATATTGATCAGAGCCAGAGGGAGTTCGACGTCTGGTTTCATGGCCGTGGCAACCCTGTGTCATTTCTTGTACCTGTCTCGCATTCGCAGTCTGCCAGCCAGTATTTAGTGAATGTGAACCACCTTCTCTGTGTCAATGATTGGACCAAGGGTCCATGGCCTGACTTTCTCGCGGGGAGACGGGAATCGCGAGTGGTAAGCACGTTATCTGGGATCGTAATAGATCAGGCGCACCGCTGTTTGTCGGCTATCTTAGTCCCACAGTATCGGATAGCCCACTTTGATATATGGGCAGGGAGATACTCCACCGATGCCGCTATCAGTTCACCAGCAGACCCGGTCAAGTGGAAACATGCCAAGGTAAGGCTGTTGCCCCTGTTTCGGCCGCAATGTCCGCGTCCTCCCTCTCCCACACAGTATCTCTCTCTTGATGGTTTGTGTTTTACAGGATGCTTGTCACAGATCCTGAACAAGGCGAGAGGTACGACACTGCCAATCTACATCAGGTCGATCTTCGTCATACTGCAGATAATGCCAGCAACTGTAGGTCGTGGCTGAAGCCCAACTAGTCGTCAATAGAGGAAGTGAGTCGGTTGGGTGGAATGAGAACGTGCCGCGGCGTACCTGAGTCCTCTCTGAAAGCCTTGGGGTGGGCCGAATACGGTTGACGACCTAGACGTTGCGCATTGGAAGTTGCTGCACGTAAGTGTATTTAAGTGTATGTACCACACAATAAGTGAGGATGGCTGATGATTGAATCGCATGGGATGCGGGGATTCGTTCAGGGGTTGCCAAGCCACTTCGGAAAAACAAGTTGCCGCAATTCCCTCGATGGCCCCAGCACGCCAGACACGACCAGGATTCGTGACCTTCATCTTATAAGGCGCCCACTTTTCTCAGTCTGTTGATGGAATCCCCCGCTACCGATCTGGAGATATCCTCACCATGGCCGGGAAGACTCCAAAGTCGGCGACGGACAAGCGGCCCAATTTCCTGATAATCGTGGCCGACGACTTGGGCTTCTCAGACGTGGGCGCATTCGGAGGGGAGATCAAGACGCCCAACATCGACGGTCTGGCCAGCGATGGGATCAGGCTTACAGATTTCCATGCCGCCGCCGCGTGTTCGCCGACGCGGTCGATGCTGTTGAGCGGCACAGACAATCGCAAGTATTGCCCCAGAGACACACCTGGCTCGTTAGCACCGGGACATATGGTGTGGTTGGTAACATCATTCTGACATATATGTGTACACAGACATTGCCGGGCTGGGCACCATGATCGAGGCCATCAAGGAGTTCCAGGTCGGCCAGCCTGGTTACGAGGGATACCTGAATGATCGAGTCGCGGCCTTGCCCGAGCTTCTTCGAGATGCCGGCTACTTCACCCTTATGTCGGGCAAATGGCATCTCGGCATGACACCGGACCGCTATCCATCCAAGAGAGGGTTCGACCGGTCGTTCAGCCTTCTTCCCGTACGAGGCATGTCGCTGGCCAACCCGTCAAATTGCTAGCTAACATTTTTGGGTATCTAACAGGGTGGTGCGAACCACTACGGGTGGGAACCCCAGGTTGACGAGAAGGTGCCCGATTTACTCAAGCGCAACGGCCCCTTTTACGCCGAAGACGACAAGCCAATCCCGGTCGCTGAGTTGGGGGATGACTTCTACTCGTCTGAGTCCTTCACGTCGAAACTGTTGGAGTACTTTGACGCCAGAGACGAGGGTCAAAGGGAGCAGCCGTTCTTCGCCTACCTCCCCTTCTCGGCGCCTCATTGGCCCCTACAAGCGCCAGAGGAAGACCGCCGAGACTACAGAGGGACCTACGATGAAGGGCCCGACGTGCTCAGACAGAGACGGCTGCGACGCCTGGAGGAAATCGGCATCATCTCGCCCGAGACTCAGGCTCATGAGGTCTTTGCGCTTCCGCTCGATAAACCCCTGAGCAAAGAGTGGCGCAGCTTGACTGAGGACGAGAAGAAGTTCTCCTCGCGGACCATGGAGGTCTTTGCGGCCATGGTGCAGAACATGGACCGGAATATCGGACGCGTCATTTCCTACCTCAAATCGACCGGCGAGTACGACAACACTTTGGTCATCTTCATGTCCGACAACGGCGCCGAGGGTCTGCTGTTGGAGGCGTATCCCGTGGTCAAGGAGAATATTTTCGACCACATCGATCGATATTACGACAATAGTTATGAGAATATGGGGCGATACAACAGCTACATCTGGTACGGACCACGCTGGGCGTCTGCGGCCATGGCCCCGCTGAGACTCTACAAGTCCTTTTCGTCCGAGGGTGGGATCCGCGTGCCGTTCATCCTCAGATATCCGCCATTAACGTCCGCTCGGGCTGGGGAGCTGGATCGATCTTTTGCGACCGTGATGGATATTGCCCCAACACTCCTACAGTTGGCAGGCACTCAGCACCCTGGAACCACCTACAGAGGCCGGGCTGTTGTTCCCATGCGGGGGACCTCCTGGGTTCTGTATCTATCAGACCCTGTGGTGCAACAATATATCCACGGCGACGACTCGGTCATGGGCTGGGAACTGTTCGACCGCCAGGCCCTCCGGAAGGGCAAGTGGAAAGCCGTCATGATCCCCAAGCCCTTTGGCCCTGGGACGTGGCAGCTGTACAACCTGGAGAGAGATCCCGGCGAGACGGACGACCTGGGCGCAAGACACCCCGACAAGCTGCAAGAGCTACTCAAACACTGGGACGAGTATTGCAAGGAGGTCGGCGTCGCTGGTGCGGCGCCGCAGTATGGAGTGCTGAAGGTTGATGAGGGCAAGGATGCTCCCTGAGCGCTAGCCGCGGTGAGGGAGGGTCCCAGATCACTCGTGATAGATTTCCCAGTTCTTGCCTAGAGAAGGATGGGCGTCACGCTGGAGTTGGATCGGTGTTTTGAGACGGGGACAGCTTTGGAGCGGACGGTGACCTAACGCCGCAAGATAGTAGAAACGGAGCAGTCTCACCTGTTGAATAACCAAGACTTTGTGCATGGGATAGATTGAGGGCCGACCAAGCATAGATCGGCTCACAGGTCCCTCTCAGATCGCGCGTGATAGATCGTGCTGTTCGCCGCACAGGATGCGATTCTAGAGTCGCACTCATCCCCCAGAACTCCCACGAGTGACCGTTGGCTGAACGTCGGAGACAGTCCGGGAGAGAGCTACTGGAGAGCTGCCGCAGGAACTCCATGGTCCGCAGCCCCACGCTTCTCGGAAATCCCCTCGTCCACAGGCATGGTTCGGCAGTCAGCTTCACACGGGTTAACTGTAAACCAAACATGGGGGACCATATAATGTCCCGCATGTCCAATATTGTCCCCCAGAAATGCGACAGCTTCGATAGATTGGCATTTGTTGTACTCTGCTGTATCTCTCATCGTGTTGTTTGCTACTGCGAAAGGCTGCAGGAGAGTTTCGACATCACTGCATAGCCATGACTGAGCCAGCGACCAAAGTCGAGGGACTGCCCAAGTTCTCCCGCCACATCACCACGCACGATGCAAACGGAGTAGCAAGATTCGCAACGGCTGACCCAGCGGATCCGAGCTCTTCTGCTGCCAGAACACTATCCCCCAACCCTACGTGGTCGAATTTTCCCACGTCTGGGTTCGGACTCGCGTATGCAACAGACACGATCCCGGCCGACTTCAACGGCAACGCCGATTTGGACGCCTACAACGGGTACCTGCAGAAACACCCAGGCATCACCATCAAGGGCGGATCAGTGTGTCGGGTGGTGGACATGGCTCCTGGCGCCAAGTCGCCCATGCATCGCACCATTTCGATCGACTATGGCGTGGTGCTGGAGGGCGAGGTGGAATTGGAACTGGATTCTGGCGAGAAAAGGCTTGTTAGGCGGGGAGACATCTTTGTCCAGCGAGGGACAATGCACATGTGGAGGAACCCCAGCGATTCGCAACCTGTAAGGCTGCTAGCGATCCAGCTGGACAGCAAGGAAGTTGAGGTGGACGGCAAGGGGCCTCTGCCTGAATTGTTCCTCTCGTAATATGGAATGGCATTGTCCTCACGGACTGTTCTCCTTCTCTTAGAGCCTGGCACGAAGAGCGACCAGGGATCTGAAGCTCCACCCAATCCTTAAGACCTAACTCCTAACTTGATGCTTGTGTTGACGTCTTGCCAAATGGTCTTTCCACCTCTGCCGCCGGTAAAATAGACCGTCGGGAGCCGTTGTGCCGTGTGTCGCACTCCGGCTTCGCTCGTTCTGGGCAATAACGCGATCTCGAGCACGACAATTCTGAAGCGAGCGCAGACTCAGGGCCCAGCCAATTAGTGATGATTCGGTACAGGATTGGCTCCGGCAAATGCGCGATCTGGTGTTGCGACTTACCAGTTTCAGGAAATGCACTCCATCTGGGAGCAGGGCCCGCCTCGCCCTAACTGAAAACTCCACCATGGAGTGTAGATAGCTAATGTCCGTGCAAGTCGACGTGGATCGAGGGGTAGATTGGTAAACAGCCAGAATGTGCAGAAGGAGCCAATCTGAAAACGTCATGATAACGTAGTGGGAAGCCCCTCCACCTGCGGGCAACTTTTTTTCCTCTCTCTCTCTCTTTTCCATTCTCCGATTTTGAATTTCCTAAAAACTCTCCTTGCTCTTCGGTTTATGCAATTGTCGCTGCGACCGAGCTCACTAAGATTCATCAACAGCCTAGCTAGAAGCATCTTCAACCCGCAGTCGCAGTTTCGCTCCAGAACTCTCGCAGACATGGCTGTCCGATCCGCTTTCGACCCCAAAGACATGGTACGTGTTCCTCTGTTGGTCGCGTCGAGTTGCGCAGGTTAATTGACTTCCACTGTGCAATTAGGTCTTCCGTCACCTCGGCCCTACTGGGTTGAAGGTCTCGGTTCTCTCACTGGGTAGGCAAATCAACGGCCGTAGGAACCACAGTTTTCAGCGGGCTAACAGCGTGAACAGGCGGCTGGCTCACATATGGTGGCACGCAAAAGGGTAACATTGTGAAAGAGTAGGTCGTGTGCAAGACGTCGTCAAGTCCATGCTCACAAGCCGGAACAGATGCCTGCAAGCTGCGTGGGACCATGGCATCAACTTCTTTGACACTGCAGAGGTAAGCACTTATGAGCAGTCGCGGACGTACCACTTACATCAAAGGTAGACATATGCCAATGGCCAATCCGAGATTGAGATGGGCAATGCCCTCAAGGAACTGAACTGGCCCCGAGACGAGTATGTCTTGTCCACCAAGATCTTCTTTGGCACCGGTCGAAAAGAACCCAATACTCGTGGCCTCTCGCGGAAACATGTGGTCGAAGGTCTCAAGAGCTCCCTGGAGCGTCTCCAACAGCCATATGTAGACATCGTTCTGGCGCATCGACCTGACTATGCTACCCCGATGAAGGAAATCGTCGAAGGCTTCACTCAGGTGATCCGTAATCTCAACCTTGCGTACTATTGGGGGACGTCGGAATGGTCAGCTACCCAGATTACGGAAGCCACCTTGATTGCTGAAAAGTACAACTTGATCGCGCCCATCGCCGAGCAACCCCAGTACAACGCCTTCCACCGTCAGCGATTCGAGGTCGAGTATGCGCCACTGTACAAGGAGTACAAGTACGGCACGACCATTTGGTCGCCGCTCGCCTCTGGTCTCCTAACTGGCAAGTACAACAACGGCATTCCCGAGGGCTCACGGTTTGCCAACCACAAAGACTTCTTTGGTAGCACCATCGAATCGCTCCAGAAGCCCGAAGGTAAGGCCAAGATCGAAAAGGTCAAGAAATTGACTGCCATCGCCGAACGACTAGGCGGCAACATGTCACAATTGGCTCTGGCGTGGTGTGCTAAGAACCCCAACGTGAGCACTGTCATCCTCGGCGCCACCAAGGTCGAGCAAATTATGGACAACTGCAAGGCCCTCAAGCTGTTGGAGAAGTTGGACGACAAGACCATGCAAGAGATTGAGGAGATCCTGGACAACAAGCCCGCTGAGCCGGCAAGTTTTGGGAGATCGAGGTAGGCGGGTCCTTTGTTTGACATCCCTTGCAGAAGGGCCGCTGTCAGTCATGGCCCCTGCCACTGAGCAAGTTCTCGTCCGTACCATGCATCCAAGCATGTATTAGGGTTTGGGTCCACGGGCTGATTCAGGACGTTCCTAGACGCGAATGGCGCCAGAGATCGGCCAAGCTATAGGGGGGGGCACTTTGGAGGAGCAGGACGAAGACTGCGTTCAGCATAGACGGTCATTTGGCGATGCAATCGAAAAGTTTTGTCGAGAGACAACCCACCGTACAACACCTACCACTTACCACGTACTGACTTTCCTTCAGCCGTGTTGAGGACACCCATTGTCTCTTCCAACTGCACCCAGGAGATGGCCAGGCCAGACCTGTTCAATGTGTCGATCCCCAGGCTTCGATACCTCCCCCCTCTGACTCACCCTCAAATCCCCCTTGCAGCTCTCTACCTCCCTCTCCCACCGCTTTTTCTCTTGATCGGCGATCCACGTGGTCTGAGCGTTAATGTTGAGCTGTCACCCAGCTGCCACCCGGTGCCATGGTTGTCAACTGGCCCGTGGTACATGATTTGATTGGTGACCCAAGTTTTGCAGGGCGCTCTGGGCTTTATCGAACCCCATAGCACAATTTTGACCACCTGGCTGTCATTGGCAGGATATACTCCACATACTCCAGGGCGTTTCCCCCACATGACTCTGCGATACGTTACACTATCTTGAAGGGCCCTGTTGTAACCTTGTCGGCTATCTGTGTGACGTGTTGACTCTGGGAAATGCAAGGCTTTCTATCTCTCCCCGCCTTGGCATGGAAATGCGAGCAGGGGAGTCTGAGGAGGATTAAGTTTGTTGGTCCTGGGGAGGGTCGAGGTATATGTGCAGGGCATTCCCCTCCTCGCCTGATCTTCCTTCTTTCATCTTCCCTCTCACCTTGTTTATCCTATTGCCTCGTCTCACCCTGTCTTCTCCAAGTATCTCACCTTGCTTACTTCCATTTGGTCTGCCCCATCCATCAAACAGTCCTCGGAGGAAGAAAACAAAACGCCATGGACCCGCTCGACATCATCCTTGCCACGTACTGCCTACCAGTCAAGTTGGCGGGCAAAGAAGCTCGACGGCAACTCGCCCTCGACTGCCAGCAATTCGTGGTCAACAACCCTGGCGTGCTCGGGGGTTTCAACAGGATAGATCAATTAGCCTGGAAGTTCATGGTCGGCGGCGGTGGCGCGGCTCACTTCACCGGAACGGCCTGCCCGTGGGACGATTACGACAGCCAGTACACGATCCTGAACTGCGTCCGGGCCATCATGGCGCTGTACAACGACGGCGGGGTCTTCTCCCAAAGCCCTCCCGCGGATATAATAGGGGACGTGGACAGGGCCGCCCAGCAGTATGGAGCGTCTCCTTTCCCGAAATATGCGCCAAAGCTACCAAAGCGAGTTGAGGCAATCGATTTGGGGGGATTACCTCGCTCCAGGACAGGTACGGTTCCGACAATTCCCCCTCTACGGCAGTTCTGTCTTCTGCCCTGCCCACACGCACTCATCTCTTTCACATATACACCACATGTCATCCTGTCCCTGCTGCCCACATCTCGCACTGTTATAAGACACACCGACCCCCTCGTGTATCTGTACTAACCCTCTGCGACAACAGCATTTGAAGAAGACTACTCGCTACCCCGCGTCAACACGTCGAGAAAGAAGACGGACCTCCCACCCCCGCCGAATGGGTACAAAGCTCCCAACACAGCCTCTCAGGCAGTACCGTATCCACACGCGCGGGGGCTGCCATTCCGGGTCTCTGCCCGCCTTCTTCGACAGACGGCCCAGAGAAGGGTCGCCAGCGTGGAAGCCTCTGGATCAGGCTCAGAAAACGCCGAAGCCGAGGCACCGGCGGTCAAGACAGAGGTTGTTACACAGGGGCCGAGCAAACGAAAGGCGGCCAGAGAAGCGGCCAAGCAGGGAGCGAACAAGAAATTGGTCAGATTACCAGACGTCGAGTTTGGGATTGGAACAAGGACCGGCAGATACGGAAGAAGAAGCAGCAGCAGAAGCAGCGGAATCAACAGCTGGGGCACCTGGGACAGCTGTTCGGTCAATTCGCCCTCTTCCACAGATTGAGTCTGTGGCCACGTTGACGTCGATCGTGAGCTGAAGTACGTCAGGATGGGATGGAACAGCGCTGCTCACGATGGATGGATTGTGGGTAGAAACCACTCTTTTTTTTCTTCTTTTCTTTTTACCTCGCAGTACAAACAGGAAGGCAGTCTGACACACTCGCTTGGAATGAACGAAAAAGGAAAGGAGGGGAACAAGGCAAATTGGAGGGCGGATTTTTCTGATAGAGTCATCTACAAATGAAACAACACTGCCCTTCCGCGTTGAAGTTGTTGTTCCCTTTTGCGCATGTGCACGTGTGATTCTCGCCGACTCGGGAGGAGGATTGGGATTGGTCTTCTACTCAATCATACTGTCATGCTCTCATACTCATGCCGGAGGGGCGAGGGTCGCATCATGCGTACAGTGCTGAGGTAGGGGAGACCCGAGATGGGAGTGTGTTGTATGAACGAGATAGATTCTGGTCACTTGGGTAGAGCAATATGGCTTGTCATAGGACCGGGACCCGAACACATAAAGCCAGCAAGTCATATCCACATTTCTTCAGGCATCCAGATCTGTCTTCACACACACTGGTGCGTCTGTCTGTACATCCCACCTAGCTAAAGCGCAGTGTTGATCAAAGACCACGGGCGTTGGTGGACCACACTATCCTCGGGGCCCCCTTCCTCCTCACCTTCATACCGCTCCGCGAGAGGCGCCGCAAATTCGAGCATGAACTTGAGCATCCACTGGTCCATCTGGAAGTGCGAGTCGTCCTGGCACCGTAGGCAGGCTCTGTGAAAGGCCTCGAACCGGGCAAACGATATGTCGATGCAGGGCCAGAAGGTCTTCAGTCGGGTGAGGAGCTCAAAGTTGCGTTCCAGCAGTCGCCGCGCGCGCTGGATGTCCGCCGCGTCGTCGCTGAAGAGCAGAATGTGCAGTTGGACGGTCGAGGCGATGGCCAGGACGTGGCCGACGATCGAGTTGAGGAGTTCGGCGCCTTCGGTCTCGCTCGCCAGGTGGATGAGGTTGCACACGTCCGTCGAGTATTTTCTGCATTTTTGCGCGTACTGGCTCCTCCTCAGTTGATGGTGCTCCTGGCCCTGCTGGTGATAGGCGTGGTTCGTGCTGCCGTGGAGGAACTGGTAAAAGAGGAGCTGGCATAGGTGGCAATAGTCCATGTGGAGGACGACGAATATGTTGCCGAAACCCTGCCTTGTCCAGTACAACAGGTTCTCGGACGTGTTGACCATCCTCTCGGGAAGGCTACAGGCCCAGGAGTCCAGCTCCTCTGACACGCGCTCGACAGCCTGTGTTAGTTCAGCACCTTGCAGCTCACCGGAGACGGCTCGTGAGTTCACCGCATCGATCTGAGAGAAAATTTGGTTGACCACTACTGAATGCGCTATCAGCGAGTCCTGTGGCACGGGTGATTTCGCCGTCGGGGATCCTCGGCTAGCAATATAGGTCCGATTCGGTGGCGCCGTGGATGGAAGCTCGAGGAATCTCTTCTCGGCCATAGGCAGCGGCACATTGCGCAGCGGCATCATCTTCGGTAGTCGCACTCCCGTCGATGACCATGTGTCCGTTTCGTACAGCGCCCACCACACTATCACTCGGTCAGTTCACATCCCACTCATATGGTGGGCCACTGGTTCCCTAACCTCTAAAGTTGAGTTCCTGATGAATCCGCGTGGTGACCGGCGCATTAGGAAGGTCTAGAAGCATTCCCATGCGGCAAGCAATACTGAAGAAAACCGATTCTGTCGCCCCTTCACCCTCGATCACGGCGGACGCTCCCAGCAAAAGGCATGCTTGGATAGTAGTGAGGGAAATGTCGTGTAGATTCAACAGCCGCTCTGCTTCTTTGGTGAAGGGTCTACCTCGCTCTTTCGGTGGCTTCTTGATCAGACTCTCGTGCTGTGAAAAGCGTGCCGACATGCCGATGACTGCGAGCAGGAGGATCCTCGGCAAGGAGCCATTCTTGAAAGTGGCCAAGAAGGACGGCTTGTGAAACAAGACGTGGAACGAAACATGGACGTAGCGGAAGTAGAGATTGATCAGCTCCTCGCACAGGTCTGGAGGTGGAAGGAGCTTAGACTTGTGCGTGAGAGCATGTATCCGTCGAGGAACGATGGGCTCGTAGCCGTCTTCGTGGAAATCGGTCTCTTGGCTCAAAACGCACTGCAAGTTCCTCTCGGCGCAGAAATCGCACGTCGTTCCCTGGTAAGAGCGTATACATTTCCTCCGCCGCCTCCTACCAACCGCGATGAGCGATTTGACGTCCTGGGCCAAAAGACATCGGTGACTTACCGACAGATGACACAGGCTGATTTGGGCCGCATGTGGAGCGCGGGACGAGGTCCAACCCCTGCGGTGACTTGGAGTCCCGATAGTTCCCACTCTAACAGATTGTTTTCACCACTGGTGTTATCGGCATTGGGAGCAATTGTTAAGAGAGCGTGCTGTGACAAGTTGCCGAAAACGATCTGGTTACGCGGGTGCTGTTGGGGCAGCAAGATGGTACTAGCAGAAAATGATTTCAAATCTGGCTGCTATAGTAATTTGCGGGGTTGGAACTAACTTGATCGAGGGCGGGAAATTCTGGCGGAGAAAAATCTGCTCCGATTGGTCACTCAGTATTACCGCAGGTCGGCTTTTGATGCGGACTACCAGCGATTTTCATTTGTTCACACCAACATGCAACCACCCCTGTGGGGACACTCACACCGTCCCTCAATGCTTCCCCAGCAGTATGCCCCTCCCTCTCCGTTTGCCTCTGACCTCGTCCATTCCGGTCACGACGGATTGGTTCTCTGACATCCTGCGGTATGATCTGCCTCTCGCACTTGGCCAGTGGCCCAGCGGCGCGTGCCAAAATCATATCACCCTCGCCGTCTCCCCTAAACAAAACTCCTTGCCTCTGCTGGTGAAGGCATTCTTCTTACGTCTGCGGCCAGACAGATTCTTTGTGACACAAACATGCTTGAATCAATCGACGGTCTAGGGCTCGGAGGGCCATCGATCCCGCAGCAGACAGAACAATGCAGCCCAGACTATGCCAACGAGGTGGTCTTCCGCCGAAATACTTTGCCGCCGCGGTCCTACTGGATCCCAAAGACCTCCCTGTCACTCAACGGTGTCTGGGACTTTTGTTGCGCCAGCAGTCCCCTTGAAGCCGATGATTTCAGTCAACAACAAGAAAACTCGTGGACTACCATACAGGTGCCTGGTCATTGGCAGCTTCAAGGCCACGGTCTACCTCAATACACCAACATTGTCTACCCATTCCCAGCTTGCCCGCCATATCTCCCGGACGAGAACCCCACAGGCACGTATCGACGGACTTTTTCAGTGCCACCCGAATGGGACTGTAGTGCTCAATTGCGACTACGCTTTGACGGCGTCGACAGTGCGTATCACGTCTGGCTTAATGACAACCTCATCGGATACGCCCAAGGCAGTCGGAACCCGGCCGAATTTGACATCTCGACCGCCGTGAAACGCGACAAACCCAACAAGTTGTTGGTCCGCGTTTATCAGTGGTCAGACGGCTCTTACATCGAAGATCAGGACCAGTGGTGGCTCTCCGGTATGAACAATGTCCTGAGTGGACAAAAGGGGAAAGCTAGATTAACTAGATGCAGGCATTTTCAGGGACGTCCATCTCGTAGCATTTCCGACGACATGCCGAATTGACGACTTTTCCATCCGTGGCGACCTCGATTCTGCCTATGAGCATGGTATTCTCCGCGTCACGACTGACGTCCACTGCCCCACAGGCGGGCATATGGTAGTGGTCCTGCGCGAAAGGCCTGATCGTGGAGGCAAGGCCATAGCCAGTGCAGAAACTGAATTTGGGGCGAGTACCCCGAAAGTCGACCTTGAGGTACGAGTGGACAATCCTAACAAGTGGACCGCGGAGACTCCGTATTTGTACGATGTCGAAATTACACTGATGGATGGCAGCAATGTTGACAGCGTACAACACACGACCGGCTTCCGAAAGGTCGAGCTCAAGAATGGCTTGCTCACGGTCAACGGAAAGTCCCTTCGATTCCGTGGCGTGAATCGGCATGACCACCATCCCCGGCTCGGACGTGCCGTCCCGCTGGCATTCGTCCGTCACGACCTAGAGCTGATGAAGAAGCACAACATCAACGCCGTGCGTTGCTCGCACTACCCATCCCATCCTGGCCTCTATGCCCTTGCCGACGAGATTGGGCTGTGGGTCATGGACGAGGCGGATCTCGAATGTCACGGGTTCTCCGAGGTCGTGGCGACCAACACGGCGGACTGGGACGGCGGAGAAGCTTCTTACGAGCGATGGATAGGTACGGTATCCCAGCAGGCGAGGAAATACCTGTCGGACAATCCGAAGTGGAAAGCCGCCTACGTCGATCGAGCCGTCCAGATGGTGCAGCGGGACAAGAACCACGCCAGCGTCATCATTTGGTCGCTCGGCAACGAGGCCTTCTGCGGGCAGAACCACGTCGCAATGTACGAGGTCTGCAAGCGCCTTGACCCGAGCCGCTTGGTCCACTACGAGGGCGACACCGGCATGGGCACCACGGATATCTACTCATTCATGTATGCGGAAGTGGATGCCCTTGTGGAGAGGGCCTCGACCCGGGACGTCGCCGCGGACGGTACCTTCACAAAGCCGGTGATCATGTGCGAGTATGCCCACGCCATGGGTAACGGTCCCGGTCTGCTTGAGGACTATGAAGAGGTCTTTCGCTCGCATCCGCGCATCCAGGGCGGCTTCGTCTGGGAGTGGGCGAACCACGGCCTCTCTCATGTTCGTCCAGACGGCAAATCGTTCCATGCCCACGGCGGAGACTTTGGACAGAAGGTCAATGACGGGACATTTGTCATGGACGGGCTCTGCAATAGCGAGCATGAGCCCACGCCTGGACTCATAGAATTGAAGAAGGTTTTTCAGCCAGTCTCTGTTCGTCTGGAGGGTCGAAACTTGGTCATTGAGAATAACTACGACTTTGTCGACCTTGGACATTTGGAGGCGACATTCAAAGTCGAGCAATTCGGTGAAAGGTGAGTCATCATTCTGTGTCTGAGACTCCTCGTCGTTCCAACATTGCTGATGGTGACTCTCAGCGCCGAGATGCTCCTGGGTGGAAAACTGGAGCTTCCCCCCATTATGCCCGGTACAAAAGGAGCTGTTAGCCTTCCTGAAGCCATGTTCGAGCGAAAGTCCGAGTTCGAGGTGATACTCACTGTGAACTTTCGACTGAGGGAGGATGCGACCTGGGCACAGAAGGGGTATGAAGTTGCGTGGTTCCAGCACCAACTCTGTCCCGGATGCCGCCTTCCGATCTCTTTACGCTCAGGGCCGTCCATCCCGACAATCCACTCTACCAATTCTTCCCTGACCATCTCCACAGCAAAGTCCACATTCACTTTCAGTCGAGTCCGTGGTCTGCTTAAATCATGGACCACTCCTTCTGGAGCAGTAATACCAGAGTCCTCACACCACAAGGACGCTCTGATCCCGTGTTTCTGGCGACCTCCGACGGACAACGACAGGCCCAGAGCACTTCCCCACTGGCGCTCTTTTGGTGTTGACAAGATCAACTCCCAACTTCGCTCCATGGTTCTCGACCAGAAGACCCGAGCCCACGGCCTGACCTTGACGACGCAGACTTACATTGCACCGCCTTCCTTGGGTTGGGGTTGGCATGCAGTCACCACCTACCAGATTCAGCCGGACGGCTCCGCAATGTCAGTCTTCGTGCACTTGGAGAAGCCGGTAGGTAATGCTCCTCAACATTGCCCTCGAATGGGGTTGGATGTTGTGATGACAAAAGCCATCACCAACGTCAAGTGGTTTGGTCGTGGTCCCAGCGAGTCATATCCAGATAAGAAAAGCAGCCAGCGCCTCGGCATTTGGGATGTCAATGACGTTGCTCAACTGCAGACTCAATACGATGTCCCCCAGGAGAACGGGAACCGCATGGACACTCGCTGGCTAGAGTTGACCGTCTCGGGAACAGGTCCGGTAGTGAGGGTGAGCGGGATTGACGAGCCATATTCCTTCAAACCTGTCGACACCGCACAGAATCTGAGAAACCAAGTCCGGTTGGCACCCCAGCCAGCATTCAACTTTACAGCGACACGGCACTCTCCCGACATGCTCGAGAAAGCTGCCCATCCTTGTGACCTCGTTGAGGAAGATGTGACTTTGCTCCGTTTAGACGCGGCAGTCAGCGGAGTAGGAACGGGTGCATGTGGCCCCGCGACGCGGGAAGAGCACATGGTTAAGCCTGCTGCGGCCAGTTTTGGGTTCATTTTGGCGTTGGAATAATGGGATCGACCCTCTTGTCAAGGATTCAATATGCCTGTGGAACAGACCCGATTCTCCGGCATGACTCTCCTGGAAAGGTGGGCAAAGTAGCCGGAACGAAGAACTCGATTAGTCAACCGTACTCGTACAGAGGCGATCGCATGATACATGTGTCACTCGTGGCGCCATCTAGTCGTCCTACCTTTACGCCGAAGTAGACTGACTCTCTGAACGCGGTAATGGATTGCCTTCAAAGGACGGGTAGTCGAATGTCGCGTACTGAAATCCGCTCATTCGTCATCATTGAACGGAAAACCGACCTGATGGAGACCGACCACGTTTGCCACGCCCAGACGAAAGTGCACCATCAGCATCAGGAGGATTCATGGACGTTGAAAGAAAGCATCGAAATGATATGGTTAAAATGGCATGATTGGAGCTAACCAAGTTGGAGTTTAGCCGGGGCCGCTTTATCGTGCTCCAAAGCAGACTAGTGTATCTTGGCAACTCTCCGCCACCACAAGCTTGAATTGAGCATCCACCGCCTCCCCAAAAAGCGCAACGAACCTCTTACTACCATGCCACCGTAACCCACCCAAGCACGGAGACAACCCTTCGCCACAAGTGCCGCTGCAAGAACCATTCGTCAGACCGTCTTACGGTGGGGCAATACAACCAAGGAGAAAGTCTTCTGATCTCCTGTCGGCTTTCTAGTCGGGGAATCCTAGCGGCGGTCTACCATGCGGCTTTGGCGGTTTTCGGGCGGCTTTGCCCTGATTGGAGCGTCTCTCACGAAAGCAAACTGGCGAGCGCCCTAAGAGAAACGTCGGCAGAAAGAACAGCGAATTGTTCTCGAGCTGCGACCTCGATTTCCCAGAAACGATGCAAGGCTACATACGGACGGGGTTTCCCCACATGGGAGAGTCTGGATCTGGAGAGAAGCTGGAGAATGCATCATGCATATAGTCTGGAACGTCGTCGCAGGAACAAGTACAAAAGAGAGCGACTTCACCCCTCGATCTTCACTCTCAATTGCCATACGGGGTTTTGGCACCGACAAAACCATCCTGTCCCCATTTGAGCACTCGGCCCAAAGTCCCTCTTGGTTTCGATATGTCGTCGACAAAGATGGGCGCTCCTGAGGAGCACATGGTGGAAGTCGTCAAAGGCGACTCGGAGATCATACACAAGCACGACGTTCTCGACCTCGCCAACGACATCCAGGATGTCAAGCCCAGTGCAACTACTCCTGCCATGTTCAAGCTGTACCTCATACTGTCTATTGGCTACTTCTGCATCATCCTGCAGGGTTATGATGGCTCGCTCATGGGTGCCATCAATGCGATGCCCCAGTATCTCGATTATTACGGATTGTGAGTACTCGGGCAATTTTCCCATGTGAATATCCGTTTTGTTGCGCCTTCCGCTACAGGCTCTTGGGCGTGCCCTGTCAAGATCTTGAACTGATGTGTCCTTCAGAAAATCCGCAAGCTCTTCTACCGGCCTGGTCTTTGCGATCTACAACATCGGTGCCATTGCAGCCCTCCCAATCAGCGGTCCACTGAATGACACCTTTGGTCGACGATGGGGGATGTTCGCTGGCGCCGCTTTGGTCATCTTCAGCACTTGTATCCAGGCTCCCGCGACCTCCAAGGCCATGTTTTTGGCTGGCCGATTCTTTGTCGGGTTTGGCCAGGGGTTTTTGAACGTAGCCGGCATCACCTATGTCAGCGAGATGGCACATCCTCACTGGCGAGGTCCTCTCTCCGCCTTTCTCGAGACGAACTACTTTGTCGGGAGCATCCTTGCCTCCTGGGTGACCTACGGCACCGCGTACATGTCCGGAACCATTTCATTTCGCCTTCCGGTATGGCTGCAGATGGTCAGCTCCGGATACATTGTCCTGGGAGTCTTCTTCTGTCCCGAGTCGCCGCGTTGGCTCATGGCGCAAGATCGCTACGCAGAAGCCGAGGCCGTCCTGGCCACATACCACGGCGAAGGTTCCAGGTTGAGCCCATTTGTCCGCCTCCAGCTCGCTGAGATGCGCGCCCAGATTTCCTCAGACGGCTCCGACAAGCGTTGGTGGGACTATCGCGACCTGTTCATGACAGCCGCGGCTCGAAGACGTCTGATCTGTGTGGTTGGGTTTGCCTGGTTCGGCCAGTATTCCGGCAACGCGCTGGTGTCGTACTACTTCCCCGTCATCGTGGAGCAGACAGGCATCACCAACCCGCACACGCAGCTGCTCCTCAACGCTCTGAACCCCGTGGTGTCGTGGATCGCCGCGATTCTGGGGTCGTTGCTGAGCGACCGCGTGGGCCGCCGACCGTTGCTGCTGGGAGGCTTCACCGGCTGCGCGCTGTGCCTGGCCGTGGTGACGGGCTTGACCAAGGTCTCAGTCACGTCCGGCGGCGCTGCGGCGGGCCACGCGGGCATCTTCTTCATCTACCTGTTCAGCGTGGTCTTTTCGTTCTGCCTCACGCCTCTCCAGCCCTTTTACATTTCCGAGTGCTTGACCACCGAGACCCGCGCCAAGGGCAACGCGCTCGGCCAGATCGTCGCCTCCATCGCCGGCGTCGTCGGCCAGTACACGACGGGTGTCGCCATCTCCAACATCGGCTACTACTACTACCTGGTGTTTGTCTTTTGGGACTGCTTCGAGGTGCTGGTCACGTATCTCTTCTTTCCTGAAACAAAGGTACGTACCATCCTATCCTAGCTGCTGTCTATTTCTTCTTCGTCCCCCCAAAACCCCTGTCTCTCCTGTCCATCTCTCAGCTTTCCATATCCTCCCCACCCTGCCCACCCTGCCTCCCGGCCAGAGCAGACCAGAACAGACCAGAACCAAAACAAGGCGGTATAACTAACCAACCGTGAATTCAATAGGGCCGCACACTCGAAGAAATCAACGAAATCTTCAACGACCCCCACCCGGTCAAAAAGTCTTTGGAGAGGAAAGATGCCACGGGCGTTTTGCACGCGACTCTGAAGGTGGGGGAAACTTGAATGGATGATGATCATGTCTGTCTGTCTGTGTGTCTCTCTCTCCAAGGGATTATCTGTCGTGTCCTATGGTTCTATGGTCTATTGTCTATGGTCAGTGGTCTATTGGGCTTGTGCAAAGGGTCAAGGCATCACGCTCGCAATCGAGATATCAGGCGTGGCATGTATGGGACCTCCTAATGGTGCCATGATCGAGCAAATGTCGAACGTCGCAGAGACAGCACAATCCCAAGGAGCGAATCCTTAATCCTGCGTCGAAGTGATACGATTCGATTGTCTTTCTGTCTGTCTGGTCTGGCCTTCCTCCCTGTTCTTCTCTCTAAATCTGTCCAGTCATTGCCCGTCTGGAGTTTCGTCTGCTTCTCATCCAAAGCGTCGATTCCAATTTTGGTTCTCTTATTCCATTCCGTCATGTTTCGTTTCTCGTTCCTCGGCGACTTCGTTCCAACCACTTTGCTAGACGCTCATGCCAACTCATGCCAACGTCATGCCAACTCATCACGCGTCATGTCCTTTTCCCACCTACAGAGCCTTCCAGAGGCCCATCGGCTTATGGGTGACCTTGATCCCGATATAGATGCAATTCTATTCCACACTTTTCTTGGTCATAGAGCGAGGCTCTGACACCTTGGTGATGACCACGGCTCCTCTTAGAGACGCTGAAGCCGACGCGCTAGCAATGCTTAGTTTATCGCCGACTGGCATGTATTACGATTGCCGGTAATTTAGGTCGACTGCGCCAGACTGTATTGCTTCCCATTCCCGTGGCGCTTCAATCGCTGGGGTTTCGGAGGTGACTGAACGAAGCCGCAAAACTGGACCTTCTCGTATCTTGCGGACCGCCGAGCTCGGCATCAACTGTTTCCTCGAAACATTGAATTTCGGTGCTAGGATCAACCTCACTGCCATCGCGGGGATTCGTTCCTCCTTCTGTTTCCTTCTCCTAGATGAAATCGGCCGTATACGAGAACCCACGGAATTCCTCCTGGTGGGCAGGCGAAAGCACTGGAAACACATAATGTCAGCTGTCTGCGAACCCAGAAGGACACTGAACCAAAACTTACCACTTTGTACTGGTGTGAGCACCGGCGTCACACTCGTGAACTCCTGGTCGAAATTGCTTGTATCCTTTTCGTTCTTAATGGTCGGCTTGAACGGTGTGGGAACCCGTTTGTGATAGATGTCGTCCCAGTTGATGCCCTTGAAGAAGGCGTGGCTCATGATTTCTTCCGCGTCTCCCGGTCCGCTGCCCAGCCGCAGTTCGGGTTCCCTTGTCAACAGTTTCTGCAGGATCGAAACACTGTCACGCGGCATGTGGATGGGATACAGGGGTTCGTCCGCAAGGATCGCGTCGTAGATTTCGTCCTCGTCCTCCCCACGGAACGGAGATTGCTGCAGCAACATCTGGTAAATGAGCACACCAAAGGCCCACCAATCAACCGCACGGCCGTATTTCTTGTCCAAAAGGATCTCAGGAGCCATGAACTCTGGCGTACCACAGAATGTGGAAGTCGTCGATCCATACCACATGTCCTCCTTGCAAAGACCATAATCAGCGATCTTGATGTGACCGTCCAGGGTGAGGAGGATGTTGTCCAATTTCAGATCTCGGTATATGACACCATTTTCGTGGAAGTATTTGAGAGCCAAACACACTTCGGCAGCGTAGAACTGAGCACGCTTAAGGCCGAACTGTCCACGCTGAATGTGCAACATCAGATCACCGCCCGAAATATACTCCATCACAAAATACACTCGAGTCTCGGTCTGGAAGCAAGCATGCAAGTTGAGCAAGAAGGGGTGTCTCTCTTTGTTGGCGATCAAGAAAACTCGCTTTTCGGATTTGGTTGACTCGACTTCGTCGTTCTCAATGATAAATTCCTTCTTCAAGACTTTGATGGCGTACAGCTTCTTTGAGCTCTTAGCCTCTGCAAGCATGACCTTTCCGAAGTTGCCCTTTCCTAGTACTGCGAGGAAATTGAAGTGATCAAGGCCAATTCTCGGTCCCGATCCGCGCCCAGAGGGAGGCGTGGCTACCTGTTGTTGTGACGACGGCGCCGGTTTGATGGGGGCGGGTGCGTAGCTTGCCGCTGCTGCCGCTGCTTGAGGTTGAGGTCTTTGAGATTGGATGATTGCTTGCTGTGGTGCTTGATGCTGAGGCGCCTGTTGTTGCGCCGGTTGGACATATCCTTGATAGGCTCGAGGATCGTAAGAAGCGTGTGGCTGTTCTGGTGCAGGGGGTCGAGCGTTGGCGTAACGATCTGCAGGCACTTTTTGAGGACTGTAATCATTGAACGATTGGTTGTATTGTTGAGATGGCGGCCGATTCGTGGCGGCGGCGGCTGCTTGCACTGCCGCGGTAGATACAGCCTTTTGCTGCAATGGTCTTTGCTGCTGCTGTTGTTGTAATGGCTGCGACTGGCTAGCTTGGGGTTGGTTGTACATCATGTTTTGCGCAGCGCTCATAGCAGCAGCAGAGGGTTTCGGTTGTTCTTGATGTTGATCATACGATTGGTTCGATATCTGTGGTGTTATGGTCGTGCTGTCCGAGATGAAGCTCTGTGTGGGAGACGTGGGACCCGGTCTGGCTGCGGAATTGGGTCTCAGTGTTCGATTGCTCATTCCAGAGCTCACGGACGAGGACTTATTGTGGTGTTTCGTTCTCTGAATAGTCTCCAAGATTTCATTGGCGACGATCATTGACATGCCACAAAAGTCCGGAACCAAATGCTGACACTGGGCATGACAAGTCAGGCCACATTCCGAACACTTTTTGGCGTTGCGTCTTCCCAGAGGCAGCAGATAACCACAATGGCAGCACCAGTTGGCACCGATATTCGAGAAATTGTCGAAGCGATGTGGAATGCGGTGGTTGATCTTCTCTTCGTCGGGGTCCGTTTCGTAGTTTGCCTTACTAATGCACTTCGTGACCACCTTTGGATAGCACTTGGTGTGACAGGTGTATTTGCAGTCTGCACATTGCATGCCCGCCGAGTACTTCAGAAAATCTCCACAAAGCGCACAGCGCATGACGTTGTAGAACTGTTGCTTGACGAACTTGTGGCCCTGCTTCTCGTGCACTTCTTCCTTCTTCTGGCGCACAGCGCCCTGCCGGTTGAGGCCGATATCGAATGGCCGTTTGCCGCCCGTCTGCTTTTGGAAGCTCATTGAGAGATGAATCCTGCCTGCAGGTTCGAGAGAAAACCAAGAATCGATCATCACAGGTTGGAATTGCTGCTGGGAATTTTGGGCGAAACCTGCGGCAGAGCCGGCGCCAGCAGCGTCTCCCGGAGGCATAAACGGTGCGGATTGAAAGTCAGGTCCTGGTTTACCCGGACTTCCACCGTTTGCCATTTTGTCTGCAGATACCCAGCCATTCTGTTGAAATTCCGATTCAATCTTTTTCCGGCGCATTTCTTCCGCGATATCCGAGATACGAATCCATAGAAATCCGATTGGAGTTGGTCGATCACCCGCCTTGTCATAGACCGTGAGTTCAATCTCGTTAGCCTTGTCGATGTCAACGTGATGTGTTTCCTCTGTCCATTTATCTGTGCGTGTCGCCCGAGTCTTGGCCCGAATGTTGTCCTCGACCTTCATGATGACGAACGTTTCGGGGCCTCTTGAAAAGCGTGACGAGGCTGCGTGGTCGACATCCTTAATGGCATGAATACGCATTTCGAGGTGACCTGTTAGGGGTTTTCGCATATTGGGAGCGTTGAGACTGTCATCTAGATGCAAGTCAGCCCTGCACGGGGAAATACAAGCACCAGCACTTGGCCCACTCACCGTCAGCAGCATCGGACGTTTCAATGTCGACGTGCAAGTCCATGTATCGCTTCAAGGCCTGCTTGAGCAACTGAACCTTTTGATTACTCTCAATGCGCCGGCCCTCGGCATCCAGTCTGCTTTTTCTATCGCCTTCGTCTTGGTACAGGCGCACCATTTTCTCGATGCCTGCTTTGTACTGCTTTTCGACTGACAGTTTGAACTCGAGTTGGGAGAGCATGAGCTGGATCTTGGGACCGAGATATGGGGTGTCATACTTGATCAGGTCTGGAAGGAAGATTTTGTGTCAGTAAACCCGAAACTCCTTCACGAAGACCTGGAAGTGATAATACCTAGTTTCGAGAAGTTCGGGCGTGCTTTGGGGACCGGAGCACTGTAAGGACGAGGGTCTCCATACGGAGCTCGAGGAGGCATCATGCCCGTACCTCCCTGGCTGTACCCTCCTGGACCAGGGTCACCATAGTCACCTCTCTCGTTGGAGAAATAGCCTCGCTCGTCTTTGGGAGGAGGAGTCGGTCCCCCGCCGTGCTGAAATCGTGACTGCTGCATACGAGAATCTGAGGGAGTCTGGTACCCAGACCCGCCGTGAGCAGGTGGAGGGGGAGCGACACCCTCATTATGACCCCGCTGCCTCAGTTGTAACTCTGCCAATTTTTCTTCCAAGTATGAAATGTTCCGCCTGCTGTCACGGATGTTGCTGTCGACACGTGCTTGGACTGCGGCGTTGTTGGTAGACTGTCGCATGTGAGTGGCGGCATTGATAAGAGCCTTTTCTCGCTCGATCTTGCGATAGACCTCGGCGATGGCCTGGTCAGGGTCCGCCATGGTTGTGAGAGAAGTGATACAGAGGCGACGAGAGGGTCTAGGGAGACGGTAAGGGAAGGTGTGGTGGGTGAGTTATGGCCAGCTGCAGACTTCAGAGTGAACAGAAGTGCAATGTCACGAGCCCGTGTCGAGGCCGGAGGGGCATTTGTCTGACCACGCCGATAGCGAAGAATGCGGTCGGAAAAATAGAGAGAGACGGAGTGTTTCCCTTTGGTGGCGGAGGGAAATCTCACGGGGCCTTGGACAATATCGTACGTAGTGTCAGGACTTGAGGATGATGGCTAAGATTGTTGTTGTAGTGTTAGCGAGGACAAACATGCAGTACAGTGATGAGTGGTGGATACTTTATTGCGTGGATTGTGTGGGTGGTTCACAAGTTCAGGCTTTCAGGCTTTCAGACTTTCCGACCTTTCAGGCTTTGCGGGAGCCGTTGGTGGTGACTGCAAAAAGACGCCTGCAGCTGCAGTTGCGACTGCGCCCACTTCGCTCGGTGCGCTTCGAGGGCTGAAGAGGAGACTGTCCGCCACGCCCTGGCCAAGTCACGTCCCGGTCTCGGGTGTTTTCTGTTCTTTGCCACAGTACAGAGGCGGGAGAGGTGGATGGGACGGCGACCAAGTACCGAGTACTAATGATGGATAGAAGCACCACAAAGTAGATTGGGCGTGACGTAGCACCGCTAGAGGAAAGAAACAATAAACAAGCAAAGATGGTGAAACTTGAGTGCGACGATCCTCCGGGAGGGTTTGTTCTCGCTCCTCTACTCAGGGTCTGCGCCTAGTCATACCCCTCAGAGGCCGCCGGGGGCACCCATAGCCTAAGAGCCTAGCCTCCAAGGCTACAGCACCACCTAACTAATTGAGTTATGGGAAGGGCAGAGCACGCGAGGGGTGCCTGGGGTTCGCATTTGGGCATCCCCTCCCCCAGCACTCGCGTCATCAACCAAATAAAAGTCACCAAAAGGGAATTTGCAATGACAAAAGCTGCAGTCACTCATCTTTCCCATTTCGAGCCTCAAAGGATTCAATCCCTCTCCGCTTCAGCACCGTCGAGTGCCTGTCCTGGTCAATCTGAGAGCCCATATATTGATGTCGATGGGCTCAATCTTTTCAACTCCAACGACTGAGGCAATTGACTTCATCATCGCTCAACCCCTCATCCACGCCTCGTCCTCCCCGCCAACTCCCTCCCCGCCGTACAAGCTTGCCCTGTCCTTGTCCAGCCACCTACCGAGTCCTTAGTCTCGCATGCCCACACTTGCGTCCAGCCCTAAGACCTACAAATAGAAACCTCAGTCTCTGCTAATGCACACCGTCCACTAAACGAGAGAAATGGATTGATTACAAGAGGCCCTTTGCCCACTGATCTCACACACATATCGGACCGAGCAGCTGTGGACGCATCCCACCGCGGTCGCGCTTCATGCGGCTGAAAGCTGGTCTCAGACGGTCAGACAGGGGTCGGATTTGAGCTTTCCGATCGCACAAAAGTGCAACGATTTCTGACTCTCCATCCTCCTCCAATGCCTTGGTGGCCTTGGCTGATATTTCCGGCTCGTGCTCCACTTCCCGCAGGTCAGAATCCTCTGCACTCAGGTATTTGTTATATATGCTCGTTGCCCTGTCTTCGGTGACGCTGAACATCCAGGCTGTGTCTGATGCCTGCAGCTCATGAATATTGATCACACTATCAGTCTGCCGCTGGACCCGTCCCCATAACTCCACGTCCGAAGAACTCGCTGACCGTTCCGAATCGATTGTTGCTTCTTGCCAACGCCGCCTGGAATAATTCGTGCTGCTCCGTGCTTTCAACTTGCTGTCGCCGGATCGCCCGAATGGTATCGTTTCCAGGTTTGCAAAGGGGACACTCCACCTTACTATCATTTTCATCCATGCCAATTCCCGGCTTGTTCAAGCACTCTTGATGGAACGAGTGCTTGCACATAAAATGTACCGTGGGTAAAGTGAGGTTTCGATTACACGACGAGCACCGCCGCGCTTGGAACACGACCGGCTTCGTACTCAGGTCCGCCAGCTCTGCTTTTTTGGATGCAGTTTCAGTTCGGTAAGAGTCGATCAATCGTCGGTTAGCCTGGATTTCCTTTCGCTCACGAGAGATGTTGTCCGAAAGGTAGCCCTTGACCATTCCCATCGTGACTGAGCCTCCTTGCGACAGGACTTTCACTACTTGGAGCGGGGCCATGAGATTTTCCCTGTCAATCTTGCGGAGCACAGATTGGAGCTCTTCTCGTACTCCAGGTGCGTTGAGGACCTCTTCGGATGAGGAGAAATAGCTAAGTGCAAGCGGATAGAGCGATTCATCCTTGGATCCGTATTTCCTGAGTGCAGATATGGCGCCAGAGGTGTCCCTGGCCGATGTGAACGACCGAAATATGTCGGCGTACAAATTTTCTCGTTCTCGTACTAATGTCGTGCCAGCTGGGAATTTGGAAAGTGATGACAGGAGCAAGACATTCGAGGTGTCAATCGTGGACGAATCCAATGATGCGGCCTTGTTGTCGGCGACTAAACTGGTTGCTTTGACTTGCCATTTCTCCTTCTCTGCCGAGCCTGTTGCGGTGTTTGCGGCCTCGAGATACATCTCGAACAAAGTGGTCGACAAGTCCGATTTGTCTTCTTTTGAGAGGTTTTCCTCTAGAATCAGCGCCTCCAAGAAGGTGATAAACTCTGAGGGGTGGGCAAGGAACGAGGAAAAGGCGCTGCGCGGACGCGGTTTTGTGTATGCCGGAGCTGGCTCGACGTCGCCACTGGACTCTGCTTCGTCGTGCTCGGGCTTTTCCTCTGCTGCCGGCGCTGCATCAGTACTGGCGGACCGATTCATGAACGGTACACTCCAGAGAGCCGAGAGACTTTGGAATGCACCACCTCCTGTCTGAGCCTGGACATCGGACACCGCGGGGACATCCTTCTTGGGTGTATATTTTCCAGTGTAGTATTCCACAAACAGCTTGGTCGTTTCTTCAGGGCAGTGTTCGAGGAGACTGCGGGCATATTTCATCAACACGGGATATGCTGCATCAGGTTCCAGCCGCCAGATGTATTGCAAGGCTTCCGCGTACTTCTTTGAGTCTTCCACCAATATGTCGATCACCAATTCATTTTCACCATGCTTGGTCGCAAGGTAAGCTGCCTGGTCAAAATACCCGCCTTGTCGACACATAGCAATGGCCGTTTCGACGTCAAACTTGGCCGTCCCCGGAGTGCGGATGAAAGCGTCCAGCTTATCTGTGTCCTTGAGCTTTGCGTAGCAGTTTAGCAGCAGAGTCGTGTGGTCTGCCGTAGCTCGGTCGTGGTCATGGAGTTCTTCGAGGTAGTCGATCAAGTTGTGAATTCTCTGCGTGTCGAGAAATCGCCGAATGACTTGTGAAGGCTCAGTGTTGTCGATGGCTCTCAGATACTGCTGCATCGCCGTATCGTAGTCACCCTTTTGGTAAAGATAGTCCCCATACTTCCTGAAGATGATGTTCTGTTGTGTTTTGTCGGCACCCAATTTCTGGGCCAAGTTGATGGCGTAGATATACAGGTTTCGCTGATAGAGAATCTCGAGCTTCTGCTGCAATGTCTTCTCCTGATATCGATAAAGCTATTTAGAATCAGTAAGACGACTCTTCCAACAAGCTTGAAAACAGACCTTTCCATCCACGGTCAACAGAAAGAGTTCGTTCCATTCCACAAAGACCTCTTTGACTGGAGCGGGCAACGATTCCGAGTGAGCAAGGTATTTGAGATCGGTGTCTAATAATGTAAAGGAGGAGCTGCTGAATAGCTCGTCAATCTCCTCTCCCCCCAACCTTCGAAATGTTTTGGATTTGGACATCTGTGCCACCCGCGGCGGACACACAACGCCGACATACTCCTTGTAAATCTTGACGATTTTCTTCGGGCCCTCAAAAGCATAGCTGGGCCCACGGCCGTTAGGGCCGTAGTAGTAGATGGCATCTTCTCGCGCAACCACCATGTCCCCAGTCTCCTGGTCTTGTGTCATACATCCAACGTTGCAACCACGATTGTCGACGGTGCGCACTGGTTGACCCTGGCCTTTCCCGGATATGACCAGGCTGCAGATCTTGGCCGTGTTTGCAATGTATAGGACCTTGGTCGCGCCTTGACGGACTTCCAAGCAGGTGATGGGGTCTTCCGATTCAAAGACGGTTCTTTGCTTGGTCCCGCGGTCGTGTATAAAGTCCCCCCGAATGACAGTGACGGATCCATTGGCAAACCCCACAGCCACCTGCGTCAAGTCGTCCAGAACCACCAGTGCCGACGCTGGAAATTGCCGCCTGCCATTCTGCACACTGATTGTACAAAGACACCTCGGGGCCCCCGTCTTTTTCTCGATCTTGTCCAACGCCCACACTTTCAAGGAGGGTTCCGACGAGAGGTTCTCTGAAATGGTCACAAGGAACGGCGTGTTGGGCACATGTCTGAGGTGCGTGACGGAAGCATCGGGCGCGTCTGAAGCTTGAAAGGTGCGCACAATCTTCAATGCGCGGGAAAGGATGCGAACTGATCCGGCCGAAGTACCAAGGTACAGGGAATCCGCGCCGGTCGTCAGTGACACGATGTCGTTCTGGAGTCGAGATCAGCCATGAGGTCACTGCAAGTCTATGCGACGGGCAAGAACGTACGTCGAAGACATAGGAACCATCCTCATCTGCAGGAACAGGAATCTGGGAGACCTCGAAGAACGGGAAAGCTTTCCAGCTGGTGAGCGCCATGACTCCTCACCTCAAAGACCGGTCTAGCAAAACGCACAAATCCATGTCAGGGAGAGACAGGCCGGTCAGCGCAGTCGAAACATGTTACTCATTGTGCTGGTGGTGAGACGAGAAAATGCCTGGTGGTGCTTGTTCGATTTAGTGTTGGGTGTTGCGGAGGTGACGTCGAGATGGAGAAGCAACAAGCGCAGCCTGCGATGGGCGGAAGGGCTGCGTCCACACGCTCTCCTCAGCACAAATTCTACTTGATACTGAGGGCTTAAATAATTGATTTACATATTATCTAGGTACATGTGAGACTGGTATCCTGTCCAGTACTGTACAGTACTTTGCTTTTTACCAGCTGGAATAATCCGCGCTCAGCAGAATAAAAGTGATATCGTGACAAGCATCTCGGGTCATTACAAGGTCATCAGTCCTTCCACCTGTTGCGAGTTTCACTGCTCCCAGCTGAATCTGTCAGCCGGGGTGTTCGATCGCACAGGTGGACCAGGGGGACGTTCTTCTGTCACGGTGGTCAGCCCTTCCTCGACAAATCTGCTTCCAGAACTGGGTGAGCGTGATGGAGGACGTCCATTCAGCTGTGGTACCAAAAGGCTGCCACGGCTCGTGCTCGTTGCCGGGCTGGTACTTCCTCCAGGCAGTGATTGTGCTTGGGATCTTGATGTAAGTTCTGGTGATATTGGACTGGACATGCTCCTGCTATTGGTATTGCTGGATTGTCGCGAATGACCATCGTGACTGGCACCCACTGGGCTAATGCCCTGGTCCCCGGAGGACAGAGTTCCGAACGCACGGCTGTGCCTGACGCTGTACGGGCTGACACTATTGCTGAAGCGATGGTTAACCTCCGCTGGTGAATACGGGGGCACCGGTGACCCAGATCTCTCGCTAGCTGCTGCTTCAGCCGCCTTGTTTGCCGAGTGCTGCTGTTCGAGCTCTGCCGGTCTTCTGGGATCGTTCCTCATAAGCGCCGATCCCCGGGGGGCTTCATTGCTCTCGAAGAAACTCGGAGAGACAGGGCCAGCCGGCATCTCGATTGGCGTGCTAGCTGCGAGTTCGAACCGACTAACAGACGGGTCTGCAGGCACCTCGATTGGTTGACGTTTGTCGCCTAGCAATTCAGAAACAGAGGTCTTTGAGTCGGGATGCTTTTGTAGGCGACTCAGGAATGACCGTCGCTTCTCCTTCTCCGTGCCAGAGTTTTCTGGTTCAGCTCTCTTCCGGAAACAGAACCACAACGCCAGTCCCAATACAAGTAATCCTCCTATTCCAGCTCCTATCCCAATGCCTATTTTGGCGCCCGTCGACAATCCGCTTCTCGGGGGCCCTGGCCACGTGCTGCCTTCAGGTCGAGAGATTGCTAGGAGGTTGACATTGCTAACAGCATCCAATGTAAACACGGCCTGGGAGATCGAGAAGTTGTTGCGTTCGTAGTCAACAGTAAGATAGGTCTCTTGAAGGAAGGCTCGACCGACGGTATATTGTGTGGAATTGGCTGCTTTGCGTAGAGGAAAATAGTTGGTGGGAGGAGAGGTGAAGTTTGCGTCCAGATTTGGAAACGGGTATGTCAGCTGAAGATTGAACGCATCGTACGGTAGCGTAAGTTCAATCCCGTCGGATGAGCCTGGCAAATTGCTCAATGTGAATGTGAAAGTTAAATTCCACGCACTGAGAGCGCTGGGTGACGATGAATTATCGTCTGGGAAAAGGTAAAGTTGTAAAGTGTCGTCGTAAGTCAGGTTGAGCGCATTTGCAAAAGCGTCGCACGCTGGTTCGGGAAGCCATAAGAATGGAGTTGACGAGTCAATGGTGAACAAGTCGGCTTGAGATATATCCAGAAGAGTTTGGGGGTTGGAATCCCAATTAAAAGGTAAAGATTCGGCCCCTGATGAAACCGAGATCGAATTGATGGCAACAATCGGTGAGTAGTCCTGGCTTAGCGTGAAGCTCATGTTGTTCGGCACGAATCGATTCGCATCAATGCCTCCGAGCGTTAACGAGGCTGGAACACTTTTCAGGCCTGGAAATGGCATTAGCAAACTGCGCTTGGGATAGAGCTGACAAAGAGTACATACGGTAGGCTGCCCCTGCAGTGTAGCCATAACTGCGGCTCGGGATATCATTGCGCTTCTGGATCAGACTCGATAAGAGTGGTGAGATGTCTTCAGTACCGTTGAATCTGGTCTGCTGAACCCCGAGTCCCAAAGTTCCGACCCAATATTCTGTAGCATTGACCACGGAGATGATTTGATCAGGGACCGAGATCGCATCGTTGAGGGAGAGCGTGTCCAAGCCATAATATCCATATCCGCTGCCTCCCAGCTCAGGGTTGAAGTTGAGCTCAAAAAAGCCTCGAGCATTGAAAGAAGACGACTCGTTTGTCAAAAACAACCCTCCTCTTTTATTCTCACAGATTGAGGTGCCATCGCAGCCAGCAGGACCTACTACCCACGTTTCCTGACTCAGTGTGCTCGGAAATACAGACAGATATTGTTCGGGAGATCCCACTCGTATACTGATGGCAGACCACAGGCCATCGTAGCCGAAGAAATCAGTACTTGTTGTCGCAACAATCGGAATAGGTTCTGAGGCTTCAGCAGTGCCAAGTGATAGTATGAGACTGAAGATAATGAGGATATCGCGACGACATGACCATGAGCAAGGCCGCAAGCGGTTGCGGTCTGAAGAGCGCATCGTGCTTGGGATTCAACGAGTTCGGAAGGTCTTCATAGCTTGATACTTGGTCCAGGGGCGCGGTCTGCAGGTCAATTGTGCTCGGAGATCTGTAACGAGGGGCTGCGATCAGGTGGTACAAGTTGGCACCAAGGCGAACTGCTAACGAGAGTGATGTCGACTGCAACTAAAAACGAGAGGACGTCGGCGACACCACGACGAGGTGGACAAAATGTCTCATTCACAGGTGACAAGAGAGGAGCAGTTACCAATGTCTACGAGTTACGCCCATCCACGGGGAAGGTCTGAGAGGGCGGACTTTTTTTGAGACCAACCCTAAAGCAGGAGAGGAGAGCCCCGGGCATCAACCAACCAGGCGCGACAACCAGGAACTAGGGTGCTAGGCAGGAGCTCCTCCCACTACAACGAATCACGATGCGCAGCACCACTTTCTCCTCTCTCTTCTCCTGTCAGAATTTCCCAGAGAGCATTCCATCCACTTCCTCGAGAGTACAATTACACGGACATAGGCTTGGGATATTGTTTCTCTTCGTTTATGAGAGATTGATGGGAACGACATTCTACTCTTGTGCCAATGGGCTAGTTCCGATTTCACAGCTGCGTCTCCCCACCCATGCGAGCTGCAACTCGACGCAAGGAGCCCAAGCAACGATGGGTCAGGCCCAAGGTGATGGGACTTGGCACCTCGAGAAATCTGCTCGGCACTTGCGATTTTGATGGGAACCCCTACCAAGAGCAATTGTCTGTCACCAGGCGCGCGAAGTGGCACTGCCAGAAATAATGCCTCCCGCGAGCTTGAGAGTTCAACTCAATGTCGGAGCGAACCGATCGAAGAGAAAGAGCCCCATTCTCCCTCTTGAAACTGCTTGGCCCTGCATCATCCGAGATGGGATGTGCAACTTTCCCTCTACGGTACTGGGTGTTTGTGCCATCGCGACTGTCGCAGACATCTAGTCACACACAGCCTGTCTCTCGGGGATGTCTGAACGGCGGACTGCATCGGCGACCTGGTGTTATTTCTGAAATAGAAGAGAGCCTCATCGTGGGCATGTCATGTGTCCCACACGAAAGGGTCTGGTGCGACGTTTTGGGCTGGACCTGCATCCGCAAACACGAGGAGAATGATTGATTCTGATACCACAAGGCAGACAGGTGGAGCCGGACATGAATTCCTCGGAGCATGTGGCACATTGCTTCTGGTCTCCACACGCCGAAGACCAGATCCCTGGTTCAGGAGGGTTATTGAAAGCAGTGTGACATGTGCTCACTTCTTTGAGAGTATCTTGACAAGACAAGAGTACAAGCAGAGTGAGAGGGAAATCCTTCTCGTTTATCAGTATCTGATGGGACCGTGGCGCGTCTCAAGCCAGGGATGCGTGGATGAGATGATGTGCAGGGACTGGACAGTTTGAGTTTGACCATCACCATGCACGGTAGATTGTGCGGGCGGGATAGGAACCACCACGATGAAGTTTTCGTACTCGTAAAGCCGAGAGAACAATTGTAACTCGTAACTCCTCGCACACAGTAAGCAGGGAGATGAAGATGGTTTGGAGACAAGCCATGTTACAACCAGTGAGCAGCCTGGACACGGTTCTTTCGTGCAAGACATTCGGACAGATGATGGTGATGGCGTCGACGGCGTACCTACTGGCGGGGCCTGGGGCCTTGGCCCTTAAGGAGGTCCTACCTAGGAGACTTTTTAGCTAAGAAAATTCCCCTTGCCGGGCTTCACGGTAGCTGCGGGTGACCCCTTTGGTGCTTTCGCGTCTTCATTGATAGGCACCCAATGGGCTCACAATGGCCACCACAGCCACTGACATCTCGCGACAGTGGCTGCAGGTCAATCCAAAGCTCCAACCAATCTTGTGGCGCCCTTGCAGCACTGACCGCGTGTGTTGACCTGACGGTTGGTCGGCAACCTGTCCTCCACCACCTCAGTTGATGGGGTCTCCAGCCAGCCAAAGTTGCAAGATGGCGATTACAAAACCTGGTCTGCCAGTTCTCAAAAGCCTGGAACATGCTGGGAACCAGGGCCACTCGGACTGCTCAAGGCTGTAAGTGACTGGCTGAAAAGCCCTGTCACTTTGAAGGCCCCCTGTCGAGTCTGTCCATCTCCGCCTCTCTTCCGACCACTATTTCCGCAGAACCGCAAAACTCTATGCGCATCAATCCAGACGTCCACTTCCATTTCGTCTGGCCTTGTCCTTCGTTTTGAACCACAACAAGTCACTGCTTCCTCGTTCTGCTGGGGAACAGGAGTCGAGAACCGGCCCTTGTACCTGCGTGCTGTCGTGACCCTGAACCATCTACGAATATATCTCTTCATGCCTTTCGAATCCCCGACGTTCGCCATCACTCCACGTCCACGATCGACCTGGGACACGTGGATCGCAAGGGGGACAACTTGCCAGCACTAATCGCCCGCCTTTTGCTATCATGAGGAATTGAAGGAACCCTCATCGAATGCTTAATCGCACAGTCGTTCGTTCTTCTACAATTTTGGACCCAACACTCGCTTGAAATCTGGGGTTCCGACGCAAGAGCAGGGCACTATTCTCTGAAGACGAGATGTATACCCTGTGGTCGCTCGTTTGTCTATATGTTGCGCTCTCTAGTGCACTGAACTTGGATCTGAGTTTGGCTTTGAGCTTGGACAAGAGACTGCCCCTCAGGTTCATGCGCAGAGATATCGTTTATTCCAATACCACGTCGCCCCAGCTAGATCTCAGACCAGAGGTCACCACGATCGCTTCGCCGAGTACATCTAATCTCGTTCTCAGTGAGACGACCTCGACTCCTCAGCCAACAGTCGCTTTACCGGAGTCTACGTCGCCTTTCAGTATCGCCGACACGAACCCGAGCTCTGCTACAATCGCCCCGTTCAGCTTTCCTCCTAACCTTCCACCCACTGTTACCAGCCCAAGCACGATCGTTCCAGTCAGTCCTCCGCCAGTCCAAGACCCTCGCGGCTCGAATCCCAATTCATTGACAGTCGCTACACCCAGTCCTCCACCCATTTTTGGTCCATCGACCCCTCCCGAAACAACAGCTATCACATCGGTTGATACATCAACCATTTCTTCCTCTAGCAGCAATGTTACACCCATCAATGGACCTGCGCCTCCCATTCTCAAAACCCCTCCACCACTACCATCTTTCACACGACCTTTCACGAACTCGAGCCTGAGTATAGATCTCGGTACTACTACGAATGTCTCGACAACATCCCCAACTTGCACTGGCTCGGTCACCTACTTTGGCTCCGTTCCGCCCACAGTCTACGTCACAGTCACCGAAGGCTTCAACGTGACGATGACAGCCAGCAATGCGTCCATGACCGAGACACCGACTTTAATCACGCCTTTGCCTGCCTGTCAAGCAACGATCATGCCCATTGCTGCGTCATATAACCCTGCATCGTCCGCCAGCGGGCAAGACCGGAGTAAAACAGAGTCGAACATTCCAGGCCCATCGACTATTCCTCAATTTGCGACCAATAATCCTTTTTTTGCTCCGGAATCCTCTGCGCCCGTGGTACCAGGAGAAACCCCTGCCCTTGCGAGTTCTCAACCACCATTGGTGTCCGCTTCGCTGGCCTCTTCGGCTGTCTACTCGAGTGTCGACTATACCAGTACTGTCGTCGTCACAAAGAAGACCCCGGTTCCCGTGGTGGCTCCGCCAACCACTTCTATCGACATCAACTTCAATTTCCCCTCGCAGAATCCCACCCCTCCCCCCAGCGGAGGAGGCAATACCGGTGACAGCAATAGTGGTGATAGTGGACAAAACACTGTCAACAATGGTGGCGGTGGAAACTCTCCTTCCAGCAACAACGCACCCGTCACTCCCGCAACAAATAATGGAGGCAGTTTCCCATCAATCAGTGCTCCGACTGGCGGAAGTTTGATTGTCGAAGCTCCAACAACTACACGGTTGGGCAACATCATTGCTTCTATCCTCAACTCGCCCTTTGCGACTGCCTCGCCGACTAGTCGTGCCTCTGGAGCCGCTCCCTTGACCACCACTGTCAACGGTGTCCCGATCATAGTACAGCCCTTTAGCGTGGTCATTGGGAGTCAGACCGTCGCGATTCCCAACTCGGCCCCCACTACTGTGCAAGCATCTGGTGCTGTGTTTACCGTGGAGCCCTCCAAGATCATAGCTCCTTCGACGACCATAACAATATCACAGCTTCCAAACGAGCAGATTGTAACGCCAGTTCCAACGGGTACGATCACTACCGCATTTGGCCGTCTCACTCTCACCGTTGGGCCGACAGTCGCGATTATCTCTGGAACAACGTACAGGGTCGGGCAGGGTGCGCCAGCTACGACCGTCACCGTTGATGGAACCAGAATCTCCATCGGCTCCGCTGGCGTGGGATTGCCCAGCACTACTGTGGCGCCTGGTGGTGCGACGCCGTTTACCGTCTACACTGTAGAAGGTCTGACCTTCTCTATCGCTGGTACTGAGGCTATTGTTGGGGGCACCACATATCGCATTGGGTCGAACGCTCCCCAGCTCACCACGACCATTGGGTCGCAACATGTGTCGGTATCGCTCGGTCCTGGTGGCGTTGGACTGGCGAGCACTACGTTGACTCCTGGCGGGCCGACTGGCTCCCCCTTTGTTGTGTACACCGCTGATGGATTGACTTTCTCGGTCGACGGCAGTGAAGCCGTTGTCAGTGGCACTACTTACCGCATTGGATCCAACGCTCCCCAGGTGACCACAACCATTGGTTCGGAACATGTGTCGGTATCATTTGGTCCTGGTGGAATCGGCCTCGATTCGACCACGATTGTTCCACAAACAACCTCGTCACATAAATCGACCACCGAGTCAAAAACCGCATCCGCGACTACATCTCCGACACAGTCTGCAGATGTCGCCAACGACGCACTATCCAAGATTTTACCAGCCAGTCTGCGATGGTGTCTATTTGTTCTGTCTTTGGGATGGCTTGTTATTTGAACACCCGATATGACGTGATACGATGGAGTTTTAGATTTTTGATACATTGGAAAGGGAAAAGTCTAGTGCCTAATAATGGCTGGGATATGGTGGAATTTGTTTGACCTTGGACTTTGGGACGATCATGATACCCGCAATACATTGACGATCTGAGTGATTGGAGTTACTCCAGTGAAGAGCAAGAGCCCTTTGGGGAAATGAATACGGCGGATACGTTTGGAAGAGAAATATGGTAATAGTGTCTGTGTACGGACTGAATGGGTGAAAACCACCACAAACGCACAATTTATGTGGCAAGTTGCAATATCATTTCCATCTTCAACTTGAATCATGGTTTCATCTGCACAAAATATCTCCTACTATCATCCCAGATACACTCATGATAGAAGCCATGAGGAGGTTGATTTGGTTGTTATCCAAGATGTCGTTTCCAGAGTTGATCGACCTGCTGCTCTCTTCACCGCTGGACTTTCGGCCATGCCCTTGCACATGTGCTGGGGGCGTCTTGGGCCTAGTAAGCACCTTGAGGCCGCCGGGCCCTTCAACGATCTTCCCAGAACGTCGATCGATGACTGAGGCTTGCAGCAGTGCTCCCAAGAGGGAGTCGAGAAGCGTGCCAATCGTTCCGAGCCCTGTCAATAACGCGAACAGAGTGAGGGCGTCAATAGGTGATCCGGCACAAAAGCGCAGGAGTGTCACACTCGTAGCAGCAATGGCAGCGCTGCCTCCCACACCGGCCAACAGTCCAGTAAGAGTCACCCCGCCGTTGGTACCTCGTGGGACAACTCGCAGCGGGTTCGTGATGAGCACTGGTTGGGATTTGGAGAGAATTCCCAGCTCGCTAGACAGAGTGTCGGCCGCCACCGCAGCATAGTTGGCCATTATCCCCATCAGCAACAGGTCAGCAAACGTGTTGCTGCTCTGTCGGCTACCACCAAAACATTCTGCGCCCTCGCTCGCACCTGTACCAAATAGCGAGACATGCAACAAGCACAGGGCACTTGCGCACCCACTGTTCGCAACGACCTGCAGACTTGTGCGAGGCCCTTCTCCGCCTGAAGCTCCACTACTTGACACTGTCAACGTGGCTTTCACGTCATGTTTCACTTTTGTAGCCGTCGTGCCGAGCAGGAAAAATGTGCAAAGTAAAGTGAACGGGAGGGCGGACGGATGAAGGGCGTGGATCGTTGCGGTAAGTGCTGCGGTCACGATGCCCAGCGGTGTGAGGGATCGCCGAGTGTAGGCACGAGTGACAAGGAGGAGGGTTACGGGAATGGCGATGATGGGACGCATCTTGGAGGGTGCGAAAGGTGTCGGAGGGTGGAAGAGGATTCGGACGGAATATATGCACCACAGGAGATGGTACACCAGCTGCATATGGATTATGTGTGCCTTTGTTGTTGAGTTACTAAGAAGGGTGTGGCTGCTACTGACAAGCAGGCGATGACGTCTGGCTGTGGCGTCCTGCGGTCTTCAAGTCCCGCATTTGACTATCAGTTCACAGGACTTTCCATCTCTGTCAACAGGTATCGCCAGGCAGTCAATCACAGTCGCCGGAAAAGGTCGAGGATGGGATACCACTTTCCAGAGCTTCTTGAAGCACGATGTTCACATCACTTTTGGCCAGATCTGCCATGAGGCAACCAGAGATACTTTTCCGGTCCGCCTCCAAAATCGGTTCTCTGCACCACACCACCAAACGAAGGCTCCATCTCGCACCCCCTTTCCTCCTCGACGACTATATCCCCCGATATCATCTGCTCTCCTCTGCCGAGGCAGCGAAAAAACGGTCTGCAGCCTATGCCCACCTCCGTCAATGCAATCTCTGTCCACGTCTCTGCAATGTCAATCGTTACGAGACTACCGGCCACTGCTTGATCGGGGCGGAAACGGTCAAGGTATCAACCATCGCACCTCATTTTGGGGAAGAGCCATGCCTTCAAGGGCATAATGGATCCGGGTCTATATTCCTCAGTGGCTGTAACTTGAGGTGTGTGTTTTGTCAGAACCACGACATTGCCCACCAGAAAATCGGCTTCGATCTGACCCCGGAGGAGCTGGCGGAATGGATGGTGAAGCTGCAGGAGGTGGGAAATGTGCATAATATCAACGTGGTGACGCCTGAGCATGTCGTGCCCCAAATTGCCCTGGCTATCCTGACTGCCCGGGAGATGGGCCTCAATATACCCATCGTGTACAACACTAGCGCATTCGACAGCCTAGAAAGTCTCAAGTTGATGGACGGATTGGTCGACATCTATTTACCGGACTTTAAGGTCTGGAACAATGAAACGAGCAAGCGGCTCTTGAAGGCCGACGGGTATGCGGACACGGCAAGAGAAAGCATTCGAGAAATGTATCGGCAGGTGGGTGATTTGTGCTTCACGGCCGACGGGATCGCGAAGAAAGGAGTCCTGGTCCGTCACCTTGTCATGCCGGGAAAAGAACAAGAAGGAATACAGATCATGAACTGGTTGGCTGAGGCTCTGAGTAAAGATGTCTTTGTGAATATCATGGAGCAGTACTTTCCCACGGCTCATGTCGGCAAGGAGAAACGAGGGACCAAGTCAGACGCCTCGAGCAAGAGATATGCGGAAATCAATCGGCCGGTGACCCATGAAGAAGTAGGGGTGGTGCAGAAGGCGGCCAGAGATGCTGGACTTTGGAGATTTGCTGAGCCGGCGAGACATGGTGGCTGGAATATCTGAGTTCCAGGCCATCTTTCCTGGCCAGTCTCTTGTTGCCATACATTCTGAACAGTCAGCCATCCGGCGCCACTCACACTCGGCTAAGGCAACAGCACACGGCATTGTGTCAAGACCCACGAGGCTTCCACATGGTCAGAGCTTCTTTGTCCATAAAAATACACAATCCGGCCCCCCTTGGTGCCCACGGCTGCTATTGGTCAGCTTTGCTTCTTTGTGAAGTTGACAGGTCAAAGACGCATGCTAGCACAAAAGCCGTACGCGGAGTCGATCGGTCAATTCTTCCATCCTTCAGTCTTTGAAGAGGCCTGCTCAAGTATTAAAACAGCTCTGCAATGGCATCTCTCCGCCATCTAGCACCGTTCCGCTCGACGAGACCAACACTGGTTACCGCTCAACATTCTCAAGTACGCCAAGAGGCAGAGTATATCCAGGAGCGTATAGCTGCTGCGGAGTGCCTGTACAGACGACTAACGGCAGAGATAACAAAGACGCAACACAGATTGGTAAAAGCTCGAAAACACAAGAGTTCCGCTGGGCTGGCAAATTCTTTGAAAAGGAGCATCAGAAAGAAGCGATCACGTCTGAACCGATGTGTGAAGAACCGCCAGGCGTTTGAGGCAAGACTGGCCACTATCTTTGCTGAGATGGACAGAATGGAGCAACGACAATGGCGCCACAGCTCTCCGAACCTCCCCGATTTTGGGAGATCTCATGTCCCTGAGGTTGGGAATGCCTCAATAGCATTGCCGAGCTGGACGACCTCGTACATGTCAGCCCCATCAATCAGGAGCACTATGCAGACCCTCAATATTCCGACTGTTCCAATGCAATTGCAATCCCCTAACCATGCTGTTCCTATTCACACTCCCCAGACACCGGTCATACGTCCAACACAGTTTTCGCAGATAACATCAGGCCGTCCGCTCCAACAAGACTTTGGTTTCTCTCAGGCTGGCAATGATGCCGTGATCAGCCCAAGTGATACAGTTTCTTCTTATGAATTGAATTCACCAAACGGTTTTCCGGTCACTTACATTCCTGCCGCCCATCAAGCTGACGTGCTCGACGCGATGCATCGCATGCACATCTCTACACCACAGGAATCTTATACGCAGCCTTCGAGGATACCAACCACAGCGGCAGGGCAGGGCAATATCGATTTTTCTCATCGTCTCCGCATGCTTGATCACCAAAGTGCCGCGTTTCGACTGGAGAGAGCGGCCAGAAAGCACAAGGGTCAGCGGTCATGCTAGCGAGGTGGTACAGCCATTGGTTTTGGGTGATGACTTCTCGGTTCATGTGGTAGGAGTCAAATTCGTTGTTCATTCAGAGGTACAATCAGTCGTGGATCCATCCCTGACTACGTTGATGTCTTGCGTTTTCAATCTCGCGCGACTAAGTGACTGTCGCCGCGGCGATGACCAACAACACCAGAGACACATGGTACATTGTTTGCTCTTTTCTTTTCTGCCGTGCGCCTCTCCGCATCTTTGTTTGCCACCAGATCTTTCCCTCTCAAGCAACTGTTCCAGTTTCTCTACGCACGCAGAACTTCAGTCTCTATCGCTAGTCAGATCGAAAGCCTTTCCAAGATTCCCTTTTCATCTTCCTTTGTCTTACTGTCTTTCCCTTACCGTGCGTGACCCCTTGTCCTCGTACCTGGGCGAAAGCCACCCCATCCTCAACAATGAAGCTCTTTGTTTTGCTGTCTCTTCTTGCCGCACGCTTCATCACCTGCTTCCCATTCATTGGACATGATACAGACAACAGCACCATAGACACGTATGACTACGTTGTCGTGGGTTGTGGAATTGCTGGTCTGGTGGTGGCTGCGAGGCTGAGTGAGGATCCAACTGTCTCTGTCGTGTGTATCGAAGCTGGCTCTCTGTATGTCTCTCCCCGAACTCATGTACTGCTGACTGACAAGACGACAGTGACAACTACGAGGACTCGATCGAGATACCCGTCTACATCGGTGACCGCCCTGCAGCATACGAATGGGACATCAACACAACTCCACAGAAGCAGCTCGATGGCAAGCCACGTGTGACCGTCATGGGCAAGGGCGTCGGCGGAGGCAGTTTGATCAACGGCATGATATGGAATCGAGGCAACCAGAACGACTTCAACATCTGGGCGGGACTAGGGAATCCAGGCTGGGATTGGGAGAACCTATTGCCTTACTTTAAAAAGTCCGAGACATACACACCACGATACTACGATGGCGTCCAGAACCAGCCTGTCACATTCGACGAATCCATGCACGGTTTCTCTGGACCGGTCAACGTATCTTACCCGCAATACTTCTGGCCGCAAACAGGTAAGTGACTCTCTGGCAGTGTTCCTTTCGGACTCGAGTTGACACGATACACAGGCAACTGGTTTGAAGCACTGAATACCCTCCATATTCCGGACTGCTTCGACCCCAACGACGGATTGTCGGCCGGGAGTTACTTCTTGCCATCGTCGATAGGTCCTGTCAATCAAACGCGCTCTGATGCGCGACAGGCATACCACGACATGGCTGCTGGTCGTCCAAATTACCACCTAATCACGAATGCTCAGGTCGGACGGGTCTTCTTCGACAACAACTCTACAGGATCCGAGGCAGTTCGCGCAGGAGGCGTCCAGGTATGTTCAGTTCGCCAGAGTTCGTGCGGAGCTGACGATTACAAAGGTGGTGGATTTACTCAGCAACACGACCCGGTTCATTGGAGCTGCCCGCGAAGTTATCCTTGCTGCTGGTGGTATTCACACTCCACAGATTCTCGAGCTCTCTGGTATTGGTAACGCCAGTCTATTGGAATCTCTCGGCATCCCTGTTATCCAAAATCTACCAGGAGTAGGAAACAACTTGCAGGATCACGCCATGGTACATCTATCCTATCCATGTAAGTCCCGACGTGACAGAATGTGCTGTTCACTCCACTCCGCAACTGCATGCTACTTGATCTAACTCGCCAACAGTCCAGAATACATCTGTCTCGCGCCCAGCCTGGCTACTCACGAATTCGAGCTTCGATTCCGCTGCACGACTTGCTTATCTCTCCTCGCGAACCGGCCCATGGACAGCGAAACCTTCGACCGCAGTTGCGTTCCCGTCCCTCGCGCAAATGGCAAACTCTACCCGGTACATATCTCTCCTCGAAGACGCAATGGGGCGTTTCGGGCTGGTCCCGTCCGTCCTGCCACCGGAGTACACCAGCCCGGACAGGAGCGGGTTGACCGTCCTGGTCGGGTATGGAATGCAACACAACATGGTCGCCGCGTCCCTCCTGCTCAACACCACGCCGGCGTACGAGATCCTCAACGACAACTCGGGCGGCCTGGACCTGGCGCTCATGCGGCCGCTGTCGCGAGGGACGGTGCACATCACGTCGGCGGACGTGCGACACGACCCGGCCGTCAACCCCAACTGGCTCAGCCACGCCGTCGACCTCGAGATCCTGCTGCTCGCCGTGCGATTCAACCAGAGGATCCTCTCCACGCCGCCCATGCAGGGGCTGGAGCCGGCCTTCGCCCCGGGCCCCGACGGGAGTATCGCGCGCGACATGACGCGCGAGCAGATCGCGTCGGTGCTCCGCCGCGGCGTCGGCACCGAGTTCCACTACTCGGGCACGGCGGCCATGCTCCCGCTCGACCTCGGCGGCGTCGTCGACCCCAACCTCACCGTCTACGGCACCCGCAACCTGAGGGTTGTCGACACGTCGCTCTTCCCCGTCATCCCCGGCGCGCATTTGCAGGCCGTGGCGTACGCCGTGGCCGAGCGCGCCGCAGACGTCATCAAGGGCGTCGCTGTCGATGTTGTGGTGGGAGGGGGAGGTTCGCCCGCGTAAAAGGCGATACCTGGAGTTTGCGGTCAATGTTGCGTCGGGGTCACTGCAGGCGGGGAGGCAGGTAGATAGGTAGACATTGACAAACGAGCAGGCATCAGTAACAAGTGGATAGGAACACGTTGAATTGCATACCCATCTATCCTGATGGTCACGGCGGACTCTTCATGCTCAATTCTGTATCTGTCCCCTTGTATGTGCGTCACACACCCCCGGCCCCCCTTCACCGAGTGATCTTCGTGGTCACGACAAGACCTGACTCTCGCCGTCCGCACGAGAGAGAGAGAAAGAGAGAGAGAGGGTTATCTACCTCTCTATTTCATCGCCAGAATCAATGACGCGGCTGTCCACTGACTCACTCACTCACTCACTCACTCAGCGGTTAACTAGCGAATGACCTATAAATGTTATCTATCCCCCACTAAAGCCTTACCCTTGCCTCAGTGAGTGAGAACTCAGAAGTGAAGCAACCAAGAAGCCCCCTTCTCAGGGCTCTAGCTAGACACTGTCCCAGCTGCCCATTCCCTACCAAGTGAGTCCTGTCCACTGTCCAGTCCAGTCCAGGTGGTACAAGCAATGTCTAGAATCGACAAGTCTCGGTTACCTGATTCAGGCGGGCGGTTCCCAACATGGCATAAAGCGGCGGTTTGATGATTCCTATTACGAGGTGCGAGCAGTAGCGGTGGTAGTAGCAGTAGCAGTAGCAGTAGCAGTAATTGACAGTAGGGCAAGCGATATCTCGTCACCCTTGACCACCTTGCCGGGCCGCCGGAAGGGTATCTATGAGACCGGGATGCATGCTGCGCTGCACAGTCAGAAGTCCCGGCAACCCAGTTGGCGCCCTGCAGAGGTATCGGCTCGAGATGGGCTTTTGTAGTGTATCGTATCTTGGTAGGTAGGTATGTATGTACGGGACAGGACAGGACACGGGAGGTGTGGAAGTAGGTACACACACCTTGGTCATGACCATATCTCGTACACTCTGTCAATTCGAGCTCGTGTCGGTCGAGAGGAAGGGACCATTCCGCGCAGTTCACCCGGACCGAACGGCCGAAGAAGATGGTCAACACATACGCACGATGCGGACCCGTCGTCTTTCGTCACGGAGCTGGTCATCATAAAAACGAGGTAGATATACGAGGTGATATGCGAGCACAAATTACGGAGCATCTACCCATCACTACCACTCGTAGAAGTAGGTCCTCTGGTACTGTTAAAGTCCTCCGGGAGTAGTGGGCTACCCGAGTGGGACATTTCGCCCAAAATAGTTTAGGGCATGTTACCACAACACATTCCGGCCCTCCTTCCACTCTAGGCAAGTCACTAGTCCGCATTCGCACAAGGCCCGTCGCTGCTTTTTCCAACCTGCCGAAAAGCAGCCTGATCGATGCTTCCCCGCAGCGAAAACCAAGAAGACAAGGTGCCGCCACATGATATGTATGGATCGTCACTTGTCAATGACTCGGCGAGATGGTGCAATTTGAGTAAGTTTTTCTTGGGTCCTACCGGTCCGCGGACAGTCATTGGTTTGGGGATTCCATAATCAATTATTGCTTCATCGAGAGAGGGAGGGAGAGAGAGAGATCCGTACATAAAGCGCGTTGGCATCCCCAAAGCTTTGGGAGCGTATTCCTCAGAAACCCCGCCTCCCATTCTGTTCTCCAGCTTCCTTTTCTGTTTGGAAGGTCCATACTCGACACGCACGACGGAGATTCTTGACACAATGGCTGCAGCTAAGAAGCCTGTCCTCTACTATTTCGACCTCGGCAGTAAAGGTCGTGGCGAAGTCGTCAGGTGGGTGAGAAGTAGAAGCACATCACCCGAAGCCGAAATTGAATCCCTTCGTCGACTGTATATTCGTCGCTAGCCCCCGTGCTGACTCTGGAGAGCAGGCTCTTCCTGAAGGAACTCGGCATCGAGTACGAGGACAAGCGGAATCCTTACGACGCCACGTGGGGGGAGCTCAGCAAGAAGTACGAGGCTCAGGGCCTTACTATCACTCGCAAATTGCCGTCGCTGGATATCGACGGCCATATTTTGTCCCAGGTGGGTTCCCGCGCACGCCCCTGCCCACGACGACGGCTTTGTCTGTTGTGTCTCTGTCTAACCATTGACCTAGCACGTTCCTATCCTGAGATATCTCGCACGGTCTGTGGGCGCCTACGACGGCACGACAAACTATGAGAAGTGGCTGGTGGATGCTGTTGCCGACACCTACATTGACTGGAGGGTATGTGCCGACTCTGCCATTTCCCCAACATGGCTGTGGATCTGAACTGAAACTCGACGCAGGCCCTGTGGGTGACCAACCTGACCGAGAACAAGCCCGAGTACAAGACCACCACGGTCCCTCTTTACCACGGGATCTGGGACAAGTTCTACTCCCAGCACCCCGGGCCGTATCTTCTTGGGAATACAGTCACGTACGCCGACTTTGCCATTTTCCAGGCGCTGGATAATGACGAGGTGCTCGGTTGGGGTCCCGTAAGTCACAAATGCTTTTCTCCGGCCATCTACCATGTTGACACTTTCCCAGGCCTCGCTCCCGGAGAGTCTGAAGGCGTTGAAGGCTGCCATTTCCGAGCGTCCGAATGTCAAGGGGTACATAGCGGCGAGAAGTGCTTGATGTGATGACGCATAACAATACAATGCGCGGAGAATGTATTGTTCCGAAATTTGTTCGAGGTATTATTATGTTGATAAGTGGCCTTGGCTCAGCCACGACACGTACCTCAACATTGCCACCAAGAGAAACGTCAATCTCCGCTGCTGTAGTGCACGTTAGCCCATCTGCCACGATGAGATCAGGGCTGGATAAGAGTTATCACCTCAGCAGCCCAACCAGCCGGCAGTATGATCAAAGCTCATGTGGTCCCGTGGGTCGAGGAAACCACGCTCTCTAGTCAAAGAGTTCCTTTGGTTCGATGCTGTAAGTCCTGCTCTGCTGCGCCTCGTCGAGGGATAGTCTTGCGATTTCGACTGCGAGTCGTGTCAGGTAGCATTTGTGTTTTCACGGCGATTGCTGGAGCCGTTATCCATCGTCCGTACACAAAGCCATCTCTTTCCCGCGGACTAGGAGAGGGCGGTAGAGTTTAGACCTTCGCGGCGAGGCTGAGGTGTAATGTGTGTTGATTCGTGAGTCAAGTGGTTTCAAAAGCCGACGGTGTTTGAGTGAGGCAGTTGGTTCAGCCGCCAAAGCACTGAAAGTGAAGTGAAGTGAAGTCAAGGGGGAGCGCAGCCTTCCACCACAACCAAAACGATTTCCAGTCAGATGTTCATCGTGATTCCAGTTATTACGGAAGAGGTTCTCGACCATATGAGACCCGTCATGAATATGAAAATGACTTGCCCGCGGATCGCCGTGAGGGCCGCACCCAAACCCATCCTTTCAATTTGCTAGAATGCCAGAATTCTCGTCCTCGTCATCGCCGTCGAGGCCGTAAGACCCGTGGAGGACCACGCCACCAAGGGCAGCATGATGCATCAAGGCCCCGAGATACCAGCCGTGTCCACAAGCAAGCCAAACCTGATCCTTCCAAGCTGATCGCCCTTAAAGAATATCGAAGGCTTCAGCGGATACACGATGAAGAAAAGGAAGGGAGAAACCAACAGCAAGAAGAGGGACAAGAGAACAGCAAAAGGTAACTCCGAGGGTGGTGCAGACCTTCGCGCAACTTCTTCATGTATTTCCAATAAACTTGTAGATACCTTTTCTTGTCCATCCATGGTCGTGACCATCCCTGTATAAGTCGTCTCGCTTCTTTCTTGGCAAATCTGACAGCCTTATCATCCCATGCCTGCATGCGTATCTTAGTCGATGATCTCCGTGCTGTAGATACATATGCTCAATCCCAATGCCCGATCCCCCCATACCAAGAAAGCAAAAATGTCCCACTTCTCCACGACGCAGTATAATTCCATCTCGGCGGCGTACGACTCGGTCAACGACCTGCCCATCTCGCGCGCCATCGTCATCAACGTTGAGCGCATGATCCGGCCGTATATCCGGGGTGCGCGCGTGCTGGAACTTGCGTGCGGGACGGGCTTCTTCACGCGGCACCTGCTGGACTGGGGCGCGGCGAGCGTCGTGGGCGTCGACGTGTCGCAGGGGATGGTGGACATGGCTGAGGCCGAGACGGCCAGGCGGCCCGAGCATGCCGGCAAGTACAGGTTCATGGTGGCGGACTGTAGCGCGCCGTTCTCCGCGAACGCCAGTGGCAATGGCAGTGGCAGTGGCAGCAACAACGACGGTACCGGCGGAGACTTCGACCTCGTCTTCGCCGCGTGGCTGCTCAACTACGCGGCAGACCAAGCCAGCATGACAGCCATGTTCTGTAACATCGCCAACCACCTTCGGCCGGGCGGGCGGTTCGTCAGCGTGCTCCCGCACCCCGAGGACGACGACCCGATGGTGTGCATCGACCATGTCAACGCGCAGCGCCGTCTCGGGTACGGGTACGGGATCGAGGTCCGCCAGACGCTGGCCCTCGCCGACGTCCCGCACGCGTACCACGTCCACCTGTACTTCGACACGGTCCCGCCCGTCGACTTTGGGAACTACTACCTGCCGAAGCGCGTGCACGAGGCCGCGGCGCGGCAAGGCGGCATGACGGGCCCGCTGAGCTGGGAACCCGTCTCGCTTCCGGACAACTACGACGAGATTAACCGGTACATGAAGACGCCCGTGGCCGCGGGGTATTTTGATCCGTGGCTCGAGTACCCGGACTTTGGGATGTTGGTGGTGGAAAAAAAAGCGAAATAGATGCGCAATAGTAAATCGAATGGGATAGGTAGCCACACACACACAGCCACAGGGGGGTCATTTTCAGGAACCGTAGCAAAAAAATCATGAGGAAAATCCTTTATCCGAGGTGACGCCAAGCCCACTTATGAGTTGGTCTAGCTCAGCCATTGAAAGCCGAAGCATTCCCAGCGACCTTCTCAAACCCCTTGGTCACAAGCAGAAAAAGGTAAGACATGCCCACAACCACCTTTCACCGAAAGATAATCGGTGGATTGAACGTACTGTCGGAACTTTTTTGCGTAGGTTTATTCCACGGTTATTATCTATACTAGTTACGTTATGCTTTCCCCTTCCTCCACCTGTCGATACGGGAGTAACCCGTGGTATCATGCCGGTAAAGCTTCAACTGTCTGATAAGCAAATCTCTCATTCGGAGGTGAAGGACGACGAATCGAATGTGTTGCACAAACTCGCGGCGTAGGATCGACGGTGTAAACTCTTCAATCACCTATATCGAAACAAGACCGTCCTTCGTGCAATCACTGCGTATCATCTTGGATTGAATGTCAAACTATGTAAAGTATCAGAGCTTCAATCTGTGTATTCCGATCTTTATCTCATAAGGTAGGCGGTCCAGAAAATACTGACGAAAAGCTTCGTTTCGAGGCTAGCACCTACATCTAGCTTCAGCAAAACTGTCTATCCGTCCCGATCCCTCGCCTATATAGATCTAGACTCTCGACGGGTCAGAGGGCAAGAGGACTAATCGGGTTTCATAAACCCGCTAACCTCACCTCGGTTTATTGCTATCGAGTAACTACCTCTCCTTCGCCGGCCGGCACACGATTTCTATCACCGACTACTAAATTAGCTAAAATTCCCCGTCCCTTCGAAATACATTCGTCATCGAGGAGCAAGCTTTGACTTATCAGAGAAAATATTTCCTCCAGGTTGGCTCTTACGAACGCGTCGAGGACTCGTCCAGACGGATAAACGAGAGATCCAAGTGAAGAGCTTGAAATCACCGAGAGCGTCCGTACGAATTTTCCTCATCTGGATTCCTTGGAGGCGAGAGCCATGGATTTCTCTCATACAGCCACACGAAAAGAGCCACTTCGTGTCAAACACTTCTGGAAAGAAGAAGCCCGGGCCCGGCCATGTCCAGCGCATGTCTATAGCAGCAGGTATTATATACGGTATGTAGTTAGTCCTGGCCTCATTCGTGGTGCCGCTAGAATCACAACAGCGGCCCATCACAACCCCTGTCGAGCTGTTCCAGTCTCGTGATGACTGCTCACAAAAGTTCCGATTTAAGAGCAAAGTAGGCTATGATCAAGCCCAGATATCAGAACCTCTTTCCGAGTCTGCTTTTCATCGAGCGCTTTTCATCCAATATTCTTAATCCGTTAAAACATGCAAATTATCGCGACCGACGATGATTTTCGGCTTACAGTCGAGAAAGTCCTTCTGCGGGCCGAGGACATGGTTCAGGACATCGATGAGGAAGGGCGTTTACTCAACCAATGGAGTTTACGGAATTCGCCGGACTCGAAGGACATCGGGCCCGAGTGTAAAGAAGTACTGCGGCAGCTCATTAAAAAATTTGTACGTTGACATACATCGATTCTTCAGCCGCTAACCCTAGGTAAGGTCCCTAGAATTAGAGACGAATGCAGCCGCGAAGGACGACACTTTATCCTGCAACACCAGCCGAAATTAGTTTGGCTTTCGAAGGGTTTTGTTGCTCGGGATCAGGTGATCGTAATAGTGATAATACGAAAGCCCGAATACTCTAAACATTTCACGAAAGAGCCCCTCCCACTCCAACCAGACTATACGACTGCCAACCCTATAGAAATTGAGGAAGCCCCCGCAAATCATCAGCAGACTGCTTCGAAACAAACCACTAAATCGACGGCGATAAAGCAGACACCATCGACCACAATTCCCTTCGAAAAGCTCGAGGAGCAGTGCTATGGTGTCGTTATGGATTCGAATCGCGAGCCCCACCCCCTTAAGATACCGGTTGGTTATATTCTCGTTATTCACGACGGCGAGGGTGTTGTCCTGAAGACTGGCATTTTTGGCGGGATCTTCGTGGAATTGAAAGGCGTGAATGGGGATGCCACTTCGTCCAATTAGGCCAATCCAAAGATATTTTCAGTGGAAACCCTCCTCGAAATTCACGCCTTCTACATCCACAGAGACTCCATTCGTCTCGTGGGAGGCTTCAACGCTTCGCAGTTGGGCTTCAGTAGGAGTATACGGCGGAAGGGCCATTCTCCAGGCGTCTCAATTGAAGTGGCTGGCGATGAGAATGGCAAACGCTGCGGCCGCGTGCCTTCAGCAAACAGCGAGAAGGTGTGGTTCTGATCATAACGTCGCGAGAACATATGGGTATTGGGACTCGGTACTATAGGAACGTTATTTACGATGGCCATCACGCTATTTCAGAGCCTACAGAACTTCATCATTCACTTATCGGTCCTCGTAGTCGTTGGATTTGGCTTCGGCAGGGGGCCAGTAGCCCAGGGAAGTCTTGGCATTCCGTGACCGAGATCTTTGCAGACTTTCCAGCATACTCCGTATACCTCAGTGATTCCTTGTCGTCTGCGCTCTTAGGTCATCAACTCTCTTGTAGAGTTCTAGCGGATTCTCAAAGGTACACCAAACTTCTCTGGGAACGCCAACAAATGCTTTCTGAAATCGTTCCGAGTTATCGTGATATATATTTTGTCTGGTTGTTCGAATGAGGATAGCTCGGATCCAGTGTGGGTGACGCCTCAAAATCTCCCCGTAGACCTCTGGATCGCGCTGTCGACTGTCACCAAGGCAGATCATATTCTGAGATCTTCTCGATGTGGGAAAGTTTGTATTTCTGCACGGTATCGTGTGGAGGTAGCATCATTTTGAGCACCCTCTCCTTTGATGGCAGAATATCCTCTCTTCTATAGGAAATGCCGCAACATCTGGAGATGACCGAAGATAAGGGAGAAGATTGTACGGCGATGCCGAGAGATACTAGAAGTACGGATCTTGCAATACGTGTCTGCCTAGACAACTGTCAAGATGTCCGCTGAGCCGCGCACGTGGGCGCCACTGTTCTCTCCTCCCCAAGCTTTAAGGTCCTCGGAATCGAAAGGGAATAAGAATAGACCTAGCTGAGGGGTGGGAACACCTCCAAGATACCCCGAATCTCGAACATAACAATCTACACTGATCATCTCGCCTACGCCAGACCTGCTGTTGGTCATGTCGTCGGCTCAGGAGCACTTTGCTAAAGTTGCCTCGGTCTACGAGAAGGGAACGGGAGGCGCGACGCGGAGAGTCGCAACTCACCTTGTGCAGCTGGCTTCACCCATCAAGGCAGATGCCAAAATTCTGGACAACGCATGCGGCACGGGGGTGGTCATCGATGAGCTTCTCGCGGGCGTTTCGGACGCCGCGGTGAGGAATTCTCTCATGTTCACGGTTACTGATGCTGCCGCCCCGATGGTTGAGTGCCTTCTTAGCAAGATAGGAACGCAGTGGGATATCCCTGCCGATCACGTCACGGCTCTCACTCTGGCTGCGGAGGACCTTGATGGCATCGCATCGGACAGCTTCGACTATTCTTTCACGAATTTTGGCTTTTTATTCTTCAAAGACGCAGAAAAGGCTGCGAAGCACATATACCGTACCCTGAAGCCCGGAGGTCGAGCATTCGTCACTTCCTGGAAAGACCTGGGCTACATGCAGGCAATAGAGAAGGCGGCCGTCCAAGTGCGACTGCATCACCCACCGCCGCACCTTCCCTTTGACACGGCTTGGCTCGACTCCGCACATATCAAGGACGTCTTTGAGCAAGCAGGCTTCCAGAGCGTGGACGTGCACCAACAAGCAAGCTCGTACGCGTCAGAATCAGTCCCCGCGCTCAGCCGTTCGTTGGTGGGAATGATGGAGGGCATGTTGAAGATGCAGGGATGGTCGGATAGTGAGGTGGAGAGCCTTCCTCCAGAGCTCGAGCGCGCCATCGAAGGATTGGCTGACGCGCTCGTGATTGAGCCAGATGCTGCGTGGATCAAAATGATGGCACACGTAGCCGTCTGCGTCAAATAAATACACTCACTCACTGTTCTGGAAGGCTATCTTTGATCGGGCAGCAGGCAGGGGTCTGTGTCGGGCAAGTTCATGCGAGACGAGCGGCTGATCTGACTGTACGTCACGAGCAGACACTAAAGACAGCAGTTTACTAGTAATCCAAATACTGTAAGTCAATCTGATACCGTATCGTGCTTTCCCACAATCCAAGTCTTGAATCGGCGCTTTATGGAATCCGGGGTAGTCGAGTATGTAGAGCTTCGAGTGATCTGGCCGAAGAATGGTTATGACCATCACACTATCCTCCTCAGCCTCGCTGGTCCTACACCGCTTCGATGCCTTTCCTTGATGTCCAAACTCCAGCTCCACCCAGAAGATGGCTTCTTATGACTTGGGCTGGCGACACTTCGCAAGCTTCGTATTTAGCGATACTGTCAAAAAGCAAACAGCGTCAGTCTTGGCTCCACAATCAACCCCGGCCCAAGCAGACCTTACCTTCTTGAATCCAATGTCTTCGGCTTTTTCTCTGAAAGCCTGTCGCGACATGTTCAAGCCATATTTTCGGATGATACCAGCATGCTTCTTATCGCCATTTACCCGACTAATATAGGTGTTAGAAGTCCCGAACCATTTGATAAACACTAGACCTCACCAGCTACGGGAGCCTTTGCCGTAATTACGAGGTCGTGAATAATAGACTGTTTCGTGAGCCATACTTCGAGATGTTTCGGATTACTGATATTCCTGGTCAGTTGGACGTCGCACATTGTCGTTGTGAACAAGTCACTTTAAATATCACTTCACATTTTAAGGTACTCTTTCACATTTTAAGGTCCTCAGTTTCATCTTAGCGTCAGGATTGGCATCGTCGACAAAAGTGACGTGCTACGACAGTGGAGGCGGGGAATCCATTGGCTCGTGGATCTCGGGAGACTCGAAGCCTAGCCGATGAGCGAGAATCGCAAACTCAAATAAAACCGTCGTATCTGCTTCTTTCATTTTCGGTTTTGCCAATAAATTTTTCTTCTTCGGTTGCGAAGCCATGTCGGGGTAGTTGCGCATTGCAGATATAAAGGTTGCATGTTTACATCGCCGCCTTCCTCGAACAACTTGATATTGCAGGTGGAAAGCATCATCGTGCCCTGCTATGCTATCTTATACAGATAGCCAATGTTTTGCGCATCCACAATCCTGATCTCGCCATGCGCATCTGCTTAAACAAGAACGAGGTACAGCTGTCCGCAATAATCTCATGACATACCATCCGTCGATGAAGGATCTCTGCCCATAAACACTTTGTACAGTCGCTTGCTGATTTGCGGGCCCAATCGCTTGTCGCTCCAACCGCCGTCTTTGTTCACAGTCTTGCGAACATCTTCAAGCATCAGGTTACCGTGTTTGTCAAATCCATTCACCAGCTTTCGAATACTCCTATATTCCTCGACGATGCCGTAGGCCATACTGGGAGTGACCCTCTGCACCTCTTGCAGCATCTTCACATATGTGTCCTTGGGGTCATCGCCAGTCCGAACCTGCCCGCTGTCCATGCAGAATGACGCGGATTTGAGATTGTACTCAAGCTGGGCCAGGCGGTAAGGCCGCGTAGAAAGATGTTGAGTGAGTGCGCATATCTGAAACGCCGAATCCGCGGGAGTCGATGTGTGTTGAATCAGTATCGGTTGGTGGGCCAGTTGAAGATGGAGGAGCAGGTCATCGACAATATCGGATGTCACGACCGACAAGTCCAGTGACTCGGTGGGAGCTTTTTTGCGCTTCCGACTCCTGGCCTGGGGCGGGGCAGGATCAATGTTCGCCGAGTCTCCACCATCGGCCTCCAACATCTGAGCACGGACAGCAGCAGTGTATGCTCGATTCTTCGCACTCTCATTCTTCCGAAGCCAGCTCCTGAGTCCTTCGATGAGATAGATTGGTACGCAGTCGCCGAAACGCCGGCGTATGGACGACACGTGTGCGTCCAGATTGGCCTTGAGCTGTGACTCGTCCTGCACCACGCAGGTGGCGGATCCTGACTGCGACGTGGCGGCAATACCAACAAAGTCTGCAGCGGCCAAGTGAATTAGAACATGCTTTTCATTCACGATCCGACATCCGGAGGTGGGTTCCCACAGATCGTCCTCGTCGTTGTACATCGATTTCACCTTACGGCGCCAAGTGACAATGCTTCCATGGTGCACTTTCTCGCCTTCTTCGACTAAGTTGAACTGCTCATCCACGTAGTTGACATCGACCTGGACGTTCTTCATACGCTCTTCGACTTGATTGCCGACACTTGTATCCTTGAGAAAGCTCGACATATCCAAGATCATCTCTGGAGTCGCGTCTTTCTTATTCGTGCGTGATTTGTTGACCTCGGCAAGGTCGGCCGCTTTCTGCTTCTCCTTGGCCTTCTGCTCTCTCTCCAGCTTCTTCTTCTCTTTTTCGGCCTCTTTCAAGGCACGTCGCTCCTCTCGGGCTGCTGCCTTCTCCTCTGCCCTGTCCTTGGCATTTACAGCCCTTTCAGCTTGATCTATTTTGGGAGGGTGGGTGCTTTTGACGAGGACTGGGCTGGATGAGAATTCAATGTCATCAAAAATCTTGGGTCCTCGAACTTCCGTTGACGGATGCGTAGATTTGGCTTTGGGTGCTTTGGGCGGTTTCGATGTAAGCCTCCTTTCCTCAGTAGACTCGGGATTGAGGGTAGCCAGAAGCTTGCTTGTCCTGCGATCATAGCCCTCCTCCATTGACTGAGACAGAACCAACTGGCGATCGCCAAGGGGATCATCTTCCAATCCATCCGACAGAAACCCCCAGGAAACACCCGCATCCTTCTTGGCTGTGGGCAAAGGTTCTGGAGCTGATGATGAGAAGATAATATCGTCGAAAAATTCAGGGTTCTTCTTCGGCTCCGACGAGTGTGAGACAGGGGCCACAGAAGTATCGAAGCTGAGCACTGCCTGCGGTCCGTCACTAGAAAGAATCACGAGGGGTACTGAAGAGCTTCGTTCGTAGGTGACATTTGCACGTTTCGAGTTCAAGTGCGAACTCGCGCCCGGAGTAGTGCGTTTCCTCTTCGAGAGCCTGTCGATCCGAAAACCAATCGAACCAGCCAATTCAAAGCTGTCGATTCCAAAATCAATCTCGTCGTCCAGCCATGTTCCCGTGCCTATTGATCTTGAAGCAGCCTTCGAGGCTTGGGGACTTTTTGGTGGTGATGACGATAGCACAATCACCTCGGTCATTGTTTGAGCCCAAAATACGTCGACCTAGAGATGAGCGCAGACAGAGAAACTGCATCATCTGCGTACAAGTGTTGGAGGCAGCCCGGATGAATGGCAGTGGTGGTGGTGGCAACTTGGAAGTGTTGTCATTGAGGAAGTCTCGATCGGGAAAAGTCTAAACAAGCTTGGCGTTCGCCCGTTGCGCGTCGTTCTCACTCCGACGCGTAAAGTGTTTTATTCGTCTACCTCATACATACATATTTCTAATCTACTGCCCTGCGCCGGCAAACAACTTTAGCTGGGGGTCGGTCTCCGGATTCATTCTCCTGGCGCGGGCGAATTCACTTGCCCTCCTGTCCCCTCGTCCGTACTTCGCTTTGATGACAGTGGCTAGCAATGCTGCTGCGAAAGCTGCCGTGAGCCAAATAGCAAGGACAATATCTTTCCTCTCTAGAAAAGTGCTGCGCTTGTTTTTCAGCATCTTGGTCATCTCATCATTGAACTTGCCCGCCATTCGACTCCTGGTAAAGTGCTCACGGACCCGTTGTCGCCCGCTCTGACCCATCCTCTTGAGTTCGTCCGTGTCAAGTTCATGCAGGACTTTGTTGATCACGGCAGTCCATTGCTCTACCTTCGCAGAGTCACGCAACCAACCTGTCTCATTTTCGACAATGGTTTCCAATGGTCCACCGGTATTTGACGCCAGAACAGGTAGACCGTGCTGCATCGCTTCCACCGGTACGATCCCAAAGTGCTCGTTCCGAGGGGTGTACAACAAGAGCCGAGCGTTTTCCAGGAGAGTCTCCTTGAAGAACCCCGGCACAGACAACAAGAACAAGACTTGTATGCTGCTTGGAATTCCCAAAGCTGTTGGTACTGTTTTAGCAGTTGCTGTGGTTAAACCCAGCCCTTCGGCCAAGTCCACAAGCTCTTTATGGTATTCCACATTTTCAGTGACCCTTTGGTCGTAGCCCCCGGCTATGATCAGGCGGGTACCTCGACGGGCTGCAGGAGAGAGATCTTGATACGCTCGAATGGCCAAGCCAATGTCTTTTTTCCGTTCATATCGATTTATGCTGAGCAGCAGCTTGAATTGACCGCCCCACAGTGACTCCATATCTTTCCTGGCCCCGTTGTCTCCATCATTGACGCAGGGATATATGACACCCAGTGATTTTGCCAAGGATGGCCAGACTCTGGAGGCGACGGATTTCGTGAACTCGGAGTTGACGACTATCCGATCGCTTGCACTCATGCTCCAGCCTTCGAACCAGTCAAAAGGAAATCTGTAGATTGCTTTTGCAAGCCCGAGCAGGCCAGAACCTCGGCGATCCGTGAGCAGCTGATCTGGGAAATGGCAATAGAACAGGGTCCGTTGGCGATGGGGGTATAGCCATCTCAGCAATGGAACGCAGGCAGAGAGCTGGTCGACCACGAAGATATCGGGTTGAAGTGTGCTCAATTCATTACTCCATATTGCGATCGACAGGACCAGATGAAGCTGGCGCAGGGTCGCGAGCAGGATGTGAAAGCGATTCAGGAAAGAAGGAGGAAAGAGGGTGTCGCCGCGGACTCGAACGTCGAGGGTGCCTGTACTCACCAATCTGTCAATGATTTAGCTACGGCGAGCACACCACATCAGGGGTGGGCAACTGACCATCTCGTGCCTCCTCAAAGCAGTGGTTAGGGTCGCAATGTGATGTGAAGATTGTGACTTTGTTTCCCTGCTCTTGTAGACCAACTGCGGCATCGACAATCAACCTTTCAGCACCACCAATCCCGAGGTCTGGGTGGAAGAAGACAATGCGCTTCGATCGTGGCTGGACAGAGCCAGTCACTTTCTGTGAGGAAGCCATATTAGAAATATCTGCGAAAGCATAGGGAGAGTGGCTTCATTTCCTGTTGAATCGGTTTGTTTGTTTGGCGAAACTGTCTGCACCCGCGGGACCACGCAAGCCACGGTATGACATCGGCTGACCTTCCTCTCATGTCCAGATCTTGTTAGACGAGACGTGTTTGCTTAGGTTCTGAATGTCCGCTGCATCCATCTTTTCCAGTTGTAGAATGTTGTGCTACGTCCGTTGTTGTATCACAAGATTGCGTGTCACAGTAGGCTTGCGTCTTTGACCTTTCACCACACTACAAATGCGCTCCTTCTGATGCCCAGTTGCGACCCAAAAACGCAATCAAATGTCTCCCGCGCCAGGTCGCTCATCGGGTAATCTCAAGGCCCGTTAGTATTGGTGTCCTCCGCCACTTTCCCGCAGAGGATGTGATTGGCAGCACCTAGAGTCGTGGACCACGGTGGCCCGGGACTTTTCATGCGAGCAGGGCTAGAGTGGAGACAGCTATCACGAATGGTACCCATGAAATCTGGCATACCATACCCTAACTGTAGTAGGTGCATGGCTCCGGATGCGGACACTGATAGAGCGTGCAGATTGCGAGTCGAGAAAAGAAACATGAGCTCAATAGGGTACGTCGTCTCCGTCCCGTCTCTTCCTCTGCTCTATCGATTTCTTTACCACCACCTTCGCTTTGCTCTTCTATGAGTGTCGCGCCTGCAGGTGTTTGATCGGCGTGCATTCACTTCTTCATCTTCCGCGCCTTCTGTCCCTGAAGCCGCGTCTCTGGTTCCGGAAACTTCATCTGCGCCTGGCCTAATTATCTCCAGCCATCCCCTCGCTTCACTCATTGCTCATCGTGTTCGACCATTCGCTTTCTTCTCTACCACTTTTGCATAATCCAAAGCTCAACTGCTCGGTCACCATGACTCAGGTAAGGTGGTGGTACCTCTCCCTACAAGACGAATGCTGACCCCTCGACAGCTCAAAACTACCTTCCTCGCCCTCGTCGCCCTCTTCGCGTCCTATGTCTTGGCTGTCTCCCCGCTCGTGGTTCAAGGGTCCGACTTCGTCAACAGTGTCGATGGCACGCGTTTCCAGATCATTGGTGTAGCGTAAGAGCAGACACTGCCATGGCTGAGGCACAAGCAAGACGCTGACTGAATTTTGCAGCTATCAACCTGGCGGTTCTTCGGGCTTCAATCCAGGCTCTGGAATTGACCCGTTGAGCGATGCTGATGTTTGCCTCCGAGATGCCGTGCTCATGCAGCGCCTGGGTGTCAACACTATCCGCGTCTACAACCTCGATCCGGATTTGGACCACTCTGCTTGCGCCTCCATCTTCAATGCCGCCGGCATCTACATGATCCTTGACGTCAACAGCCCCTTGCCCAACCAGTCCCTGAACCGCGGTGCGCCATGGGAATCGTACTCTTCTACCTATCTGGAGCGCGTTTTCGATGTCGTGGAAGCCTTCATGAACTTCAACAACACCCTGGGATTCTTCAGCGGGAACGAGGTCATCAACGAGGATTCGGTCCCGGAGGTTCCAGCCTATATTCGGGCAGTTACTAGAGACCTCAAAGATTACATCTCGAAACAAGCTCCACGACCCATCCCCGTTGGCTACTCTGCTGCTGATGTCCGCCCACTGCTCATGGGGACCTTCAACTACATGTCATGTGGGTTGGACAATGACACCAGCTCCAAGATTGATTTCTTCGGCCTCAACTCTTACTCTTGGTGCGGCGATGCCACTTTCCAGTCGTCTGGCTACGACGTCCTGGTTGGGGACTTTGGTAATACCACAATCCCAGTCTTCTTCTCCGAGTACGGCTGCAACCTGGTCACTCCACGAACGTTCACCGAAGTCCCCGTCCTGTACTCTGAGAACATGACACCCGTCTTTTCTGGTGGGCTCATCTACGAGTACAGCGAGGAGCCGAACAACTATGGCTTGATCAACTTCAATGACAACGGAACCGTTAGCATTCTTCCAGACTACAACAATCTTCGAGAGCAGTTCAATTCACTCGATGTCGATGCGCTCGAGAAAGCCAATGCCACAGCGACTTCGCTCACGCCCCCGAAATGTGCAATTAACTTATTGGGCGGATCAAACTTTAGCACCAGCTTCGATCTTCCAGCTCGCCCAGACGGTGTTGATGACTTGATCCAGAATGGTGTCTCTGGCAAATTCCCGACCGGGACTTCATCGATCACAAACACCAAGCCTTCACAGACTGTGTATGATGTCGATGGTCAAGAAATCACCGGACTCCAACTCACCATTCTGCCCAACGATCAGAGCAACTTGCCAGGTAACAACACGAGTGGAAGCACACCCAAGAGTACTCCATCTTCATCGCCGAGTGCCACGACCGCCGGCAGCGAACCTACCAACACCAACGCAGCCGCAAAGATGGACGACATGAGATTTGGGTCACTTGTCTTGGGCGCACTGACTGCGGGTCTCGTTATGCAATTGTGATTGGGTGTGACCGGGCACTACGGGACAGGGAAATGGAATGCGTGTCATACGTCGATTGTGTTTCGAATCCAGGCTTCATCCAGTGCATCTTCACACGGAACCAAAGGCATAGTTCACGTTCTTCTTCATGGACATATTTGCAATTGACTTTGCAGGTCGAAGTCTAAACACCATAAGACGTGCTAATACTGATGATTAGATGAATCCAGAAGAACGTTTATTACCACTCGAACCTTTTGTTCCATGTTCCATTTCCATTGAGATCCAACTGTTTCGCGGGGGGTTGGTACTTACTCGTACAGGTTCGGGGTGGCAGGAACTGATGGAACAAAGTTTTCATGTCATGGCTCAACCCTGGTCTTTTGGTGTGTGGCGTACATTTCTCCTTTGGGAGGTGCCAATTCTTGACTTCAGCCAGCTTGAAAATGAGGTGGTGAGGATCGGACGAATGGCGGCACGGGAAAATGAACGGGGGCGTAGCTGCCAAGACTACAGTGGGGCCTCTTTGAGGTCATACCTGTGGCGCAGCCACAATTATAGCCAATCACATCGCCCTCGGGAGCGCCTCTGGTACCCTGTGCTGCGTCGAAGTCAAAGCAGAGCGAGGTGATGCCAGCTGGTGATCGACGCCACCACGTCACCCACTTGTCCATCTATTGTTCCTCAGGACGATCGCAGACCAGGGTACACAGAAGAACCTTCGACCCCTTGCGGAAAACTACAAGAGGCTCCAGCCGCCCCCATATCTCTGTCGTACTCTCGTTCTCCTTCGCATCATCCTCTATTCGCGCGACGAAGCTTACGCTTGGAACTCAACCCCTCGATCGACGTCTACACACCATGGCTATCGGCGGTGTCATCCTTCGCTTCGGCCAAACAGGCCTGCGACTTCTCGAGTTTGCGTCCTCTGCCATCATTCTGGGTGTCTACAGCTACTTCCTAGCCGTCATGGCCGACAAGGACATCCACATTCCAACATGGGAGAAGGCTGTTGAAGGCATGTCTGGAGCGGCAGTTCTGTACACCATATTCGGCGTCCTCTTTACCCTCTGCCTCGGGGGCGTCTCTTTCTTTGCGCTCCTTGCGGTCTTCCTCGATATCTGCTTCGTTGGCTGCTTTGCTGCCATTGCCTACTACACCCGTCACGGCGCCAACTCATGCAAGGGCTTCGTCAATACTCCTCTGGGTTTCGGCCTTGACACTGAAGCTGCACCGGGTGCTGGTGACTGGGGATACGTGTGCAGTCTGAATACTGCCTGCTTCGCCATGGCCGTCTTGAACATCTTCCTCTTCCTGGTCACTGCGGGCATGCAAATGCTGCTGGCCCGTCACCACAAGAAAGAAAAACGCTACGGACCTAGCCCCGCCAACAACTACACCAAAGGTATCGGTCGTCGACCATTCTGGAAGCGTAACCGCGCAACTGGATCGACTCGTGACGCAGAAATCGCGACAGGGACTACTCCCCCAGCAGCTTACCGTCCCAGCGACGAGACTGGTATGACCGGCTCGACGATGCACGGTACCCATGTGCCTGTTACTTCTGAGCCGAAGTATGGCCAGCCAGGCTACGGTATGCAAGGATACACAGCTCCTGCGACCAACTACTAGCTGTGTACGATTTGAGGCAATAGGACGGCGCCAGTCATTTTTTTCTGTCAATCAGTCCATGGGCAACCTAGCCGCCTCCAACCTTTATGCCACTGATCTTGTGAAAGACATCCCGGAGCCAACAGGGCGGAGGATTAGATGGTCACAGAGCTTTATACCAATGTGTATTAACAGCTTGTCACAATGTTACGGCGTGGGGGAGTTGTGGGTGTTCACAACGATATCATAATACGAGTTACATACCAACCACCTCACCAGCGTACAAGCTGGGTACATAATAATCACACTCGATCAAGATTCAGATTTTCACGCGTCATGTTTGTTGTTCTGCCTTGTTTTCCTGTTAAAATTGCATTCGTGTGACATATTCTCCTGGCCTTGGCTGTTGTAGGTCATTGGACAGTCTGGGTGACCACTGGTGACCAACAGAAATGTCTCTCTTGCAATTGATTGCATCACAATTTTCCGGTTTGGTGACGCCCTGATACGTCATGCAAGGGGTCAATCAACAAACATTTTCGCCCACATCCGCCCCACCAGTTTCATTGGTGTTTTGATGGGAGAAACTCCCCAGTCCACCTTCTCGTATGCTCCATCGACTGCGCCACACTTGTCCCAATGCTACTCACTGAGTTCTACGAGTCCCAACGAGCCGTGTACCCTTGCAGGCACCCCAGAGCCATCCCTCTCCTCGCGCCCTCCATTGCGATTTCTCCTACAAGCCTCCCTGCAACCTAGACACTATGCCAAATATTGCAGACTTCATGTTGAGGAGGCACAGATACGGTGGGTGAACATAACAGCAGGGGATATTGTAAACAGATGGAGATTGAGTCTGAGATTCAGTCCGCGTCGAATCAGAAAGAGGAGGAAAATGAATATTCGAACGCATGGCCAACACTTTGCTTATCGCTATACCTGTAGAATCCACGAGAGAACCGTCCCTCAAATGACACGAATGGGATAGGCGAGTGCTTGACCGTGGCACGGAATTCTCGGAACACGTGATCCTCCTCCAAAAGATTGCCTGACGCCAGACCTGATTCATCCAGCTTCTTCATCGTCGGTAGTATTTCATCTGTTTCGATAAGAGTGCCCATGTCCCTTGGTGGCAGTGTCCTTCGTCCCATCATGGGCAGGAATTGGCAATCCCACTAGTGGGCATCATGCCATGGTGTGGAGCTGTCTGATGTCTATCCATTTTGAGAACCTTCAACATGCCATTGACAAAGCATCGTCCCGACGCAGTGGATGCGGAGGGCAGCAACAGACCTCCGCTTAAAGGAGTCCAGACAGATGACTTCAATCACTTCACCGGAGCTCATGGAGCCCACGGAGCCGAAGACCTGAGCTTGGAGGAACAAACTGCTATCCTACAGGCCATGTCACTCGAGTCTCCTCCTGGCTTCGAGTCTCCTCATCCATCTCCCGGAATTGTTCAATCACCGACGAGCCTTTCGACTTTCAGCGTCCAAAGTCCTGGCACAACATCCATACCGTCAACCCCTCTCACACCTATCTCCCCAGCCGCTACGAATCCCTCCCCATCTCAGTCAAAATTTGTATCAGCCTTACAAGATGTACGACATTTTGCTGGTGGCTTGATCAGTCATCCCTACGAGTCCACCAAGCACTACACGATCCTACGGCATTCCTTTGGCATAGTATACTACAGCGGGTCGTCCACAAATCTAGCCATCACAATCTTCTCCGATAGGGAGCTACCTCCCGACCGGACTTTGTGGTTACAGCGAAGAGGCTTCTCCGGCAAGACGGGTCTGAAGATCGGGGGCTTACTAGGTGCCAGAAGCACCTGGATTGATGTGACGCCATCCACCAGGGCAATGCCGGAGCAGGTCAATCCCACTGACGAACGCGCGTGGCAGAGAGACATCAAAAAGTTTTTGAGAAAAGCTCCAAAAGAGCTTCGAGCTCATCGACCACGGGAAACGGATATCCTCCGTATTCCTTGCGATGCCGACGATGGCTATCTGAGGGTGGTCCTATGCTCTGCTGATGGAAAGCGGACGCTCTGTGGTAGCCCGGTGTTCCGACTGGCGTCCTCATCAACGGACTCAAGTGTGATCAGAGGCTCGTCCCTCAAGACCATGCCACTTGAGGCAGGCATCAGATTAGCAGCAGCTGTCGGAAGACAATTCGTCACGGCGACTGCTGGCCCATTCGTCGAAACTGCGCGGGAAACAGTAACAAACCAACTGACGTCGGTCTATCAACCAAGTGCAGTCGCCCAGCAGGTTGCTACCACCGCTTACGATCAGAGTGGCGTACAGGATCGCTTTGACAACATGAATGAGCAGTATGACACCACTCGAGATGAGTCTTATACCCGGACCCAGCTGGATGGGTACGATGCCTTGGGTCGCCCAGACGTTGTCGGACCTCCATCCGGTCCAGTGCCACCATTTCCCGTTCGGTTTCACGGAAAGGTGATCGCCGGCACCGGCAGGAGTAGAGTAACCTTGAACATGCCGACGGCTAACTTGACGGGCGTCCCTGAGGATGTTCTTTTGCGGTACCAGGGCGTGTTCTTTGGTTGGGCTGCAGTAACCCTTCCCAGCAAACTTGCTGCAGAGAGGAACATCTCAAGTGAATGGCATCAAGCAATTATTTACATCTCGCCAGACCCATATGGAAGGAGAAGTGTGGTGGAAAAGAACACTGTTCGACTTTATCTGATCCATGATTTCCAGTCGGTCGACTTCTTGGACGCTAAAGTGTCGGTCCTGATGATGGGTTACTTGCGAGCTCTCGAGCTAGAGTCCGACCAAAATCCGGACGTTGAAGCACAACAGTTTGACTTCTACAAAGATGTCGCCGTGACGAACGCAAGCTTGGCCCGATCCGCCTGGGCAGCGGATGCCACATTAGAGCGCATCAAGTCGGCGTCGTCCAATCGATCTTTGACAGAACGATACGTCGATTTCAGGCAGAGTACACAGAGACAAATTGACCGAGTCCCTGTTCATCGGTTGGGAGTTCGGACAGATGGAGCGACCATGAAGGACAGATTGATTGGAACTGGTGGAGTATGGATTCCAAGGTCACCTTTAACGCATACCGCTACAGCTTGATCAGGTCCATTCAGACCCTTCACGCTAAATCGAGAAGAGACAAGGACCTTTGACGCCTCAAGCACATCAACCGCCACATCACAACATAACGGAATGCTCACACGTTGTCAACCGTGGCTCTGGGCGGTCCGTGTTAGAAATCCCAGCAGGCGAAGAACTACCTTGTAAACCAACAGCTTGACCCCTGTGGCATGCAAAAGATCAATTGTCCAGCGCGAGGTCTTCCGAACCCTGGTAGCTCGAGGAATGGCCACCTTGTCATACGCGGTGATTGCCTCGTCAAGGGTTGAAGCATTCTTGAGTGCGTTGGCAAGGTCCCAGGCATCCATTATTGCCATGTTGGCACCGTTGCCTGCAAAAGGGCTCACTGCATGGTTTGCATCTCCGATCCATATCACGGTTCCATGCCTGAGCGGCCGATTTGGGAATGGACGTCGATCCATTGCATTGAATTGCATGATCGTTCTTGGGTCCGTTGCAGAAATCAAATTCTCGACCAAAGGGGCAAAGTTTGTTGCCAATTCCCTTGATTCTTTGAGCAATTCGTCGAGGCGCTGTTGAGGAATAGGGTGTCGCAATGGCTCCTTCATTACAGGGCTAAGACGACTCAAGGCCCAAAGCACAGACTTGTCGTCTACAGGCGCGACAAAAAGTCCGATCCCATTCGCGCCCAACACACCGCCCCAGTCACGGTCCACAGGCTCGGGGATGTCATCGTGACTGGGAAACTTGGCCGTGCCCGACCGGAGATACACGCCAGCATAATCGAGGGTGTCATTTGGTCTCAACAGAGAGCGCACCTTGCTTCGGGCTCCATCAGCAGCTATAAGGATGTCGCCCATCACAGTCACGCCAGTGTTGAGGGTGACTCGCATTCGACCGTCATCGGTCGCCTCTGCCTCCGTCACAGTCGTTTCCCAGTGGATTTGGGCTCCCGACTCTATAGCGGCTTCGGCGAGAACTTTCTGCAGAGCGTTACGGCGAATTCTCATGCCGAGCAGGATTTTTGGCCCGATTGGTGGCGTCGCGAGACGCAAAAAGGGGCGAAACTGAGGATCCCAAAGGTTGAAGAAACCACTCTCTTCTGGAGTTCTCCCAGCCTTGACACTCACGCCCCTTACAAGATCATACAATCCTAGGGAATCCAAGACCTGAACAGCACCGGGATCGTTGTCTGTTCTCAAAGATAGACTATACCCTTCACGTCCGATACGGTTCTCATAGCTATCTCGCTCGTATATGATGACTTGGGGTCTTTGTCTCCCCGAGGAACTCGCAGGAAATGTTTGGGCAATCGCAGCGGCAAAGGTCAATCCAGCTATGCCACCCCCTGACACGAGGATTGTTTTGCCGGCCAGGAAATCAGCAGGCAGTTCCATAGCCGATGGAGCCATTGTGCTTAAAACAAGAACGAGCAATGAGATGATTGCTGCCACTGTTCCAATGCTGCTATGTACACACCCTCCAGGCCGCTCTGTTTCCTGGATCCTTATATAATATTCCTCCACCCTCGAGGACTGTCATCGGGATTAGGACTAAGCTCAGGCAGAACAATTCTTGGGAATAGATGCAGGGTTTCGGTCTGCAGGCCACCAATCAAGCACCTGGGGAATCCTTCCATTCCAGCACCATCTCGCCCTCTAGAGTAAGCAATCTCGAACCTTGTTAGCTTAGCCTATGACCTCGTCAATGTGACGACCTCCAGAAAAGGAGACGGGGCCCTGCGAAACGAATACGACGGCGTTCACATGGCAATTATCCTCGGTCAACCTGCCTTGTGCTTCCCCAGACTCGACGATCCTGGACTCCTCGTCGAACCGCTCCATCTTTTTGCCCCTCACTTCGGAATTTCCCAATCAAGGATCCCGCGGAGGCAGAAACCGTGGGTAGTGGGGAGCTACACAACGGGGAACTGTGCAACTGGAGACAAGTTGGACGGAAGCAGTGTTGGTCTTACAGGTGGTGGCAATGAGCGGGGTTGCAGCACAACAGGCAAATGATAGAGTCCAGCGGGATTCCGAAAGCGACTGAAAACACTTCAACGGTGGATCGGGTCGGTCGAAAGCAGAGCGGAGTTCCCGCTTAGATGGGATGACGACTTGTTGGAGAGTTACTATGAGGATGATTCTATCGCCTTCGTTCTTCCCCTCTCGTATATCAGATTCCAGTCTCGCCGTCTTCTTGGAATCGATCTCTGTCACAAAGCATAGACATCTCCCTATTAGGCTCCCTTAGGTTACCCGGCTTTTTTACCTGCCGCCATGGCGCAAATGAATGCAGTTCGTTTCTACGGTCAACGCGACATCCGGCTCGATCAGATCCCCGTCCCCGCCGTCAAGCCAGGGCAGGTCAAGATCGCGCCCAAGTTCTGCGGCATCTGCGGCTCGGATCTGCACGAGTATCTCGGCGGGGCGAACCTGATACCGCAAGAAGGACACCCGCACCCGATCACGGGTGAGACGCTGCCTCTGACGCTGGGCCACGAATTCAGCGGCGTGGTCGAGGAGGTGGGCGAAGGCGTCGAGAAAGTCAAGCCCGGCGACCGCGTCTGCGTGCAGCCCACCATCTACGACGGCAGCTGCCGCGCGTGTAAACGCGGACTCGTCAACTGCTGCGACAAGAATGGCTTCGTGGGCCTGAGTGGCTGGGGAGGCGGGCTGTGTGAGCACATGGTCGTGCCCGAGAGTTGCGTCAAGCCCTTACCAGACAACATCCCCTTGGAGGTGGGTGCGCTGATCGAGCCGCTAGCCGTGGGCTGGCACGCCGTCGACATTTCCCCATACAAGGACGGCGACTCGGTGCTCGTGCTAGGCGGCGGCCCCATCGGTCTCGCGGTCGTGCAGGCACTAGTCGGCAGAGGATGCAAAAACATCATCGTCAGCGAGGTCAGCGGCCGCAGGAGAGAATTTGCCAAGCAGTTTGGCGCGCACCATGTCATCGACCCTGTCAAGGCTGACGTCGTGGAGGAGGTCGAGAAGTTGACCGGTGGCGAGGGTGCCGACGTTGGCTTCGACGCTGCGGGCGTGCAGGTCGCCGTGGATACGGCCTTCAAGGCCATCAAGGCGAGGGGAACGCTGGTCAACATCGCCGTGTGGGAGAAGAGGGCGACGCTGCAGATGAACGATATTGTCTTTAGAGAGAGGGGTTATATGGGAGTGTAAGTTTGGTTGTCCTGGTTTCCCTGACCAAACACAACGGCTGTCTCCTTCTCCTCCCCAAGCTCGCCTGCGGTCTGGGGAATGAGATCACCTGTTCGACTAGCTCATTGACTGACCACAACTGCACCGCAGAGCCACCTACGCCCTCGGCGACTTTGAAGCCGTCATCAAGGCCATCTCAACCGGTACGTTTCTCCCCCTCCCCCCAGTATGAGATGCTCTTCATCTCATCCATCAACCCTGCATTCGCTTGCCCAACGCAACGCAACGCAACTAAACTAACATGTGTGTCGGCCCAGGCGCCATGAAACCCGCCGGCATGATCACCAAGACGATCAAGCTCGACCAGGTCGCCGAGGAGGGCTTCAAGACCCTGATCGAGGACAAGGAGAACCACGTCAAGATCTTGGTCGACGTGGGCGCGGGGATTTGAAGATCTGACGAGGGTTGACGTTGAGGTTTGAGGTTTGAGCGTTTGAGCGCTTGAGGAGGTCGTCCTACGAGAAGAGAAGTGGCTCGGAAGACTGAAGACTGAAGACTGAAGACTGAAGATTGCAGGCGGATCCATCGCATCAACGAATCTACCAAGGGGTCAATCTTCTCTACCGAGACCGAGAGGAAGAGCAGGATGATTGGAGAAGGAGGGTGGAGAAGAAAGGGCGAAAAGGCCAAAGGCCTGCTTCCTGGAACACGAATGTTGAGATGTATGCATGTGTCTTTGTATGTGCACCTGAGCATGAATCAAAAGCCCCAGCTACCTAAATCATGAACAAAACCTTGACGACTAATGGATCGTGATGACGGATCACGATGCCCTTCCACCTTGTGCCTTTTTTTCTACCTTTTCTTCTTCTGTTCTTTCTAATTCGTCAAAGTTCATATGGTATCATCATTGCATTGCATTATTCATTCATCATGACCCTGGGGTTTGAAGCTCGTCTGTCGTCCCGCGCGCACACTCTCTTTTGATCGCTCTCTCTGTTGCCGACACAGATGCCAGTAACTCTGTCGTGGGAATAATATTGGCGGTTGTGGTGGTGGTGATATTATCATTGATATCGTTCAGACCTGCTCTGCAGCGACAATGGTGCCCTCGTGCTGCTGTTGCTGATGCCCGGTGCGGCCGCCGCGCTCGAGACTGGGCTGGCGCGAATGGTCAGCGGTGGTCCAGCCGCTGCGGGTACCGTGGCTGACGCGGCCCCAGCTGAGGAGGCTATCGCTGTTGTTGTGGCTGTGGTAGCCGTCGGCGGAAACGAGCTTGTGCTCGGAGATGAGGGCCTTGTTGATCTCAAAGTGCTGGATGATCAGGCCGACTATCAGGGCTAGCCCGGCCAGTCCAGTCAGGAAGGCGAAGACACCGTGAAAGCCAGCGATGTAGGCGTCGATCACGGCAACGGCGCGTGCTTGAGCAGCCGAGTCACCAGCTGGCGTCTGCTTGAGTACCTCAAGGTATGCCTCGGCCTGCAGCGCGATATCCGTGGGCAGGCCCTGGCTGGCGAGTTTGGCCTTCATAACGTTCTGGAAGACGGAGCCGCCGACGCCAACACCGATAGCCATTCCCAGGCTGCGCAGGAATGCATACATCCCGACGGCACGACCCTCATCACCGGGCTTGCACGCTGCCTGAGACGCCGTGTTCAGTGCGTTGAGGTTCAATCCGTGCCCGAACCCAAGCACAATCATCTCCACCGCCCACACGGCCGTGTGCGTGCCCCGGTCCCATGAAATGCTCAAGCCCGTGCCCAGTGTCGCCAGCACCCAGCCAGTGGTGATGGCCCAGCGGAACTTGGCGGTCCGCGTGATGGCGGCGCCGACAATCACCGAAGCAGGTACAAGGGTCAGCAGCACGGGCAGGAGGGAGACGCCGGTGCGGAGTGGAGAGTACTGTTTTGCGGCCTCGAAGAAGAAAGGGATGTAGTAGAGTTGTGCATAGAGCTAAGAGGGAGAAATGGTCAACACGTGAACCCACACCTAGGGAGAAAGCCAAGGGACAAGAACTTACAATCAGGCCTTGAGCGAAGGCACCGAAATAGATGGCATGGGCCGACCACACGTGGAAGAGCGAATGTCTCAAGAAGGCAGTCTCTTTGGCACCGAACCTTTCCCATACCATGGTGGCGACCAGGCCGGCCAGGCCGACCAACAAGGGCACAAGGGTTCTCCAGTGGCTCCAAGCATAAGTGGTGCCGCCCCAAGAGATGGCGATGAGGAAGCTCGTAGCGGAAGAGATGAACAACACCCCACCGATCCAGTCGACACGGCCCAGCATCTCCCTCAGGGTGGCCTCGGGACGCCTGAGGCGGACGAACAGCGGCACAAAAACCAAGCCCACGGCACAGAATGGCAGCATCAGATAGAAGACCCAGCGCCAGCGAGTCGGGCTGGCAAAGGCACCGCCGATGATGGGCCCGATGACACTTCCCAAGGCCCATGCTCCTTGACTAGAGTGGATAGAGGTCAGTAAACGAGAGTCTCAGGCGCGGGAGATCTGGTTTTGATCGGGATGGGACATTTAGGCCAGAGAACTTACAGGACGCCGACATATTGTGGTCGAAATCGCAAGGGTACAATGTCGGAAAAGATGACGAGGGAGAGAATGATGACACCGCCACCACCGATGCCCTGCAGGCAACGGCCCACGAGCATGATGCCGATGCTGTGGGCTGTGGCGCAAAGAATGGTTCCGACGGTAAAGCTCAGCAAGACAGTGAATAGCGTCTGTGGACGCCCGACAATGTCACTGATAGAGGCAGTGAATGGCATCGTGACCGCTACGACAAGGAGGTAGGAGGTACCTATCCAAAACCCTTGCGTGGATGTCGCATTCAAGGCCTGGACAATGGTCTATGCAGCCACAGATTAGCAGGGGAGTATTTGCAGATGGTGACCAATGGTCCATACCGACAAGGCTGTGACAATGACAGTGGCGTCGAGGCTGACCATTAACGAGATGATGGCCAATGTCACCATGACCAGAGCTTCTGCTGTCGATGGCTTCCATTTTAGAGAAGGATCCTTGATGAGGGCAATATTCTGCTCAATATCGGCTCCACTCTGCTCTTGTTTTTGTCCGTCCATGATGGACTGCGGTTTTGTATCAGTGGGAGAGGGGTTTTGTTTGTGTTCAAACTGCAGGTTGAGAGGTGAAGAAGGTAGACGAGATGTGACCTTGGGACAGCTACTTGTGACGAGCATCGTGACAGATGATTCTGGAGGGCATATAAGATGTTTGTCTCATCTGTGACGGGCCGTATAGTCCGCGGGGATGATGGCAGCAACCCATAATTGTCACTGGAGCGTAAGCACCAGGACGACATGGTGGAGGTGAAGCTGCTGCACTGCCTGCGCGTGTGTTTATAGACAGAGATAGCATTTTCAGGGGCAACTGAGTGAATTGAGGATTGCGATGGCTGGTGTCTGTGTGGGGGACGCAGTCACAAAGTATAGAGTGCAGGAGAGGGATTCGGCTGCCCCCTGATCATCGTGCGCTTCAAAGCTTGGCGTTCATCTTCCCCCTTCCTCGTTAGGCAGGTAGGTAGATCCGACTCGCCGAGAACCAAGTACCAAAGTCTCTATTGTGCTGATGGTGTTAATTTTGGTCACTGTTGCGTATTCTACTGCTCGAATTTTGCTCGATGTATCGCCCAAATCATCAGTTGCCGACGCTGTTCCTCATCCGGAGGCATTACGCGAGCTGACACTGGCTCCCGGGCCCATCTCTGGTGATCTTGAACCCACCCGCGGCCGACTTTAATAAGCCGTAGGGCTGCGACTAGGAGCCTCAAGGTTAGCCCGCCACACAGCGGAGCTGCCGTGGGCCAAAGAGACTCAGCCGCACTGAGGGAATTGGCAAACCGACACGATCGACCCGCCGGGCAACTTCGGCCACGACCCATGCCATGTAATCACTTCTATATCCTCCTCCAGCGCCCTCCAGCGCTATGCTGCATCCTCGTCTCTTCCTCTGGCCTTCTCAAACCATTCCATCACTTCGAACTCCCAGGTACACCCCTAAAGCATTGACTGAGCGACGATCCTCACGAATAAGAGATGTCAGAGATACGCTGGTGAAAAAAGGGAGTCGGCATGCCAGGTACCGTATACCGTGCTGGTTTTTGTTGCACAAGGGCCTTGATTTGGCAGCAGACTCCAATGGGCCACTCAGGACATGATGGAATATCCAGAGAGTAGACGTGCAGCTGCTCGCTTGTTGGACGTTGTCATTCAATTCCGTCTAGACCCGTGTATGTCGATACATTTAGATACGCTCAATACACCAACTCTGTCTCCGCCGTGTCCGCCCTTGCTTTGCCTGTATTCATGGTAATTTTTCTCTTGTATATTTCGACTTTCGCAGGCCTCAACTTCCAACATGAGAATTGTCTCTTCTTCACAATATTTGCGTCCCTTAGTTTTTGAGATCAGGATTTGTGATCAAGGCATATCCATACCCATACCCATAATCCCAAATCCCACTCCTGATCCCACGCCTTCCCCACAGGTGGTCCCACTCAGCCTCGCCGCTGACTCTGAGAGCGTTCGTCCGTCGAGTAGGATCGTGGGACGTGCCGACAAATCCTCCGGAATCGGGCCAAAAGCCGCGCTGGCCCCCAACGCCTGGTCGAATGAGTTCCCCTCAGAGATCGACGTCGCATTCCAGTTCACCATGCGACTCAAATTCGCCTTCCAGTGGTTCCTTCTCACCTCAGAATGGCCCTCAACTGCTGTCCACCGGTAATCAGAAGGTCACCGAGCGATCCACCGCCTCGCTGGCAAAGGTCCTCGCCGAGAGGGCCGATGTCCTCCCCTTGTGCATGTTTGGTGGATTGGTCGAGGCCTCGAGCAATCTTAAAACCCAGTCAAAGGAGAAACAAAAACTCACCTGGATCAAGGTCGAGCCTGGTACGAAGTGAGCATGGTCGGGGTCGACTGCGGATCAAAACACCAAATCTCTTCTGCTCCACCAGAGAGTTTCATCGTTGTCGTGGTATTGGTCCTCAACCGCTCCGCCGGACGCTGTAAGAGGAACGGACGGCAAAAACAACCACATCTGGGTTCAGGTACAGACAGTGCGGGATCTGTGTCAGAGCTGCAAGGTCGAGAAATACGCTGTGGTGGATACCTCCGAGGAGGCTTCCACTGGGTGTCCACCACATGGGAATGGAACAGGCAAAGCCGAGGTGACCAAGGGTTTCCCAAGCCTCATTCATACATTGTTGCATCCTACATAATCATACGTAGTCATAGCATGAATTTTCTCAAGTGTCCTTGGCAGTGAGGGAGAATCACCTTTTTCTGATGTCCATATGCTGAGGATGACCGTATCAGGAATCGGGATTCTAAAATAGGATCTGCCTGGGGCTGGCCAGCCATATGGCGTCACTGGGAGTCCCTGGCGCCACCAACGCTAGTTGAGGCTCACCGGCCCCACCAGCCGTGGCCTAGTGCCACGTCCACAATCACTTCCCACCTACACAGACATCATTGCCATTGCCATGCCGTCCACCACCATTGACGACAGCATCCTCTCTGCTCTTCAGGCGGACTTCAACCTCGTCAGTCGAAGCTTTCAGTCCGCTGCGAACGAGGCCCCGAGGTTGCCGAATTGACCTGCAGTCGCTGGCGACGGAATGGAGCAAATGGGACAAGAGACGAGAGAACAACCTGGTCGTTCTGAAGAGAAACCTGCGGCTGTTCAGTAGAAATCGATGCAATTGAAGTGGAGGAAATAGATGACATTATAGGACCATTTATGGAAGCGCTCCTGGTACCACCCGGGCAGCGGAACAGAGGCAATTGAGTCCCAACATCGGCTTGAGAGCAGATATCGAAACACGTGCCTGAAGACTATGAATCTTCAGGTCCAGAGGAAAGTGTCCTCTCATACACTAACCACAAAGGACGCAGTTGGTACTTAAGCTTGTCGAACCTGACGCGCATACATTCATTTCATCGGCCAGCCCGAGGTTATGGAGTAAAGCCAGGGAGATTGTTTTGATCGTCTCCGGAGCTGGTGTCCAGCGAGAATGTTGCCTCGCGGGCGTGCCCGAGAGAATGATTTGGAGCTGTTGGAGGCGCTTTGTTGCCCGAGACACTGGGAAATGTCGCTCCCCTTGCCCATCGATAGAAGCTAGGGGATGCTGCTATGTCGAGTGGACATTAAAAGTATCTGCGAATACCCGCGGCCTCTTGTGCTGTGGGTGGGTGCTAGCACATCCTTTCGTTCTAGATATTTCATAATGCCTTCATTCATCCGGCCTTATCGTTCTTGGACTTTGATTGCTCGAGACGCTTCAGTTCGTCGCGGAGGAGCTGCTCTAGCCCTTCGTTCCGCCGAGTAAGCAGCATGACATCGTCCGTTTTGATCGTAGATCTTCCTGCGTGTTTGGCAAACGCTTCGAGGTCGACAGCGGCATTTCCTGGACCCATACTCGTTTCTCAGTCGAACGATCTCTCCATTGTCAGGCAGCAGCCGGAGAATAAAAGATTCCTACCGATTTGTGCCCACACGAGCTCCATCAGACTGCCGATGAATTGGGGTGTCGCATTGACCCCGAGATTGATACTCTCTTCATCGACCATCTTTCCGATCTGGAACCATAGCGCAGAGCGAAGTTTCTGGGGCGGTGTTAGCCCTTGACACTCCACCACTTGACATCAAATCCTCGGTGTCCTTTGATAGAGCGCGAGAAATGGGGCGGGCCTTACTTTCTGCAGAGATTCCGCCTCTGTATCGTTCGATGAGGCCATCACGAGTAAATGGGCGACAGAGAGGTGATGTGAGTAGTTGGTACATGCGTTCAATTTGCGAGCTTGACAGCGTGGTGGCACCGTGTAAAGTGGAACGCGAAACTGACGCGTAAGAGGCAAGTGCAGCACTACGGTTGTCCATGTGCTCCACGAATGTACAACGGTAGAGCAGAACGACAGCGGTGACCTCTGGAGTGCGCTCAAAGCTATGGTACCAAGTACCTCGTCATGCTTGCACGAAAGCTACTATTTCCAACCTCAATTGTCTTCTCTCTACACCAAATAACTCTCTGCGGACCACAGGTCTTGACTGTACCCGTGTACTTCCAATCGCCAGCTACTCCCTGCTATAGAACGACAACCTGCGTACTGTGAGAGGCCACGCTGTGAGACAAGGCCGACCAAGCCATCATGTCCAACTTCACCTTCCCGGACATCCCCACGCTCCTCGAGCCATACATTCCCCCGGCACTGCAGGCGTACTTCACCCGGCAGAACCTGCAAGCGGTCGTGCGCGTCATCGTCGGCATATCGACGTACATTCTCTTTCGACCGCACCTGGAGTCCCTTTTCCGCAAGGTGACGGGGACTCCGGATCGGCGAGAGGAAGAGGCCCGGGTCAGGGTCGAGTACCTCCGGCAGCAGCAGGAAGCGGTTGCCGCCGTTGCAGGGGGACAGGGCAAGAGTGTGGGCATTGTGGGGAAAGACGGGAAGATATATCAGGTTGTGCCGCCGCAGGGAGGGCAGCAGCAGCAACAGGCAGGCGGAGGAGGGAAGAATGAGAAAGGTGGTCGGAAGAAGGGCGGGAAGGGGAAGGCGTAAGAGTTTCTGTTTTCCTGCGGCCTCGCGCCCGTGGGCTCGAGAAGATCAGGTCGTTTCACTGTCGTTGCATTGGGCCCCGGTTCACTTGGAGAGAAGACATATATCATTACGGCAAAGGGAGGTCTGAAGCAAGCGACAAACGGATCCTTGTCACCCTGGGGACCTGCTACTTCAACCGCGTCACTTTGAGTGGAGGGAAGTGATTTGCCACTTTTATGCCAGAGCGCCAGCCGTAACGGTAGAGAGAGCGTCTAATACTTGGAGGAGAATGGCAAGTATGCAGAGAGAGCTGGCAGAACCGGATCCTGCATCAACGAGAACAAATCAATCGAGACTTTTCAGCAGGTAGAAGCTATTGTTGTGTTTAGCCTCCCCCAACCAACACTGAACAGACACGATTTCGTGTCAAAGGCTGCGCAAATCTCACAGCCTCCCTCTAGCCAAAAACCTCACGGGGACATCGACGTATCGTGCCCTCAAGTACTCGGCGCAATTCTTGCCCAAAAAGTCCACGGTGCTGGTACTTCCGGCGCCTCGATCCAGCAGGTTCCGGAACAAGAAATGCACGCCTCTCAGATTCGGCAGTTCGAACCTCTCGATTTCGAGCTTGGGCACCCGCGTCTCGTCCCACTCCTTGCCCAACAGGAGTTTGACGGTCTCGACGGAGAGCAGGTTTTTCAGCCACACGTATTCGTCCTCCCGCGCGACCCAGAAACCGCAGTTGCAGTCCGACCCTTTATCGCCGGAGCGGGCATTCACGATGGATCCCAATGGAGCTCGCTCGGTCGGGCCGAACTTGGAGAGGTCAACTTGCAGTTGTGTGACTGGCTGACTCGGCTGCCTCTCAGCGAAGACGTTGGTGACGGTCGGCGGTGGCACGAGTGTTTCTCGCCCGTTGAAATGCACCACGTGTGACACCTTTGCTTGGTCCAACAGAGTCACGTAATACTCAAAGTACGGTTTGGGGAGACCCTGACGAAAATCCAGATGGAATGTCCCTCCTGGGTACGCCTGCATGATATTGTCAATCACGGGTCTCAGGAACTTGGGCGCGGAGATGTCGCTGGCGTTCTTGCCTTGCACGAATATTCGAAAGATGCACGTGGCGGCATTTTGGTTGTCGGCGTCGACAGCCGGTGTTCCCAGGACGGCGAAAGACAATGTCGTGAATTTGTCCGAATATGGCTTCAAGCTTTTGCGCAGCTGTGCCTCGGTCATGCGCGCCTTTTCGGCAATGTTCAATCCAGTCAGGAAGTACCAGGCCTCAGCCTGGAATCCGCCGCGAGCGGTGATGCCGACTTTGGTCGTCGGAGGCGGCGGCAGGGCTTTGACGCCGTGCAATGCGACACGGTCGGGGCCGAGCTGTTCGAACCACAGCTGGTCCAGGACGGCGGTGACATCGCTGTTGAAGTACCAGGGTCCTTGGATCTCGTACAGTAACTGCGACGAGCATGTGTGGACCGTCACCGTCCCGCCTGTGTTCTTCTGTTTCGTGATGACCACCTGGCCATCTTGCGAGATCTCTGCGATGGGGTACCCGATATCGACCCACCGACCCCCGGCCTCGAGACTCTTGAAGCCAGTGAAATTGCCACCGGTGACATATGTCGAGCACTCGATCAGGTGGCCCGCGACGAAGGCGTTGGCCAACTGATCCAGGTTCTCCCGCGACCACTGATGGAACCACGCCGCGGCGCCAATGACGGGCGACGCATCCGCGACCCGGCCACAGACGACGATCTGGGCGCCCTGCCGAAACGCCTCGGCGATGCCCATGCCGCCCAGGTAGGCGTGCGCGTAGATGGGTTCAAACTCCCAGCTCTCGAGCACCTGGCCCGTGTAGACGTTCTTGAACTTGGACGTCCCGCTCTTCATTCCTGCGTTGATGGCCGGCAGAACCTCGTCGCCCGAGATCCACGCCACCTTGATCTTGTCCTGCAACCCTTTTTTCCGCACCATCTCGACCACGACATCATACAGTCCCTGCACGTCCGCGTTCCCGGCGTTGGCGGCGACTTTGATGCCGTGCCTGGCCAGGTCTTCCAGCGCCGGCTCCAGGGCCTCGAGGAACGAAGCTTCAAACGCCGGTCCAGCGGCCCCGAGGGGGTTGTCGCTCGAGGCTCCCTCAGCCGTCGACTGCGCCGCGTCTACCTTCCTCCCCGCCCCGATCGCCATGTTCACCTCGGACATGTAATCGGAGATGATGACGTCGATGGGATCCGAGACGTGGTCCCTCGCGAAAGCGGCCATGGCATGGCGCCGGTCAGAGGCGGAGCCGGACGCGCCTGGTCATTGGGGGCCCCCAGAGACATTGTCAGCAGGTGGAGGGGTGCAGGAAGAGGAAGAAAAGGGAAGTTGATGGACTGAGTGACTGATTGCTGGATTGATTGGACGGGTACTTACCTGCTATACGAACTGGTCTGGACGCCATGGTTTGGTATCGAATGGTATTTTGTTGTTTCTGGATCACCTTCTCTTTCTCGCTCCCCCTCGTTTTCTCTGATTCTCACAGTCTTTCTCTCTCGTGTCTCTCGTTACTCGTCTCTGGCGTCTGTGTACCCCCTCTCCTCATCGAAGAATGTCGAGAGACAGAAGCGGGACTTTTGATGCCGATAAGTTTTTGGCCCTTTTTGCCGTGCGGGGGAACAAAGCTTCAATACATACAATAAATATACCGAGTCCAACTAGCACGTGTACGAGGTACCAGTGTCAGATACCCAAGTGGCCGGGGTGTTTATCTCGGTATGTAGGTACTCGGTACTGTACTCGTAGAATATACAGTACGAGGTAAGGATCCGTGAATGGTGTCTGAATCAATGCAGATCGAGAGAGGGGAGAGAAAGCCACAAAGGGATTTATAATTTGGTCAAAGCTCAAAGTTCATTCATTGATAGCCACCGCAGCGCCCAACCCTACTACTCGGGACTTCTATACGTGATGCTCATACATGGATGGGCCTGGGGAAATGATGAGTCGGCCCCCCAACCCAGTTGGGGAAACCCACGATAGCCCGAGGTCTTTAATACGTAGCGCCGAGGCTCTGGAAAACGAATCCGTTGTCACCCAAGCTGGGTGGTTGGCTGTTGAGGAGTCGGGATTTGGCCCTCACTAGGTATACCGAGTATAGCCACATACATAGCAAAACGAGAGGCATCCAGCCTTCAACAATAAGACTAGTCAGTGGCAGCATGAGGTAGTCGACAAAATAATCGGGTAATGGGACAATGGCAAAACACAAAACATATTGCAAACGAATACCAGTGTCAATGATTGTCTTGTCTTGGTCCATTCAGTTCAAACCAACACATGGTTGCCTTCATACCAGCTCAGCCCATCCAATACCGATCGTTGCTTAGTACCTCCCTATTCTTTTGCCATGTGAGCTGAGGGAGTTCATGGGGACCTCTTGGGCACCTCTTGGGCCGTATGAGACTGAAAAAGAAAAGGAGAGTAGTAAAGGGGAAAAAAAAGAAAGAACCATTTCTGTCAACTGATTGTCATCACCACCCGGGGTGCCGTTTTTGCAACGATCCGTCCATGCTTCCGCTCCCTTGCCGTGAGTGCTTCCCAAGCACATGCTAATGCCTCGTTTTCGTTGGTATCGTATCGTCACTCTCAACCAAAAAGCGAATGCCGTGTTTGTTCGATCATGTTGTACACAGCCGGCTGCCGGTGCTAAGGGACAGTCGGGTGGTCAGGGGTCATCGCAAATGTGAAATGAAAGAAACTTTTCTGTTGTTCTTGGACAAACACCCTCCCATACCAACGATAAACGACGCTAAGGTTTCGATTTTGCGCGCTGCTTTCAACGACTTGACAAATGAAAACGTTTGCTTTTTCCGCTCCCCAACAGGAAAAAGCATTGCCCATGGACGAAACGCCTGCTGCGCCGAGGTTTGTCAAAACGTTTTCACTGCCTCGAGGTCAGTATCGCTCCATGGTAGGAGTGGGCACAGGGCTGTGACCGACCTTCAAAGGCGCATAGGGCCCAAACGAGTGGTTGGGAGCCATGCCCATCGAGGGGTAGATCGGAGGAGGTGGCGCAGGGCGGTAAGGCGTGCCCGCTGGACCAGAGTTGTTCTGGCTACGTCCCCAGCTCAGGCGGACCCGCGAATTGCCAATGGGATAGCCTTGCATCTGGTTGATGGCCATTTCAGCGGCATGGCGTTGGACGAATTGGACAAAACCGCAGCCCTTGCCTGGCGGGATCTTGACATAGGTAATCTCCCCGAAGCCCTGGAAGAAAGAGCGCAGTTCATCCTCGGTGACATATCCAGACAAGCCCCCAACAAAAACAGTCGTGTTGTTGGGATCGGTGAACTGGTTCATGGGTTGGTTCATAGGTTGTTGCTGGCCGTAGTACCCCATAGCTGGCTGACCCATCGTGTACATGCCGGGGTTTGGAGCCATGTTTCCCATCGGTCCACCCTTGTTCTTGGGAGTCGCAGTAGAAATGCGCATGGGACGGTTGCCGCAGTAGACGCCCTGCATCTCGCTGAGGGCGCGCTGCTGGTCCCCTTCATCCGAAAAGCGAACAAAACCATATCCACGCGACATGCCCGAGATAGGATCGGTCATGATCTTGGCCGACTTGCAAGAGGGGAAACGGCCCTGGAAGAGCGAGACCAAGACAAACTCATTGACTTCAGGACCGAGGTCACCGACGAAAATCGAGTACTCGGGTCCACGGTCGTCGCGGCGATCAGCGAGACCGCCTCCGGAGGCCCAGTTGAGTTTGAAGGGGCGGTTCGAATTGGGTATCTGGGTCCCATGAAGCGAAAGGGCCTTGGCCGCAGCTTGATGGGACGTGAAGTCGACAAAGCAATAGCCAGCGCTGCTGCTACCACATGAGTTCAGAGACGTGCGAGGGAGGGGGTTGGCTTTGCCAGAACTTACCCTGAATACTTGTCGCGGATCATCTTGACGTTGACGGTCTCACCAAGTGAGAACCAGACGCTGCGAATAAAGTTCTCGTCAATCCAGGGTTCCAACTCTCCCATCCTGGCCGCGGCGTCAGTAACACAATCCGAGATAATGTGGAACCCAGCTTCCAACTCACCAAAGGGTGGTTTTTCCCTCGGTGTTTGCACCGGGCGGTGCTACACCTGGAGCATCAGAGTGCGTGAATTGCTGTGGACTCGGAACGTCGACTGGCTGACCCGGAACAGCTCCATCCTGAGTGGGAACTTGGCCCGGGGCACCCTCCTGCGGGGGGTTTGAAAATTGACCGTATTCAGGGAAAGACATGTTGAAGGACGAAAATGAAGATGATGAGCTTGAAGGCTAAAGTACACTTCCTGTGAGATGAGTCAGATTCTATGCTCAATTTTTGACGGTGGACCTCTCCCGCAAAATTTCCACGGAGCTGTCTTATGGTGGTCGTCGCGGTCATCGGGAGGTGTGCGGATGTGGGCTGGACATACCGAGATCGACTAGACAGATGTCTCTTGCTAGAGAAGTTGCCGCGAAAAGGGATATTTGAGGAATTATGTGGACTTTTTTGACAACTGAACCAACTTTTGTCGCACAAGAATATCCCGAACGGCGAATGTCCAAGGCAACAGGGTACAAAGCGATCGCAAGGAGTCTTTGGGAATCGAAGGTTGTTCTGAAGTCTGGCAGAAAAAAAAGGTCAGCGCATGCGATGTGATGAAGAAAGACGTGAAGTAGGTGGAGACTTCGTTGACACCCGAGCTGTGAAGAACAACATTGCAGTGATTCTAGCTGGTTTTGCGACCGTGGCTCCTGTGACTAGTGCGACTCAGGTGATGTCTGAGCTGTGATGATGCTCTTCAGTCGTCGTTGGTGTTGATGTCGCCCTTGGATTTCCAACCTCCATCTACCATGCGAAGCTTGTAGCAAGCATCGCCTCGTACACAGCGACGCACCTGGCCGATATCCGTCTCTTGGGTTTCGCGCACGGGATGAGGGAGGCTGGGAGGGGCGAAGGCACAAGCAGATCAAGGGCTTGCTATACATACCGGATCAAATGCGCAGTGGTTAGATGGGGCCAAAAATGTCAGTGCAAGCCACAGATCAGACCAGACGCAAACGTGAGGAACTCCGAGAAGAGCAGGCGCCAATGGAAGCAGGAAAGCAGAAGCAGAACTGCGATATTAAGAGGGACGCGCGCAGGAACAAGAGAGGTCGAGAAGATGGAGGGGTGAGGCAGAGAAGAAAGACGAAGTGGAAAAGTGCGGGAAGCACGACTAAAACTCAACTGAGAGGAAGGCATGAGAACCGGGTCGGGGGGTTCGAGCTTCGTCCAGGGCCCTTGAGGTGTGGGTGTGGGTTGGGCGCGAGGGGTTACTCGGGGGCCACTGGGCGACCCAAGGGCCACTGAAGACAAAGTTGCAGCTAGCTAAGGTTTGAGCTTGGAGCCTTAGAGGCACCAGAAGGGGGAGGCGGAAGCCTAGTGAGCCTGAAAGCTTGGGGGGGCATATTTAGGCGAACAGATGATGACGGGAAATCCATGAAAACTCTTCCCTCGATGACATGAGGATGATGAACCGCAGGACCGCAGAAATGAGAGAACTATCTTCTCCATCAACGTTTGGCTTTCTTCTACTACGACTCGTACTAACTCAACACCTACCTCACTGCGCCGTTTCTTATTCTGTTTGCCTTTGCCAACGACCAGCCTTGTCTCGACTTCATCCCACACTCTACAGTTTAGAGGAATCGCACCATCAACAATCCCCCCGTGCCTCTCCTAGCTCCCCAGCTCACCAACAACCCTCTCCCCCCCATTCACCCATGTCCACTTTCAGCTCCGAGGTCTTCCTGCCCCAGACTGCTAGTTACTGTAAAGAGTAGACACCATACTAGCCATGCAGACCGTGGATTACGCCACAGATGAAAGGTCCTGTCAACAAGGACCATGTTCTCGACATTCATTTGTCCTTCTTGCCGCGTCACACGCCCTGATCTCGCACCATCGAGCAGCCTGCAGTGAACACTTCTAGCCAAAAACAGTCTTCGGCGGGCTTGGGGACTCCTTATCCACAAAAGTCTATTCCCTCTTCTGTCCGAAACTCAATCCCATGCCAGGATAGCATCTACACTTGGGAGAAAAGAGGATGTTGTAGCAGGGCACTCTGGTGATTCTTCAGCTTCCAAAATGCGGGCCTCGAGCCCTCTTGGTTGTCTCGTTTTGTTCGGATACATACATATGTTCGTTGACAGCTGTCATTGCCAGGTTTGGTGCAACATCAAAGACATCCCCGAAGCGTGTTTGTTGATGCCCAAGGCCATCGTGCGCACCAATCATGCCGCTTAATTGATGCGATGACCTGCATACCCGAACAATCCAGTTGACCGATCGTCCAGCCGCCGGCCTCGCCTATCTCGAACTCCGTCCTCCTCTTGGTGATCCGTTGGTTACACCAAACTACTCATCCCCACCGATGTCGAGTGTATGCTGGGGAAAATTGTTTGGTGTCAGCAAACAGATGCTGAGGCTCGAAAGATTCCATGGCTGACGCATCTGGATGTTTTGTCAGGCCACATCAGTCAGGCACGCAGGGGTCAAGGCGTAGCCTCGATCACGGGTCTCACATTCTCCAAGAAAGGCACCAAACAACCATTCGGAAATCTCTGCCGAGCAAATGGCTCGCTGATGCAAGAAACTTGGCCTGTCATCCGGGTGCGGTGGGGTCACCCTAATTGTCCTTTGGACGTGGCCCGTGGTGGCCCAAGCTTCCGGCTGAAGATACACTGAGATATCGGATACGAGATCGTCGGCAACTAGGCAAAATGTTGTGCTTGAGCATGAACCCCTCAAGAGCTTTCTCTGATCGCGACACGAAACAGGGCATCCTAGACCAAAAACAAAACCCATACCCTATCTCAGCTACGGCTCTCTCTCTCGACAAGAATCTTCAAGAACCCTACGACCGCTTTTTGCCGCAATCGCCCGGCCATATCGGCCACCCCTGCGCTTGGCAGATCCCAATTGCGCTTGGGCGTCGTGGGCGTGCGTCGGTGGCTTTCGGCCCTTGCCCGAAACAGCCTGGGTGAAGCTCGGATATTGTTGCACCTCTGTTCGGATGCCCTGATCAGCGTCCTGATTGAACAGAAAAGATCGGGGAAGATGGTGTAGGGGGAAACGGGGTACCTACAGCGTGATCCCGCGTTTTTGGGTGTGTGCTTTCTCCTCGTTTTGCCCTTTTCTGCAATTTACCCCCTTTGCATCCAAAGCGGTGGGCTGAAGAAAATCCCCTTCCCCTGTGTGATGGCGAATTGCATGGCCGAATTGTTTGGCCAGGCTTCGAGCCGTAGCCAATTACTCTCCCATCTGCAACCCTTTTTTTTGGGTTCTACAGCCTGCTGTACAGGATCTCGTGTAAATCTGTTCTTAATGCACAGCTTGACAGCTTAGTCTAGTCTCATGTGGCAAATACACACTTTTGAATTTGTCTTTGTCTGCAAGTCAAGCTATGTCACCCTGGATTGTGCCTTGGAATCCATGCAATCCCCCTTGCATATTCCCCCGTTGATCTTGTTAGGGCGAGCTGACGAACCTCTCTTCGATGCAATGTCTTATCCCATCAACCCCTTGCCAGCGCCGTCATGATTTGCCAATTGTCCAGTTCGTGCAATGTTCAACTCATGGGTAGTGCATGAGTTCGTCAAAGAAAATCAAAGAAACTGAAGATAGCCGAAAACAATTCCTGCCTGTCCTTTGAATGCTGAGGGTTAGTTTACCACAGCTCTGTACAGCCCGACTTTGTGGTGCCTTCTCATTGAACTCCCTTTTCTTCTGGCCGAGGGCAGAACCAAGAACGTCAAATTGAGACATGGTCGATGTGGGTGAACTCTGAAAGGTAAAACCAGCCTTTTTTTTGTTTCTCCGAGATATGAATATCCGCCTATCCGACGCGCCAATGGCTGCGTGAAGTGTTATGTCGCTTGGTTTCTTCCCCATCCTCAAAGTGTATGTCGTCGATTCTTGTTTTGAGCTGAGAGATGTGGGAAAGAAATCCTTTGTGATTTGATGCGCCGACAAGGGTGCACAGCCGCAGTGTGACGTCCTTGCACGTCTGCTGTATCCGAAAAAGAAAGAAGTCATAAATCATGGTTGGAAAATGGGCTAACGGATCGTTTGCTTGTCGGAAGGAAGGACGCGCCTGTGATGTATCTCCTCGGAGACGATAGTGAAACAAAATTCTCTGCAGTCGTTTCCTTCACTGTCGTATACTGCAACTTGCGTCGAGCTCGTCAGAGACCTTGGGAGAAGTCTGGAAGTCGATGATCCGTAGGCTGCCAGCATGTTTCGCGGGTCAAGTATCTTACATCCACGAACCTTCCTTTCTTCGTCCCTAGTTTCTTCAGATGCGCTTCTTCTTCGAAGCCCTGGCTAGACAGCCAGTCTTTCAGCCACACCTCGAAGTCATCTTCGCGATCATCAAGTTTTGCGGCTATAGAGTAGTCCTTTCGCTTTTCTTGGTTGGGAGCATTCGTCAAGAGTGGTTTGTTTTGGGTGCCTTTGCCGTTGCGACGAGTCCAGCCATTCATTGGAACAGCAACAGCACCACCCTGTGTCTGGCCAGATCCGCGAATGCGGTCAAGCAGTTGTGGTGCCATGGGAGTGGTGAAGCTGCGCACCTGGAAGATCAACTTGTTTAGATCTCGTCCACCGCCAGCACTGTACAAATGCCTCGTCTCAGGGGCAACTCGAAATTCATAGCCGCCTTTCTTCATGTACCCGCGGTCGGTAGCGTCAAGCAGAGCATCCATCAAGCATCGTCCCACACCTGCTTTACGGTGCGTAGGCGCCACATACAACTCCAGCTCCGCTGTAATGCTTTCAACGTAATCACACGCGGACCAGTCTGTGGCGGCAGCCCAGCCAACGATAGGTTCGTCCTTCACCACGCCAATGTACTCAGGGTCAACATTCTGGATGGGATGGTTGGGGTTGACTCTCATGTTCTTGCGAGCTTTATTGCGGGTATTCTTGCGGTTACGTTCGACCGCAACGATGAATGGCAAGCGAGCCTGGGTTGAATGCTCCAGCCGCTGATACATGTCATCATCGCCAATCTCTGCCAGTTCCGAAGGACGAATGCCGTGAGCAATATGCCAATTGAGAATGGCCTTCATACCCGGAACGTCCGCGTTAACAGCGGGGCGCAGGTAGATATTTTTATTCGTGATAGGGCCAGGCACATCTTGTTGAGTGTCCTCTCCGCTGGCCACCGCGTCATGCGCAGGCTCGACCGATGTTGGCGGCATCATGTTTGCTTGTGACTCCCTCAGCTCACGCTGTAGGTATTGCATGCGTTTATCAATGAACTCTTGTGCTGTCTCGTCCTTGTAGCGGGCATTTTCGAGATCAGAGAGATCCAATTTTGCGTCGCTGTCGAAATCCGGTGGGCAACTTGCAAGTACCGTTCCCAGCTCGGCCATTGTGAAGCCATAGCGCTCGGCATTAGTGGAGTTGATCACTGTCTCTTTTGGCGCAAACCCAATACCGTCGGCATGGTTGTCGACATTCTGTACTTCTTCTTGCGGAATGGCTGAGAAATCGACCTCTGGGCCCTGTGACATGGTCCTCATCGTATTTGCACCAAGCCAGCGGTCGAAGCCGCTGATATATTCAGGGGTATTGTTGTAGAAATGAGCGCGGTGTTCCCAATCGACCGGCGGCGGCTGGAACTTCCCGTCCCATCCGACGAGTTCATCACCAAGCTCTCGAGGGTTGCGCCTGTGGATCAGTCTGCCGAAGCCGGTTGCCATAGGTTTCGTCGAGTCATTATCACTTCCTGGTTCTCCACAATTTTCATCCTGGTCCTGTTGCATAGGATTCTTCTCAACCATGTCCGGCCATCTCTTCATGTTTTCCTCCTGTACTAACTCCGGAGGATTGATGCTAGACAATCGACCCTCAACTCGAATAGATCGGCTCTGTAGGTGGTCTGCATCAAGCTCAGCAATGTGATTCGATGGGGCAATGGCCGCTCTCTGTTGAAGTCCATGAGACTCTAGCGGCATGGGTTTACGGAGGTGATCCAAGGTAACGAGTGCTGTGGTGGTAACATTCTCACCATGGTCCTTGCGTTTAATGCGTTGAAATGCCTCGCGGGATCCTGCTGCTTGAAGGCGAGCAATGACCTGCTCCGGAGTCTCGCTCCCCTGCTTGAGTGTTTCGAAGGTCTGAGGACGAGGAAGTGACACAGCTTTCTTTGCGGGATTTTTCTGACTGATCGCAGGAACATTATGAGTTCTGTGCTCGTGTATCTTCTCGCCCATCATTCTGTCCTGAGCACGCGATACATTCGTCGAGTCTATGGCAGGGGACTGAGCCGAAATTAAAGCGGTGGTGACGTGAGGTGGCGAAGCTTGAGGACCTTCAGACTGCGGATCAGGCACGGAGGACAACTTTGGGTGAACGTCTGACACAATTGAAATCTCTGGGTTGACCTGAGAGGTAGAGTTCAGGCCTGATTCACAGTTTCTTTTTTGTGTCGCGTTAGTTGACGGTCCGTGGCCTGTTTTGCTCGGATGTCCATAGGCCTTCTTGTCAAACCCAGGGATGTCAACGACCACTGGCGCCGAACGAGGTATATTGACATTCGGAATGGGCTTTGATTCGCTCGGTCCACACAATGGCACGTTTCCCGTTTGCGGTGTTCCATCACTTGTCTGCACATTTGAAGACATCCCCGTGTCCTTCGTTCCTGACTGTGTGGTCTCTTCCCCGCTTTGAATCACGACTCCATTCTGTGTGGACTGCCGTGACATGCGTGACGATTGCTGACTGATGCCCCTCATAAACAGAGGATACCAACCTGGATCGCAGTCCAGCTCAGGTCGATCTTGACTCTCGTCACTGAATCGTCTTTTGGCGGTAGGACAACCATATTTCTCCGGGTGAAAGCCCATGGTGCTGCTTGGGCAGAGCTGGCAGGGAATAGACAACTACTGCAATTGTCAAACGGACAAATCATGAGATGAGACACTGAGTAGATTGGGATTTGAATGGACCAAGGGGTCTTACCTTTTCCGAGTGGTGTTGAACATGTGTTCCTAACTGTGAACTGTCACTGGCATGTGTGATCAGTCCTGCTGAAGGATGTGACAGATTGAAGCAGAAGTGAAGCGTTGGTGACAAAGGAGTGTTACTGGGTGATTTACCAAGACCGCGTGCAGATATTGCGACGCCTTCTTGACTTGAAACCGCAGCGTCCGGCACATCATGTGGATGTACGGCAGATGAACACTTAGACTGCCCTTCACCACACGTCCAGGGCGGAGGAGGAGTAGCCGCGGACGAGTGACTCTCAACCATGGCTGGGAAACAGGCGACGGTCGCTCAAAGTGACGAGGACGGTCCAACATTATGTCACTAAAGAGAAGGCCTGACAATCACAACAAGATGGCATTTTGAGGGGTTGCCGCTTGACCGCTTCATGGTGCCTTCTTTCAAAGGGTGTCACTACTTGAACCAATAGACAGTCGCTCTCCTGAATCTGTAGTCGCCTAGTCCTTGTAAAGCGGCGGGATATCTCCACACAGACACAGAGGAACTGCAGCCACGAACTGTCACAAGAGGACTTGCAACAGGACCATGTCCAATCACCAGCGTTTGGCTGACTCCAAGGCGTCTACACCCCTGATTGATTTCACGCCCAATGAGGTTTGCGGCCGACAGACACCCACATTGTCGCATGGAAATCACATAAAGCGCAGTCCAACAACCAGTGGCGACTGGGCGCAGGAAATTGATCGCCATGCTCTCCATTCTTCGCAAAGCTCGGCTGAAGGACAAGGAGATGCGCATCCTGATGCTGTACAGGGATCTTCCTAAAGCATGGCATCCGACTAACTCGTGCTCTAGGGGACTCGACAACGCCGGAAAGACCACCATAGTCAAAAAGATCATGAATGAAGACGTCAATACTGTCAGTCCAACGCTAGGATTCATCATCAAGACCATCGACTTCCAGGGGTACTGCTAGCTCCACAAGTTTGCGCAAGGGAGGCACTAATGGACGGCCATGCAGTTACAAGCTCAATATCTGGGACGTTGGAGGCCAGAAGACTATACGATCATACTGGAGAAACTATTTTGAGAAGACTGACGCACTCATCTGGGTCGTGGATGCGACAGATCGGCTACGGATGGATGATTGCAAGGACGAGCTTAAAGGTCTGCTGCTCGAAGAGGTACGCCAGCTCTCGCCATGAGATTACACTCGTTAACAAGGACAAGCGGCTAGCCGGAGCAAGTCTGTTGGTCTTCCTGAACAAGACCGACGTTGCAGGTGGGATGACCAAGGAAGAAGTCACGCAGCTTCTCGACCTTCCACGAATATTGACTCATCGGTGGGTGGTTATTCCTTGCAGTGCGATGACCGGTGAGAATCTAGAGAAGGGCTTAGACTGGGTGGTGCAAGATGCTCGGGATCGGCTGTTCCTATACTGACACACGACGCCGAGTATTGGATAACGGCTGGCTATGGTTAGAACAAATCTGGAATCATGAGCGAAGCCGCCGTTGAGCTATGGAGATATTTGAGCCATCCACGCGTGTCCGACGGAAACAGGCAAAGCAAAAGCCACATGGAACCTAGCTGCGGGTCAGGAGAAAACGCACAGGCCGTAAATTGGTCTTTTGCCGGCCAGCCCAAAAAGGCCAACCACGACAGGGCGCAGGATCAGCCCTACCTGGTGCTTCCTAGACCCTTTTCCATTTCCACATCTTAAGATCTCCAGTTCATCGTCGCCGCATCAAGCTACAACGACAAATCCGAGTAAGAGACAAGAAACAAGAGTCCGAAGGTCGCCGGAGAAAAAGAGGGGGGAAGATAAACAAATAATCCACGAACGGTTGGGTGGGTTTTGGATTTGGCTGCGGAGACGTGTTGGGCGCGTGTTCCCGAAGTCCCGCTCCTCTTTGCCTCTCGCAACCACGCATCAAACATCAACAATTGATACAATCCACCGTTATCCTGTGCGGCCTGTACCACTACTTCCTCCCCAGGCCATCCCTTGCCGGTCGCTTGCCTAAATCACCGTTCTTTTCTGCCTTCACTCGCTTATCTTTCACACGTTCTACCTGGCAGCCATTCGTTCCTAGCCGAATATTCTCAATGCAGCGTGCGACATAATCTTCACCTTTAGAACTGCCGGTCACCTACTCAAAACCCGATCGCTTGCCGGACAGTCAAAAATGGACGCGTCCAATGATGGCTCCGAGTCCGTCGACCAGTTCCTTGCACGGATTGCGAGTCTAAGCTCAAAGCAGGGGCAGGAGGAGGCTGAGCGATCGAAGAGGATGGAGGAGGAAATGTTGCAGGCGAGAAAAGAGAGACAGGCGAGAAGAGCAGGTATTCATTAGTCGAGTTTCACATCACAAGATACAAATGAGAGGCTGATCACATACAGAACGCGCTCGGTCTTTGTCTCCCTCAAAAACCGGCCCTACACCATCTTCACGTCTAGTTGGGGACAGTCCTCGAAAACCCACACAAGGGATTGACCCTCCTGTAGCCCTCACCCCTCCTCCGCTCCAATCCCGTACACTTGGCCGCGCCGACTCGATGTCTCCAAGGCCTGAGCGAGTTGCAGCCTCCGCCTTGGACTTCACTCGACCACTCCCACCTCCACCAACAAGCGACAAACCCTCCACGCCCAACTCGACTATGAATGCCACTGCACTCTCTAGGAGTGGAACATTATCGTGGCAACAGCGACCTTCGTCCAGGGGAGTGGGTTCAAGGTCACGGCCGCTCTCTGTCGCCTCCATACCCGATTCACCCCTGCCTCAGAATCCCGGTCAGCCAAAGGATACTGATGACGTGTCGCGAAAAGATATTGCAGCTTCATTAGGAGCGAAAGACCCGTCTTGGTTCCGACAGACTGCTGATCGTGGTGTTGGTTCAGCTGCATATCGCAAGAATGAGGCGGATTTGGAGACAGCACCGTCATTTACGGGTCGGGGTATGAGACTCCCGGGCATGTCAAAAGATTCCAGTGCTTCCGTGGACCGCTCGAGGGAAGATCCCGAGAAGGCAACTCCCCCACCGTCCCCTCCAAAATCGTCTATTGCTCAGCCCCTCGACCAGGAACAGTTGTCAAACCAGGAAGAGCCAAGATCAGTGAGGCCACTCTCCATGGTATCTTTGTCACCATCGAAACCTCCTGCTTTAGATCTTCCCAGTTTCAAGCCCTTGGACCTCAATACCTCGCTCACAGCGGACACACCTGGCCTGGGAAGAACATCGAGCATTTTGTCAACCGCTGGGCGTCCTCCTTCACCCACCAAGGGTTTGGGCGGTTTCGTTGAGAGTGCTATGATGAAGAGATCAGATAGCGTGAGCAAGCGATGGAGCGTACAGGCGAATGCAGGCTTGAAGCGAGGCGATTCGGTTGCTACATCTCGCCCACCCCATGTTTCTAGTGCGTCAGGCTTCAGTCCCGGACACAGCCGTGGTCCCTCGAGAGATGTTAGAGGTGTGCGAGACGGCAATTCGTCCCCGCTGTCAAGCTCAAGGCCTGTTTCGAGTCATGGCGCTGAACCAATTCCGCTTAGCAAGGCTCGTCCACTAAGCCGCGCAGAGGACGATACCGTAGCAAATTCAGAACCCGCCATTACGCAGAGCAGTCAAGCCGGCCGTGAAGCCTCCAAAGCGCAGCACCAGAACCGCCCAACCACACCACCCCCACCGCTTGAGACGCTCCTGTCTCGCAGTCCATCCAAAACCATGGATCCTCGCCGCTGGAGTCCCACCAAGGCCAGTTGGCTAGAGAGTGCGCTCAACAAGCCAGACTCGCCAAAGTTTACTCCAGCTAAATCTGAGACACCTGCTTGGAAGCTCAATATGCAGCGTGCTAAGCAAGAGCAGCAGCAGCGGTCATCCGAAGCTGTTGGTAATGTGCAGGCGAAGCCCACTGTAGGGCCTAAGCCTCTCGTTTCGCCTTCTCTCAAGGAATCGGCTATTCTGAGTGAGCCTGAACCTCAGAAAGGCTTGTCATCGGTGGCGGTGGACGAGGTAGACTCGGCCAAAGGCGTTGAAGCAGAGTCGTCACAACCTCGGGACATACCTGCGTCGGATACGGAGCAACCCAAGATTGGAAAAAGGGAAGAGAAACCTGCTGTTCCTTCTAAGAGGAATGTCACGCCGATCTTACACGGAACAACTTTGGACAATAAGCCCGAGGCTGCAACGGTAGCATCAAACGAAGACAGGGAAGTTTCGGTTGAGGCATTGCAGGCAAACGCCTCTCCCGATCCTAAACCGCCGGTGCTGAAGCCTAAACCACAGACTCCTCCAAAAACCGATTTCAGAGCCACTTTAAAGTCGCGTCAAGCAGCGCCAGCGAGCAATAGCGATGCAGAACCTGAATTCAAAGCCGTCTTCGGAAAACTGAAGAGGACGCAAACCCAGAATTATGTCGCCCCGGACCTCTTGAAAGACAACATCACCAGAGGCAAGGCAGGATTAAACACCACGGGTGGACCACAGAAGACTAAGCGGGTTGATGAGTTCAAAGAGAGCATTCTGCAGAAGAAGGAGGCCATGAAGACTGGGGGTGGTGTGATCGGAAAACGTCCAGACGCACCCAGTCCACTTGAAAAGCCTGCTCAGGCTGTTCCCGAGGCGCTGGCAAGACGCATGACATTGCACAAGACTGGCCCGTCGAGTGAGAAGATCGAAGTCAAGAAAGCTGTCGATTTGCCTACCAAGCCTGCAGTCTCAGCGTCGAAACCCCAGAGTTATTCCGCTAAGCCAGTCCCTGACAAGCAGGATGACCCGACGCCCACCCAACAAGCATCGATCTCGGTACAGAAGGTGCCTGCGAACAAATCTGAGAAGGCTGAATCCGTCTCGACGACTATTCTGCCAACCAAAGAAGCGCCTCAAACCATCAGCGGCAATAACCAGCCAAGAGCGGACACATCTTTGGTTGCAGCCCCTCCCGCGACAGAGTCGGCGTTCAAGATGAGAGCACCCGAAAACAGCAAACTTGCAGCTCGTCTCAATCCTGCACTTGCCGGCATCTTATCCCGAAGCGGTAGCCCTAAACCCTTGGGTGAACCATCATCCAATGGCGGAGGCGCGATACAAGTCCGAGATACTCTGTTGTCCCGGGAGAATGCGAATGACCAAAATTCGGAGCTAACCCATATGACCAAGGCTCGGGCTAAGGGTCCGAAGAGGAGAGCGCCAAAGAGCGGACCATCGTCAAAGGAGACCGTAGCAAGTACTATTGAGAAGCCCATGTCGAAATTTGGCACTGGTACGGCCACCGTTTCTGACAACAAAACTTCTGTTCCTTCGCGGCTGTTCGAATCGAGGCCGACCTCCGCCAAACTCATACCAGAAGTTGAGGAGAATAAGCCAAGTGTCTCTGTCGAGGAATCAGCATCGCAGCCAAAATTGGAATTTGGAAAGCGCAGAGCAGCGGAAAATGTTGTCAGGGAGTCGAGTCCCGCCAGGCCGAGGGCTATATTAGAGTCAGACTCCAATTCAAAATCCAAACCAGCTGTGGCCAGCAAGTCGGCGGAGCTGAGAAAAGTATCCAACCCTGGGATGGCCGCCCATGTTCTGGACGAGCCCGCTCCCGTCGAGGCCGATAAATCTGCGGAGTTGAAAAAGGCTTCCAACCCTGCATTGCCACCAAAACGTGCTAATCAGCCGCCTCAAGCAAAGCCTTCTACGCCGAAGAAGTTCGAAGTATTGGCCGATCGTGCACAAGTTATATCGCCTCCTTCCCAATTCGACAATCTAAGGAAGAGTGCACCTCTTTCGCCTCCACTCGTGGTCAACTCACCTCTCACACCTAATAAATTCAAGATCAACACACCCAAGGAACCAAAGCCGGAAGTGGATAATTCTGTCAAGCCGTCCTCACTGGCTTCTTCCAGAGCTACCGGGCTTGGATTACAGTTCTCGTCTGCTTCCAAAAAGCCAGCGGCTACCCCCGAGTTGACGCCGCCACCAGAACCGGAAGCTTCGACGAGAAAATTGCCGTCCTTCAGAGGTCCTGCGTCACCCACGAAGTCTGGTCGCTCGCTGAAGCCCCAATTTGAACGCTTCTTTGGTGTTTTACCGCAAGCCAGAGAAAAGGCGGACTTTGACACCCAGGCATTCTTGTCATCTCAGAAGAATACCTCAGGCAAACCCAAGACTCTCGGTAAACAGATATGGGAAGTGTCCGGTGACGGAAAGAGAACAGCCATGCCTCCCCAACAAGAACACATACTCTTCGAAGACTGTATGTATCTGTGTGTGCATTCAATGGAATCACCTGACGGCTCAAAATGTGCCGAGGTATATCTCTGGTGTGGTGACGAGGTGCCCGAAGCTGCTGTAGAGGATGCTCAACTGTTTTGCAGAAAGGTTGCTCGCGATAACAACGCCAAGCTTGAGGTAGTAAAGCAAGGTAAAGAGAGTTCCGAGTTCTTCCAAGCGCTGGGAGGGATTGTCATAGTTCGGAAGAGTAAGTCAGCAGCCTTGTATATGCTGTGTGGCAGACGACATCTTGGACATGTTGCGTTCGACGAGGTCGAGCTATCCGCCGATAACCTCTCTTCTGGACTCCCCTTTTTGATATCTGCCAAGTTTGGGAAGCTCTATCTCTGGAAGGGAAATGATAGCAACCCAGAAGACGTGGGATGTGCGAGATTGATTGGGATGGACATGGGGCTCACCGGTGAGATTGAAGAAGTCTCCGAAGGTGAAGAGCCCGCCAGCTTCTGGGAAGCCTTCCCCTCGCGTCCGAGCAAGCGGGTGGCTCCTCGACCACGCAAACAAACGAGCCAACTCCACGGTCATGCACCCAGATTATACCGGGTCGAGCACGATCGCCCCAAATCGTCTGGCGGTTTCTGGGGCTTGAGGGCGGCATCACCCCCGAAACAAGCGGTCAGAGCCTTGGTGGACGAGATTGCCCCCTTCAACCAGAAAGACCTTGATGCTAGCCATATCCACATCCTGGACACCTATGGGGAGCTCTACGTGTAAGTTCAGCTATATTTTTGCGCCGGGTTGGAAGTCCTGCTGACGTCTGTTGTTTTTGTTAGCCTCGTTGGTGCGTCTGCCAAAAAACCTGCCGAGTTTGTAACGGCGGTACAGGTCGCTCAGGAGATTGCAGTTCTCTCCCCCTCAGTTCAGGACAGGCCGCTGTTGCCTGCATGTTACGTGGTGATGGGTGACCCACCTGAAAACATCAAATCAGTCTTCCGAAAATGGAGGTCTGAAAGATCAGCTTCTCCAGATGATCAACTGTGTGTACGGGTTGAAGAAGTGATACAGGAATTAGGGATCACGTTGTGAAAGAGATGACGGTGGACTGATGATTGGGATTTGTGGAGGGATTTTGCAGACGATCACTCGGACGAATATGGTTTGGGCTCATGGGCGTGCATGTGTATTTGGCCATTTGGACGATGGAGGGGTTTCGGCAAACCTTGACCAAGGTGTCACAAAAAGAAGGAGGGGTGGGCCAGTTTCCATCTGGAGGAATATGTGCTTTGAATACACCAATTTAGGGATATTGAACTGCCCGTATGAAGTGTATGAGCTGTATCAGTTGTACACTTGAAGTTATTGTCGTCAATTGTCACCCAATCGGAGCGTGATTAGGTAATCGCGCTCGTCATCGGCACCATCGGGGTCTGGATCATTCCGAGGCTCCTTGGCACCATTTCTTTCCTTCTGCCCGCCTCCGTCAAACCTCGGATGCAGGTATCAGTCAGTACCTGGTCAGCTTGTCCCTGACTGCTCAGAAGCCTTCGTGTCGCCTTGTGCCGACAGTCATGGATTGGGCGGCTTCGAATCTGCCTCAGACGAAACCCAACACCTCTGTCCTCTCCCAGGGTCCCACCGCCACTCTGAACCTGGACCCCAAACTGCAGCGAGAGTTGTCTCGGCTCGATGACTCGATCCCCTTCAACCCCAGAGCCCGTTATCTTCATCACACCTGGGCGCAGACGTTCTTCTCGCGCCCGGAGCTGTATTTTCAGCCCGCGACAATCCCCGAGCTGCAAAAAGTTGTCACCTTAGCCCGACGATGTCGAAGACGGGTTTGCGTGACAGGGTTCGGACACTCGCCGTCCGACCTGACATGCACCTCCTCTTGGCTGGTCAACCTCGACAAGCTCAATCAAGTCTTGGAGAAGGACGTCGACGGGACTCCTGGCCTCTATCGCATTCAGGCCGGCATATCCCTGCATGATCTGAATGTGGAGTTGGCCAAGCACGGTTATACCCTGCCCAATCTGGGATCTATCGACGTCCAGTCGGTCGCGGGGGTCATCTCGACCGGCACACACGGCTCGAGTCTCAAGCACGGCCTGATCTCCGAGTCGATAACTTCGCTGACGATCCTTCTTTCCAATTCGCAGCTCGTCACGTGTTCGGCCGCCAAAAACCCTGAACTCTTCCGGGCCGGCCTCCTGTCGCTGGGCGCGCTGGGCATCATCGTCGAGATCACGATCCAGGCCGTTCCGGACTTCAAAATCTCCTGGTCCCAGTCCCTCCACACCCTGAGCTCCGTTCTGGACTCGTGGAACTCTGACCTCTGGACCAAGGACGAATTCACCCGGGTGTGGTGGCTGCCTTACCTCCAACGCGCCGTGATCTGGCGCGGCTCGCGGACTGACGCCCCGACTCGTCCTCCAAACACCACTTTCTATGGAGGTATGTTCGGCTACTATGTCTACCACAATCTGCTCTGGTTGTCCAACACCTTCCCGCGCATCCTGCCGTGGATCGAATGGTTCGTCTTCGGCATGCAATACGGCTTCAAGCCGGACAGCTTCGTCATGTCCGCGGTGCAGCCCGCCCGCGAGGGCCTGCTCATGGACTGTCTCTACTCTCAATTCGTGAACGAGTGGGCCTTGCCGCTGGACAAGGGGCCCGAGGCGATCACGCGGCTCGCGGCGTGGATCAACCACGACGACGCCACCGCGCGCATCCCGGTCTCCAGCAAGGGAGTCTGGGTGCATTGTCCCGTCGAGGTGCGCGTCACGCACACGGGTCAGGAGACGCCCAACCGTTCCGGGGTACGCGCGTACCTCGACCCCACCGTCCCCAACGGACCGACGCTATACCTGAATGCCACGTTATACCGGCCCTACGGCCGCGACCCCCCCTGCCACGCCACATACTACGAAGCCTTTGAGTATCTCATGAAAGAGCTCGGCGGGAAGCCCCACTGGGCCAAGAACTTCTCCGACACGGCCGGCGAGTACATCGACGCGGCGTACGGCAGCGACATGCGCGCTTTCATGCAGGTCCGCGACGACAGCGACCCCGAGGGCATGTTCTTGGGGGAGTGGCACCAGAGGTATCTGCCCCTGAAGACGAAGACGAGTACGACGACTACAACCCCAACTGGATCGCAAGCTACGGGATATTCTGGATTGAGGCTGATGGAGTCAGAAGTCCGCCGGACCAAGAAGGGCCTCGGCTGGGGCTTTGGCGACGGCATCCTGTGGGAAGGGAGACAGCGAGCCGCTACAGGTGATGGCGATGGCGATGACGATGACGATGGCGACGCCTCCGCTTACGGCCGCGCGGGCCAAGAACTGCGCGCAGCTCATTTGGAAGACGACAGGAAAGGCGGGGTTGGATCTAACGGTGACGAGACGCCCAGCCCGCCAGCCACCACGACCAGCGAGGAGTCGTTCGATTACATGGCCAAAGGCGAGGCGAGCGTCTATGCCGTCAAGGAAGGGGAGGGGGAAGGAGGTGACTAGATGGGATGGGATGGGACGAGACGAAACGGGACGGGAGATGCTGGATGCCGGTGATGACGATTGATGATGCCGGTCTTGGTGGTGGTGGTGGTGATGATGATGATGATCCCGGGATGAACAGCCAGCCCACTTTGTCGTTGCGCAAAAGGGGATATATTGGTGGTGGTGGTGGTGGCGCTGCTGGTAGTGCTGCTGGTGGTGAGATGGAGCACCGGAGATCGAGGTAGTCAACTCGTGCGTGATTCACTTAGTTTTTTTAGGTCATTTCTACTGCTTCATCCCTCCAAACACAGACATATCTATTTCGATATCTATATATCGTACGAGGATCCTGTCAGGGCTAAGAACGCACAGAGGCCTGTCCACTCACTGTCCACTGTCCACTGTCCACTTCGATTCCGCCAAATGATCTATACCGCTTGTCCAAAGGCCCGTCCTTTTCATGATGGAATCGAATCTACCGCCAGCAAGGGCGAAGCGTTAACCATTAGTACTTACATAGTACCTGGTCCTTTTCGTGGCTTCGGATCCAAAACCGACTCGGCTAGATTATGCCTACGCTGCCCCGAGGTGCAAGGGCATAGCCTCAGGAGAATTTACACAGTCTACTTCTGTGTCTGTGTAGATTTCCAAATCAACACCAATTGCGCGGCGAGGTCCTCCAAAAACTCGGTGCTGGCCCAACCCATGACCCCCGCCAACGCATTAAAGAACTCCCTGGTCGTGGGCCGGATCGTCGCGTGACAGACGCTCAGGACGTGCAAGTTGTAGAAGCGGGCGTTTTCCAGCGACGTGGTATAATATAGCCAGAGCAGGAGGATGGGGCCTTCATGGGTGATGGAGAAGGCGAGAGGGTCTTTGCCTTGTTCGGTTCCTGGCGAGCGACGTTCAGTGAGCTCGGCGAGCCGGCCCTGCATGACGAGCATGCAGCTTCCAGATCCAGCGGCCTGGTTCTCTGCCTCGTACATGCTCTTGCCAGTCGCGTACGACTTCCCTTCGACGACCATGGATGGAAAGCGCATGTGAAGTGCGGGGAGGGTGGGACTGGACAAAAGCTCCTGTTCGTACTGCAGATCCTTCAATATCTCCTCAGCGTCCAGCTTGTTGACTCCTAACGACACCAATTTCTTGGCGACGACCGCGTGGAGAAATCCTATCGTAATGTCCGGGCGAGCGTTCTTGACACAGTTACTGTCAAGCTTTGGCGGAGGTGGCGGCGGTGGCGGCATGGTCATCTCGATACTCCCTGACGAAGCGCAAGACGTCTCTGCCTGCTGCCGCTTGTTCGGGCGGTCATCGGAAACGCCTATGTCGTTGAGAGACTTGTCCAGAGGATCGGAGCGGTAGGACTTTCGTTGAACCATAGGTTTCAGGGCAGGGTCCCAGTCTAAGCTCAAGTTAGCAGAACGACAATGCTGGTGCGCAAAGTCTACAGTACCTGCTTTCCTTCGGAAGGCAAAAGTTTTGCCGAATAGCTGGCGATTCATTGCTTCTAAAGCCTGATATATCAATTCGACGCAATCATCCTCTCTACTCGCGACTTCCAGGACGTCAGGAAAGTCATCGCACAAGCCATCTGCAATCGCGAAAACGAGTTTCTCCCTTTCTTTATCGAGCTTAGGCTGGACGAGGGCGTTGACTCTGTGCTCGAGGTGTTCTGGAATACATCGGTGCTGAAAGACTATTCTGGCACGGTCCAGTGAATTTAATCGGTAGTTGTAAAGCGAGAGAGATGTCTTCTGTGAGGACACCGACGCTGTATCCTGGTTCATCTCTGCCGTGCTCGATCGTCGCAAGACGGTTCCGTTTTCTTCTGCCATCCACTCACATATCCCCGATGCTGTCTCACTATTGAGCTTTTCCAGATTCTCCCAATTGAGAAGGTCCTTGGATGGAGGCAACTCCACCACCGATTGTGAACCATCCTATCGTCGCTTGTCCGGTTTCTCGTCTTTAAATTCGCGTTTCCGTTTTCCTCGTGTGGGTTGCAGAGGCTCCAGTGGGCTTCCAGTCGCTGTCGAATCCGGATGTATAGACCGGAGTGGAAGGGACTCAACGCTTGGGGGATTAGGTGAGGGCATCGATTGCGGTGGAAGGTCTGGTGGTCCTTCTGGACAGAGTGGGATTGGAAATTGGTCCATCAGATGTGCGTGGTGCTCATATCAGGGAGGTCTTGCTGGAGAAAGTGACCCTCCTGCTCTTCTTGACGCCTGCAGTTTGTCTGGTTCCTTTGAAACATCAGCAATGGCGGCTACCGAAGGAGGTCGAGAGAAACGTACGTGTTCCAGATTTTTGCACACCTCCAATTGTGCGCTTCGGAGGCATCTTGAGTGGACGAAGAAAAGTCGAGACATGAGACTGGGGAAATTTCTACTGGCGCCTATGCGCCTATGCCAGCGCGAGAGAATCGAAGAACAACTTGGGGCTCGAGAGGGCGCGAGGAAATGTTTCAGACACGGCACAGCGTTTCGCGGGGTAATAATAATAATATTGACTTGGGCCGATTCGAGAAACCTAATCTGGTAACTCGGTAATTAACCTTAATCATTCTTTATGAACCTGCAATCCTCAGAAAGCAGTAATTAATGGATGAGGCACGGTTCGGGGTAAATATATATAACGGTTCGTCATTCATTCTAATTGACAGCAATCGCTTTGGCTTGCACGCACCGCTGCTACAACAGAGCCTCAACAATTGCTGCCAGTGTAAATCCAAGTTATATGGTTCATGTATGTTTATGAAGATCGCCATCGCTCTCCTTCTCTTTCGCTAACACTTCATAGAGACGGACATCTAGCTGCCCCACGGTACCTTACCCATTCTTGCATTGACGACTCACACCGTCTTGATCTCTTCTCGCGTGACACTCGCGCGTCTCTCTGCCTCCTCGTGTTCATGCATCTCGCGTTGCTGCTCGCTAATATCCCTGACAATGCCGCGGTCGAGGGTGTACAGTGGCTTCAGCTCGGCCGACTTCTGCCAGAAGATGTAGCGCTTGATGAACCACGGAAGCCAGGTGCCGGTTTGGTATGACATGAACCTGCGGGTCGGGACCGCGAAGATGTAGTCCAGTTCTTCGAGTGTACGTTGCTGTGGGAGAAAGGTTATTGATGTTAGCCAGAGACACAAGTGGACGAGTTGGGATGGATGGTGATAATGATGTGTTACTGGAGCTTACCTTGGTTTCAGGAACCCAGAAGAAGATCATGATCAGGGCCAAGATGTTCAGGCCTGCAAAGAAGCCAAAGGCACCTGTCGGCGTGAATGCTGCGAGAATCTTGGGAAAGGTCAAGCCCAGTACTGCGGCCCAGAAGAGGCACGTCGCGACCGCCCAGCCCATGCCAACCTCGCGGTGAGATAGTGGGAAGACCTCGGCCGAGTACGTGAATGGTACAGGACCTTCACCGGGCGAGTAGAAGGCGGCGAAAAGGTACACAAACAGTGCAATGACACCCAAGTGGGCACTGCTCGATTTTGGGATGTAGAATGCAAACCCCCCGGCAAGGAGAGTCCAGGCCATATTCGGGAATGTGAACAGCAACAAGGCACGTCGACCGAACGTGTCAATCGTGAGGAAAGCGGGAATGGCGAAGAGGAAGTTGACGGCGCCGAAGCCAAAGGAACCCAGTAGCGCCTCAAAGTCGGACGCTCCACCCTCCCGGAAGATGGTCGACGAGTAAAAGGCCATGATGTTGATGCCACACATTTGTTGCGCGATCATCACCGTAAAGGAAGCCAGAGTGGCGCGACGGACGCGAGGCATGGTAAACAGCTGCATGAATCGCGAGATATAGGTAGAATCGCCGACGATGTCGTGTTCGATATCAATCTGAGTACTGATATAGTACAAGTCCCTAGCAGCGAGGAGAGGGTGGTTTCTGAGCTTGAGGAGAGATTGATATGCTTTGTCTATTTTGTCGTGCTTGATATACCATCTCGGGCTCTCACTGTTGGAAGGAAAGCGTTAGATTGGCATCATCAAAGAGCAAGTTTCGGAGGCTTCAACTGGTGACAGGGCACGAAGGAGATCCAACACAGCAACACAGCTGGAAGACATAGACTTACGGGCAGAGAAAGACCAAAATAGCCAGGGGAATGGCAGGAATAAAGGCGGAACCGAGCTGAAGACGCCAGCCAATGTCACCAGCTTTCCATACAGCCAGGTTGAAGGCAGTCCCTAGGAAAATCCCGAAAGCCGTCCAAAATTGCCATGTCATCACAAGGGCACTGCGATAAAACTGTCAGCCATGTGAGGTATGCGAGCATAAGGGATTCTCGTGACGGCATCAATCTCGGGATGGAATACTCACCCTCGGATTGCAGCAGGAGAGTTCTCAGCAGCAAACACAGGTGTCGTGGCGCCCTTCAAACCCATACCGATGCCCATGACGATACGTGTGGCAAGCAACTGTTCCCAAGTTTGGCAGAACGCTCCACCGATGGGCGTTGCAATCAGAAAGATGGCTGATGTGAAGATGGTACCTCGACGACCAAAGTAATAGTTGCAGGGGTCGGAAAGCCAGCAGCCCAGGAAAGCGCTGCCGATGTAAGGCGCCGAATTGACAAGTCCAATGATCCAGAAGTCTCTTTCGTAGCCTGGCTGTCCTTCTGGTGTATCCAGACCAAAGGCTTCTGGGAACGACAAATTGGCACCGTTGGTGCCGGTCTGATCCCAGCCTTGGACTGCGGCACCGATGGAACAGACTATGACGGTCATGTATAGCTTCATTGGATGTTTCCATTTGCGTGAAACCTCTGTGCGGAGGGCGTCCTTCTCATCCTCGGTGAGGAATGAGAGACTCTCAAATTGGCCTGGGTTCTGGGCGACCAAGGCACCTTTCTTTATCAGCTCGACCTCGGAGGCCATGCCGGCACGGTTTGCAAATTCTTCAACCTGTAGGCTACCGTGTCAGTTGCGGCTGGTATAGAATATTGGAGGTTCCTCACATTGGCCAACAACTCTTCTTGGGGGATATCGGCAAGAGGGTTGGAGATCCTGTTGAATGCTTAGCCAAAAGACCCAACAACCAAGGCGAGCGCGGCGTACTTTGCGTCCAAGTTCTTGTTTCTGTTCAAATCCGCGATGGACGAGCGCCGGCGCTCCGGGCCTGAAGACTTCTCATGGTCCGTACTGCGCCTGTTGTCGAAGCTGTCTGTAGCCTTGGTGTCCGACATGTTCATGAGTTACCGGCCGGCGAATGTGAAGGAGAGTAACTGAGAAATTCGACGGGGTAGAGATTTTCATAAGGGGAGACACTGGGTCCCAGCTTTTTCATATACATCGACCATCTATCATTCCGCAAAAACCCCGCGCGCTGATCAAGCCGGAGAAACGCACACGGAGTGCGGGTGACATCGTCTCAAACATCGCAGAAAGTTTACGTCTCAAGAACCCCGGAAGATGGCGTGCGATACGTCCAGTTCAATCGACGTGATGGTGCTTCTGGAAGGCAGAATCTCTGGTGGAAGCCTTGTGGACCGCCCTCCCCCACTTGTAACCAAAGCCCTTGGCAGCGGAGAAAACTCCACCTCATCAAGAACAAGAACTGCGGGCTGAATTTGGCAGATGTCATTTGGCATTGCCCAGAGGCGAGTCTCAATAACCTTACAGTGCTTGGTGCCCCAGATAGAAGCAAGCATAATCTTGGGTTCTGGGGTAGAGAGACCGGTTAGAGAGCTGGTGGCCTTGGAAGAGAATATTGAATCGAAACCCGTTGCTAGAGATGGTCTATAGGCACCAGAGAAACCACAGTCGCTCGAAGAAGGAGATAGAGCAGTCTATCTGAAGGGGCTGGCAGTCACTGTCAAACTTGAACCGACACTGAGCATGGGAGGTTGAACAGCGGTGGAGGAAAGGAAGGTGCCCAGGTGGGTAAGAATGTAACAGCGGGAACGCCTTGCCAAGATGCCGGGTGGATGCCAAGGGCGGAGATCATCTTGGCTTCCTCGGCGGAATCTGCACTGTGCATCCCACGGATTATTGAACCGATGGCCCTCAGCCTGTGAAGACTGACCAGCCTTCCTCGCTCAAAGGACTACGTCACCCTTCCCCAGAGGGACAAGAATAAGACGTATCATCGTGCGAAAATTGTCCTACATCTTCAACCCTCTTACCTCCTTTTGGCAGCCCTTGTGATCACCAACCCACACTGCCCACATTAGAATGTCCCTGCACATCACTCCGGGTTTCATCAGCCTGTCCGCATTTCTTGGCCCCTCTGAGCTCTAGAATTTCCGTCAAGGAAATGCCGCCTCCGTTCCAGATGACTTATTGCAAATAAGAGAGAGTCAACCAGACATGGACGGGAGAGGTCGGTCGATATAACTTACCCCACATGCAACAACAGCAAAACATCCAGGATGACTCTCTATAGATCATTTTGGGGGAGTCAGGGAGTGCACTGTGGTAGGACGATTCCACAGTCAATCTTGAAAGTAATATTGGTTCGCTTTGACGAATGGGATGGTCTTATCCCCGTCAAACTGTTTGAGTCGTTGGCATTTACCCAATGCTGCACCAAGGATGTCGGTCTTCGCTATGGTGAGATACAATGTAGCACATCCAAGGTATAGCTTGGTTCAGGCGTCAACACCGGCCGTTTGACATCTGTAAAGACACCATCGTCGTCGAACCCAAACTCGATAAGCTTTAGTGCCGGATAGAACGGCCGACCTGATGATCCAGCCACTGTAAAACGTTTAGTTGAAAAGATTTCAATGTGAGTGATCCGTTGGATCCACTTCTGTGACCCCTTGTTGAATGAAGGAATTTCTATTGGGTGGATGAAGCTCGTGAAGATGGCAGGGCATCTGTCCGCAGTGGTTGAGCTTCTGTTTTGATCTTTTTGCTAACTCTTAGCAGCGTCAGAGAGCTCGCGACTTTCAAGATTGAAGCGGTTTTTCTCCAACTGCCTATCGCTATCTCCCACCTTTCTTGGACTTTGATCTCGATCTTGTCAAAGACGAAGCCATAGACCTTCATCCTTATTTCTGCTGGAACGGCAAGAAAAGGGGCACTGTCTCCAGATGGTTCCGTGGCTTGTGAAAGCGATATCACTGACGTGATGATCCGAAGTCAAAGAATTTCCGTATGACACGGGCATCGGGATCCCGGCAATCTGAGTGCCAGAACTGACAAGGATACTGAAGAGTGTAATGGTACAGGAAAAAGTGCGAGAGGCGGGAAATGCTTGAAGGTAAAGACAAGAAGAACGAAGCCAGCAAGTGAGGAGATCAAGGAGAAGAGGCGAGGCGTGATACAAACGTGACGTTCACGGTCGGTGGCGCCCTCACTAGGACCTTTGAACGGTCATTGAGTGCGTTTGACTGGAGCGAAGAGAATCTTCAGTACCTGATGAGTGCATGAACAAGAGTTGGAGAAAACCAGCAAGAGATGACTGAGAATGGATGAGTATAAAATCAATTGTCATCCGTCAAGTCGCCACTCCAATCACCATTACCACCAACTAACGGCCAGGCAGAACTTCATCCCTGGATCAAGCGCATCAGAATCTGCATGAGGGGGTATCATTGAGACATAAGGGACAAAATTGTTCGTGATTTCACCAGCTGGTTCCGCATGACACCAACCAAGATCCGAATGTTGTCCGATGGATCCTGTATTTCACCTTGATGACCAACCACTTCATCTAGACGCGACTGCGCCGGTACCAGCGTCGACGTGCGTATCTGGCAAGCTTTGGTAAGCACACACTGATCCTTCTCAGATCTGGTGGTCAACCTTACGGTCCTTGAGCAACGGGGGCAGCCGCGACGGTCTTGCGCCTCTCGCGATGGACAAACCAGAGGCCAACCAAGGCGCTCAGGATCCAGAAAATCGCAGACAAGAAAGAGAAGGCCTCGGCAGCTCGATAGCGACCACAGAACCCATGAAAACTGATTTGATTCCAGTCAAAGGTATCTCCATCACAGCCGGTCCCGCTGGCCCATTCGACGAGAAGTCCAAAAGAGGCGAACCAGGCAAAGGACAGGATGATATCCATGGGCCCTGTTTCAGAGAGTCAGCATATATTCCCTTGGCACTCCATTGCGCTCTTTGAAACGTACAGTGGAAGAAGCCGCCGGCGAACGGGAGCAACCAGAGGAGACCGAGGAGAAGGGAGATTCCGGCCACAATCTCAATGTAGATAAAACGCGCCAGGGGCCAACCGTTCCCGTGGCGGTAGTCATCTAGGTAGGAGCCGACGATGCCTGCAACGACCTGTGCACAAGATCAGAACCGCCCAAAAAGGTGAGTTGAAGAGTTCCACATACACCCGCGAAAGCGAGCTCACAGACACGCAGGCCCATAGATACAATTCTGGAGATGACAGGCATTTTGAAGATTGGTCGATTGGTGAGAGGCTTTCCTGAAGTGAAGAGAGAATAGAAAGGACGTTGCAGGTGAACGGGTGGTGTCGCCAGTAAAACGAACAAGGTCGATGGGGAGAACTTCAGCTGCTAATGATCCAAGCGGAGGGTGAAGCAGTGACTTAAGAATGAAGAGCAAGGCCGTGACACTAGGGCGTTAACAAGGCGACACGGGGAATTCTCTGTTTGCCAGCCACCAACATCACCGTTCTGTCCTCACCTTGGTGTTCTGAATTCCTTGCTCAGGAGAGCCCTGGCCACGCTTTGCCTTGATTTTGTGCCACGCCAAACGGTGGTGTTGTCCTACCGGACCCTGGTTGGCCATGAGAGATTGATAGGCAAGGGGCGCGTGACAAAGAAACGAGTTGCAGAAACATGGCACGACGTCATAGGGGGAATTTGGATAGGAAAACATGCTACCAAAACCAGGCAGAATGCTTGAGCCTCACCAATCCACCAACCCCATGGGGGGAGCAGACAAGTAGAGCAGGGAATGTGGTCAAAACGCTAACGACAACGATAGGAAAGGCTGAGAGTTTTGGAGGGAAAAACTGGTAAGCGAGAAGCTGCAGACCGGAAATCAAGTCCATCACAAGGTGCCTATGACGTCTAGTTCAAGGTCAACCGAGACGCCAAGGCGAGGCTGACATTCTCAGCCTCGCTCACCTGCCCGCCCGTAGCGGTTTGGCGCAGCCATTGCGCACTTGCTGGGGAGTCCACCATCCTCTTGATCACAGAAGTGTGGCCGAGCGCACGCGAGCTGCCTTATCCCGGTTGCTGATCGACCCCGATCTGAATTCCAGGATCTCAATCGTGTGAGCAAAACAAATACTTGTCTCGATCCATGCGTGCCTTGTTCATTGGCCGCATCTCCTACTTGTTCACGCCAATGCCCTGGCCTTCTCCTTGACCTCGTCCCCAAAGTCAAAGGACCCGCCAAAAAAATGGTGCGTGGACGTGTCCAGAATGCAGGACTTGAACATCATGGTACGTCCCTGCGCGTCGACCCATTTTTGTCTAAAACCGCCCACTTCCATGCGTGGATACATATCATCGCTCATCAACTCTGGACTCTCTTTCACATCATCCACACCCTGGAGAGCCAGAGATTGTGATGTTTTCTCGGCGTCAGGAGGAAGGATGGGAAGGAGGTAGTCCTTGTAGGATCTTAGTCCAAAGTCGGTCACAAAGAAGAGAGTTGGGTGGGTTTTGGTATGATCAGGAAGGCCGTCAGGAGTGAGATTCATAGATGGGTGAGAGAGAAGAGCCCGGAGCACAGCTGCATGTTTGCATGCGTTGTCGAAGCGTTCTTTGGGTGATGGAAGCGCACTCATGTCTTAGTAACTGTGGATTTTGAACTTGGTGAAGAATAAAAGAGAGTGAGGGTGACCACCGGGTCCAGTCCTAGAGAGGCAAAAGGCACAGAGACGAGCAGAAGAGTGTCTGGAGCTAGCAACAGACAATTCCCATGGCTTTTGTCGGCAGCGATATCAGTGGCAAGAGCGGTGATTTAGCGGTGAGGAGAAGGTCTTTACTCTGTAGCCCTCAGGCTCTCCAGGTCGCGCTTGCCACGCCGGGAGGACGCGCAGGACCCGTTCCTGCCGTTCCTGCATTCTTTACCAAGCCTTGACCAACCCCACTAGGAAGCCTAGGAAGCCCACAGGATCAATATGCGACAACTCAGTTTGAGTAAAATCAGACAACCATCCTTGGTCTCTCCGAGTACGGGGGACCTACAGGCGTCCAAGTGGTTTATAACTTTCCGCTCAACGAGAAATGCTTACGGACGTAAGTCACCTGCAAGGACAACACCAGTACCGAGGGCTCGCTTGTCTATCCCTGGAACTCCGCCCCCATAGCATGGCTACTCGTGCATGAGACCTCCAATACTCTCGTCGAATAGGGTGCCAGGTGCTGCTGGACCACAATGACTTAGCCCTTTGCGCTTGAGTCGCTCGGCTCAAAGCCGCTCTGGATTTATCTCGTTATTTCCAAGAGAAGAGCGTCGTTTTTGCCGTCTAGTCGAACATGAGGATTCTTCAGCAGTCACAGTTGGACGTGTATCCAAACCTGATAGCTCGACTTCCGAAACACTTGACCACAGGCAATGGTGAACAGCGGGCATCCCAGCAAAGCATGCTCCAACTGCCGGAAAAGGAAGATCAAGGTAAGAAAAGGCTTGATTCCAACTCCACCAACCCCGTCAAACAGTCAGATACGTGCATAACACTTTTGTCAGTGTGATCAAAGAAGACCGGCATGCACCCAATGCGTCAGGGCTGACTGGCCTTGCCCGGGCTATCGGCCTGATATCGACCTCTTTCTTCGCGATGAGACCAAGTGTGTCACCCAAAAATACCAAGGGTGCCGATCCATAGATTCCTGCCCGTCTGCATCAGATCGAGACTCCAGGCAGTGTTCTTACCGATCGAACGACCGAAACCCAGACGCGTCACCCTATCAGCTGAATATAGACGTCGTGACCCGGGCAGTGTCGTTCTTTTTCTCCCAGTATGTCCACCAACCTCCAACACCTTGTGGGAAATTTCAACCTGGGTCATTCCAATATCTCCCGTCCCTGTACGCCCGAAGTCGACCAGATGGACCCCTGGTTCCGATCGTCCATGCGGCCGCGCTCGCCAGTTATGCCAATGCGGGAAACGTCCCCCGCTGGACACTGGAAAGCTACCGATTGTGCGGGCTGGGTATCCTGAGATGTAGGCATGCACTTGGAAATCTAGTCGAGAGAAAGTCAAACGATGTTCTTGCCAGCATCATGCTGCTAGGCGTCTATGAGGTGAGTCGTATGGCAAGTGTGGATGATTGGATCTGATCAGTACCCCGTGAACGACAGACTATTGCCCTCAAGGGGACACAAGCCATGAAGACATGGAGTCAGCATATGCTTGGCGCAGCGGCAGTGATTGATTCCCGTGGCCCGGGTCAGTTTCACGATAGATCTAGCGTTCAGATCTTCCTGCAGATTCGACGCCTCATAGTCCTCTCCGCGTATCAGCTACAGCAACCGGTGCCCTTTTCCTTGAAAAAGTGGTCAACCTGGCTAGAATACGCCAGTGTTGGTGAAGATTACGAGGTTGTTTACCTCGCCAACCGGCTTTCCGAAATAGTTGAGACGCTTGCATCTGTCAGGGCCTTTATCAAAGCATCCAAGACTCGAGAGACAGGGGACATCTCTTCTATGCTTTTGCCAATCGACTTGATGCTTCAAAGCTGGCGGAATCAGCTCCCTACGTCCTGGTTGCCCGTACCTCGTCCTGCCTGCCGTTGTGAGGACTGTTCCTCGCGCAGTCATTTTGAAGGCATGCCTTTTGATGCCTATCCCAATCTATATGTCGCCTCGCTTTGGAACAATTATCGTGGTGCACGCATCCTGGTTCACGAAATGCTATTATCCACCGCAACTTCCTCTTCCATAACAGCCATAATGGACGACAAGGAATTATGCCCAACCATCAACCTATTGCGCCAGATGAGCACTGAAATTTGCCTCAGCGTCGACTACCATCTGAGACCAATTCCGGATGACTCGTTTTCCGGCTCCGTTGGACACTTGAAAGGAATAGTTACACCCTCAATCCCAGGTGGCGAACTCCTCATCTGGCCGCTCTTCATGGCTGGAATGTTGCCTACGACAATCCCAGCACGAAGGATGTGGATATCGGATCACCTAAGGCAGATTGGGGCCAACCTAGGCATTGGACTGGCGCTTTCAATGAGCCAGGCTATGGACAACAAGCGGGACACAACTCCCTTTTCTCACAGCGAGCTGTGGGCGTATGGTGATTGCCAGGCCGAAAGTGCCTGCCATTGAACGAAGCTAATGTACAGGAACGGCCTCCTTGAATTGTCTTGATTGAGGAGTGTCCGTGTCGGATGCCTGATGCCGAAGTCCTCCTGAAAACCAATGATATAGCATCCCCCTTGGACCAATTTGAACCGACTGGTTGACCATCTTGAGATGCGTGCATATACAGAGTCTCCATCTGCAGTTGTTAATTGGCTACGCCGCAAAGCTAACCTGTCCTGGACTGGGCCTTCTCATCTGTCACCTTTGTTGTGTATAGCTATTGTTGTTGCTAACGACGAGTAAGTCGAGGTGTTCAGTTGTGTCTTGCTGCACGCCAGTTGGTCTCAGGACGATGTGCTTCTCGAAATCCACTTGTCGAGTTTGGTTCGGTTGTCCGTCTCCAGAGAGGAATCTCTGCTTCTTACAAATAGACGGCAGCCCTTTGACATCAACGATGTCGGCCAGCGAAAGACCACTGACTGCTATTGCTCAGTTGAGAGGCACAGGCAAGCTGACAACCCAGACTCAATTGAGATTGTCGACAATATGCTTCTCTCAGTACTTTTGGCATCCATTGTTGCCTTCGGGGGTACTGCCCAAGGCCTCAAGTTGCCTATCGTCGACCTTGGGTATGGACTACATCAAGCAATAGGATACAATGTGGGCCAAGATACCTTGCACCTCCGCAGCACGAGACGACTGACCCATTGCAGGATACTTTGGACTTTTATAACTTTTCCAACATTCGATACGCTCAGCCTCCGACGGGTCGTCTTCGCTTCACGGCGCCCCAGTCTCCTTTAGTAAACAGAACTCTGCAGGATGGCAGCTCCGGAGGTACCTGTCCTCAAGCATACCCTGTCTGGTACCTCTGTGGGCTGGCTCTGCTCGGTGGCTCCATCAACTCCACCGATGCCTGCGATGCTAGCCTCATTCCCAAACCCGACCCTACAGAACAAGAGGACTGCCTGTTCCTCGATGTCATAGTCCCGAAAGAGGTCTTCGCAAATGCCAGCAAAGAACATGCTAAAGGAGCGCCGGTGATGGTTTGGGTGTACGGAGGTGGGTTCACTTTCAGCAAAAAATACGAGGACGGGAATCCTGCCGGGCTCATCCAGAGAAGTCGGGAAGAAGATGCGGGTGGCAAAGGCGTTGTCTACGTCACATTCAATTACAGGGTACGCTTTTGTTCTTGTACCATTTTTCAACGCATCTGATGCAGATTCCAGGGTGGTGCCTTTGGTTTTCTGTCTGGGCCCAACATTCAGTCCTACGGAACCGCCAACGCTGGCCTGCTTGATCAGCGCATGGCTCTTGAGTGGGTGCAACAGTACATCCACCTCTTCGGAGGCGACCCGAAACAGGTTACTGTATTCGGACAGTCAGCTGGAGCAGGTTCCATTATGCACCAGATCACAGCATATGGCGGTCTGAAAGGGCCAGCGCCTTTCCAGAGGGCGATCCTACAGTCACCCGGGTTCGAGCCATTCCCCAGCCACTGGGAGCAGGACCATCTGCTGCAGAGGTATCTGGGGCTCCTCAACGTGTCGACGATTCAAGAAGCACGCGAACTCCCCTTCGCCGCGCTCTCTGCCGCCAATGTGGAGCTCGTCGCCACTTCACCGTACGGAACGTTTACATTTGCCCCGGCGGTCGACGGAGACTTTGTGCCGAGCTTACCAGGCAATCTGCTGGCGCAAGGGAACTACGACACATCGGTGCAGCTGATGACGGGCTTCAACGCGCACGAGACGCTGTACTTCACCAACCCAGCCAGTACCAACAACTCCATCTTCCTGTCCAGCATCACCAGCACGTTCCCAGGCATTCAGGCCTCGGTCGCAGACTATGTGGCCCAGACCCTCTACCCTCCGGTCTTCAACGGGAGCTATCCCTACAGCTCGTTCTACGAGCGCGCCGAGCTCACGCTGCAGGAAAGCGCCTTCACTTGCAACACCTTCTTCCTTCAAACGGCGGGAGCCCTCGAAGTCAAGTCGTCGACAAAAGCGGGCTACGGCTACCGCTTCAGTGTCCCGCCCGCTTACCACGGCCAAGACGTCGCTTACACGTACTACAACCCCTCGACGGCCGGGCCGAGCGTGAACGCCACCATTGCCCTGTTCATGCAGCGGGTCTTGACCCGGTTCGCCCTGACTGGGAACCCAAATCGCGAGAACGATGCCGCGTCGACCACTACCATGCCGGCATATTTCTCTCACCAGACAACATCAGGGGCGGGTCAAATCCTCGACCTGAACGTGACAGGTTTGAATGTGATTGCCGATCCCAACGACAATGACCGCTGTCTCTGGTGGCAGAAATCGCTTTACTACTGAGTCCGAGCAAGCATCTCTGGGTAGGTGCAACAGAGGGGAGAGGAGATGACGCCGTGGGACTAGTTAAGCCTCTGCATGGAGTGCTCACATGGTACTCTGCGGCGGACTGACTGAGCGATTAAACGATCGAGTGTTAGCTGCACACAAGGGAGCAGTGGTGGTGGTGGTAGTCTTCAATCCCTATGCGGGTTTGTCCAGCGAAAAGGCATCACAAGCACCCCACAGACCACGTCTTCATTTGAAGGGCGATAATGTTGCTCGTCGATTTTATTTTCCTTGTCTGTACGACTCGAAAGGCCGGACACGAACTGGTAGCACAGGCGAGAGGCATGGCACATCAGGTAGTCAATCAGTCAGACTACACACGAATCAGTTAATGTTTTGCATTATCAACTTCAAGCGGACGAACAAGGCTATAATGGTATCTCTGAGCTGCAAAAGCAGGTGAATACGAAAAAACAACTCGCCCTCCCGCCACCGAAATTGCTCCATCATGATACATCTTACACCGTCGCTACCTTAATCAATGCTTGCCCTCGGTGAACCACGCGGTGGCTCGGTCGACAATGGCCTTGCCGCCAGACTCGATAACGTCCCCGTGACAAGGGATGACTCGGTCGTAGTCCCACTGCTTAATTCTCTTGGCCGACTCGGCAAAGCCCTTCCTGTCCTTGCCGGCGGCGGCGTACCAGAGAAAGCGCTTCTGCCAGGTCATCTCGCCCTTGGTGTTCATTATGCCTGCAAAGAGCTTCGTCAAGATTCCGGAACCCGCGGCCACTCCGGCCTTGGAATATTGTTCGGTGGCCGGCAGGTTGAAGAGCAAATCGGCCTCGATCATGGTCCTGCTGGGCTTGTGGAGAAAGACCAGCTCCTTGTTGGTGTGGGAGTCAAAGTATTCGTAGGAGAACTCGGTGTCGAATTCGGGAGTGATGTGCATGTCAAGCTTGTTCTTTGCGGAGAAAACATGTGCAAATTTTATGCCTTTGGTGGCTGGATCACCCTCTCTCTTCTCTGGCAGCCCTTCCATACCGATCACTTCCGCTTCGGGGTATTCTTTGGCCCATGTAGAGATGAATATGTGATGCTCGATGTCCGGCGCGACGATATATTTGATAGGACCCATTGACGTGACTTTGGCCTTGACGTCCGGGGTGAGCGCAACAGGTGAAAAGACGGCAACGTTGCCCGTCTGTAGCTTGACCAAAGTACCCCGGCCGCCAACCTTGATGTGCCCAAACCGCAGGAAAGGTACGCTGAGCGTCGTGATATTGGGAGTGACATCTCTTATGACCATGACCTTCGCAGGGTCACGCGGGATCAAGGAGGAGGCGGATTTGGCGGTAGACATTGTAAAAGGTAGGAAGTGGTGTTGTGTTAGAGAGGTATTCGACCTGTTTGTGAGGTTATCGAACTGCTGGATCGCAATGCAGAGGAAGAAGTAGATCGAAGGTGCAGGGGAGGTCTCATGATATACTTTTCGCACAGAGCCCTCGTATACCAGGTCTCGAGTTTTCCACTCAATGGTTTCTCATCTTTGTGCCTTGCATTACCAAGTCATTATTCGGTTGACTTCTGCCCTGGTCCGCATGGTTCAGAAATGCGAACAGCTAGAGAGCAGAACGTCATGCATTAAGTGGACACCGCGCCACCACGGGCGTTGTTTTTTAAGCATAGACGATGCCAATTATGGAAGGGCTTCAGGGATGCCTCGGCCTGTGGTTTGCAGAAACTGTCATCAATCGGGTAGCGCCTATGGAGAAGCGAGACTTTCACCTAGTTACTCATCAAAACGGCATCCAGCCACCGCACTCGGGGTGGTGAAGGGATTGAGAGCTCCAGTGAACGTTAGTCAGCCTGTCTTGTCAACCATCCCTCTCTTGTATAGTGCCCGGAGCCAAAGCAAATAATTAGAGGCCATGCATGTGTTGCTATTTGGAATGCCCACTGGAATGCGAGCCTGCGCCCGTGCGTGCTCGGCCGTAATAGGTATTTGGAAACCCAACAAACGAGTACGCTGAGCCGAAATTACCGCAACCGCATACGACTGTCTCTTCAGTATCTTTCTCGCCGTTCGTGAGGTAGGTGACGATGCGGACGAGCAGCCCGTGGTTCTGGGGGTTTTATGGATGTAGGCATTGGGAGGGTTGATAAAATACACGATATCTATCTAGCGCTAGTTGGTACTAGTAGGCACCTGGGGTAGACAGGACATCTACCTGAGGTAGGTACTGGTAGGCACCCAAGGTACGAGTAGGTAGTAGTAGGCACCTAAAGGCAGGCAGGCTGGCAGGATAGGCACCTGAAGGAGGACTTGGATACTGAGCATACTCGTGATTTCATTCGAATGCTCAAAGGTCAAATGCCATTGCAAGTCGGATTTTTCCTACGTTGATATGCGCCAGTCGCTGTCCGTAGTCGGTGCGATAGCAGGGAGACTTAAATCCACTAGCTGAAGACGGGAAAACTGGGAATTTGAAGTGAAGTGTTTTGATTCCCCCATGCAGGGTGTCTGGCATTTTTATTTCCTCAATCAAACGTTTCAATCGCCCTTGATGCCTATTATCTACAAAAACCTGTTCAACGCCAATTTCAAGCTGTCTTCCAAGAGCCCACTACCTCCACAGACATTGCTTGTCCCTTTGGCGAACTTGCGCCTTATCTCGTCGTTCCGCATATCATTTTCTTCATCATTCACAGCTCGACTATCGAGCAGCACATACGCAGGTTCGTGATCCGATCCTCCAATGTGCTCGGCATTGTCGCTGGTATCAGGAATGTTTGCAGACAGAGAATGAACCAGCTTCTTTGTCTCCCTCCTCGGACTCTGAAGGCCACCAGGAGTGATAAGCAGAAGCTCTGGGTCATCACCCGAGGATGGATTCAACGGTGTCCATGTCTTCCTTGTATCGGAAGACGCCAATGCAGCGTCCAGCGCCTGGCTATTGAGAACCATTCCGGGCGAGCGCAAGAATAGTGCTTGATCGTATTCCCATCGACCCCACTGCAACTCTCCAAGTAGTTGTGATCGAACGTCCCATGCGTCGTATATCCTTACGGGATGGTAGATAAGGCTGTACAGTTCCTGAACGTCGCGCATGAAGCTCAAAGTTGATGTATAGAGGGGTGAGGATTCGGTCTCCCAGGTGGATGGATAGAGAAGGATGATGGATGGTTCTTTGGACAGTCGTGAAGATGACCGTTGCTGTTTTGCAAAAAGGAGTGCCGAGCACAAGTGGTGTGGCTCGAGGAGGGCAAACATGTAGGCAAGACGCTGGAGTGGGGTTTCGTCACTTGAAGCTGACTTGAACAGGTCCGGAGAGGAATCCAACGTTGCCTCATTCTGGTCCTGGTTGATTACTGGCACTTGAACCGTGTCCGAGTTCTGATCAGCCCCGACGATAACGACAGATTGCAAGCCATCTTCGGGGTTTTCCAACACTCTCGGAACGCTATCGTTTTCTTCATGTCGAAACTGCGGAGGCAGGGTTGGCACAGGTCTTCGTTCGGGTGGTCGTCGAATGGCTTCTTGTATGGAGCGCACAGATTGTTGTTGTAACACATATCCCGAGAGAAACAACAGGAATGTGAACGTGCAGACAACCCCGCTAGAGATGATGACCGAGACGGTCGAGGATGTTAGGAGGACCATTGCCCTGCTGGGCTCCAATTCGTGACGCAAGAAACAAGTGTGTTCATGCAGCTGATTGGAACCGTGATGGTGGTACGAAGACGATTCTTGGTCGGGCCTTAACTTAATATATGCTTGTGAGTACTGGCTTTGACCTCTTCTTCTGAGATGGCTTCGGATGAGTCCGGTCACAAGTAAGAGAGTCATCGTCCAGCCGGTTACGGAGGCAATGTTTACAGCCTCGTCGCGAGGAGCAACTGATTTCTTGGCAAGCCAATCGCGGAGCTCACGAGGCTGACAGTGGCGACGCCGCTTTTAGGTTCAATCAACCTGCTTGCGGCTCTGCGCATTATTGCACACTCCCCCTCTCCCGCAACTGTTCAATTGTGCTCCTTCGACCCTCACGTTGACCTTTGCAGTTACATCGCTATTTCCATGTGCTCAGCTGGCTCGCGTACCTCTTCAAGGCCTCCCTCCTCCCATTTAGGGCCCCCAGGTCTAAAGTTGTCGATCGGCAGATCTGGCCCGTTCCGCACTCTCCCCTTGTCAATTGAATGTCTAGTTTCTCCCCGGCCCGTCCTTCGCTGGAAACAAAGGTACGAGATACAAGCACTGCAGTCAACCTTGTAGGCACTTGCCTACCACAAGAAGATGGCAATGGTACAGCCGCAACTGCATGCAGCGTTTCCAGGCTCCTATGACATGCCGCTGTGTGCGTGACATGAATGCGCCCGGCCTCAGAATATCCCTGCAAATCGACCCTGGTAGGCCCAACATTCGCACGGCACACTGAAGCGAGCAGGGTTCAGACCAGGGCTGTGTGCACATGCCTAGACTGCTGAGGCTTTACGTCCATCTCGCTACGACTAGTCTGTCTGCATGTCTGGGTCGACTGCCTTCCGGTCGCCTTTTCCTGAGCAATAAGAGGTCAGCCTCATTCAGAGGACGGCTGGACTCGGCCGTGGCTGCAACTAGCCGACCACAATGCATGGCACTATTGGTTGAAAATGTAATGGTATCCTTCAGCCCGTATTCAGAGTGAGGCTGAAGCCTGACTTTGTAATGGCCCCCCTCCCTCCCTCCCTTCCCCTCGCCTAGTGAACAAGGTATATCTTTCCGTATCCCTCATTATCAGAGACCTTCCTCCTCTCCAGTAAGTCTTTGAGATCAAGCCTGGAAACCAGACTCGAATCTTCACTGTGTTGACCATGGCTAACGGCGATGTTTGTGCCGACTGTGAGCGGCCTAATGTCCGTGTCTGGCTTTGTTCAGCCTGCTCGGGCATCTCGTTCTGTGACGACTGCTGGCCAAAACAGGCTGCCCACAAGGCGAAGACCACGAATCTCGGTAACCGCGCGCATATGAAAGAAGATAGGGCGACGATATTGATGATACGCTCAATTCTGGAACCACCAATGGATCCTCAAGAGATTAGGACCCTACACGACAAAGACCAGGACTCAAGATGGTTCGGCGTTGTCAAATCTTCGGACGGTAGAAAATCAGAGTTTTATGACTTTGGCCGATACGGTCAAATGATGCTGGACAGTCGGCCACTCGGCGGGGCGGCCAGATACCCTAAACTTGTCTCCTTCATCGGGGACACCTGTAGGTCATCTCAAGATACGCAATCGAGATCTCTCTGACGTTGGCAAGACGCTGGCAAAAGCACGATTGTGAAAGCCCTGGTATCTCATGGCGGCTTGGTATCTACCGAAGCCGACCGCACGTCCTTCCATACCCCAGTGCCGGGCTCCAGAGCCAACGAAGGGACTGCCACGTCGGAAGGCGTACACTTGTACGCAGATCCCGAGCATCTAGAGGTTGCGATGCCTATCCTCTACGCTGACTGTGAGGGCCTAAACGCGGGTGAAAAGGTACCTTTCGCCGTGGAAGATTCCTCACATTCCAAGAGGGCAGCAAAAGAGTCAGGAGGGCCAAGGAAAGTGAGAAAGAAAATGCCTGCGAGGTCTGTCCCCATTGAATGGACAAAGGCAAACGATCCAGTCAAGGGCACTCGAGAATATGCTGTCACCAATCTTTACCCCAGGTTTCTCTATACCTTTTCTGATGCTATTGTTTTCGTCCAGAGAAATCCAAAGTAAGTATGTTCTCCGCCGAGGGGACTGTCTACTGACGGGCGGCAAGCCAACTTCACATCACTTACAAGTACCTTGTCGACTGGGCAAAGCGCAGCGTCGAAAAATCCCTGAACCAACCTATCCTACCCAGCGCGATAGTCGTGCTTAACGCTGTTGAGGTTGCTGGTAAAGACGAGAGATGGACGATTGAGGACGCGACGAAGAGCTTCTTCCGAGATGTTGAAGGGATCACAACCACTGAACATGATCTCAGAGAGCTCGCGAGGAACTTCGCTCCCGAAGGGGATTACCGCAGCTTGTCTGCACGCGAGTTGCTTGAATGCTACTATCGATCTGTTCGCGTGATTCGCATTCCCGCGAAGAGCTCCGAGACGTACAACTTGATCAACAACCAGATCTTGCAGCTCCGAGAGGAAATCGTCAGCGTCTGTCAGACCGCTCACTACGAGAAAAGCATCAAACGCCGGCTGGCCAACGCCGATGACTTGCAGCAATACCTACAAGCGGGTTTCGAGCACTTTGCCAATGACATTGAACGACCATTTGACTTCAGAATGGTTTCTACTCGTAATAAACTCATTGCCCACGACTTCGGCGATCACATTTTGACGTTGGCAAGAACAATACACGAGAGTACTCGTCACGAGCTTCTCCAACCGAAAATGCTCCTCGGTGGCTTATGTTCGCTGATAGCATCGTGCATCCTGTTGGACTACGTCCGGAATAACTTGCAGGGTAAGTAAGTGCTGCTATTCGGCGTGACGAAATGTCTCAATAACAGCTTCGCAGGGCCTGTGCTTGATTACTTCCCGAAAGACTACGCTCCCTTCTGCCGGACAGCTTTACACATGTTTTGTAACGATATAATGCCTTGTGAATATACAAGTAAGAGAATTCCGCACTGCTGCAATGTCAAGTCCGCCCACGACAAGGGCCACCAGAACGAGAAGGGTAAGAGAGAAATTGGACCATACAAATCTTCTCTTATGGCTTCTTCATACGAAAAGGTCTGGCTGAAGAAGATCGAAGACAATCTGAAGGCGCTGAACAGCACCTTTATACAAGAGCTTCGTTCAAGGTATCCGCTACACAAACAATCGCGAACAGATTTGTCTGGCAACCATGAAGGTCATATCTCGACAGACATGAAATTGGTGTCCAAATTACATGACGAGAAGCTCGCCGAGTTCTTCTCGTCTCAGATCAAGTCTTCCCGGGACTTCATCAGTTGTGTGAGCTGCTTTCGATGTCTGATGGCTACGCCTGAACATGCGTTGGAGTGTGGTCACATCCTCTGTGACTCTTGCATTCGAGAACATGGAGAGGAACAAGATGATCTTATCACACTGGTCGGAAGCTGTCCTCTACATGGCGGAAAGAGATACATGAACTGGGAAATCGCCAAAAAGCCCGAGTTCGCTGGTCTGAGGATTCTGTGCCTGGACGGGTAAGTGTACTTCCCAAGACTCTTGTCAGAGGCTGATATTGGGGACCAAGGGGTGGAATCCGTGGCATCGTGGAACTTGAGATTCTGGCTGCCATTGAGAATTGTATCAACAACTACCACTCGACGCCAGGGATTCAAATTCAGCAACTGTTCGACCTGATTGTGGGAACGAGGTGAGTGAGCCGGCGCCCATTCATGTGCGAATTCTGACGCGCCTAGCACCGGTGGTATTGTCGCTCTCGGCCTCGTCGCCGCCCAATGGTCTGTTTCTGAATGCACGCGCAGATTCAAGTCTCTTTGCAAAACAGCATTCTCCGAGCGGGAATTCGCAGACACGATCTTTGAGAAGCTGGCGACTTTGAACCACGGAAGCAAATACAGGACGACCCCATTGCACAGAGTTTTGCAAGAGTCCTTCGGTGACGACCTTCTCTTCGGGGGCAAGAGTAATGCCGCGAGATACTCCACGAAGGTGGCTGTGGTATCTACGTCAGGCACCGGGAACCGAGCCTTGATCATGGCCAACTACAACCGACAGCAAACTTCTGATCCTGGATACACTCTGGAGACGGCTCGGACCCCGAGTGAAGCGTTTCATGTCTGGGAAGCTGCCGCGGCTACCTCAGCAGCTCCGTCCTACTTCAAACCTTTCGTGAGGCGAGGAAGGACATACCTTGATGGGGCCATCAATCACAACAACCCCGTGATTGTCGCGAAAAGAGAGCGAAGGTTGCTATGGCCAGATGTCGAATCGCGCCACCCGGATATCTTTCTCTCCCTTGGTACGGGTCAAAACGCTGCTGAGATGAGCCGAAGACTAGAAAAGTTGTCTGGCCATTCGAGAGAGGACCATTTGAGGAGAAAGCAGCAGAATGAAGGACCGCGGGATTCTCGAAAGCGCTACCGGGCCATGAAAGGCATCAAAAACTATTTCAGCGTTCTTGTAAGTGGCATTTCACCATTCTTCTTCGGCGATGAATACCCCTTCTGACCTTGATTCTCTAGGTTGATAAGATCGACAATATCCTCGACACCGAATGGTCCTGGCACGAGTTCTACCGCGACACGGTGGGCGAGCAGTGGGCAACAGAATTCGCGTCCCATTATTTCCGCATCAACCCTGATCTCAGACAAAAGCCACCGCCGCTAGATGCAAAGCATGACGTGGATCACCTGCGAGGGATGGTAAACAAGCTGCTCAGACAGCCTCCGTTGTCCCGCGAGGTCATAGAAATTGCGAACTCGCTCGTTGCCAGCACCTTTTACTTCAAGAAGGACGAGTCTCATGTCTTTGGCGACAAGCAAAATCGCGCTTTTGTTTGCACAGGTGAGTGTCGATGAGGCGGGAAGGATGTCGCTAACCAGTTCGAAAGGTCATATTCGCTGCAAACTCGCTCACCAGGACCAGAGCATCAAAACTCTGGCCGAATTTCTGCAAAACCACATCATCGGGGACTTTGTTCCCAGCTTTGTTGCGAAGAGGCGTTTAACCTCGTCGGAAGAATTCACGGTACGCAGTTGCTTTCTCCCGCTTGGGCGGTATATCGTCTGCAAGGACGGGAAGCTGATAATGTGCAGCTCTTTGACCTCGACAAAAAGTTCCTTGACGACATGTACACTCGCAAAGTGTTCAAAGGGACGTACCATGCGGAGATCGAGCTTCGAGACCGTGAAGAATCGGTATACATCCTCCTGCGGCTGAGACAACCCAACTCGAAGCCAAACAAAGTCCACACTTGTGATTATCCGATCAGCGGCTTCCCTCGCAAGTTCATTGTGGAGAACGAGAGAAATGGTAAGCCGTCACCTAACAATCCTCATCCTCGATGCCGGCTTGGACTGACAGATCTCTAGCATCGAGACTGCAGAAGCGAGTGCAGGAGCTGGCAAGACGTCGTGAAGCTGCGAGCGAGGCGGCTGCTTCTTTGCCACTGTCACCAACCATCCAACCCGTTGCCTCCAGATCGTCGTACAACATTACTCGCGTGTCGACTACAGAGAGCCTGACGGATTCGGATACGGAGCAGGACGACGGTCTCTTGTCAGAGCAAGTGCTGAAAGAGTATGAGGCGTGGTCCATACGAGACTGATTTGTCTGCTTGGTGGAGATTTTGGGTAACGAGATAATTGCAAAATGGATAATTGACGGCAGATCAGAGGGCTATATAGATAAACTTAATTCGTAATGATGTCTAGTAGTCTCTCCGTATGCTTGTTTCTATACCTGAGAGTGCGTCCTCTGCCAGAGTCGTGCAGAGTGCACTACTGAGGTGCACAGGGCGGCATCACGCTAACCCAAAAGCGGATTACTGGCCTGGTGACGTTGATGCGGGCTTTGCAAGTCCCAGAACTTTTTCTGCTGTATCTACTTGTAGCCACACGCTCTCCCGCAAGGTCTGGTTGTCTGGCAAGCGATAGACTCTTCTCTCACTCCTAGACGCTACCATGACGCACCGCGCCGATGCCTCCAACACGCTCGATAACCGCGGCTACAGCGGTCCTCTGGTGCGCGGCCAGAATCCTGCCCTCCTCTTAGAAACGGCCATGCGCGACCGCATCACCGACTCGCTCTACTGGAAAGAACAGTGTTTCGGACTCAACGCCGCGACTCTGTGCGACCGAGCCGTCGAACTCTCCTACATCGGTGGCACCTATGGGGTAGCCATGAAACCTACACCCTTTATCTGCCTCGCATTCAAACTCCTGACCCTCGTGCCCGACCGGGAGATCGTGCTCGAATATCTCCAAAACGGAGGCGAGGAGTGGAAGTACCTGAGGGCGCTGGCGGCATTCTACGTCCGCTTGACCTTTGAGCCGGCCGACGTGTACAAAACCCTAGAGCCGTTTCTGGAGGACTCGAGAAAATTGAGGCAGCGGAGAAAGGAGTCTTATGTGCTGATCCACATGGACGAGTTTGTGGACAATCTGCTCACAAAGGACAGAGTCTGCGGGACGAGTCTGTGGAAGTTGCCGGCCAGGCAGTTGTTGGAGGACCTGGAGCAGTTGGACGAGCGGGTGAGTCCGCTGCAGGCGGAGCTGGATGCTATGGAGGAAGAGGAGGAGGAAAACGGCGAGAAACCAGACGAGGACAGCGATGTGGGACGTCATGCGGGGAATGGGACGGCGTCGGAAAATGGGCAGAGTCCCAGGTCAAGAAGCAGGAGTCGAAGCAGGAGCAGCAGTCGGGGTCGTTCGATCAGTGATTGAAGCAAGAAGTACACACTACACGGGCTACACGGGCAATCAAGCCTGAGATTGCTGACTAGAGTCTCCAACGACGATATACTCGTCCTCGTCGGCGGACGGTGATCCAACGTCCTCTGTTCTCGAGTTGGGCCCCTCACCCTCAATGTCGCCGATGCCCTGTCCTGCATCTTCCGTCCCGAACGGCGCAATCAGCGACGCCTGGGATCTGATGAGATCGATCAGAGACGTGCTGTCACCGTGGCGTTCCCACGTCGGATGTCTGACTTGTCTCTCCGGCGCCTCGAATCCCTTTGACAGCAATTCCTCTTGATTCGGGGCTTGGGTCGCGTCCCGAGTATCATCCTCGTCGATACCGCTTTCGACCAAATCCTCCTCTGAATGGGCGAGGGTTTGAGTTTCTCCATGAGCAGCGGCCTCACGAGCTACGTCTTCGTGCTCCGGAGCTGCTTCATTATCCCACTCCGGCGCCTCAGCCGGTTCCGGGTTGCTTTCAGTCGCCAAGTTGGCAGCATCTGAGCCGACAGATTTATCGTCCTCGGTGTCACTCCCGCTTTCGAAGGATTGCTCGGATGCGTTGTCGTCATGCGCAGGCGAGTCACCTTGCGGACTCCAGATTTCCTTGCCCACTTCACGACTCACGAGGTGCTGTTCCCTCCATATCTCCTGCCTCACATACCTCTTCCATTCAGGAGCATCACATGGAGCGTCGAGTAGTTGGGGCATGCTTGGGCCGCCGATGTTTGTATTTACAACATTGAGCAATGTTATGGAGAAGCCGTTGCATTGCACGTCTTCGTGACTGGTGGAGGCATCGGTTGCCATTGGTTTTATGTATGTCGACGGGCTGGCATAGCCATACACACGTACGGGCCAAATGTTCCACTGGTGTTGCAGCTCCTGGACAGTTGCATCAATCACATCATTGACCCAGTCTGTGTCGTTCGGCAGGAGAGGGTAGTCGAAATTGACGAGCAAGACGGGCTCATTGGAGTTTACGTGCACGTTTCTCGAACGCGAGACGGTAGGGTCCACGAGCGCTTTGAGCATCGAGGCGACGGTCTTTTGGGGAACATCTCTTCCAGAACCTTTGCTGTCACTGTCTTCGTCGACACTAGTCCCCGACTGTATCTTGACGTGCGATGAATTGTAGGTGATCAAGTTTTTGGCCACCAGGTCACCCACGCCACGGACATCGTCGTCGCCATAGCCACCCCATTTTGACAGGGCGTCACATATCTTGGCCACGAGGAGGATTCCCGCACCGGTGGTCTGTGACGTGTTTGTGTACTTGGGCGCCGAATCTTGTTCGCTCGAGAAAATCACATCGTCGACCGCGACCCCGATGGATCCTGGTAGGTCGAGCATACTTCCTTGAGCTTGCGCTTGCGCTTGCGCACTGGGGATAGCCATCGTCTTGTCTCTCGGGTGTGCGCTTTATCGCCTGGAGCAAGGGGGGGATCGGTGACCCTGCCTGGTCTGGAGTATGATAGTATATACTCGTTGAAGTGTGTTGTGCTCGTCGTCGCTTGTCGAATACGACTGGAATAGTGGGAGTTGAGAGAGTCCAAAGTGGTCGAAACTGGAATTGTAGCAAACGTGGGGGAAAGGTATTGATTTATCCCTCTGTACATGTGTGGTGTGTGTCAGAACGTAGCGATCGAGAGGAAGAAGAACAGGACGACTACATAGATAAGACAAGACAAGAAAAGACACGACCCAATATCTCTCTTCCTGTATTACCGAGTAACGAGTAACTGTGCTCTGCCTGCTTGCTGCGATGTACCAAAGAAATATTATCACATGCTTCATTATTCTCTCGCCCCGTGTCCATGGCACCAATCAATTCGGGAAGGAAAATCGCTGACGTTTTTCGATCGTCGCTTTTTTCTTGTCACTCCCGTCCTTTGGGGGGGCCCGTCACTACCGGCCTGGAATCAAGGCCTCGAACATTTTTTGCCTTGCAGATCAGATTCAGATCAGATCAGATAGGCCTGAGCAGCTGCCTGAGTTCTCGGGACGCCAGGGCGTTGGGGCGGGACAGGCAGGCAGGCAATAATGGCGTGGCGACGTAGATGTTTGGCCATAGGGTCCGGAGGGGAGAGCCGTCCGTCCGTCCCGTCCAACTCGCTATACTGAAGCTCGCCATCACTCGTCGATCAAATCTTCCTCTGCGGAACCGAGAACTCATTCTCATACGTGGAACTTGGGATGGGATAGGGTAGGGTAGGGTAGGGTAGCAAGGTAGGTAGGTAGGTAGGTAGGTAGGTAGGTAGGTAGGAAGGTATATATTTAGTTTTGTACCTACATTCATACACAAAAGATGGGTACTTTGCGCAATACTATGCTATGCTATGCTATGCTATACTACCGGCTGGGGTAAGAGAAATTGAGGAAAAATGATGGTGGTGATGGCCAAAACCTCCTCAAGTCTTTCTCCTTCCATGGGTCGAACGAGGTCCAAGTTGGTTTTTCATTTCGCTTCGTATGTGGTTTGTTTGTATTTTCTCTGGTGGAGGTGGAGCCCTCGCAGGCTGGATCGCGGTGGGATGGCACTAGGTATTTGGGCGTTGTGCATTCCTGGCCGTGGCTAGTGATGTATATCTCTTCTTCCTCTTCTTTCTCCTCTCTCATTTGCTGCTGGTAGTGGTAGTGGTGGTCATGGGTACTCTTTCTATCTCATAAACAACGCGCACCTCTCCTTTATACATGTTTTTCACTCGCGAACCCCCTCGCGGTTTGCGGCCGTGCCTGTCTGCCTGTCTGTCTGTCTAGTTCGACACCTCGACATCCCCAAACCCCTGCTGTCTGACCCACTTGTCCTTCCAGCCGGGAAACCACGGACTCTCGTCCAACGTGTGGTGCTGCCAGTCCTTCTCCACAAGACCCCGCTGGATCTGCTCGCGCTCGTACTCCTCCAGCGCGGGGACCACGACGTGCTCGACGTGCCACGTGTTCTTGTACTTCATCAGGTTGTCCTTGCCGTCCCGCAAAACCTTGAGCACCAGGCTCGGGATGTACGGCTCGTCGCGGAACTCGGTCACCGGAGTAAACAGCGCTTTGAAGTTGAACACGATCCCGCCCGACAGCGGCAGCCGGCGCAGCGTCTGCCAGTCAACCCGCAGGTGGATCCGCGACAGGTCCAGGTCCGGAGACTGGAAGTCGCGGTACTTTTCGTGCGGGTCGCCGGGCGGCATGTACAGCGGCTGGTCGACTTCGAGACCCCACGAGCCGCGCTGGATGGGTCTGGGTGAGGGCATCTTGGTGAAGAATCTATCGGGGACAGGAGTTAGATGTCACACTTTTGGTAGCTCATGGTGACCAGGAGGGAGGAAGCCTTACCGATCCATGCTGAATTGCATCTTCTCCTTGTAGTCCGGGATCGGGGCGTGGATCTGGGCCAACTGCATCCCGATCTTGGTCCCGACATTCCAGCCCAGCGCCGAGCAGATCATCCCCGCCCTGAAGTGGTAGTACCCGGTCTCCGGGTTTCGCAGCGTGATGGCAAAGTCTTCGGGGACGTTGTCCAACAGGACCAGCAGAGGGTGTTTGGCCGACACGTCCTGCGTGGTGCCCAGGATCTTGTTCTCGAACGTCTTCTTGTCAGAGTGCAGGCGGAAGTACTGCGGGTAGCGGGCGCAGAGGAACTGGAGCGCCATCTCCATGAGTTCTTTGCACGCCAGTTCCGACCCAGGCAGCCACTGGAGCACAGCCTCGCCGTGTTCGGCGTAGAGCTTCTTGCGCTGGGCGATGCGTGCCACGTACGTGTTTTCCAGTTCTAGCCACCAGTCGGGCTCTAGCTTGGTGAGGGCTGTATAGCGCGCTGTTAGTTAGAAGTACAACCAGTAAGGACAAAGGTACTGACACATGGTTTGATGATATGCCCATCTGAAGGGGCGGTAGGGTCGCGGGAGGGCTTTGTTGATGTCGTGTTCACGGTATGGCTTTGGAAGGGGGACGCCACTGAGGGCAGCATAGTCGGGGAAATCTCCCAGAGCTCGAATCTCTTCAATCTTGTAGCCCGTGAAGACGTATTTGTCTGCATCGGCCTTGCGAAAATCCTCGTCGAATCCCAGAACGGCTTTCATCCAGTTCTTCTCGTCGAATGTCGAGTTGAGTAGGGCCACGCGGCGGTCTTCGGGGAGCGAGGCAGCGGCTGCCGGAATGTTCTCTCTGGTCAGGGGCGGGAATGTGTTGACATACTCGGAAGCCTTTGGTGGTGAGTTGTTGGGCACCTTCTTCTCCGGCGAGAGGGAACGAGGCGGCGTGTCTGCACTGGAGATACGACGACCCCGTAACCTCAGCCTTCTGAAGACGACTTCTTTCTGACGTTGACTCAGACTCAGATAGGTAATGACACCGACGCACACAGCGAGACCCAGGTAGAGCAGGGTTCGCTCGTCCTTGAATGACGCCATGGCTAGTGAGCTGGTAAAGGGAGATGCAAGGCCGAACGGAGGGGTGGAATATATGTACAACCGGACCGAGTCAAAAGATCGAGCCTTGACAGACAACGGCCGGGTGTGAAATAGTCTCAAAGTCTCGGAGAGGGTGCAAGTCACAATCACCAACAATAGCCAAGTGGCGTAGGTCACGGGAAGCGCACAGAAGCCAAGTGCCGCTTGTCGACAATCAATGCCAGGAACGGTGAAATGGCGCTGGTATAAATATCGACCGCGAATCTCGAGGATCTCCCGAACAGGACAAAATGCCAGCAAAACCACAGATAATGGGTCAAGTCACACCACCGAGGCTAAGCAACGCTCAGGATAGCGGTAAGACACGACCCAACCGTAGAACAAAGGCGTAGGAAGGTCAGGCCAAAGGTACGAAAGATTGAGCTTGCAGCAAAGGAATGTGAAATGGGAGGGGAATCAGAAATGGGGATTTGATGATGTTGTCTGCTGCAGGGAGAAGTGAGCTCAAAAGGGTGTAGAGCAAGCAGGGATCGCGACGGGCAGTGGCCAATTGGGGACTCCACTGCTCATCGGAAAAAAGGTGTATAGAGCTATTATCAGCCCAGATATCTCAACAAGGTAGAATGGCTTGACAGGTACCGGGGGGTGGCCTATGCCCGGCCAGGGTGATTGCAGTGGTTCGTGGCAGGTTATCAAGCAACAAGCTCTGCCTCGATTGATGCCGGGAGCCCGAGAGTCGAATAAGACGGATCGGCAGAAGGAAGCCAGATCCAGAGGCGACTTGACTGGCCATCGAGGGATTCAGCGAGAGACGATGCTGGCACGGCTGGTCGTCAGAATGCAAACGCCAGCGGTTGGCTGCACGGACAGCCTTGCCAAAAGAGGTTTAGCTCGATATTGATACGGCGATAAGGGAGGCGACCCACTGACCGGGTGTGATTGGTGGATGTCAGACCCCGCGATCCCCACTTTCGCCTTCCTTCGATTGTTCCTCTTTCGGGCAAATCTTTCCCGGCCGCAACCTCTGAAGCTCTCTGTGCCCTGATAGTCCTGGGAGCCGGGAGCCAGGGACAACCTCGCGGCATAAGAGAAGACAACATGGTCGCGACAGCAGCGCGCTCACCGTGCGAGCCAGTTGAGGTCCAGGGTGCAACACATATCTGTCCAAGGGGGACGACAACAGCCAACCACTCTTGTATCTGCTCCCCTTGTGCGACGTCGGCTTGCTTCGACTCTAGCATCAGGCTGGTCGAGTTCTCGAAGCAATGATCGAAACGGCCATGCTGTAGCACAATGACCTGTGCAACAATCCTCCTATTAGCCGCGCGACCACCCAGATCTGTCCACACGTGGTCACAACTCCTCGGGTGCTTGCTAATTTTCTTCCGGCCTGCTGATCGTACGAGGTCCCTCTGTTACGAGGCCACAATATGATGAGGAGAGGATCCTGAGAAGATCCAATGACATGGACAAAGGGACGCGGTTTGTTGGGACACAGACTTCGTTCCCCAGCGACGACTGCACATCCTCGCTTGGAGCCGGGCGTTCAAACTTGCTGGCTCAGCCCAGATGTAGGACAACTTTCTTCGCTTGTACCCAGCCATCTGGTTCGGCGTTTCTTGGTGGTGGCTGCCATCATCTTCTCCTGGAATAAATTTCAGCCTCGCAAGGCATCTACCCAGCCTTAAAAGGCAGGGTTGTCTTCAGTCTCAACTCCCGACACAAAGGGACACATCCATATGCCTGTCGTGTGCGTGACGCCGGGTTGATCGACCGTGCTTCCTTACTATAGACACATCCGCTCAGAGATTTCAACCTCCAACCCCTTTGTATCGGTCGCCACTCGTGACTTGCATGGGAAGGAATTCAGGACCATCTGGGCACTGATATGAAGCGACATCCGCTCTTCTTACCTTCCAGTGTGACAGTAACATCAGTAATCCGTCGTCACAGCGTAAATGACTGTGTGACTCGGAATACGTTGAAAAATTCCAGCGTCGAGGCTCGCATTGCATGTTCATGGTACGATGCCTCAGAAGTCGATCATAGCAACGGCAATATTAATCAGGATCTCCGATACCAGCCTGTATTCACGCACATCTTTACATGGGGACCCTCGAGGAGACTCGGAGTCTCGGAAATGGGCGAAGAACAACAAGTATAATGCTTGCTAAACTCACTCTCATGCGGACAGCAGTCTGGATTTGCGCGTCATAACTCTCTTGATCCAGTCCTATCTCCCTCACACCGCTGGCGCTATTGTTCCCTCGCGTCGCATTGCCTGCAGTGCGTCATGTTCAGGACACGGAGCAATATCCAAGAGCTTTTCCGTGAATACTCGGTTGTGAAGCGCGGTTCAACAGGATCCCTATACTTTGCCGAGCAAACCGACAGTGTGATCGCCGGACCTTGAAGGGAGGGAGTTTGCCCAAACATGGTGCCTCGAAACGCAACTCTGCAAGCGGTAAGGAAGTTTTTGCTTAGTGCGGATATTGGATGGCATTTATCACAGTGAAAGTCTTGGTGCAACGACGCTTGTGCGTTTGACAGTGCCACTGAGCATTCAAAGCTGGACGGAGCACCTAGCACTTCAGAGATGAGAAGACGGCGAAACATGCAGGCTGGAAAAGTTTGGCGATTCAAAGCTGGCAAGTGCTGTCCTCGACATGTTGACGCCTCGCCAGCTCAATTTCACGGCAGAAGGGATCGGCAAGCAGAAGAAGCTGGTTCGCCTATCCATGGTAAACCACAGTCGGACGGCGCCACAGCTGATGACAGTGTAGTCGGTCGACATGGACGGTAACTGAAGCTGCAAAGATTCTGTTAGATTGAAAAGAGAATTGTCGTACAGGACAGGCGTCGCGTCAAAGCCTGTGTGGTACACTCTTGTTGTGATGAAGGGGGCAGAGAGTCCAAAGCGAACTATGCAGTGGAATTTTATGCCGGGAAGATGTGTGATTCATCCCCTCTTCCACAATCACACCCTCAAAGAATGGGTGCGTGTGTTTGACAAGCAGAAGATGAAGTGGACCAAAGCCTGATGAAGGAGAAGGAAGGAGTGCAGTTTTCCAATACATGATTCACCGTAATGATTCACTGTAAGCGGCTTTTCCAACTCCATGCGCACTTTTCATTTGCTGCCACCAAGTCTTTCCTACTTCAACGTCCTCCAGCATGCTCCAATACCACGTAGAGCCGATACGATGAGGGCAATGGCGGCAATCCTATACCCTCAACCCCAACACACAGACCTCCACCATGGGCACATTCGTCCCTCGCCGAATGTACCCGCACCTTGGGTCGATACCTAGATCCTACTACCTGGGCCACCATGCGGCCGGCTTGTCCAAGATGAAATCCATGATCTCGCAGATCGATCTTGTCATTGAGTGCCGAGACTACCGTACACCTCTTGTATCTCGTAACCCGCTGTTCGAGGCCAACCTCGGCGAACGGCCACGACTGATAGTTTACACCAAGCAAGATCTGGGGAGTAATTTCACAAACGAGGACAAGCAGGTATGCGCTGCCCCAGGGACAATCTTGTGCGTGGTCTTCTGACATTCACCAGCGGGAAAAGATAATCAAGAAATGGGATGCTCCATCCACCTCGTTCTTTGCCGATGTAAAATCCCGCGTTGCCATCAACCGAGTCCTCGAGTTTGCTCGGGCGCATGCCAATGCCTCGACCTCCCTCTTCGGCACCCGTCTTATGGTTGTGGGCATGCCCAATGTTGGCAAGTCGTCTCTCCTCAATGCGTTGCGAAATGTCAGCTTGGGTAAGAAGAAGGCTGCAAGAACCGGAGACCAACCCGGAGTGACGAGGAAAATTGGCAGCGACGTCAAAATAATAGACGCAGAAGATGGTCGAGAAGCGGTATATGTGCTAGACACACCAGGTGTCTTCGTCCCCTACGTCCCTGACGCCGAGAGTATGCTGAAGCTCGCTCTTTGTGGAAATGTCAAAGACACCATTATCCCACCAACGACCATCGCCGATTACCTTTTGTACCACCTCAACCTTCAAGATCCAACTTTGTACAATATGTTTTCCGAACCGACAAACGATATTTTTGCTGTGCTGGAGGGACTTGCGCGGAAACAGGGTCGCCTGAAAAAGGGAGGGATGCCGGACTTTGAGTCTTCAGCTCTGCAGTTTGTGCAGAAATGGAGAAGTGGGCACATGGGTAAATTTGTGTTGGACGACGTGACCGAAGACGCATTGGCTGCGAGGACTCGGGAACTGGAGTTCTTGGGAGGCAGCATGAATCAAGCTCGCAAAGCCGCGAAACAACAGAAGAAGGACGCCTATCTGGAAGCAGACTGAACCATGATCGAATTTGGCACATGACAGGGGAAACAACTGGAAACCAGGTGCCTCTTCTTCACTCCAAACCTTGGCGGCGATCAGCTTAATGTCACACCTTCGCCAAGTGTGTCCTTCTACAACCCTAACACACATTCCAGGCTTGACAAAAACAAATTGATGCCCAGTGACAAAAAGTGCAAAAACTTATCACGAAACAGCTCAACCTGCTGGTTCGTGATAAGAGAAACTCGCCCTTTCGGGTTGGTTTTTCTCGACCGGTTATACTACAAATTTATACGGGTTGAATCGGAGGGAGGAGGTTCGGAGGAGGATCGAAGGGAGGATCGAATCGAGGTCCTGATGCCTGCTGGCCCGGTGCCAGTTCGACCTGACAGGACCTGGATTTAGTCGTCGGGATCGGAATGGAAATCGGATCGGCTCGCCCTAGTCGTGGTAGGGGGTCTTGGTGTGACAGAAATTGCGGGTTTAAAACTAATATCTCTTGAATTAATTGAACCTGACCTTGGGGAGGTGGGTCCTGCCAGCCTTGCGAAGTCTGCACACGACAAGGCTGGCGTCGAAAGGATCACGCACCGCAGCTGTCACGGGTCGAGGCGGACAAGAGAGTCTGTGTCTGGAGCAGCATGGGACTTGTCAACTCAAGTCCTTGCGATGGTTTATTCTCGGACACCAAATCCCCTGTGTGGGAACAGATGAGGCAAACTGCTACAATCTGTCTGTACCGTACTATACTGTATACATATACGATCTATCTGTACTATATCCATCTATCTACAGTATCTGTACTCGGTACACGTCCTCTCGAGGACTCTACATCCTGCGTCTGATTGATGATCGATGTGTCTTGGATGTATGCCATGGAGATTGAATTCCAGCTGGACCCCCAAAACCAGAAGTATTTGGTTTGATTAGGGAACGGACAGCGCTTCTCACACGTTCTGAGAGATAGGAGGTGGGGGGGGAGGGGATAGGCCGTCGAGTAGTTCGTGAGGGGAAAGAAACGACGGGGAGAAGAAGGGGCCATTTTACTGCACTCATGGCACGATAGTACGTTGTGCAAGGGAAGAGGAGGGCAGAGGAGGTATTAGGAGGGGGTGGTGCTGGTGCTGGTGGTGCTGGTGGTAGAGAGGAGGTGCTGTTATGTGATGTAATGTGATATCGGAGCATGAGAGCAGGAGAGCATGAGCTGGAACATATATATGTATGTACATCTTTATGGAGGAAGGTAAGTAAGTACCTGAGGTATGTATATATGTAGCATGGGACCAAAATCGCCGGCTGTTCTGTTCTCCGTGCCTCATCTTGGACATGGAGACACATGCATGACAAAATACAAACACGTGGCAACGGCATGAGATATTTCCAAGCTCCCTCTCTCTGTTCCATGGCAGATGTTGTCTATGTGTCTATGTAAGTTGAGTTGCTTGCCTACCTGCGTGGTTTTATGACATGACAGATGACATGTTCTCGTGTCCCATATTCCATATCACATATCCATGGCACTCAGTCACACACACACAAATACACCCTGCTCAGTTGGTAGCTCAAGAGGTGAGACAGCTCAGTCAGACTCAGACACCGAACCTGACTCGGCCAGGAGGTCTTCAGGCAAGGTCCATATCCGGACGTCGCCCTCGTCGCCGGTCGAGACGATCATTTCCTCCCCGTCGAACCGTCGGTCTTTGTCTCGCCGCTCGGCCCAGCACACGTGGTTGATCTCGAACTCGTCGTGCGCGGCTTCCAAGACGGCCACGATCTCCCACTTCGAGGCGTGCAATTTATACGGCGCGTCCGTCTGTGCGGCGTTCTCTACGTGACTGGCTTGTGATGTGATGCCGTTCATCACGACGTCGTCTCCCACGTCTCCACCAGCGACAGCAGTAGTGTTGTTGTCGGTTGTCGAGGCTGGCGCAGTGGTAGGTACCTCCCTGTACACGGCGATCGTGCCGTCTCCACCGCAGCTCACCACCATCCCCGTCCTTTTCGACCAGTCCACCGCGTACACACTCCGGACATGCACAGCGGGCAAGGTGGCGTCTTCGACCCATTTCTCCATCGCACTCATCGGGCGGATCACGCTGGGGATTCGCGATGACGCAAAGCCTGTGGGTGCAGACTGGGTTTGCGACTGGGTTCTCCGTTTCTCCTTCTCGGTCTCACTGAGTTCTCGTCTCCACACACGCACGCTAAGGTCGTCGGAGCACGAGACGATGCGAGGCATCCAGTCCGCTTCGAATTCCCGTGTGGCGACTTCTCGGTCACGTTCGTGGAGACACTGCGACAGGTCCAGGAGAGAGTAGTTGATGTGTTTTTCCCACTTGAGGTCCCACACCGTCCCCTTGTGCTTGTCGATAACACCGACGCAAATCCAGTCGCCTTCTTCCTCCACGTCGCGCCAGAGGCGGATGGTGTCGTCGTATGAGCCACTCGCTAGGATAGGGCGAGAGCCAAGAATGTCGACCTCGTCTTCTTCATCGACATCCATATCTTGTTGGGTTCTCGTCGTTCCCGGAACAACGCCGTTTGATCGCGGGATTGTGTCTCCCATATCGACATCTCCGTCCCGGTCTCCCGCACCTCCGAGTTTTCTTCGCTTTGATCTGCGGCCGTTCCCTCTTCTTGCTCCTTGACACCAACCGACGCATTTGACGTCGCCCGTATGCTCACTCAAGACTGCAATGGTTTCCCATTCTTCGGGCTCCACCTCTTCCCAGATCCAAACACTCTTGTCTCTTGAGCTGGTTGCCAACAGACTGGCCGGGTAATGGGGAGGCGAGAACTCGATGGATTTGATCTCGGAATCGGGACCGGTGAGCAGCGTGGAAAAATGCCACTCTTCATCTTCGTCGCCGGCATGGTCGTGGGTCATGTCGACTTCATCTGTGTCGGAGGAGATGCCTCTTTCATTCTGCTGCAGTGTTTGCTCGTCCCCATTCTGTTGGTGATCGCCTGCGTCCCGAAAAGCCGTCCACCTGCGCTCATCGTTCCACACCCAGATCCCGACGTTCGCATCGAAGCTGCCGGTGCCCAACACGACGGGTTTCCTCTTCTCCGTTTTCGTCCTGACCTTGGTGCTGCCCCCAAAGTCCTTCCACGCCACCGTCCTCACGCTCCTCTTGTGGCCCCCGCTGATCGTCGAGACCAGGGCGAAATCCCGCAGCGACCAGACATTGACGGATTTATCTGCAGACCCGGTCGCAAGCAGCGGTGTGGACGGATCTGGATGCGGGCTCGATTGCCATGCCCGACTCGCCCCCGACCCTGGGGGGTGGAGGGTTTTCAAAAGGGACAAGGTAGGTGTCGGTTGCGAGGGAGAGCTGACCGCCATTGGAGGAGCAAAAGGAGATTTATTATGCGGTGGTATGTAGGACAAGAAAAGAAGGGTGGGTGGTGTGAGTCCGAGCCCTGCCTGACTGACTGACTGACTCACTTACTGCCGTGACAGACGGCGCCTGAATCTTTTTGGTGGACCTGGTGCTTCAAGGGCGCCAAGGGCCAGACGCAGGCCACGGATTACCAAGAGGGAAGAAAAAAGTGAGAAGTGCGAATAATAATGGGCTTTGGAGATGGTGTTTGGAGCAAAAATGGAGTTTTGACGATAATGGGCGAGAAATTGTGCCAAAATGTCCTTGACTGACAAATCGGAGACTGTGACGTCGGCGGGGCGGAGGTGCTCAACGTCCTTAGAGACTCCGCTATCGGCTTCAAGACTTGCACCAAGATACTGGCGACAATGGGATATGTTTACGACTACCGAGTGTATCTGTCACACAGAATGCTCGAGACTGACAGTGATCAATTATGGTAGTCAGAAGGAAGTCCTAGGCAAGGAGGTGCTCCCGCTTCAGACCCCTTTGGTTGGTATCTAGTAGTGACATCTTGTACATGAGTGGAATCGTTCTCTCTCACAACTTGGGTGGTGGGTGTTCTGCAGGAGCTGAGCAGATGAGTGGCACATTGCAGCAACACTTCTCCATGAGCTGTACAGGCGCACAAGATGCTAGTTCTTGTGGGAAGACTGCGTGTGACCCAAATATCTCCGAGTCGACCATGGCCAGTTTCATCATCGTTCGTCCGGGTAAAGACCTCTGGATCCTGGGCAAGTGCTCAATCTCTCCCTTCCACATTCGGGGTCCTTCGCTGGAACGAATAATAAACCCGTCGGCGACTTTGGCTCTCTTCTCAAAGATGGTCGAACTCCTTTGCCAGATCACACATATCCTCACGGCTTCTTCCCCACCAGGTTCGTCCACCACGAACCCAATCTAGTCGTGTCTTCCTTTCGCCTGTGCCCGTTGCTTTGTAGCCATCGAGCGTAGACATAACCCACCGCCATTCCTCCTAAATGGTCGACGTAATCGTATCTGCCCAGGCGCCCCAAGGCCCCAAAAACTTGACTTGCGGTAAGGAGGACCAAGACTGTCTGGCCGTTGAAAGATAGTTTATCCGTCCACTCGTGGGGAATGAATATGAGAGAGAAGTGATCACTGTGAGAGTCCTGTCAGCGAACCATGGATCTCCAAAAGCGCAGGACTTTTCTTTACCGGGAATGAAGGGCAAGATATGCAGATATAATGCCATAGACGCAGCCACTCGCCCCAAGAACCGAAGTTGCCAAATTGCGCTGAGCAAGATGGCGGGCAAAACTTACAAACCCTCCAATCAAACCCGAAGTGAAGTAAATGGACAGAAAATTTCCGCGGCCAACCTCTTCGTGAAGAGGAAGACCAAAGATTGCCAATGCCCCCATGTTCATGGTCAAGTGCCACAATGTTTGGTGGCTAAACAGGTTCCCAAGCATGCTGAGTGCATAAGGATAAGCGGGAACAAATAAAAAGTATTTGTTCAGCAAGGACCAGCAAGGCGGGAACTTCCAAGCCAGCCAAATAGCGGCGTTCATGGCAATCAGGGTGCCAATGGTGGCGACTGAAAGCGACACACCCGGAAAGAGTCGGTCGGACTGCTTTGGGCGAGTCCAGGCTTGGGCGAACATGTAAGAACCGCCACATAACAAGGCCACCAGGAGGAGGGAAGGAAAGAGGCGTCGGAATATGCTCATCTGAGCGATCTCTGGCGATTCGAGCGTCAGCTTAGACTGGGCTCTGTTGCGGGCCCTGAGCACCCATCTCTCAAAGCTGTTGGGCGGTCTCAGCTCTTTGGCCGTTTCGAGTCCTTGTTCTGGTCGTTGAGCGAGGGCTCTGGACCGTTCATCATGGACCTTTTGAGCTTTCTCCATTTCCTTGTCGATTTGTGCCTGTAACTCCGCCTCTTCCTTTTCGCGCCTGGCTTCATTTTCTGCACGGATCCTGTCCAGTTCACTCTTTCCATACGGGTCGCTCTCTCTTTCGCTTAGTTCGGCCTGATAGTGTCCACTTTGGGGGCCGTAGTATTGTTCTTCTGGTGCTTTATGTGCTCTGTAGAGACCGATATCTTGACCCTTCTGCATCAGTACCGAAGGATGGTCCTTTTCACGTTCGTCCTCTTCCCGTTCAATGCGGTATAGAATCGCCTCGTCTTCATCGATCGGATATGCTTGCCTCAGATAACGTAAACCGTCCTCGAAGGCGTGGGGAAATTTCGCCAACTCCGACTCGACGTCTTTGGGAAGTGGGAGATCCAGCGTTCCATCATGGCGGCGGCCATGGAGGACTCGGAGCAATCGATTCGCAAACTGGGTGGGAGGCGCATGGCTTCCGAAGATAGACACTATCTGCTCTCTGCTGAGGTCGGCATCCTGAAATTTCAAGCCTTTCTCGGGTTTATTATCGGCTCCGTAGGGTTTCAATTTCTGAACAATGGGAGACTGGCGGAAGCTGCGTGTCGTAGACTGCGAGAAGGTACGAAACTGGAATTTCCGCAAAGGAGCTTGAGGTAGAACATTGCGCGATCGCTGGATTACAAGAGACTCCTGGCTGTGACAGGAAAAGGACCTGAGAAGCCATGTGCGCGAAATGGGCGTGAAGAGAGTGTGAGAGGGAGAAGATTGTATGCCAGTCCTGGCTATTCGCAGAGCTACCGTTCCGACATTGTTCATGGCCCTCGACGCCCGAAGGCTGCCCCTCTGCAGCCGCTTTGGGAGGAGATGTTGGATTTGCGAGGGAACTGTGGTAGAGAAAGTTGATCGGCATGTATCGCAGGATCCTTAAGGTCCGCATGCACATCATGTGACAGTCCCCATTATTTTCCATTTCCCCTACAAGTACCGAGTACTCGGTGCAAATGCCAACCTCCTCCTGCGACGTTGCAGTCAAATGCTGGGCGTTTCATCCTCTACCTCGTACAAGCCTACAAGATGCCGATGGTAGCAATTAGAACTCAAGCATGGCAGCAGAAAGACTGTCGCGTGTGATGGCTTTTCGCCAACATCTGCTGTCGGAGATCTGGACCAACAAGGTACCGCAAAAAAGGGATGAACTACAGCATAAGACTGTCACCAAGAACTTCTCAGCAATTGGGATTAATCTGACAAAAGCTTTCTTGGATCAGGGGACAAATTCAAGTCCATCGTCCACCATTCATAGAGAAGTACAGCGCACGAACATCTGATGTTGATGCTACACCATCCCTGTCCCATTGGAGTCACTTGTCCTCGCACTTTAACAACACTGGCGGAGTCGATCGAGGTCATTTGCTGCTAATTTGACCAGCCCGTCGATGGAGGTCATTCGTATGACTGGCCCATATACTTCTTTGCAACATCCGTATCATGGCCAAAGACCAGCTTCGCATTGAAGAGCCTCTGCAACCGCTGGATCATCTTCAAGCTCTTGATCCAGGCGTTGTGATCCCGGGCCAACCAGCCGTGCGGATGACTGAGCTCATAATTTTCTGCAATATGGAACTGATCGGTTGTCCAGATCCACGTCCCGCTCTGCTCGAGATTGACCTGCATCACGCAAAGACCTGGCGTGTGGCCCGGGGAATGGTGGAGTGTAATACCCTGGTACAAGTCCAGATGGTCCTCTGTGAAGGTGTTCCATTTCAGACGGTCGAGGCTCATATATCCCGGAAGGTAGACGCCCAAGTCGGCGCCCGTGGCGACGGCCCAGCACGCGTGCTTGAACTCTTCTTCGTGCACATAGATGGGGACATCCGTGTCCAAAAAGTGCTCGAGCCCGCCGGCGTGATCCAAGTGGAGATGGCCGATCACAACGGCTTTCACGTCTTTGATGTCGTTGCCGGTAGCCTTGATGGCCGCAGGGAGCTTGTGCTTCTCGTCATACACAGTCCGGGGGAAAACATCGGTCAGGGGAGCCGGCCATGCCTGAGATCGACCAGGGTGATTGTGAGTTTCGTCCATCACACCCAAAACACATCAAGCACAAGAGCTTTCAACGGGATACATACGATTTGGAGGTCCTCTGCACATCCTGTCTCAAAGAGAATCAACCCGACACCAGGGTATTCGATCAAGGCCGCCAAAACAATCAAGTCGCGACGCTTGTTCTCGGGGTTCTTATTGCTTGTGGTACTGGTGTTTCCACCACGAAGCAGCCTGTCGCAAAGACGTGTCAGGTAGGAATCACCCACAAGTCACCCAAAAGGTCTTGTCCACAAGATCGAGCTGTGTGGGCTTACCATCCTTCATCGGCCTGGAGGACGCCGAGTTCCAAGAAGTGCATCTTTGTGCCCGGCGGGCACTTGAATGCCGGCACTTGAGCCTGCGTGAGCTGAGCCGCAACATTGGACGACGCCATGACTTCGAGCTAGGGCACTTCTTGTTGCTGTGCTGTGCAGTGCGGTGCGAGTTGATAAGGATGATGGCTGGCTACCTTGGGGGAAGTGAATGTACGTAGGACAGCTTACAGACTTGGAGTGAGAGAGACTGTACTAGACGCAATACACAACACATATCCACTCTCCCACTCTCCCACACTCCCACTTACCTACACTCATCACTCTTGACGTCGACCCGGATAGATCACCCTTTCTGCACCGGGCAACACGAGGCGGGGTAGCTGTGGGTTTCTAATCCCCATCTCAGATCCCCCCTCCCCTGTCGAACTTTACGCTTTTACGCCCCAGCAGGGCTCCAACAATTGGCAAATCATCCCGTTCACCCGTCCTCGATCTTCTTCTCCGCCTCCTCATCGTCTCCCTCCTCGTCGGATCCGAGATAAGAGCTGTACAGAGGGGGTGAGAGGGGAGCTTCCGGCGGGGAGACGAGGAGACGAGGAGACGAGGCGAGCAGAGGAGAACAAAAACCGACCGACCGACCGACCGGCATCAACCCCACACTTTACCGATCGCTCCCAAAGTCCCAAGTCCCAAGTCCCGAACCAAGTACTCGGTACGTACCTCTGTAAATGCAAGCCAAGTCAAGGAACCAAGCAACAAGCTACGAGAGGCACAAGGGTTTTGCAAGGATGATGGGAGACACCACCGGGATTGCGTAATTGGCCTCCGTCTTGACTCAGACTGCAGGTTTTTGGTTCTGCAGGAAAGAACAGAACCCGAACCAGAACCGAATTGTCGGGCCTTGAACCCCGTCAGTTATGTTGAGTGGGGGTTCCTCCAAAATACCCTTATATCTAAGACATAATTAGTATTCCTGAATAATCGCTTCATGCTGGCTGTTGAGCTGATCACTATTTTTTGGAATGGTGGTTCTGTGCTTGGAGTTAAAGTCTTGATTTTCTCATCTTCACGCACGCCAGCATACCTTGCTATTGGGAGGAGGGGAGGTGGGGATAAATAGGAAAAGTGGTTCGGATATTATTCTGATTATGTCGTATATCGTCTCATGTCTCAAGCTGTCGCTTTTGTCATCTTCCAACTTTGTGGCCATGTTTCTCGACCGGATTAATCCACACCCGTTGATGCTGCTTCCTTGTCTGGAGCGGATAGGTCTGGATGAGAAAGAATTCCACCTGACGCCCTGGCGAAGCATCAAGTACAAATCAACGTCACAAGTCCAGTGCTCTAATCAACCAATCACCTGGCCAGCTCCGACCCCAGTCCCGGCGAACAAGCTGCAATACTGTTAAAATACCACCCGTGATCGTCAATGCTGCTGTCCAGTTCGCCCTGGTTGCCGTCCAAATCAATCACGCCGGAGCTCTGTTGGATGTCATTGACCGTCACTGCCACGTTGGTGGGCGACGTGATCCAGTATTCGGGCGACACGTGAGCGAAGATCGGGTAGCCTGGCAGCTTGGGGACGATGTCCTGGGCATGGGTCACGCGGTAATTGTCCCCAGACTGGTCCGTGATGAATGTCGCGAGAAAGTAATTCCCTACCATCGGAGAACCGTATGTGTACTATTCAAGTTCCAATGTTAGTAACAAAACGGAATTCTGGACTTTGGGCGAAGATTCACGGGAGGCCAACTTACCAAGGCAATGTCGTAGCCAGACTCTCGCAGCTCGGCGGCGGCCAGCGTCGCCACTGCACCGCCCAGGCTGTGACCCGTGGCAACAATCTTATACGAGGGATAAGTCACTTTGGCGCTGGCGAGAACTCCCTCAATCTGTGGCTTGACAGCCTTCCAGGAGTCGAGGAAGCCAGAATGTGCGGTACACAAAGTACAAATGTCCCACGGGACCATCACCAAATTGATATCCGCGAGAATGTTTGAGAATGACGTGGTGCCTCGGAAGGACATGACTATCATTTGGTTGGTATGGTCGACGGCAACGAATCCAGTCGAGTCCGCAAGGCCTTCACTATGAGCAGAATGTCAGTAGTGCTTAACGACCGCTGTAGGACAAGATGAAGGGGGGTGAATGTCGCCTACTTTTGGAACTCTAGGAGTGACTCTGCTCCAGCTGTTTGAACAAGAGGACAGTTCCCGGCCTCGCATGTAATATTAGTGGAGGAGGAAGGCACATTATTGTCCGGACAGTAGGCAGCTGCTGAGTATTGTTCGAAGAATGCCAATTGGTTTAACAAATCCTGGGAGATAGCTGGAGCGAGATATCAGTGCGGATCTCTTTCAATCGTGGTGGTCAACAAATACCTCTCTTCTGAAGTGTAAAAGGTGCGGCATACACGAAGGCCAGAAACAGAAGGAATGGCGCACAAAATGAAGCAGAAGACATGTTGCGCAAAAGAATGAAAGTCCTAGAACAGCAAGGGCGTGGTCAAGGGAGGGGAGGCTCGGTCTGGCAAAGATCTTGCACAGAGAATGAATCCAAGGAGCCACAACAGCGGAAGAATGAAAGCCCTCGACAAGACAAGCAACGAAATGAAAGGCTAAAGCAATGAAAGAAACGAAATATGACCGGGAAAGTAAAGCCTCACGTTGCTGAGAGACATGCCCGTTGAACTGAGACGACGCCGGCGGCTGATGCTTCATCTAAAGTATCGGATACCCAAAGGCAGAACTTTGGGACGGCAACGCAGGTCACGGTTACCACTCGTAGACCCAACATCTTCCCCACAAAGCTTGCGCATCGAGCATGAAGCTAATGCAGGTACTCAATGCTTGAGCTGCGGGCGAACGACCGAGGAAGGAAATGTAATCTTGAAGAACAAGGACCGAGTAGAAATAAGGAATTCGGCCTGCGACGTTTGGACAGATTGACCAAGGGGGGATCCTGGATCGGCCAGCCATTTCCGCATGGAGTAAATCAGCCGGACGCAGAGAGTGTGATGGGTGACGGTGTCCTGACCAACCGGAGCAATAAGTACAAGGACAATAACTGTAAATAAATTGCTCCAGATGCGAAGCGTTTCCTGAAGGTTGAGGGAGACGCGTTCGCGAAAACATCGAATGGCGGAGCAGAAATGAAATGAGACGAGGCGAGGTGTTGGCCAATCAGATTCCGAGGGACGTCAATACAGAGAATGCACTACTACAATAGAGGTTAGTGTATGGCGATGTCATATAAGAGCGAGATTTCACTTTCCACCTTCATTCGATCCTGTTTCTCTCATTTTGATTCCTTCGCATCCTCGTCCCATGTCTCATCAGGTCCAATCCTGCTCTGTTCACTTTCCTGCCGCGACTGGAGATTAGCAAACGCTCTTGTGAATCCTCCGTCAAGCCTCGGTCCAGCACACTCTAACTGGTGCCATGCTAAAAGAGGTCGACCCTGGCCCATCGCATTTCCCTAGACTAGCTTCCAACGGGCCTCATCCCAGAAAAGGTATGTATCACCGCTCGACCTTCAGTTCCGAGGCAAAGCAATATAGATCTTGTTTCTTGGTCGGGGAAATACCATATTGTGACCCGTGGCTGTGGCTGTTATGCCAAATTGAGCATGGTGGTAGAAGCTGAGGCTACGGCTCGCAGAGAGGCACACGTTGTGTCCTTCCCTACTGCTATTGTGCAAGCCATCTTGATGTTGGATCCAGTTTGTTGGACTTACACACTTTTCTCGCTTCCTAGAATTGTGCCTTGTCCATTGGCTTCATTCTTCCGCTGTATCACAATCATTAATCTGATTAATCCAGTCAAGATATACATCTCCGACACTCGCATCAAGATGTTCTGACCCACTAACTTTGCAAGTCTTATATAATGCATTTGTTAAGCTTGGGGTGGGCTGCGGCTTGCGTATCCTTGGTCATAAAGCACTGAACAATTCGTTCATACGGCCTGAGTGTGGACCATTCTTGGCTTCATTCTTTCATATCGACCCTTGTCGCCATTCCCTTCCTTTTCATACCATGTTCTGTTTATAAACAGCATCCAGCATGACGGTCTGTGGGTGCACACTGGGGTTACAGCGACCCCAGAATGCGCGGAGTACAACCCACGTTTCTCTGCGGGAGCTTCGGACTAGCCAATGCTCAGCTGTCTCTAGCTCCTACTAGCAGATATTGTATTCCCACTTCCAATCCTTCCTCTGTCGCTTCAAAATCTCCCGCAGTCATCAGCAGAACCGGGTCTATCAATGGCAGATAATGTTGGAAGAGTCAGTCCACGGCTAGACAGCCACACCACGCTAGCGACACGTGCCTTGCCTAGGCCCTATATGGTGTTCCAGATATAGCAACCACCTCAACCACTTTGATCGGCCTCGCCACCGTAACTCGACAACCTATTCTTATTCTTTGACTATTTCGGAAAGGATCATCAAACTGCTGCGTTTGCTAAAGCCATCGAGATGACTGACGAGAAAAAGGACAAGGATACCTTTCACTTCGTGGCGTTTCAAGATCCTTCGAAGGCGGCGGGCCGGAAGTCGTTGGAAAAGTCTCGAGCACGTGCTCATGCCGCCCGAGTGACACATTCGAGGAGAAAAGCAAAGCGCGGACATACCGTGGTCAAATGGATCGTCGAGGGCTCAGGGACTCTTGAGAATAACACTTCAAAGTCCAAACAAAACAAGGTCCAGATAACCGAGTTCAAGATCAATCCGCTCTCGTATCTTTCGCAAGACAAGGTCGACCCATTTGAATCGAACCCTCATACGGCATTACCGCGGTATCTGCAATCAATCCTTGATTATGGTGAGCTGAACTCTGGCCAGTTGATTCTTCATGACGACTGACAAAAGGCCCAAAAAAGCCTACGAATGTATACATCCGAAACTAATAAGCAACGCCTCGGCCAATGATGTGTCGGCGGTCAAAATATCCTGGAGACGTATTGGACAAGAATGGCCATTGATGTTCCACCTGCAAGTTGCTTCTGCGGCAAATCTCGTGCGCGCGGGCGCCGATAACGAGCCTTTCCCTCACAACGTCGAGGTTCTCCGACTAAAACACCAAGCTCGAGGGCTAGCTCTGGTGACAAAAGAGCTCCAGAACCTCAAGGGCCCGGCCTCCGATTCATTGATCATGGCCATGATCATGGTGGGAAACCTGACCGACCCCAACCCGGCCCAATTTCCAGCAACATATCGGCTATCACCCTTGGCAACTGCTCAAAATCTCCATCTCTATGCCAGACTTACCGTTATCCCTTCTATGATCCAAGCACTTATGGAACTGGTCATCAAACGTGGTGGGATACAAGCAATGCAACAGTATGGACTTGTACAACTTCTTCAATTGTCTGTTCAAATATACGTCCGTTTCGTGCTCGATTCTTGCTAATGTTGATGCCAGCGCCGACCTGATGGTCAGCACGAAGCTCGGTATGCCGCCGTCTTTTCCGTGGATGTTTCCCACACCCTCCATCCTCATGGGCCCCAAGTATCAGCCTGACCATAAAGCTGCGATGATGTCAATGGTGATCTGCACCGGTTTCACGCAGTTAGACCAGATCGATATGCATCTGGCAAATGCCCTGAGGACAGCAGGTGAGGTCACCGTCGCCCTTGATCACTACCGAGAGCGCCGCCCGAACACTCCGGATTTGACAGATATCGTCAATACGGCTAATGCGACTCACCACAAACTGTTGAGTCTCCGGCCTAAGATAACTCTCGATCCGCAACAAACCGACTACTTGTGGAATCTCTGCCGCGTGGCTGGTCTCATCTACAGCGACTTGGTCATGTTTCCACTGCCACCCACGACCGGAGTCAAACCTCGGCTGGCTGGAGAGCTTCGTCTTGCCATCGATAGTTTTGAGATATTCCAGGCGGAAGAAACTGCTTATATTGACCAACGCATCGAAACAGAGGGATACACCTGCCTGGTACTGTGGGCATTGACACTTGGGAGTCTTGCTGCGCTAAACACACCACATCGGCGATATTTCGTTCAGAAAATGCAGGAATACATTGTCCGATGGCCGTATGTAATCAGCTGGGATGCTTACACCAGTCTCATGGCCACGTATTTGTGGTGGGACTACATATTCGCAGACCCTGTGGCGGAGCTCTGGAATGAGATCACTCTCTCCCTTACGGATATGGCGCACCAAAGCCAAAGCTCTGTGTTTACGCAATCGACACCCAGTCGCAGCCCTGCGACATCGGACGTTTTGACGATCCTGCCACTCCAGCAGAAAATTGCGCCCGACTTCCAGCATATGGCCGGTCATGGCATACCGACCTCGAGTGCTGGAGGATAATCCTCACAGCTATCGTGGAATGATCGATGCAGACTCTGGTTTGATTTCAAGGCACCACTGTCTGTATCAAGCATTTACTGCTTCGATGATGCTGCCTACAACAGATCAGGGTGGCTAAAGACAGGGGAGTGTCCATCGCAGTATCTACACATCCGAACTTGATTGCTTCACCATCGTCTTCTGCATGAGAAGTGGGATAGCCTGGTAATTTTCCTGACAAGGAAACCCGAGTGACATGTTGTTATACGCGACATGGAACAGCAACGCCTTCGAGATGAGACTGCGACATGGGCAGTCGGTGTTGAGACGCAATACTCCTGTTCCTCAGCTGACCGATCGGCATTGAACACCGACTTCGAAGTGGTTACATTGGTGCAACTGTCTTCTGAGCCTCGTCCCCTACTTAGGACTGTTGGAAGAAGTGCCCAAAAGGGCTTTGCCTGTCCCCATCGGAGGACTACGGAACACCATCCGTGCCCTTATGTCTGGAAATATTCTCCAGGGAGGAAGAAAAGGCAAAAGCATAAGCCAACCAACCCGCATTATACTACCGGCTTACAGCCACTTCATCGTCTCAGCCTCTCCCCCGAAATCCAGCAGCCACTTCCGCCTCTGCCAGACCATCATACGGTTGCAGCACTATTACAGCGTCTCCGCCCCCTCTTCGACCGATAGCCCCAATTTCATTTCGGTCTGCATATGAATGGGGTGTGTCGTGCTACACACATGACGCTCAGCGGGTGCATCGGCGCTTCAGCGAACGGTTTGGGTTGTTGGAGACCAGAGCATGTCCTTACAAGCCGACTTACAACTTGGATTTTAGGCCGGCTCGGCTGAATGCGTGTTTCTGTGATGCACGGATGCATGTTTCGATGTGTGTGTGTGAATGCCGAACTGTGCGCCTAGTGCTCCGTCGAGGTAAAGGACAGGGATGACATGTGTATAAGTACATACGTACGTACGTACATGCAATACAATGCAATGTCACGCTATGCTGAGGATCCTATCTGTCTGTCTGTCTGATTGTCTGTAAAGCCCTACTTCCTAAGTCGTGTTGGATGTTTTCATGCTCCACATTCAACCCTTGAAAAGCCTCCCACTTTCATCCAGCATCCAGCATCCAGCATTCACAGTCACATTCACACTCACACTCATCCCGAGCGCTTGCTGTGATGTGCATGATACACTCTCGGTCTGTTTCTGTTCAAGCTACAGCGTGAGATTCCCAAAACTCCATGTAGGTTCTGTGTCTCTGTCTCTGTCGGTCTCGGTCTCAGTATTGGCCTGGACGATCCCGTTCTCGCTCCCCGTCTCTTCGGTGGTGGGGGTATCTATCTCCGCCGTGTTTTCCTGCGCGTCATTGCCGTTGCCGTTGCCGTTTTCCGTTTCGGCTGACTTCGTCTTCGGGGCGGAAAAGACGACTCGACCGCACGGTGGGCGGTGTAGGAGTTGATGATTGAGCTACGAGCGATGCTCCCTCCGCACTCGACTGTGCCAGTCCTCTCTTTGTAGATGGTGTCATGCTCTGTATTCCTCCAATCTCGACTCTCCTCGGAAAGAATTCCGCCAATATGGACTTGTCTTCCCGGCTCTCGTACCTGCTTGGGGGAGTTTGTTCACGGTGCTGTTCTTCGACTGTGCTTTTTGCCTTTGGTACAGATTCCTTCCGATGATCATTCATGTCGTTTTATCTGACTGCGCTCTTGCCCGCTCGCTTTTCCTGCAGAGCCTTGTATTCTGTCGTGCTAAACACGCGGCCGTCGCCTAATGAGATGCGGATCGAAGGGGCATGTGTGGAATTAGTGCACGGGCCTGATTGAGATCGCCCTGCTTGTAAAGTCGTCTGGGATGGAGCATCATCCCTTTCTGATCGTTTGATGCGTTCCGTAGGTGGCCCTGAGGTGGCACTGCGAAGAGAGCAAGGATGATTCGGTGGGGTCGATGTATGTGTAGGTCTTCGGCCATGAGAGGAAGGCATCGGCGAGCTCATGCACTCTTCAGACAGTTCTTGACGAGTGGCGTCATCTGCCTGGCACGAGGCAGTTGGGCGGGAGGCTCTGTGACCTGGTTTCTTTGGGCGTTCAGGTCTTTGGTAAGCCGGTGCCCGTGTTTGTCGCTCTGGCTTCGATCCTCTTCTGTCATCTTCATGGCTTTGTATGCCTCTGTTGGGCCTCCGTTGTACCTGAGTGCCCGTCTGCGGATTGTCTGGACGCGTTTGTGTAGGTGGCTGAAAGCCGTCAGTCCCATGCTGGTTCCGGTTTTGAGGTTGATCTCGGGGGGATCTAGGGTGACGAGGCTGACGACGGACTGGACAGTTTGGGAACAAATGAGGAGGGTGTATGTTATCAAGATATTCCTCATCCTCGGTAAACATGACGAAACTATTGTGAACAGCGATACCACCTGAGGATTCATGGCGGTCCGCGTCGCGTCCGCGACGGTTATACGCACCCTGATCATTGTCCCATTGGCGACCTTTCTGGATGGAATTGAGATTACCTCCTCCACGGAGCGATCCTGTTGGGCGGCGCGGTAGAGAAATTTGATCTTGAGCTACGGCCTGCTTCTGCGCTACCCGCTTGCGAAGAGCGTTACCAATCCGTGGAAATGGTTGCGGATTTGGTGTGTCGAGCAAAGAGTTGGCACAAGAAGTATTTGTGTCTAAAGGCACCTTTTCGACTCCCGCGTCGGCGCTGGAGAGAGTGACTTTCTTGTTCAAATGCTTCTTGGGTCGCAAAAGCCACTTTCTGAGTAGAGGAAAACGCTTTCTGTGCTTCTTGACGTCCGCTTCAAGAGAAGTATTAGTTGGAAACGGCCATCCTTCGTTTGTCCTGTAGACGTCCTTAGGACCCGGCGCTGGTACTGGTACTGGTACTGATTCTTGATCTGTTTCATCCCATTTAACCTGTTGCGGCGGTGCGGGTGTGGTCGTATCGTTGGAGGTCTCTTTCAAGGAGGAGTTTGCAAGTTCTGCTGAGACGTGGTCAGAAGTTTCCTCTGGCGACGTTGCAGTTAGTCTAACCCGCTGTCTCCACTCCCTCGAGTAGATCGAGCAAGGCGGGAGATTTTTGGCCGGTCGCTCGCACCGACCAGAGAACTTGATATGTGTTTCACTCGGGTATATGGGACCAGACGAGATACACTCGTTCTGTCGCTGTCCGCAATTGTGTCCGTCCTCCCTTGTGGCAAGATGATCAAGATGCTCTCGGCGTTGATAGGGCAATCCATCTGAAAGAGCCATACCTACGCCCTCGTTGGTGTCACTCGGAGTCAGTGAACTCGTCTTCGAATCATCCCAAGCAACAGGGCTTCCAACATCAAAGCTCAAGTCAAGTTTCGAGTCCATGAAATCGAAGTCGAAGGCGAGATCCGCCACTGGAGGTGCTGAGGGCGTTTCGGACGGGCAATCTCGATGCGTGCCTCGTAGATAGTACTCTCTGGTGCGGGAAAATCGATCCATTTTTTCTGCAAGATCGAGAGTCTCCAGCGAGATCCGTTGTAGCCCGCAGTTGGATCCTGTTCCAGAAAGCAACCAGGAGGACGTCTCGAGTCCAGACGACAAGGTACGACGGTCCGATGACGGTGGCAAAAGACAAAGCAGATTCGAAAAAGGAAGTTCAGCAGCAAGGAACAGTCACTGTGAGCTGGTGACCGTGTCGTTGAGGCTCCCTTCGGGCCGGATATTGTCTGGGTCATCACATATACGAGCTGTTGATCAGCAACCGGAAGAAACGTTAGCTGTAGAGTTCGGAAATGGAATGTTGACTCCAAGCTGGCTGTGTGGACGACTGAAGTGACACCGTTGATTTAAGAGACAGGTGAAACATTGTGAATACCGGCTTGTAGTGTCAACCAGCACGATGAAAATGACCAATTTGTTGCGCTCAATAATCCCTCATCGATTCAACAGTGACCGTCAAACTGCTGGGTTACTTCCAGCTTCTAGACGCTGATTGTCTTGAAAACTCCCAGACCGCTTCCACCTGTGACCATGACCGTGCCGGGCATTTGTGGATGCCAGTGCAGTTCTTTGCCGTCTTCAACATGATGAATAAACAGTAATTGCGGAGGGACCTTTTCGGCACCTTCGCCCAAGCCCAAGCCTGCTTCTCTACCATATTCCTCGTCATCAAGCTCGACTGCGAGATCCCACAGAGTTGCAGTGTTGTCGGCGCAAGCAACAGCCACCACGCTGTCGTCCGTTGGGTGCCATTCTATCGAAGTGATGGGTTTCTTGTGGAAGTGAAAGTTGGCGACGGGACTTGGTTTGACCTGCGAACCGGGTGGCGCGCCTGACTGAGGCTTCCACTGACGCAAGTCCCATACTGCCCATTCGCCGTCATCAGCCCCGGTAGCAAGTAGATGGAACGTCTGGCGCGACCACGACATGACGTTGACATCGGTGTTGCTGATCTTCACGTCCACAGCTGGCTTGCGACTCTTACTCCGCGCATCCCACACCTTCACAGTGCCATCGGAGCTTGCAGATGCAAACACAAATTTCTCATTGGGTGACCATTGAAGTTCTTCTACTGCGTCGGTGTGGCCGACAAATGCCCTGGTGTCGGTGACCCAGCCACCACCCTCGGTGCGTTGGGTGCTGAATATTTGTCCAGCATTGTCACCAGACAGAAGCCGGCCGTTTGGATGAGAAGAAGTTGGTGCCCAATCCAGTGCGTAGCCTTCTGTTTTGTGCATTCGCAGGGTGCTGAGCGGCTTCGAGGCGTTCGGAGGCAGTGTGTAGCCAGGTGTTGAGAGAGAATGGAGATATGGTGAGACGTCATGGATCAGAACCTGACCATTTTCTAGGGATGTCGCTGTCAATGTCTGAGGTATTTGAGTCACGTCGGCATTGGCAGACGCGGGCTGGAATGCTCTGATTCTATTGGTTGTGCTTGGGAGCGGTATCGATCTCGACTCGAGTACAGGGTCTGAGGAGCCCTCATCGTCACCGTCATCGTCGCTATCGCTCTCCGAGTCCGTCTGATTACCACGATCCATCTTGGACAGACTGCTCAACCGCAAAATGTACAACTCATTCTCTTTGGCGCGTGACGACTCAGCCTGAGTCCCCGCAACCGCATAGACTGTTCTTGGATATTGCTTGCGGTCATCTCCCAGGTTATCTCGTACGACGTCAAAGGACAGACAAGGCCACGTCGTCGACATCAGGTGAAGCATCTCGTAAGTGGAAGGATCCGGTGTCAGCGACATACCAGGTTGTAGTATCGACCGGCCCGGGATGAATGTCTGCTCCTTTGTGTCAACGTCCATCGCATCTTGCGCCTGCTCCGCTTCTCTTTCAGCGTCTGGTCGCCCGTCAACACCCGCCTCCATGATCTCGTCTTCCGACTCGTATTCATCTTCGAATTCATCTTCAAAGTCGAGGGTGGGGTCGCCGTTTGCGCTCGAGTCTGGCCGTTGCCCTGCCTTGAGGGACTCTAGGTTTTCCTGGCTCTCGGCACTTCTTTTCGACATCTTGGGCCTCGGGGATCTTCTTCACAGTGTCACAATTGAAGCAATGCTTCGTAACGGCTCAGCAAAACTACATTTTTCGACTCCGCACATGAATTTCGAAATTATTTTTTCTCCAACAAAAGGCTTATGTAATGTTATCACGTGCAGCAGTGGGATCTCTGGTGCCTGGGTGCCCAAACACTTCGTATGCCGTTGCTTCTAGGTGTGTCACGGTGTATGTGAATTACTCCGAGGATTCATACCATGGGTACTTGTCTCGGTGTCCAGAGGCCCTTCCGAGGGACACCCAGTTCCAGGTAAGAATCGAGACATAGCCGCCTCTTTACCGCCTAACCATGACGGCTAATGAACGAAGAGAGGAAGAGCCTCGGCTCTTCAAAGGGCCCGCCCCCAGATATGGAGAGCCTCCAGACAGCTAAAGTCTCCCGCACTTCATACCTGCGGAATTGAGTGCTTAGCTCGACGGTAAAAGCGCTGCTCTCTTGACCTTGTCTGGAGGAGGGGAATAATAGTCGGGTCGACACCTGCCTCTGCGCCTTGAACCATTGAATAATTCATCATCTTGTCTCCCATCCACGCAGCTGTCTTTCCTACACGCCGACTTCGACTTGAAGCGCCTCGAACCAGGTCAGCCCTTGCTGTGCTATACTCCCACCTCGCCGCCGACTACATCTGCGACCCCGAGGACCCGCTCCCTATTCCTCAATCCTCGAGTCCTCCAGAGATATCAAGAACAATGACGGCTGTACCCAAAAGACGCCTTGCGGCACTGTCCAAGCAACTCGCGGAAGGCATACCATCTGAGGGCACCTTTGAAGAAATTCCTCGTGTCAGACATGTCGCAGAAAGCTCAACAGGCCCAAGAGTCAAGGGAAAGGTTGCTATCGTGACTGGTACGCCCAAAGCTCACCACACTTGACGTGCTCAAGCCGTGTCGAAGAAACTAATTCTCATGCTCTTTGATGTTTAGGATGCAACTCTCCCATCGGCATCGGTCGAGCGTCTGCGCACCAATATGCCCAGAACGGCGCGAAGGCGGTCTATATCTGTGACTATGATGACAAGTATTTGGAAATGCACAAGCGGGAAATTGCGTCCTTGTACCCCGAGTGCGAGGTCCACTGCGTGAAAATGGACGTCGGAGAGGAATCACAGGTCAAGGCAGTGGTGGACCAATGCCTGGCGAAATACGGCAGACTGGACATCATGTTTGCAAATGCTGGCATTTCTGGTGTCCCCAATACCTTCGAACATATCTCGGCCGAGGCGTTTATGAACACGATGAGGGTTAATGCACTAGGTGTATTCCTCTGTTTCAAATATGCCGCCATCGCCATGCAGAAAACGAGTCCCGAGAAGAAGTACCCTGGAGGTAGCATTATCGGCACTGCGTCGGTGGCTGGAATCCGATCGAATGCTGGAGGCACGGACTACAGTGCAAGCAAAAGTGCAGTGGTCTCGTTGGCGCAGACCATGTCCTACCAATTAAGTGGAACAGGCGTAAGGGTCAATGCCATCTGCCCAGGTGTGATCGAGACTGGAATGACCAAACCCATGTATGATGCGGCCCGGACCCGGGGCACCGAGAGGAAGATTGGCCAGCTCAACCCGTTGCAGAGAGGCGCGGTAGCCGATGAGGTCGCCAGAGTCGCCTTGTTCTTGGGGAGTGATGAGGCTAGCTACGTCAATGGTCAGGCGTGGGCCGTGTGTGGTGGGCTGAGTGCTGGACATCCTTTTGTTCCTGGTAAACTGGCTTGAAACTCATAGATCTGGCAAAGTAACATCAGCCATTCAGGTCTTTTTGAAGGACCTCCAGAACTTTCGTCTCATCAATGTTGTCCAGAGCATCCAGCTTTTCCTCATCTACTTTGTTCCCCGGGGAATAGGTTGGCAGGTTGATCGTTACTTCCGCCCCATATTGTTCGTTATACCTTTCCTCGGTAATAAATGGAGCAGGCAAATCCTGAGGGGCTTCTTGTCGAACATACAAAGTCGGGAACTCCAGAATGGTCTGGTTGCGGAGAACGTCAACCAATTTCAACTCCGGCGCAACAGGAATCAGACATTTCACTTTTGAAATTGTGTTTGGCTTGAAAAGATAAAACTTGAGATTATGTGACGAATGCGGAGTTTCAGTGCGTTGTGGATTCTGCCGTGTCGGACCATGAGTCGTGTCGGTGGCCTTCTGATCAGTAACGAGTCCGTGCACAGGTGATTCGGATTCTCCTTTTGCATGCCCAGTACATGGGGTTCCCGCGTTGACCGCTCCGGCGGTGACAGGGTGAGTAGATTGATCGGCAGGCTGAGGGGCTGAGACGGACGTTGTTTCAGCGTCACTTCGCTTGCGTTTCTTGCGGTTGACGGCGTGTTTTCCAAATGCAGCCAGAAAGGCTTCCTCAACGGTCCTCGACTCGAGCACGTTGCAAACTCTCTTGTCGCCGTCGTAGCATAGCCATTCCGTCGTCCACATGATGCACTTTCCGTGGCCCGCCCAATGTGACTTGTTTTGTTTGCTTCTCGACAGCCCTTGAGGAGCCTTGATCAAACATATTCCCCTCTCTTCGAGCTCGACATCAAACTTGCGTCTGGCCTCTTGCCCCTTTCGTACGACACCACTGGGCACCAGATCGATGCCCTTGCTCTGCGCAAGTTCGTCCGCGCGTGCCAGGGATCTTTCGACAGAAGTGATGAAGTTGAAGTCTTGATCGACAGAGGCTGGTGTGGCCAGATCAGCTCGCTTCCGGTAGGCAGTAGGGTCTCGAACGCCTGAGCACTGAGCCCAGGTCTTGTGGCGCTTGACGCATGGCAGGGAGCATGTGTGGACGCCACATCGAGGACAAGTGTATTTGATGGGATTGACGTGGCTGTCCAAGATGCAGGATTCAGTCGTGGTCCAGAAGTAGCAGTAGATTCAAGCTTACCAGATAGCACAGAGATCGGTCAACAACACGTCACTTCCTGTTTCCTGCATAGCATCGTCAAAACTAACAAGGCATAGCACTGCAGAAGCATGTAGATGTGTAAGTTATTGACGGAATTCAACAAGATGGTGCAGGATTCCTTCGTCTTCTTTTTTCTTATCGATAACGAAGGTGACACTCCACACCGGGAAGAAACTCGACGTCACTGTGCAGCCTCGTTCAAGAGTCGCACCCATGAAATACAGGGTGACAGGCAACGAGGATAACCAAAAGCTCCTGTCAACACAGCAATAGCTTTGAGTGAACCATGCGGTGATGAAAGCAGAGACTGTAGGTTACATAAGACGCACACATTGGACGATGCAGTTTGAATTAGATATGCTACTTGCCGGCGAGCCGGTTCCTGGTAAGCGGACTTCCACCTAGTATGAGCAATCGCTCGTATGACCCGAATGCTGGGGAAGATATAGGGCGGAATTGTCTGCTGCGGTAGTCGTGTAGGTCGAAATAGCTGCTGTTGAATTCCTGTAACCATACAATAATAACGACCAGCCATTTTACGATTCATTCCCAGAAGAGCTGGGGAGCTTCATCACTTTTTCCACCCAGCAAGTCATATTAGCATCAGTTTTTGAACCAAACATACCAGACTCCAACTACATTGTCTGTTAATGGGCTCCTGGAATCATCACAAGACCTCCGGGCCTTTCAAAGCACACCCCCATCAGGTTCAGTCTCGACTCGACTTTGATCCTCCCTAACAGAACGAGCCGTGGATGATGGAAGCCTACCTACCCTGGGATTGGTTCCCTTGGCTTCAGCAAAGTTCATTGAGGCCAAGTGCTGGGCCTGGAGACCGACGATATCTTGCACATGTGAGAAAAGTGGGATTGAGTTGGCCGAGACTGCTGACAGGGTAAGAGGCGGCAGCAGCAACTTCAAGCGGATAGAGCGAAGTGCCCCTCTGGTTCTCATTCTTTTCTCCATGTGAGTGGGTGTTGTAGTCACCTGGACTATCTAACGGCACAGAGAACTCAAAGGTAGATCGCACGTGGGATTCGATGAGCTGGAGTGGCGATTCATTGGGTAACGCAACAACCGACATGAATTGCCTTTACCACTCCCTTGCAGCGGGATCGGACAAAGAGCATATCCTGGTAAATCTAGATGATGTGCTGTGGCTTCTGGCGTGCGAGGACACGTACCGAGTATTGCTCCAGTTGATGGCATCCCAAAAGCTCGATTGGATGCACTCCCTGCGGCAACCCCGCGGACTCCTCTGCATGGAGCAGCAGTCGTTCTGGGAGCTGAGATCAGCCCCTGAGGCGTGCAGCGTTTACTTCTGGAAGCATTACCAGGCAACCAGGAAACCTTAATCCGCGGTAACGGACCAACAGGAGCATGTTTTGCATGCTAGACGGAATTGTAAATGCAGCTGATGGCTTGGATAATCAGCCTTGACGTGAAACACATCCGAACACGGTCTGGAATTGCAAACCAGACGGCAATCTTCTCCTAGTCATCTCCTTGCTGCATGGCGCGTGTAACTCTTTGTGTTGTTGGCGCGCGGACTCCATGATTCATTACTGCTGGCAAGATGCGGACTGGAGTAGCAAAAACCTTGAGTGAAGCATAGACCAATTGCGTGCTTGTTCTTGACATAAAGAGCATGTGGTCAGTAGCGAGGACGCGCAAGGCGTGACATTGATTTTGGTCAATTGTTCGTATTCGTCCTTGTGCGCGGCGAATTCCCACCAAATGGGTTGAAAAGAATACTCCGTGCCCAGATGTCGCGACACGCCTGGAACTCAACCTAGTTTTCGGACAAAGCAACAGAACCTGTACCTCGTAGAGTGCGGAGAGCTAGGACGGGTGTCCAATGGTCTGTACGAGGTACTCGGTACCCACCAAAGGAAAGCCGAGAAGCTCAGGAAGGCAAGCCACGGTCAAGCAAGGGAGAGCAACCCAAAGAGAAGTTGAAACTCCCCACTCTTTCTGAAAGCCAACACAAGCACTTCGGGCCGCCGATGAGGAGGAGAAAGGAGGAGGCAATATTTCACCCCCAGAAAACCCAAAAAGCCTCAGCCAGGTGGTGATGGAAGTGGCCAAAAACAGCTTGCCACAGGATGGAGCTCCAGGCACACGTCCGTCACTTGGGCCATCAACCAAGTTTGCTGGCTTATCACACACAAGTGGACCAGGATTCTTTGGTTACAACCAAATTGAGGGCCGCTGGGCGAAAAGATCAAGCCAGGGTGCTGCAGGGCACCAGGGGTAGGCTCAACCCAAAACGGCCTCGTTCTTTGTGTGGCGGACAGCCCGACCTGAATGGTGTGTGTCTCTCAGCTCCTGGCTAGACCCAACTTGGGGGGCGATGGGATGGATAGCGTTTTTGGCTGTTGGAGGATTTGCGTCCAGGGAGACCCACGGGCACGGGTCAGGTACGAGGAGGCGGACTGGCGCGGGCGCAGGCGCAGGCACAGAGATTCGCCATTCGGATTCGTGTACCTGGATTGGGGAAACTTTGTGCTCAAGCTAGGGACAAGCAGAGGGAGTCCTATTGTACGTGTGAGTAGATGGTATTGACAGAGGATGGTACTCACCAGAAGTTCTCCATCCAAGTACGAGTCTTCGTATGTGTTGTGGTTGACCTGGAAGAGAAATGAGGCGTGAAGGTACCTCACCAAGAGCCTTCGCTGTGACGGTACCTACAAGGACAGAGGGGGCACTTGGGGGCACCCATTCTCGGTTATGCTGCTCCACGGCCCAGAGTAGTTTCTGACCCTTGCAAGCCTCATCTTGTTAGCTGCATATCCGGAGTCCACCACCTGCTAGTCCCAGCACTTGATGTGCCTCCGGCCGGCTTGGCCTGACACCTCTTGTTGCGCTTTCTCTCGCTTCCAATGCCAGATGGACTCCTGAAATCTATGGAGCTTCAATTGTGCCTCGTAACAAATCTCTCCTGGCACCTACGCCTGTTCCAGTACCCGTGGTGCTTTTCTATCCTCCCAACGGTCGGAGCCCGTTGATTTTTTCTTCCTTCCTTTACACCGCGGGGGTTGTACTTGTGCCACGTCTTTATCCCCTCCGTTTGTCGTCCTGAGGAGAGACAACGTTTGTTTTTCCTACGAGGATATATCCAGATACAACGCGTGCTCGGTGGTCTGGAGCTCCCTATCGGTTCTGGGCTGAGGTTCTGAAGGATTGATATCCTAGAACCTATACCACTGCAGACGCTGAGACCAATCTCCATCCCTACCACCCTCGAACCGACACCATGGGTCCCTCGCTCAGAGGTCATACCTCAATGACTTCAATGGCTGCTCGACCTCAGACCCGCGATACGAATCGCCCTGCTACTCGAGAACAGCAAGTTGACAATGCCATGGTTCCTAGCAGAACCTCGTCTCTCCACTCACGAATCACCCAGCCTCTCCCCTCGACACTGGCAAAGTCGAATAACCGGCCTACGCCAAAGACGTTGACCCATGCGTACATGGTCTGTGGAGTGGGAAGAGAACCATCGCAATGGGTCAAGGCACCACCTCCATCACATGGCAAGATCCAACATATGAAAGGAGCTGTGGGCCAGTTTTGGCTTCCGGAGATTTTGGGGAGCAGTCCCAGACTGGAGAGCGACAATGAGATTGCAAGAGCTTTACACAGCGCCATGAGGGTCTGTCGACATCACTTCCCACGCTGTGTCTGTTACCACTGACCACCGTATAGGCGTGCTTTCCGCACGACGTTGAGATCTGCACGGGCAGAAGCCAACCACACTGCGTTCACCACTCCTTCGTCCTCCAGCAGGACTCCCAGCACACTCTATACGGCATTGCCCTGCGGGTTTGGTCACGGGCTGACGAGAAACGTGCCGAAACCATTCGCGACCTGCGCCGCAAGACCGAGCCCGACTATAGAGACGTGGCAGACGAGACCTACTGGATTCCCTACTGCCTGAGTTTCCTCTCCAGGTATCCCCTGTACAACCTTTTGGGAGACTACCTGCGAGGAATGTGGATTCACTGGAACAAGGCCACCAATCTGTTTCATGCCGAGGAGGTGTCGAGAATCCTCAGCTTTCCTGCTCCACGACTAAACGACCTTGTACGGATCGATATGAAAGATTATGCACTTTGTTATCAATTCCCATCCTCACCTACTGGATTCCAGAACTTCAACATGTGGCCGCTCTTCTGCTGCTTGAGCATCCCCAATATCGTAGGCCTGATTGAAGCAGCAGTCTCGCCTACACGCCGCATCATCCTCACCAGCCACCACCCGGCGATGCTGACCATTGCAGCTGAGACCATCAGATTCTGTGTTCGAGTATACGAGTGGAGCGGTCTGTATGTGCCTGTTGTCCATGCTCGCAATGCCAGCGAGATGGTGCAAGAGCCGGGACCATACATCCTAGGTATCACCACCGAATGCCGATCACTCTTCCAACCTCCCAAGGATGCTCTCCTCGTCGACCTGGACCGGAATCTCGTCATCACTGATCATCCCCCAAATATCTTGACCGCTGGCCAACGTACCAAGATGATCAATCGCCTAACACAAGCTCTGAATAGCGACGTCGAGATTAGCGGCGTCCCCCAACATCTCAAGTCGGCGTATGGAGGTGGCAAGCTCATCCCCGCAGGACAGATCATTGTTCTGCGTGGTGAGGTTGAAAGCGTTCAAGATCCCTCATGGTGGAACCAAGACGCCGTGATGGCGGTCATGGACCACGTGTGCGAGAAGCTCGGCCGCAACACTGGTGTCAAAGCCATCTTCGGTGGGACCATGAAGAAACCCCTGATGACCAAGATCTCCATGAGGCACATGAATGAGATTGTTCGAGAACGCAATCAATATTCAAGAGACGCACTCGAAGCATGGCAGGACTTTATCAATCTCAAGGGCCGCATGGATACAGAGCTTGCCAAGGTTGCAAAGAGGAATAACTACCTCGAGCAAGAAGTGGAGACGTGGAAGCTGCAATTCCAGAAATTCCAAGCCTTTGTCGAGTCTCTCAACAAGGAGTTGGCTGAACTGCGTGTCAAGATTGAGTCTCACAAGCGTGAGAACCGCAGACTCACTGGTCTCATCGATCAACAGAAAGACGATGCTGCTCGTCTGGCTCTACGCTTGTCTGGCACTGAGAGACAGCGTGACAACGCCCTGGAGGCATTGGTGCTCCAGCAGGGCATTGCCGAAGATTTGGAGAAGGAGCGTGCTCGCAATCGCAAGGAGATTGCTGCCCTGCAACATACCAACCAGACCCTGCAGAGACAACGTGACGAAGCTCAGCGTGTTGTTCTACACCTTCGATCCCTGATCACCGGCCAAACCCACCACATGGAACACATTGTTCGTTCCATCGGATCTGCTTCCGAGTTGGCCGAGTACATCAACGAAGGGTACGAAGAGGAGGAAGAAGAGGAGGGAGAAGGAAACCCTGATGAAGAAGAGCAGGATGGAACTGCCGAGGATGGTGAAGGGCTTAAGCATGCCAGACTGACCGCACGACCATCAAGGTCTGGCTCCATCGACGGCCAAGACGTTACACCGCAAATGGAGAACAAGCTCCTGGCCGCCAGCAAGAGAGCTAGTAAACGCTATTCAGAGCTCAGCATGTCTGATGTGGCTGATCGTCATCTCCGCGACAAGACTGATGCTATTGCTGATATCATCCGCAACATCAGTGAGCAGTGTGCTGCTGCTGTCGAGGGACTTCAGCTCGCCAATGAAGCGGCTGATGTCGAGGAGGAAGAGCAGGCCGAGGCAGATGAGACCAACATGTCGACTTCGACGGGGCATGTTCGACAAGACAGTGAGAACTTGTCTCCGGTCGACCATGGTGCCAGCGATTCTCGCGCTGGCACGGGTCATTTGACTCCCCAGAGCGAACGAAGCTCGATTCCTCCCACACCGGACTTGGTGCACCAACGATCTAGTACTGCCTTGAGCATGGCAAGCACGGCGCCCACGAACTACACTGCTCGAGAGTCTCTCAACCACAACACTCGAGGTCCTGATTGCACGAAGATTGTTGAGGATGAAGATGCCGATCGAGCCCACGTGAATGTTGCCAGCGGCACTGGTAGCGTGAAAGGCGACTCGGTGTCGGAGGAAAACATCAAGGTGCCCCCCGGTCGAGGACCAGTTCTCAGCCGTGTGTTGGAAGCATGAAGTACCAGACTGAAGATTCGATATTTGCATACCCTGGATTTGGATTTGGATTTGCATTGAACTTGAGATGGCAAGGAGCTCTGGCGCAGCAAGTTTGTTGGGAGTCAAGCGGCAAGCACAATCTCGGTACCATTTTGGTGGTGGTGTCGAGGTTTTGATATTGTCGTCGTCACTGTCCGATGTTTGGATAATGTCTCCCACTTTGTTTCTTTGAAGGGTTAATCTGTTAATTTTGGCGCGGCTTTGCCTGCAGGAATTTGCTTTGTTGGATTTACCAGTTTTTTTCTTCTCCGAATTTTTCATGACAACCGAGACAGAACTGAGTTTGAATTGGCCAAGTCGAGAGGCCACGACACTTTGGAACCTTTTGATGGGCCTGGCCTGGCCTAGCAAGAAGACAGTATCAGTAGCTTTGTGATATGAGCCAGAAAATGGAAACCAGAACAATGTGTTTGGAGTATTGATCTACATTTTTCAGCATGTCATAACAGAACTTGAATGCAATGTTTTGAGCTGTCTATCCTGTCAACTATGTAGTAGTGTGCCACAGCATTGTAGCATTTATGTATAGCTGGGTCCTTGGTCTTTTGTATGAGAGATATCAATATGCCTTCCCGAATCATCAGGCAACTTGTCCCTACTCTTGCTCTTGCTCCCTCTCCAGCTCCTCCTGAACCCTCACCACGGCCTTCAACCCGCGATCTCTCCTCCGAATATCCTCTGCGCTGGGCATCCCGTACGCACTGGCGGTCTGCTCGACGACCACGTCCTTCCAACCACTGTCATCGTCATCGTGCATACTCACCTTTTCCGCATCGTCGCTCCAGACCGCATCGATCGCCTCGCCGATATTGTCGAGGAACCCGCGCATGCCCCGCGCGCCGCCGCCAAAGTTGTACATCTGGAACGGACCCGCGACGGCCCAGCGCGGGCCCAGGCTGGCGCGCACGATCTCGTCGAGGTCCCGCGCCGTGCACACGCCCGACGCGACCAGCTGGCACGCCTCGCGGAACAGGATGAACGATAGCCGGTTGGCCACGAAGCCGGGCGTTTCCTTGTGGATCGTGATGGGGCGGTGGATCGAGCCCAGGCTGCCGAAGTAGCTCTTCGCAAAGGCCGTCGCGGCTGGCGAGGTGTGTGGCGAGGGGACCAGTTCGAGCAGCGGCATCAGGTGTGGTGGGTTGAAGGGGTGGACGATCAGGAGGCGGGAGCGGGCTGAGGCGATTGTCTCGTTTGGGAGATCGCTGCCGAGGGTTGGATCGTCGCCGTTACCGGGTGCAGTGGTTGTGAGGTGCGCGAGTTGCTGACTCGCAGGAATCCCGCTCGTCGACGACCACAGGTGCGTCTGCGGGCTCACGCAGCGCAACACCTCGGACCACGTCCGCTGCTTGAAGGGGAGATGCTCGGGCCCCTGTTCCTGGACGATGGTCGCGTGCTGCACGGCGTCGCGCAGCGTGGAGCAGAACCTCAGTCGGCCCGACGCCGTGAGCTGCTCGATTGAGAGGCCACGAGACTCGGGAGAACCCGACGATTGCGATGTCGATGGCAGATACAAAGGCAAAATAGCCGCGACGTGCTCCTTCAGGTCCGGCCGCGGGTCAAACACCGACACCCGCGCGGCCGTGTAGGTCAAGTGCAGAGCCAGGAACGAGATGCCGATGGCGCCCACGCCAATGAGCGCAATGTGCTCGGATCCATGTGGTGGCGCCGACTCCGAGGGTTGTTGTTGTTGAGAGTCTGCCATGTTTGAGGTTGAAGAGAACAGGGATGTCGATGCCGAGGCTGAGGCGTCGAGGCGTAGCTGGTCAGTCTGTGTATAGCTGTGCAGGGAATAGAGAGAGGGGGGGAGGATCCAGACAGCTGTATACTTGTTGAATTCGTCTCGTGTCGGCTTGCCTAGTCTTGTCTTGTCTACGGTGAAGTTGAGTTGAGTTGAAATCCAAGGTTGGTGGAGAGTGGGGGACATGGACAAAGATATATAAACTCTACAATAGGTATACCTAGGTACATGTACATATCCTCACGAAATCATTCCAAAGCCTCCTTGACTTGCTTGATTCCTCGACTCTGAACTTGATCAATTTCTCACCCTCCAAATATCTATACCTGTACCGAGTCCATCTATACAAAACTATCGTGTGTATATAGTCGCAGGCAATATTTCACCTGATTCGGGAGGGGGACGAAACGTGACGAGACGTCCAAACACCATCCGTCGATTGCGGCATACACGAGAAAAGGAGACAAAGGGAGAAAGATATCGTTTCATGCAAGTGACTACTAGGTAGTCCTACTCGTACAGCTCGACTTTGGCCTGTCACTGGCATCGACAAAACTATGCATCGTGATACATGTGGCCTTCATGTGCTCCATCCTCAGGGCCCAGAGTAACTCGACTACCGCCATCTCTTCTTCGGATTCAGTGGAAAATGAAAATGTTCCCACCTCGATCCACACTGACCACGCACCCGTACGGTTTCCTCAGCATCACCACATCAGTGATGGAGTCCAAGTGTGTCCGAAGCAATTGCTGCTGTGCCGCGCTGATGATTGTGTTACGAGGAGGTTTGATTGCTTGGGGCGTCGAAGGTCCAGATGCAGCGCTGGCACCAGAGTTTCGGTGCACAGTCGGTGTGCCAGGCTGACTGCCTGTAGCATTTGGCCCAGGAGTACTCGACCTTTTCGTAGGACTGGAAGCTATATAGGTCGTACCGTCTCTGGAAGCCCGTGCATAAGCCGCTGTCTTCCTCGGCGACTGCCCCGACGTGGTGGCTTCCTCACTGGCGTGGGCCTTTTCCTGGACGAGGGCGATCTGCGCCCCTGCACTCAAGCTCAACGGATGAGACACTTCGTATCTGTAATTAGACTTGATGCTCCCAGCCGACGCATAGCTATCCTCGCTCGCATCATGCAATTGCGGTCCCGATACAATGAAGCTGTTCTCCGGTCGACCAATATCCCAGTACCGCAAGGCTCGATCAACACCACCAGTCAGGAGGATCGAGTGCTTGTTGGGACTATCGGGGTTCGAGCTTTGAGTGTAGTCGGTGAAGATGTACATGGCAAGAATCGGAAAGGTTGAAGCCGACCCTGCACTGGGCGATGGACTTGTTCTCTTCACCGGTGACCCATCCGACACCTCGTTATGGTTCGAGGAGGCATGGAACTCCGGTCCGATCAGGCTGCCGTCCACAGAAACCTCCTTGGCAAACCGTGAGAGAATCTTTTCGCTGCTCTCCTCGTCTGGAGACCAAGCTTCATACGGTCGAGTCTGCCCACTCCTGGGACTGAATGTACTCGGTCGCAAAACTTCTCGGCAGACCATCTTTTCAACGTCCCACGCACTGACCTCTCCGCCAGCGCTTACCATAACCCATCTACCATGGCCTTTCGCTGGATGGATCAGGAGCCGGTCGATTCGAGAGTCGGTTTGAATCCCGAAACTCCGCAAATGCAACTTGAACCGCAAGTCCCACAAGTCCAAAATTCCGTGGCTCGTTCCCAAGAGCAGCCAGTGATGTTTCCTGTCGACACAGAAGGTGGTTGGTGTGCCGTGATGGACCGGGTTATTCATGCTGTGGAGGATCTCCATATTCTTCATGTCAAGCACAAGAATGCGACATCTGTTGGTTGCTGCTAGCAAGAGAGACTGCGAGGTGGGCGTGCGATAGTGATGAAGCCACACGGCGTATTCCGTCACCAATCCTGCAGCACTCCCGTCGGGACCACTGACATCGTTCACAGCTCGGTTAGATGGTATCAGGTAGTCCCGCACAAGGCTCGGTCTCCCATACCGTGATGTCTCACCCCCCTCGACACTCCGATAGTCGACTCGTACAGCATGAATGCTTCCGTCGTCAGCGCCGCTGAGAAAGGTGTGCGTCTCCTCGATGAAGCAGAGACTCTTGATCTTGACTCCCTCGGCGCGTCGGTGTGTGTACCGTGAACGGGCCGTCACATTCTTTTCCAACCTGATCGTGTCCCAGATCTTGCAGGTGCCATCGTCTGATGCCGTCACGAAAAACGCGTGGTCAGGTGCCGCGCACACTCGATTGATGGCAGCCGAGTGCTCCGAAAACTGGGTCAGCAATTGACCCGAAGGGCGCCATGGCTCGCTGCGAAACTTCTCTTCCTGCTGCGCGGCTTTTCCGCTGCTCGGTTGTAACACGTCCGTAGCTCTTCGAATGGGTGTTCTGGTGTCTGCGGGTGGTCGATTCCCGCCAAAGTCCATCTGATCTATAGGGAAGTTCTCCAAAAAGTGATTGTCCAGCAGTCGTAGTACATTGGCATCATTCCCTTGATATGAATGATTAGGCTCATAGAGCGGCGTCCTCGCCCCACTCCCGCGCGGTGAAACGGATCTGGACTTTGCCGCCACACTGGCCGTCACTGACAATGCTGAGGGGCCTGCCGTGCTGCGCCGATGAAGTTGTCCGTCAACCTCGACCTTGCCAAATGCGTTCTCGGAAATGGTCGAAATCTCTGCGTCCGCTTTGGCAGAGTCGGTCCTATTCATCAGGTTTAATCCGCTGTTTCGATGTCGGAGTTCGAGAGAGGCGTTCCGGCGTAGAGACAGCCCATCGCCATTGATCGAAGTGTTGCCATTTGTAATGCTTGGTCTGGAGGATATACTCGCTCTTTCCACAGCTATTGTGGGCGTGCCGTTAGATCTCGTTTCTGACGGTTTGCGAATTCGGATATCCATGGGTTGGGTAGAGGGGGTTGCCGCTCCGCTAGACTGCTCTGCAGACGAGATCCGTCTCGACATATGATCGTCGATGCTGGTTGATGCGTCCAGAAGAGCATCTGCCAAACTGTGTCTCTCATCCATTCGTGATCTTTTCTGTGCCCTCCGAGGTCCACTCGTGTTCTCCCTGATGGGCTGACGCGAATCAAAGAAGACATTCTGCGGAGTAACATCGATCTGATTTAGAGCAATGATGTTATTCAACATCCGATACCTCTCGTCTGTATCCTCCACTGGTTTGTGTTTGGAGATTTTCAATATGTACTCTCGAAGCGCAAGAAGCTTGATCTCATCATCCGCTGTCATTCCCAGATTTCGTAGGCTCTCCAGAGAGATTTGATCATCTTTATCTTTTTGTGAGGGAGGTATCCGGGTCAACAGTCGTTTTGTGAGTGCTGCCGGATTTTGCGGCGTGGTGGGATCGGACAAGGTCAATCCACCATCTCGACTTGCAGCTGTCCAGAATAAGCTGTTTCCTTTCCTCGCTGCCCAGTTGGTAGCCGAATCAAACACGATCTTTGGCAGCGGTCGCTTCAGGTTGTCCAATATCCGCTCTTCTGTCAAAGCGGAGATCGGCCCCTTCAGGAATGGCTGTATGAGCGGGAGAACAATGCAGTACTGGTCTGCTGCTGAGATGTACTTGGCAGACAGGACGATGAACTGGATCGCGCTCTCCCGTACCCAGATGCTGGGATGAACCGTGAACCTTGCTGCCATGCCGACAAGTTCCCAAGTCGTACTTTTCTGCAATAGACCTAATGCAGCCATCCGTGCTAAGGATCGGAAGACTTTCTCCACGACAAAGTTCTCAGAGTCAGTTAAAGACCCAACCATGACCGGCAGTATGAACTTTTCTAAGCTCGTGGCTCCAATATAGGAGGCGATTCCAACAAGAGCTTCGAAAAAAGAACACCTCAATATCCAATCCTTATCGTTGAGATATGTGTTAAGGTGTGTCAGTATCACATCACTGGACTGTTGGCTGCCGAAGAAGACGCACAATCGGGATATTGAGCCCAGCAATGCTCTCCTGACAGATGCTTCCGGGTCTGTTATCAAGGCAACAGTCGACTCTTCAAAATGAGGCACGATTTCGCGCCGGCCATAATCGTAGAGAGCGTTGTACGACTGTTGGGGAGCCAGCTCATCTTCTCGCAATGCAGACAGTCGTCCGTCGGCCCGGATGGCGTGGACCATGTCCAGGACTCTTTCGGCGGATAATGCCAACGAAGCCAGGCATGACGCATACGCCGAGCGCACAAGAATGCTGGGCTCCCCTGAAGGGCCAAATCCGAAATGCTTAAGGCGCGGCAGGATATATTCCGGAAAGATGTACGCATTGATGGGCGAGACGACCTCAATCATCTCGAATATGGAGGTCATTGCATAAATTGCTGCTGCCCTGACCACGTCTGATTGATCAGCGACCAAGCCAACAATGTATGGTAGTATTCGATCCAGCTTCGCCTCATCCGGAAGTCGTTCAGCAAAAGCAACCAGGAGGTCACATGCTTTGAGTCGTGCTGATGCCTTTGCCGTATTCCTCAAGCTGGACTCGACCAAGGTCAGGAAGAGGAGGCTACCGTCGTAAAGGCTAGGGTCTGCGTCAGGCGTTTTGACCTTGTTGCTTGACTTCATCGTCAAAGGCGAACGCGAAGACAGTTTCGTGGAGCTTGGCCCATAGCCAAGAAAGAAAGAGATCTTGTCAAAGTCATAATACACTCGTTCTATCTTCTCGTCGAATTCGCCTAGGCTCCCTAGATTCAGCTCCACCGGTTTCAGAGCAGTGGCTGGCCTGGTAAGATCGAGCATATACTGGTGTAGAAAGCTGTAAAAGTACTCTGGAAAGATCCTGGATCGGTAGAAGGAGAGATGCTGTTCTGCATTGTAGCGCTTTTCCGGATCTAATTCAATCATGTTGAGGATCATTGCTCGCACCTCAGGGTCTTCGATCTTGTTGAGATGGGTATGCTCGGGGCTATAATCCCCTGATCGATACTTGAAAAGCTGACTCAGAGAGAAGATGGGACCTTCTAAAAAGATTTCGGCAATGACACACCCAACGCTGAAAATGTCCATGGCCCAAGTCAGTTCTCCAGGGGTGTCTTCCAGATTGACCGAAGTGAATCTTTCCGGAGCAATGTAACACGTCCGTCGCGATGAAGTGTCAAAGTAGAACGAGAAGTCGGCCGGATTGTCTTCTGGCAGATTCACGGGCTTGAAGGAGGAGGAGAAGTCGGTGAGATAAAGCCAGTTCCAAGAGGTGACGAGAATGTTTTCTGTCTTGATATCGCCATGGTATACGTTGTGCGCATGGCAATCACGAACCGCACATAGCAGCTGGAAGGCCAGCCATTTCTTCTCAATATCCTCCAAGAAAGGCCGGGTGCTCATCCGATCGTAGACCGAGCTGAACATGTACTGACGGACGAGGAACCCACCACTAGGAACCTCGATGATTCGCTGATAGCCCAGGGCATTGGGGATGTCGGCCAAGATTTTCCTCTCTTCTGTAAGTTGGCGAATGTACTCGTGGACTTGGAAAGACGAATACGGTTTCATGACAGCCTTCACGAACACAAAGCCTCGCTGACTCCTCGCACGCACGCTTTTCATGAAACGGGCAGAAGCCAGGGTCTTCTCATGCACCAGGTCCGCAAGCTCAGGGACATCAATGCTGGCGGATGCCGCGGAGAGGGTGGTCATGGAGTAGCCTTGCCCCATATTGAAAGAGTGGCAGTCGAGATACCTAGCAGTGGTTACTCTGTGGATGGGTTAAGCGTGAAGACGCTCCAGGAGCAGGTCCAAGTGTCGGACTAAGGGGTGATTAAAGATGTTTCGGCAACCATGATGTCGTGCCGTATTCAAATACTAGATCTATCTGTCCTGGAGGGCGCGGGCGCGCCCAGATGTCTGGTTGATGCCTGATATGCCACTGTGTCGGGATGACCATGAGTTGATGGTGGTACAGACAGCCAAGGAATACCGTAAATGTGATTGTCTCGGTGAAGGACAGGAGTTCGAACAGGACGGGATCGGATGTGAGGCTAATCGACTTGATGTTTGGTCTTCTGTTGGTGGAAAAGGAACTGAGTTGTGTGCTCCATACAGCCCGTGTTGGTCATGGTTTGAGTGAACGGGCCCTTGCAGGCACTTGATCATTTGCGTGGCTAGTTAGTCACATGATTGGGTCTCTTGCCTGCGCACGCCTGCGTTTCCCGCTGCTTTCTGCCTCTCTCTGCCTCTACTACTCCGTGCTACACCTGCGACTCCTCCCCCCGCCCGTCCCCCCTTGGTGCCCACTAGAAGCACATCAGAGCCACCGGAACCACCCACGTCTTTGGCTTGATTAAACTTCACCAATGCCGCATGTGCGTGGCATGAACAAGCACCACCCCCTGTAACACCCGGCACCAACCCGCTCGCCAGCTGGCTCCTACTTGTGGGTTTCGTCATATCACACGAGCATTTGTTTCTGCCAGCTGCCAGAAGATGCCCAACGATACTACCACTCTTCAGGCAGTGTGCGTTTGATGTCCGATCAGATCAGGGATTTTGTTGTGTTGTCCACCGCCGCCTCTTTTTTCGACAAAGCAGTTGCCGTCTCCTTCTCGGTCAACTTCTCTTCATCTCACCGCAGACAGACGTCATCACTCCCACCGTCATTGAATCTCCAGAATATGAGCGGAGCTCCTGTCCTGAGACTGTGACATTCGTTCCCTTCTTTCGCAACCCGACACTACGCAACTGGTTTGTGACCGGTGAAGATGCGGGCAGCAGTGCTTGGGGGATCAACGCAGAGATCGACGAGTCGATAGGGCCAGGTCCGGCATCAAGATGTCCGAACATGGCAGCAATGAGTCGAGACGGTCCTCCTCACAGACGTCCAATCAGTCGGCCGAATTCAAGAAACCCAAGACCCTCCGGGGTGCCCCCAAGCGTCATGGCTCGAAACACTCCTCTAAATCTTTCGAAGAGGACGACCCTTCTCTGACCTCGTTCCCCTCGTTTTCTCCAGAGGCAGAAACAAAATCGGCAAGCGTTGCTCAAGAGGCGGTCCCCAAACACATACGTACGATATCACAGAAGGCAAGGGATAGGAAGGCCACTCTGGCAGGCTTAACAAGCGCATCCCCTTCGCTCAATAGACAAAATGCTCTGTTTGACGATTCCCCGCGATCATCTTTGGAGATCCCCGGTTCTTTGCATCTGGCTAGCGACGAGCACATAGAAAGACTCATTGCCAGGACTGGTGCTGTCAAACTGGTCCGTCAGTATGCCTCCGATCTTGCTCAAAGAGATGCGGAGATTTCTGCTCTACGAATTCGAGCAGATCACAGGGAAAGAGAACTGAAGAAGATCCTGCGCGAGGCCAATGTCCCTACGGCAGAGGTAGAGAAAAGATTGCTCAGATTGGAACAGGGAGAAAGTGACTCGAATGTCCATTCTGGCTCCGTGGATCGGACAGCTGCGTTGCTGGACGGGATGATGAGCGAAGCCATGGCGGATGGCATTGTGGTCAACAGTCCTTTGGACACTGATTTCCCGGCTGGTCATGTCTCAGATACTCGAAGCCCTCCATCAGCATCACACGCGGACTTGGAGATGAATCGCAGTAGGGCTGGTTCCATGGCATCGAGTCTAGCCAAGGCAAGCCGAACCCCCAGCAGGGCCAACAGCAGTGTGAGCGACAGTAGCCAGGATATGGAAGCCACGTTACGACCCCGGGTACCAAGCTCAACTACCTCCAAGTTGTCTGGTCTGCAGAGTATATTCCAGCCTCCCTCGCAGTCTTCGAGCTACTTCATTGGCGGCAAAAGCGTCAAGAAGCCCAAGGCCAGCGATGAAGCCAGCGTGCGCTCTAGTCAGTCTACTCGATCCTTTGCCTCGTGGACACAAATTTTTGGTGGAAAGTCCCAACCTGGTCGATCTAGGGCATCGTCACTGGGACAGCAGAATGTACCTGGGGAGGTAGAGCCGGCTGCACCGAAACCACGCATGAACCCGCCTCTGGTTGCCACCAAATCGTCTGCCTCACTCCCAACAACTGGGACGGTCAAAAGCCGCCCCCCAGCAAAGCGCGTACCTACTGCCACGCGACTGTCCGCCAGTCCAAATCATGTGCGGAAGGGGTCAAACGCAAGCAGCCTTCCTCCAACTGTCGAACTCGATTCGATGATTGAAAGTTCTCAGCTACCTCCCACCATGACAACACAGAATGTGGACAACACCGGGCTATTGACGGACCGCTTCGGCTTCATCTACGACCAGAAACGGCGGAAAAGGCAAAGCCTTCCGGTTCGAGCACACCGACGAAACAGGCTGAGCGGTGCCGAAACCATTGCTAGTTTTAGAGCTGGCGAACATGCACAAGCTGATGAACTCTCAGCCGAAAGACCCATCACGCCCGTCTCAGTGGATGATGAGGCACCTAAAAAGTCGTGGCAAGAGTACCTTAAAGTGCCCGCGGCGCTGTCTTCGGGAAGGCCTAAGGAATTACTTTCACATACGCCGTCTGCTGGAGCTGTTGTCACTGTCAGTTCAGTGGACGCCGCAGGCACCACAACGCCACCGCGTCGAAGCCGGGAGGCCTCCATTTCGGTCTCTGCTGCTTCACAAAAGGCACTTCCAACAACCAGTGTGGTGATGGAACCGCAGCCCTCAACCGTGACGGCGATCTCTGCCGACTTTACACCGGATTCCGAGTCCGACTCTGTGGGCGACTCCGGCCCAGCGAAGTTACTTTTGGAGCAACTAACAGAACTGCACGACGCACTTCAAGCTGAAAGAGCTGTCCGGTGGAACGACTTTCTACGTCGAGTCAGAGCGGAAAGGGCAAACAACGCCGACCGCGCTAGCAACAGCAACACGCCTGAAGCAGACCTTCTCAGCGGCGAACTTATAGGGATAGCAACCCTTGGGCGCTCCACAAAGACGAAGGCAAAGTACATGCACTTCAAATCACTGGTTCTGGCTGGGATACCCGTTTCTCTCCGGCCCAAGATTTGGGCCGAGTGTTCTGGGGCAAGTGCTTTGAGAATTCCGGGCTACTATGAAGACCTCGTTGCCCGATCACAAGACGGCACTGACATCGACCCTGACATTGCAAGCCAAATCAAGGCGGACGTTCACCGGACACTCACCGACAATGTGTTCTTCCGTCAAGGGCCTGGCGTCCAGAGGTTGGAGGAGTTGCTGAGGGCCTATTCCTTGCACAATCCACGCATTGGGTACTGTCAAGGTATGAATCTCATCACAGCGTCTTTGCTGCTCATTTGTGCGACGGCAGAAGATTGCTTTTGGCTTCTCGTTGCCATTATTGATGTCATTCTCCCGAGTCAATATTTCAGCTCGACCCTGCTTGTGGCTCGGGCTGATCAGGTGGTTCTTCGGCAGTATGTTGCGGAAGTTCTGCCAAAGCTCAGCGCGAAATTGGATGAGTTGGGTGTTGAGTTGGAGGCGTGCACGTTTCATTGGTTCTTGTCGTTGTATACGGGCGTCTTGACGGGCGGCGAGGCCTTGTATCGCGTTTGGGATGTCATGTGAGTTTTGTCTGCCACTCGATTCGGAACGTTGTGCTGGAATGCTCTACTAATCGCGCATTTTCTCCGCCACAGTCTGTGCCTCAACAGTTCCGACGCTCCTCCACAAGCCTTGAACCAACCCAAGACCGCGCTCTCTGTGGAGATGCCATCCCTCGGTCTGACAAGTGGCCCATCTACACCTGTGACGCCATTGCACCCTCAAACCGAACCTAACTCCACCGCAGACGACTCCTCGGATGAGCATGATGGGACATCGTCGCCGTTCCTCTTTCAATTGGCCCTCGCTTTGCTGAAGCTCAATGAAAACGCCATCCTCGCACTCGACTCCGCGGCGCAGGTGTATACGTATATCAACCACAACATGACGAACCACGCCATCAGCATTGATGCCCTGGTACAAGCAAGTGAGGCGTTGAGGACGAGAATAGTAAGAAAGGAAATGTTGGAGAGGAGGAAGCAAGCGATCAAAGAGTTGGGACCGTGAGTGGCAAACACGACCAGCACTTAAGGTCAAAAAGAAGACGAAAGAAGTATACAATCACCAGGAGGAATTTCTCGAAATTCTCGATCAAGATACAACAGTTGGGATGAAGGAGTGGCTGGTCTTGGGCTGGAACTTGAACTTGGAGTCTTATCAGGATAACGACTTCGATTCCAGCGACGTTGACCATCTCCTGGATTCTGCATCGTTAAAGGACATGAAGAAAGAGGAAAGAATGATCAGAAGGTGTGTGTGTCTGGGCGCCGGTGACACAACAACCGGCAGGCCCAAGTGATCAGATGCGCACACAAGGAGGGAAATGGAGTTGAAAAAGAGGCAACGACTTTTCTTTTGTTGTCAGCTGTTTGTTGCTTTTGTCTACCAGGCACGTTTATCGTTTGCTATATATGCATCTTTACATGATACCCCCGGGCGACCATGCGAGAAAAAAGCGAGTATGGAAACAGAGCAAGCTGGATAGGAGAATGCAAACTGGAATAAATGGGAAAAAAGTTTTAGATTATGAAGTCGATATATTGAACAATGCATTCTCGGCTGGATTGTTGGAGTCTTGTCTGTTCGTTTATTCATCTTTCCATTCTTTATTTTCATCCATGGCCTGGTGTTTTCATCGTAGCTCGTATCTATTCCCCAGCTCTCTCTCTCTCTCTACCTGGTACGAAGTCTACGGTGGATATCAGCTACGTATACCAGGTCCTTGTACAGGGTATGCGTGCACCTCACAATCCACAATACCTGGAGCAATCAATGTTCATGAGGTCTAAGGTCTAAGGTCTGAGCGAAAAGGGTCATTCATATACATACTCCCATGACTCATAACTGGTTGCTTACCTACCTAGATACCCAGGTAGGTTAAGAAGGCGATGCTGTCTGTATCCAAGGACAGTTACCGACCTAGGTATGGTATGGTGTGGTGTGGTGTCGTATGGTATGGTATGTATGCCACATGCGTGCCCAATCTCCAATCTCTCATCTCCCATTCCATTCGACTCGCTGTGCTTTGTGGGATAATGAATGAATGTGCCTCTGGCTCTGCTTCGCGATACCCTCTCTGTCTGCCATGATCTCTTCTGCTGGTGCTTCTTTCAATCCCACCCATTTCCTGCTCTGAAAATACTCAATCCTTTTTTTGGGGGGGTTTTTCTGTTTCGATTTCTTTTTTCGTCTGTGCTTGTTGCTCGTCAAAGGAGAGGAGTGTAGAATTCGTCAACTCATCTCGCCAATGTCAGACCAGACCGGGTCGTTGTATTCACCCCCAACCGAGAAGTGCAGAGATCGTTGAGCTGCCAAATCAGCTCGTGAACTCGTGAACTCGTGAAACACTCCGTGCTCGATCCTGGATCACACGATGGATGACAAACTCGCGGCACTACTGAAACACTCCGCGAGGACGCATGAAACCCGTAGGCTCCCTCAAAATGGTCGAGGGGGCAGCCGATGGGTCAGGTCGACATTGTCGGCGTCGGCGTCGTCTTGGCCGTCGTTCTCGTCCTCCACCAAGATGAACTCGTTCTGTCCCTGCTCTTTGACCTCGCCAAACAACTCGAGCAACTGCTGGATCGTGGCTCGTTTCCCCATGCTGTCCGGCCCGATGGCACTCGTGACCTCGACGTCCTTGCGTTCCTGCATGCGAATCAGATCCTCGTCGATGGAACCCTTGACCACGAAGCGGAGCACGTCGACACGGTTTTCCTGCCCGATCCGAAACGCGCGGCAGTACGCTTGGGCTTCGACCGACGAGTTGAACCACAGATCCAGAATGATGACCTTGCTCGCCATGCTCAGGTTCAGACCCACCCCGCCGGCCTTCAAGGAGCAGATCATGATGAAGATGTTGGGATCGTGCTGGAATTTGTCGATCGCCCGTGCTCGCGCGTCAAGGGACATTTTGCCGTTGAAGAGCACATGGCCCCATCCCTCGGCCGAGCAGACCTTGCTGAAAATCTTCCCGAGCCCCAGGAATTGGGTGTAGACGAGCACCTTTTGTCCCTCGTCCTGCTTCTTCCAGTTGAGGATGGCCGCCTTCGCCGCCAACAGTTTGGCAGACGGGAGGAGATCGCCACCCGCTTCCAGCCAGTCCAGGTCTTCCTCCTCGTCCTCGCTGTTTTCATCCGAGGTGTTACTACCATGGCGGAAACCAGCACTTCTCGCCCCCCCTTTGGCCTTTTGCGTCAGCTTGGCTAGCTGTCTCTTCTTCTTTTCCACCTTGGCCGCCATCTCCCGATTGTTGAAACCGAGCTCTTTCAGGCCGCTACAGGCGGACCACTCTTCGAAAAACGTCTGGCATTCGAGGCACGCCATCTTCTCTTCCCCTCTCTTTGTCCGCTCTTCGTCCATGGCCGTCATGCATTCTTGGCAGTACACGTGGAAGCATGAAGTACAGACCGGTTCGTCGGGAGGTTGGCGACATTTGGCACAGATTGACCGAAGATGCACTTCCGTCCAGGTCTCGGATGTGGCCAACGCCCGAAGGAACTTTCGGAACTGGAAGGAAAGTCCGTAGTCGGAACCCGTGGCAAGGTTTCCATCGTCTTCGACATCTGGCGTCACATTAGCCCCTTCGAGCTCCCTGGTCTGGAATGTCTTGAGCGTGTTTTCGTTGTCAACGAGCATCCTTCTCAGAGCTCGCATCATGTTCACCGCAACGTTGTCTCGAGAGGCCGACACTTCTTTGGCCGCCAACCTCCACAGAGTCTCGATGTCTGCCGCCACGAACAATCGCTTCAACAGGTCTTGACACAGCATGATGTGCGAACAGAGCATTCGGAGACGCATCAACATGCCCAGAATGTTGCCATAATTGCTGTTGAGGTTCCCGGATGTCGAGTACGTGTTGATTCGCTGGATATATCTCGACTTGACAATGTTGTAGATATTCCTCTCCACGGCGTTAAATTCGACCAAGACGGTGTTGTGCGTGATACCAGGCAGTTTGACGATGGGAGCATTGAACAGCGTGTCCACGTGGGTCCTCCTCAACATGATACCCCTCAAGTAATTGTGAAGCCTGCCCAGATTCACTGGGTCTTTATTGATCCGATTGTTGCAGAAGTTGTGGCAAAAGGTCGCGTAGTCCCCCGTATGAGGAACCCTGAGGAAAGAGAAGTACGGAAAGAGCTCTTCGATGTAGTTCAGGATCGGGGTCCCTGTGATGCACCATCGATAGATTCCCGTGAGAGCACGCACGGCAATCGAGGTCTTGGACGTATGGTTCTTGATGTGATGGGCTTCATCGAGGACGATGCGGTGGAACTTGATCCGATGAAGTGGCCCGACATTGTTGAGGAAGTAGTCCTTCCACCACTTGTTCTTTTGCTCATCGGACGCCAAATTCTTGGGCGGCTCTGCCAGAGGATAGCTCTTCTGGACCTCGCCATAGGTTGTCAGAATCACATCGTACGCCGTCAAGTCCGCGACGATATTGTTGCTTTGAAGACGAGAACCGGAGTGGAAACGGAGAATTCGACCCATGGCGTTCCCCTTTACGTGCTTGTCCATTTCCTGCATCCATTGATTGAGCAGGGTAGGCGGTGCAATGATCAACGTGGTTTTGATAGCACTTCCCTCATCCGCTTTGCCATCCAGGATGTTCGCACTGCCCAGGTTAGTAACGATCAAACGCTTGCGATATTCGACTCACATCATCTGTATTGTTTTGCCAAACCCCATTTCATCGCAGACTAGCCCACCCTTCGGTTTTGCTTCTCCGGTCTCCCGTTCTCGCATGAAGGCAGCGCCGAGCAGTTGGTGGTTGTAGAGCGAAGACTCCATGCCTCGAAGCTTCCACCCGCCGTGGTTGTCTGATCTCACGGCGCCACGCCCTTTAAATTTCTTGGTGGCCTCCAAGACAGCTGCTCGATCCGAATTGGCAGAGCCACGCTCAGCCGACGGGATGCTCGCAATGAGTTCTTTCAGTGCCGTGGCTTTGTTGGACGACGTGAAGGTCGGCATGTCCGGTCTCGAAGCGTTGGCTTGGGCAGCGCCCACGATGTTGGTCTGTCCAAGGCTTTGGAGATTGCTCAGGTTCGGCCGTCGAGGCCGACCTCTCTTCTTGTAGGACTTTGGGACGTCGCCGTTCTGGTTCGTGGCCCGTTTCTTCCTTGGCTGACGATCTTCTGTGAAAGCCGCTGCCTTTCTCTTTGGCTTTCGACCCTCGCCGAAGCCGGCATCAATGCCAGCAGAGATAGCATCTTGTAGCTCCTTCTTGGAGAGTCGGTTGCGAGTTTTTGGCGCTGCTCCCTCCTTTGGTGGAGGACCTGGTCGGGTAGGAATCTCTGGAACGAATAGCGAATCTGCCTCCTCATAACCTGCAGGGAGGTCATCTCGCGTGAGAGTATTGTTTACTACAAGCTTCCTTCTTGCAATGTCCCGGAGCCGTCTGTGTTCAGCAACCTTCTCTGTAGCGAATAGAATGTCGTCTGCTTTAGTATTTGTCTTTGCGGCCACCTTTTTCTCATACTCTGCCTTGCGCAGGGCAAAATACGCACCTGCTTGTGCATCTTCAGCGGCGGGGTCCTTGTCGATGACGGCGTTCCAATCCATCTCGTCGCCGTTTTCTTCAATAGGGTTGTTTGATGGCCCTGCAAAGTCCCAAGCGGACTCATCAATCGCGTCGTCACCGTCCTCAATATCAATAAGGTTGGTCTTATTCTGGTTGTACTGCTGAAGAGCTTCGAGGCCGTGCATCTCCGAGTCTTCTTCCGGAGGGAAGGGAGGCTCTGACGGTCCTCCCAAATCCACCTGTTCTGGATGATTGCTAGTATTGTACTCGTCGAAAGACTCGGGGCGTGCCATCTGGGTAGCATCAGGGTGTGGCGCATTTGAACCATCATCTGCGGCCTTGACAAGATCGACGTCAGTGTGTCCGTCCTCGAGCTCGCTCTCAGCTAGTCCCTGCTTCCCACTGTGTATTTTGTCATCTGCATCACCATCGTGACGCGACCCAGCATCTTCTGCCATCGTGTCGTGGTTCTCGATCGGGGTTTGAGCAACTGGCGTATCCTTCTGCCCATCACTAGGCTCAATTGGCATGATTGGTCTAGAATTGGAGTTGGGCTTATCCGGCTTGAAATCTTCCTCGTCATCATTCGACTCATGGCCCGTGGTAACATTTTGTTCGTAGTCCAACTCAGCAAGCTCAGATTCAGTCGTGGTGCTAGTGGAGGTCGCGATGGGGTTATCGTCGAACCCATTGTCGTGGTTCGTCGAGGTATTGAAGTCGACGGGAAACGTCTTATTTGCTTCCTCGGCCGGCTCAGCTTTGACGGTTGGGTTCTCTGGTAACACTAGCTGGCACTCGGATACTGAGTCGCTATCTGAGTCATCTGAGATGGCGATGACATCCTTGTCTGGGGCGACAGAGGAGCCGGGCGACCGAGCCATGGTGATCCACGACGATCGTGGGTGTACGAAGCAGGCCGAGCTTCCACAGTACCAGATCTTCTGCCGAAACACCAAGTACAGAACGAAACGCCAAAACGATTCAGATCAAAGATTGGAAGGAGGAAAAGAATGATAGAGATGGAAGATGTTAAGAAGGTAGAAGTAAGAGATCAAAAAGCCTTGCGCTGGAGACGATGTCATAGGCAGTACTAGTAACCATGCCAGGTTTACTGAGCAGCCCTCATTCCAGAGTGAAGCATTGGTGAGAACGCACAGCGACCACGAAATGGATGGGGTTTAGAGACCACGAAGAGCAATGGAGTAATGAGAAACAAACCTGGAGGTGGTCATGGAACGAAGAGAGAAGTGAGGTAATGTGTTCCTCAGGCGGTAGCCTTGGGCAAGAAAGGTGACAGCCATGCGAGGTTGAGAAGAAGAACAAAGGAGTTTGAGCACTGAGGATTTGCCATTGAATTGGACGTCGAGCGCTCGTTGTAGCCATGGTATTCCAATGAGATAGTTGGATCAGGCGCACCTCCTGAGCCTGCCTGTAGCACAGGATCCAGCTCTTCAGGTGTGCGCCATGCCCTTCATCTTGCTCTCCTCCTCCTAGTGTGAGGAACGGGAGACATAGAGGTTCTTGAGCTTTGTGCACAGGACACAGTCTGTAGGAGAGAGAGGAGGCATCGTCGTTGAGCTGCATCGTTTGATAGTCGCGGCAGACGTAGCAGCATAGCACTCAGTGTCCAAGGCATTAGAACACAAGCATTTGGGGGCCAAGAGAACTGGTATCCGGCGTGTACCTAGGTACGAGGTAATAATAATATGATGTATCTCCTTGTATGCAGTTTGGACGAGAGTGAGTCGGATGGAAGATTTCGGGACGGACGATGTCGGTTTAGCGGATTACCCGATGTGGTTAGCTTCCGGCTGGTTTCCGGCTCTTCACCGTAAGTTGGAGAATGATGCCGTCACGCCGCTTTGTTCCCCCTTCGTCGCCCACTCTCCAAATCCCTAAAGAACAGACAGGCACAGGACAGGTTCAACTCACTCCTTACATCCTAGTAAGCTTCTACAACAGCAAAGCACTGTGCTGCCTTGCTGTCCCTGACCCCTTCCACACCGTCCCCGAGCACGGTCGTCCTCTGCGATTCACAACATGTCTCGATGTCTGTGTCTACGCCGTCGTCCTCTCGCCCTTTCTCCGAACCCGATCTTGCGCGTCCACTCAATATCCCGTGCTCCAATTCAGTCTACTATCGCGCCTTGATCCCTATGTGATGAACCGTCTGCGAACCCTTGAGACTCTGAACATTGTGTTGAAATGCTGGGGAGACTGATCCAGGGCTATGCCAGAGGTGGCCAGCTTGAGAGTGCCACGGAAGAAACACACACCCGCAGTCTCCTTTGGCCGGAATCGAATGCGGAGGGACGTGTCAGCTCTCTATCACCACCCAGTACTCCATATGGCTCTCCTACGACCCGTGTCTCACCTTTTGATGATCGGATTGGGTTGGAATTGAACGAGTCCAAAGACTTGAGGCTCATTGTTGCCCAGGATGCCTTCGGAACCAACGACCGTCCCTTACTGCTCTATGACACCCACTTTGTGGAGTCAAAGGAGCCCAACTTGGGTCAACGCGCCCCTGTCCCCTCTCCTGCTGCTGCTGGAGCACCTCAGCGTGGAGGCTCTGGGATTCCTATTTTAGGACATGCGAGGAATCGAAGCTCTACCATTTCAGGAGCTTCGGCATCGTGGGCGCGCCCTCACAAGGAGTCGGAACCGACGGACCACCTAGGCAATGTGCTAGACTGTATGTTTGGCGTCAGCAGTGCTGCCAAATCCGGATCCAGCACAAAATTGCACTTCCTCCCAGGCGATCGAAGTCCTGCTAGCGACCTAAGTTCGCGTGCACCAACCTCAAATCTGTCTGGCACGGCGCCTTCTCGTGCTCCGCTCTTGAGAGCAAGGACAGCTACGACGACCGTTAACAACCCGAGTCAAAACAATCCTTCCAGAGAATCTGACCCCGAACCACGGGACGCCGTTCTGATCACTCGTATGTTTTCGGTTACGCTTCCTGAGGCTCAAGATGATTTGAGGCAGCGACGAAGGTCTTCCGCCGATCCCACCACCTCAATCAGTCCGCTGTCGCACGGGCTTGAGAATCAGATGGGTGGCTCCCTCCACAGCAAGAAACCCAAACTCGTAGAGAAAAAGACTCCTGTCTTTGCAATTGGCTTGCTTTTCTACCTGCCTCGCCCTGGCGATGTGCGTTCAAACACGTCGTCGGCGCGCCCTTCATCAAGAGCCTCATTTACGCCGTCGTCGACCCCGAATTCCTATGGATCGGACTCCTTTTCGTCCTGGACATTCCTGAACGCAATTCCCGAGTATTTGTGGTCTAGCGACACCTCCAGTCAGCTAACTGACCGTGGCATTGACATTATTGTGGGAAACTGGGAAGTTATTCTGAGGAGCCTTGCAGTTGTTGAGACGCTAGCACGGTCCGAGATTGGCGAGCTTTTGCAGGAGGTGAATCTGGCGCTGATCACCTCCGCAGCAAAGGCACCAAAAGGTCCTTCCGAACAACGTACCAATCAGCGCAACGTCTATCTTCGGTCTCCAAACAGACTGGCGCAGGTGGCCGAGCTGCAACGCGCCGCCAGGCATACTCTATGGAGAGTGTCATATGCGCTGCGCATTCCGCGGGTGTACACGGGCCTAGGGCTTGATAACGGGGGTCACTGGCTTGACGAAGCACGCTATCTTGTGCGACTCTGCGGAAATAAACAGCAAAACTTTTTTCTTTTCAACCTCTTGACTGCATTTCTTGGAAACCATACTGAATGGCTCGAAAGGCTAGGACCAGACTGGTATCGAAGACAGCTCAGAGTTTTGAATAAGGGGAGGCCTCGACCCACTAACGTGGCCTCTCGAACAGTCATCGTCTGCGAGAACCGATCAATGGCTCGCCGCATCATTTTTCTGCTGGCATCATTTCTGCCCCGGAATGCAATCACGAAGCTTCCCTCTGAGGTCATGTCCCCGCTACTCACGCCTGATATCAGCTCCTCTTCGCCTATCCATAGGATCATCCATGAAGATTCCCTTCGTCGCCATGCTCATAATAAGTCGCGAGATGGAACCGTCACATTCTATCGCCGCGATGGTGCTGGGTTGTCCAGCAGTGTCTCTTCGTCTGAGAGCGCCAGTGGTATCGCTAGAGCCTTCCGCAGAAGTTCTCGGTCGCGAATCTCCAACGCTGAGCTTACCCTGGGCATGAGACAGGTCTCCGTATTTTCTCCGGGAGATAATGGTGGTAGTTTCCACAAGACCAATCCAACTAGCTCGACAGCCACGCCAGGGCTGGGCACACCCGTGCCACACTTTGCGACAAAGGCTGTTGATAGCTACTTTCCTGAAGGCGCCGTCGTGGACAGCGAAGAGACTGGAGCTAGCGCTGATCTTGCTCGAATCTTGAGACGCGACAGCGTGAGTCAATCACAGTCCCATCAATCGAGTATGAACTGGGGATCGTTGATAAGCAACGTGTCTGGACTATGGAACAAGAGGCAGGACTCGACCGCTTCAACAAGTGAGATCACGAGTTCGTTTGACACTGGAAGCCTGAGTGATCGCCGCCGATTCGCCCCTAAATCTGTGCAGATCCATGGGAGACAGGCAAGTCGGTTGGAAGCAATGGTTGACGAAGCCGGTCGGCTTCGAAAGAGTAAGCTGAGTCAAGAGGAAGATTCCACAAGCTTGTACCGACCATCGACGCTCCCGAGCGAGGTGCACCCCCCCCGGCTAACAGTCGACGAGAGGGATGGAGTTGTTGATGTGGACATCAATATTCCTGGGTTTATCGGTTGGAACGAGGGGAAAGGCGCCTCGCCCCCTTCGTGGATGCATCATCGATCCCCCTCTTTTGCGAGTGTGGACGAAGCGGGCTCCATGTACAGCACACATTCACGTCACGCCGATGTCACAGGGTGCAAATCTCCAAATGTTGCCGGTTACCTGAAACGGTTTCATGAAGACTTCATACTACAGGGAGTCAAGCCGTACACCGAGCTTCAAGACGAAATCAGGAAAAGCATGTCAAGAGAACCAACTCCTTCTGATGATATGTCTCGATTGCCTGCAGACACAGAAAACAATGGAGAACAATGGGTTACTGTTTGCACAACACTACTTGCTGACCTACGGAACTTCAGCATTCAGCGTCTGACCCTGAGACGACTGACACAACGAGGTACCGCCGGCGATACTGGTACAGGTGCTCCAAGCCAGTCCGGATCAGACAATGTCCCACATGGTTCCGGAGCATCATCCAGCGCTGAGCTAGGATCGCCAGCGACTCAGCTGGAGCAGTTTGACAGTGAAATAGTCATGGACTTCGATACAACACTTACTGATGCAATCGAACGTGTCCTAAACGAGACAGACCCGGGGAGACAGAAGTCAGGCGCTCCAACCAGGACACATTCTCGGACTGTGTCTACCGCGACGACGTCTTCGGTGAGGTCGCTGCCACTGGAAATATCGGGCTCCGGCAAGGCGAGAGACTGGCGTCACCCAACCACGTTGTCCCAATCAGATTGCCGACAAGTAGTAGTTGGCGCTCTCGAGGAAGTCGTGAAAAGCGTCAATGACGATTTGACCAAGCATAACAGAAGCCGAGATGCCGATGGACATATCAAGATCAATGACGATGCCTTAAATCAAGAAATGAAGCAAGATAACGTGTTACGTGAGGGGGTCAAGAGATGGCTGCTCAATGTTGAAACGAGGAGTGTGTGGTAGGAAAACTGGAGGGATGGACATATTATGAGTGACGATATTCCCCTGCCCACGGCGACGATACCCTTTAGAGCGCATGTATTATTAGTACCTTAGAATTTAGATGAACCTGCGACACGAGGTTGTACCAATCAATAACAACGGCTTTTGACATGAATGAGAAGGGAAAGAATCGAGCCTCTCCCTTGGCCAGGTCAGCAGAAAGACGGAATGTTGATGGAAGCTCATCACGAAGACCGTATGGTAGAGGCTTCATCTCAATGCTTTCGAGGAATTCATGGACTGCTCGACTGCTCAAGAGTTCTCTATACAGACTGCGTTAGAGTGCTGTGTTTCTGATGTCTAGTCTTGCCGCTTTAGTCAACCCAGACCCCACTTAGGGCGGCGTCATCTCCTTCCTTGAGCAGGTTAAGCCGCTAACTACTTGCAGCCTTTTGGTGTCTTGGCAAGCTTGGCCCCAGTTTCCTGTCTCGACGTCGAATCGAGTTTACGGTGCATCTTGTTCTCAATACCTAGTATCACATACTGTTCAACAAATACGGACAGAGGAGCTTGACGATTCATAGAGTTCTCTGTTAAGACATCGAAAACTTTGTCTAGGAGCTCCGATGTGTTGTCGCCTGCGCTCGTGGAGGATGAGTTGGCCACCTCGTCAGAGTTGGCAACTCGATTTGGGACATGAAGACGGCAGTTTAAGAGCCCGAAGTTCCTAGAGCCTCACATTCGACTCAGCGTTCAATATGAATCATACATCAGTGCATCGAAGGACCAGCAGCGGCTCGACCGTCCGAGCCTCTGGGACATCACAAACAGGCTTAGCCTCAGGCTACCAGAATAGCCTAAACACCGTGTCAGTTCGCGCATCGCTCTGGATTCATGACGATGCATTCTCATCGGAGGACGTTCTTATCAACGAAGCCATCCTAGCAGGCTCAGATATCCATGAAGGTGGCTTGATCAAGATCTTCCCGGTTACTGAGGGCTCAGATGTCCGGGATTTTCAGTCGCCCAACAATGAACGGGTCGACTCCAGGCGCAACACTGGCTCTTTAAACGAGACAAGCGACATATCTGGCAGGGACGACTACTACCTTTGTATAACCAAGTTCGCGTCCGCCGAGTTCAAGGCAAAGCAGGCCAACCTACAAGTCTCGATCAAGAGTAATATTGCGACAGCTTTCGGATTTAGACCACGCTCGTATGTCCGCATATTTCCTGCGTCTTTTGAGGATTCTACGGCATCCCATGTGGAATTCAGCTTCAGGGATACGTATCTGGCCAGGTCGGACATGTGGCGGTTGGTTGGACAAGAGTTGGCAGGGACAACCGTTTACGTCGGGCAAAAGATTACCTACTTGGGGAGCATCAAGCTCACAGTCAAGTCTATTCATGTCCGGAATCACAAAGTGCCTACTGCTTTCTTCGCCGGCACCACAATCCCAGTCTTCCGCAGTGAGGCGGCACGGTACGTGCTCTTTATTCAAATGTCCAGCGAAATGTGGGACTTTGATTCCGAGGGAAACGGTGAGATCATGTTCAACCGGGTCATCAATGGCTTCCTACCCGAGCTTTTCAAGAGATGGACCGACCTGGATGTTCGGCACCTGGTCAGCATTGTTCTTTTCGGCCGTCTGGAGTACGACCGCTTCGAACTCGCGCGGAACAAGGATAGGAGGCTAGAAACAGCACCTATCTCAGGATCACCCAACATGACCGCTCGCCAGTATCAGGACTTCTATAGGGTGGTCGTCACCGACATGGCCAGTGCGCAATGGACAACAATTTTGGATGAACTGAAGAAGGATTTTCGTGTGTTCTTGAGAGACATCTCTCTACACACATCGAACACTAAGGAAATTATATCAGAAGATGCCAAAGCACCGCCAACGCGCATTGCTGGCAGACCCAGCGCCGCACTCAAGGGTAACATATTGGAAGCCATCAATATTGCCAGCAGCCAGTTTGCTCATGATTTTGAGGACCGGGATCTAATTCGGACCGGTGTTTCAATCGTGGTGGTCACAGCAGGAACCGGTGTTTTCGAAGTTAACCGAGATCTGTTGAACCTGACCTCGCAGAATCTGACGAACAACGGTGTTGGGATTGACATTGTTTGTCTTTCTAGGATGCCATTACACTCGGTGCCTCTGTTCAAATATCGGACTTCTGGAATGGAGGAGTCATCTCTGTCCTCGGTAGTTGAAGAAGTCACCGTCCCTGAGCACAGGTACGGATCTGGTCCCAGCTTTTTCGATTCCAGCCAGCCCCGCAAGCTCTCCCCGGCACTGTCATCTGCGGCCACAAACAGCACACAGTACTTTGCAAGCTTTATTTCAGGCCGGAGCGAAAGTGCTCAAGGGTGGAGCTACGGCATTCCACAGTGGGTTGACCTCTCGTACTGGTCGGCCGAGGGCGAATCAGCAGAGATCAAGTTTCTGGAGGATGCCCCCAAGGATGTGGATGGTACCTCGAAACGCAAAAAGGGACCTTTCTTACCCCGTGTGAGGATGTATGAGATCCAAATGATGGGGCTTATGGAGTTAGGCATGGCAGACATGACTATCCCATTCATGGCAGAAACGCAAGTATCACTTACGCGTTCTCACAAGCGCGCTGGCTCAAAACGCAGACGAGCAACTGGAAGCAGGAGTCTGTCTCATTCACCCACGCTATCACGCAAGAGCCGTCTCGGCCCAGAGCCCACGCGAATATCCCAGGGGTTGCTGTCATTAAATGCCAAGGCACTCGGAGACATATTCGACCGTATGGATGCATATGACTCGCTACTGTTTCAAACACATTCAACCACAGAGACCAAATCAAAAGCCACCAAGATGACAGGTAGTTTGGTGAGGACTGATACGGCCTCCTCGACCCAACCAAAGAAGCCTCCACAAGAAGAAGCACCCAAATCGGGGTCCGGATTGACAAAGGTATTGACCAACAGATCATTGAATTCGCCTTTCCGACCACAGCTCCCGTCCCTCGCCTCTGCAGATGCTTCAAGTCCTCCGTTAACAACTAAGAAGGCCCGAGAAGTGTCCAAGGTCAACCGGACGCTGAACTATGCTTTGAGAGGCCTGGCTCCACCTGTCCGTGCGATTGCCAGTACCGAAGTCAACATTACCAATGTAGAGGCGCATTCGCCGTTTGGTAATCTTGGCCATTCAAGGCCGAGTGTAGCAACATCGGCTGCTAGCATACGCTCCGTGTCCACGAACAGTGTGCTGGGGGAGAAGCCAAAAGAGAACCTGGCTTCCGTGGAAAGATCCAACTCTCAAATGTCCGCGCGACCAGAAGATACACCGTCAAAGCCAATCTCTATTAATACTCCGTTGCGCAAGATTCAGGACGATCTCCTCTCTGAATCACAGAGATCGAGTTCCACCACCCGCCGAGTCCCAAACCATATGGCTGCTTCGAAAGATGATCTCGGTTATAGCAAAGAGGCTGACAGCGAATCATCACGCTCTTCAGCAAGCGAAGGAGCAGACGACTCGGACAGCGTGGAGCCGGCTGAAAGCCCGTTGGGAACGTCGATCGCCAGCTCGGTCCCGAGAAGTACACTCCCCTACGTACGCAATGTCAACGCGTCAAATCCCTTGAAGCGCCACCCCGAAAGGGAGTCGTTCTTTGGCAGATGGCAGCATCTTTACCCTCGGAAACCACGTGCCGCGACCGTCAAGTGGAAATCTCTGTGCACTCCTGCGTCGGTGCCTCTGACGACCGAGGATTTTCCAACCAAAGATGAACTGGACATGGATTACGACACCGAAAATTACCATGTCATTCTGGCCAATCCGAACGAGATGCTCGAAGAACCCGAGTCGCGCGACATACTCCTCGGGGAGATGTTGGCCCTTAGATTTAGTCATGGGTATCAGCTCGTAGTCGGTCCATCACTGCTCGAGTCTGTTGGCCCTGGAACGTGCGATACGTCGTCGTTCTTCACCCCGAATCTTGTACGGCCCGACGGGTCCTTCATTGTCATGTCAATGGGGAACACGATACAAAAACTGTCCCTTGACGTGAAAAATCGTATTCAAGTGACCAGGTATATTCGGAGACCACCAAGTGTCCAGCCTCCATATCCTCAGGAGATTTCCTATTATCCCAACATAAGGACCATCCTCTCCGAGGCATACAAAATAAGAGATATGCGGTTCAACGGGTTTTCCGAGCAGTACCCCTGGGAAGCGGCGGACAGATACCTGGCTGACTTTAGAAAGCAAAACGATGTCGATGTCAAAGCTCTCCGTTTCTGGCGAGCAAGATTTGTGCTCATTCCAGTCGCGCCACCAGTCAACTCCTGGAGACCCACGCTATCCGAAGCTGAAGAAAGCGAAGAAGAGATTCATTTGCGCGGAATCCGGGCATTGACGCAGATGTGGCAAAAGGCACGATATGTACCGCCAGATGAGAGAAGACCTGCTCATATCCGGTCGACCACCACGAAAGGAAAGGATAGAAACCCGTTGAGGATCAATCTTGAAACCCTCAATCCATCCGAACTCGTGGCGACAGAGCTCGATAAGCTGATCGCCGCTGAAGAGGCTGGCGAGGTACAAACGACACAACTCCTGCCCGAGGCTGAACAGTTTGAGAGGGACTCCTTCAGCCTCCCTAAGCTAGCCCAAGCCTTGCAAGGCGAAAATGGGATTGAGATCAAGACTCGACGGTGGCACTTGCGTCTTTACTACAGTTGCTTCATGGGCGAAGACTTGACGAACTGGCTAGTGCATAACTTTAGGGATATTGACACTCGAGAAGAGGCCGTTGAGCTGGGCAATGATCTTATGAAGGAGAATCTTTTCGAGCACGTCAACAGCAAGCACAACTTCAAAGACGGCAACTACTTTTATTCCATCAAGCCCGAGTTTCGCATCCAGCGAATGGAAGCGAGGCAATCATGGTTTCCTGCAAGCCGACGCTCAGATCGATCGATTCCGCCCACCCCTGCGACCGAGCATCCAACCCGGGAGTTGATTGGGGGCAGGTCACGATCAGGTTCCAATCTCGCCAACCACGGACAAGTTGCCTCTGAGCTGGCCAAGACGCTGGGAGACAAGAAAAGACGAACTGTGACTCTGAGCAAGATGATCCGAATCGATGTCGATACGAGGAAGCGATCCAACAGGCCTGAAATCATCAACTTACATTACGACAGACTTCACAACCCGGAGAACTGCTATCATCTCGAGTTGGCTTGGTTCAATGTCACGTCCAAGTTGGTCGACGACGCCATTGTGAGCTGGTCTACACAAGCTGAGAAGTATGGGTTGAAGCTTGTTGAAGTTCCCATCGCCGAAGCATTCAAGGTCCCTGAGCATGAACCTTTTCGTGCCGCCTACCGCATCAAACTTGCTCTCCAGCCTCCGCGCCGCAGCGTGGTCAGCACCTTGTACTTTACCGCAGTGTCGTTCGGGCCGCAAGCACCCCTGACCCCTGACATGAACTTCTACCAGAAAGCGATACTCAAGCGCTTCAACTTCGTCCTCGACCTCGAAGCGCCCTCGGAGTTTCCAGAGAATGTCGAGATCAAGTACTCCTGGGGAGACCTGGACTATCGCTACACGCAATTCGTCCACCGCTCAGGAGTCGTCCTCGCGCAGATCACCGATGAAGGCGACATCCTCCTCCTGGCAAACAGGCTGTATAATTCTCGTCAAGCGTCGGCAAAAGACTCGTCGTCGAGATTCGACGCCGGCAAGAAAGATCTTACGCCCAATGCCTCCAGCTCCATGCTCCTGCGTCCTCAAACACTCTCTTCGACCCATTCTGCACCGAGCATCGCAGCATCTGGGATCATCGGATTGAATGTACAATCACCTCACGCCGGGCCCTATGCCTCACCACTTATTCGGCCTCTTTCATCGACTCCTGCCGCTCCCAGCCATATGGGCGTAGAGACCACGGCACCAAATGCCAACACATCCATATCGACCGCTGTCCCCCCTCCGCCCATGACACCAAAGGTGACGGCCGACGTCCTGGGCACCCGCCGAGCGCTCATCGCCTCGGGATTCTCGCACTTTGTCACGCCCGAACAGATCAAAGACGACCTCGAAGCCTTTTGCGCCGACAGGGAACGTTTGGACACCTTCTACAAGGAGGTCACCGCAACGTTACCCGCCCAGCATGCCGCTATGAGAGAGCGCGAGCGCGACCGAGAACACGAGAGGTACGGTGGAAACGGGCCACTGGGAGCAAAAGATCGGGGATACAGGACCGCGGGGACGGGTTCGAGCTTGCTCAGGCCCATCAGGGAGCCCGAGTCGGAGACGGGCATTCCCGAATTCAGACTTCCGGACCCGTTGAACATGGGTTTTAGGAAGAAGGATGTGTCTGTTGTTGTATCTGGATCCGCGCCTGGGTCTGGGTCTGGTGCTGGTACTGGTACCGGTGCTGGTACTGGCGCCGGAGCTGGCGGGACAACGAACCCTCGAGACTCGGCATCCTCGTTACTCTCGCCATGATTCTCAGCTTTTTACCTCACCACACCACACCGCTCCCAGTGACGGGACACAAGATAAATGACCAGAAGATAAAGGATCATTCCACGTCACGTTTGCAATCACAGTTCTTTATTTGCTTGTATGCTTGCATGCTCATATGGGGTTGGTGTAATGTGTATATGTATCATGTATCATGTACCATGTAGGCATGTATGTTTAACGTTGTGCTTTATGTTTAAGATAGTGTATATCTATATATCCTGATATGCCTGTTCATGTACCCTGTTCATACACCTACCTACCTACCTACCTACCTACCTACCTACCTACCTACTTATGCGCCTACTCTATGTGTATATGTAGATGTATATAGATGAACACGTAGATATACGTAGATACACACGCGTGTGAGTGTGTGAGTGTGTGAATATATGTTATGTACATATGAATACAACATACCGGATAAAGTACCCAGTACGAGGAACTGGCCCCCTTTCTCGTTCCAACATTGTTGAAAACATTAATTACACATTGTGGACCTAACCTAACCTACATCGGCGCTGTAGATACCACTACCTACGTACCTAGGTACCGACATACACACAGTACGGCGATCATGGCTTCTGTTCTTTTTCTTTTCGGTATAGATAGATAGCCAACAAACTTTTCTTGGGTTACAGAAAAAGGATAGAATATTTCATCGTCATAACATCCTGGTCGGACTCCCGTTCCTGCTCTTGGATCGCCCATTCACACCTGCATCGCCACCGGCCAGGCTCTCTCGACTCTCCGTCCTGACCACCAGTCCTGAGCGATCGATCGGGTTCGGCTTCAGCCTGTCTGGACCGTGCCGCTTGCCCTGGAAAGGCGAGTTCCTGCCCTGTGATGTCGGTCGGCTGGGGTTGGACTTGGAGAAAGCCACGTCAGCTTCGAGGACTGTGCTGTCCTCGTCGGACATGTTGTCCAGCTCAAAGTCGTTGGGGTCGTAGAGCTGCTGTGAGGTCCCTTCCTCAATATCGCGGTCTCGGTCAAGATGGTAAGCGCCTTTGCGGCGACTCAGAAGCGCATGGAGAAACTTCAACGGTGTCCTCAGTTTCGGAGTTGATGACGGTGAGTAAGCAGAGGACGAAGTCGGGGAGGCGGGTCGAAGGGAAAGGTAGATCCTCGAACGCCGTTGACGGCCGCAGAGATAGAATGTCGCAATGATCAAGATGAGGAGGAAGAAGATGAATCCCGGCAGGCGGTGCGGGGTGTCAGAGTTGAAGAGCGTGTCGTGGATGTGGTCCGTTATACTCTGGCTACCGTCATCACTACCACTGGTCTCTTGCAAGTCGGTAGCAGGCCCTCCGGAGTGATGGTCTGGAGCGGCTTGGAGCAAGCCTCCCCCAGGATACTGAAAGTCTTTGGGGATCCCAGGCACATTACTTCCGAATCCAACAGGTAAGTCCCCGTCCGAGGCAGGCGGAATATCTGCAGACGCATACAAAAGCATCTTGCCCATTGTCCAACTGACTTCTGTGGATTTGATTTTGTTCACAGCCTGGAACGGATCGAGGAACCCCTTATCCTCGGCGCCCTCCAGCACTTCCTTGGTGCCGTTATGTGATGAGACGTCCGTGTCTTCAAGTCCGACTCTGGGAATCCCAATGCCATCATGAAGCATATTAATCAGCCAGCTGGCCTTGAAACACACTTCCAGTGCGCTCTTTTCGTCAACTTTGTTGCCCCACATGTTGTCCTCGATACCCTTCCGAATATCCGACCAATCTTGCTCACAGAACTCCTTGACCCTCTTCTGGTAGGTATTAAAGTCGTATGATTTATCCTTATGCGCCATCTCAAAAATCTCGTGAGTAGTGTGCCAGTACTCACTCACGCCGACAAAGTGATTAACATCAAAGTCGATGGCGGGGACATGGACTCCATGCACCAGGCACGGTTCGTCTGGACAGGGTACATCCTTCTCGAGCAGGGGAAATGTCCGCCTGAGACATTCGTCAAAGTTCCCGACGCCTCGCAGATAGTGGTTGGACAGAGAGGGACCATCGTCTGAAATGATGGTGCCGTCGAAGTTTACTCGCAGTCCTGTCGGCAAACATGGATCGGGAACCTCTAGGATCCCATCGATAGCATAGGATTCCTCCAGGTCTTCCACGTATCTCCGTCGTGCCTCGTTGGCGCCAAAACCCAGCCATGTCGTGACAAAGACCTTGTACTCCTGCGGCACCCCATCGATTGTCCGCAGACGTAACAGGGTGAGATCATTGGCGTGTTTCTCTGCTTCTGTGGCATTTGGCGCAAACGCGATCTGTGCGGACGCGCCACCCATGTCTAAAAAGCCGTATGTATGGTGGCCCTTGCCATGATCGTGGTCTTCGGGCTCGTCAAATCCCCCCAGCAGATAATTCGCCGCCGTCCACCCGTACAGCCCTTCTGTCTCGCCGGAAATTACTTGTACATGAACATCGCAGTCTGGTATTGAGAATTTCGTCTCGGATTGGATATAGGAACAGATATTTCGGAGGAGGCTCTTTTGCTGTCTCTCAGGGAGGAGGCGCATGCCCGCGGTCGCGAGCAGAAAAATAGGCGTGTCAGGAACGGCATCTTTGGGGATGTGTTCGAGGGCGTGATCAAGGAGGGGTTTTAGGTGGTCTGGACCGACCAAGTCGGGCGTGTCGCCAAAGGTTGAGACTCCTGGGTGCACCTTTTTCGTCCACTTGTCCTTTGTCTCCAATTCCGGCAACGAATGTAGGGAGGTGTGATCGAGTCGAGCGACCGAGTTGGAGAGCCATCGATATATGTAAATTCTGGTCCCGGACGAGCCAGCATCCAGGACCACGCCGTAACGTTTATCAGGCCCGTCGCCCATCATGAGAATCACTCTTTCATGTTCGGAATTATACAAGGAGTTGAACCAGTCAACTGCAAAAGACTAGTGTAGGGATTAGAGGAATAGCGTGGCAGATAGGTTGTTGAAGCGAGAGGGAAGAGAACAGACACTGTCGATACGATAGAAGATGAAAGCGACGATTTCAGGTTTGAGAATTCATTTATGCACATGTGCATGGCGTTGTTTCGCAAGACAAGACAACAATCAAAGGTTACGTCGACACACGTGATGCATCCGGCTAATATCACCATTTATAGTTAGCGTCATTTATGTCTTTCAGCCTCGTTCAGCCTCGTCGGCCTGATCTATGGAGGCATGAGAAGCAGTGGGCACAATGGTGGGGATATCTCTAGCAGTGGTCTAATCTTTGTTCGGTCAGTACAGAGGCAATATTGCACACGCTGGACCTCTTTAGCTGCATACTTCCTTATACCATACCAGCGAGGTCCACTTCAGAATACCGACAGCAGTCAGGGAAGCACCTGGTCACTCGATGAGACAAGTCCGTCCTCAGACGAATCTTGTCCCTCTAGCAAGAGTATGCGTTGTACTGCTCGCATCCTTGGTCTCGCAAAGGGGTCAAAACTCTGCAAGGAGGGACGGACAATGCAGCTCTCTTTCAGGTAAGCCACGCATGATTCGGGTCTTAACTGAGAAAACACTAAGGGGACTGACTACCCGACCTGTGCTGCCCACCCCTTACTGCGATTGATGGTGCCTTTGGGAGGGATTTCAGCTGCAAGTTGAGCGTTATTCGTCTACCCGGGAAAAGTGACAGATGCATTTCCCGATGAGATTCTCCTGATTCAAAGCAAGCCATCAGTTCGGTTGTGTATGGGGTATGTCCTTTGAATACCAATACCTTACCAAACCCTTACAGGACTGGAGGGCAAAGAGCGGTGAAGGGCTATAGGGAGGCAGCAAACGGGGAAGGCCCCTGGGCCCTGGGGGGACCCTGGGACCCCTAAAAAGATACCGGCGCGGTACCTGCAGAAGCATCCGGGGGGCGTCAACCGCTTGTTTTGACGTCCCATGGCGCCCTCCTTTTCCCTGCATGGTACCTCCCAGCCTTGCATCGGTCGCCACTGGCGGTGTGAGCCCTGAGCAAGTTCATGCGACATGTCAACTTACGACTTGGTTTGACAAAACGCAAGCCGTTGTGTGAGGCGGCGCGGTGCAGGATCTCCTCTTCGGGCCTTCAGCTTCCGTACATGTGAAACCCTGGTTTCCATCCACTACGACTTGGTAGCCAAACGGGAGCGAGGGGGGCAAAAGTTCCCAAGGGAAATAGAGCCTGGAACCAGACATCAAATCAAGCACGGGTCGCAGTCTGGTTGCAGGCAGCAGAGCTGCAGCCTACCGACGTGCGTAGCAGAAGAGCCGCCTTTCTGATGGAATAATAGGTACGAGTCAATAGCAGTCCGTGGATGCTAGCCCAACAATTTAGCTTCAGGGGGCGTTTGTTTCAAGAGTCTCAAGTGGGAAACATGGCCTCTGCGCCTCTCCCGCTCGTTTGCCTGGCGCAAGTGTCAAACCAAGTATTCTGATGGTGTGTGGAAGCGATTGGCCGACACTTGCCCAGTAAAGGCGGGCGATATTCTGAGTCTATCCAAGGCAACAATACTCGTATACAAGCGATCCAGTCCAAAGAATATGGGATGGGCTGGGAGTTCAGGCGGCAAGGGGAAGAAGGGAACGCCCTCCTCGTCCTAAACATACGCGGTACTGTTTCACCATCTCGCGTACCCGACGATTTACTCGTAGCGACTGCCACCAAACGCCTTGAACTGTGCGAGGCGCGAAAAACACCAATCAACTCAGGTAGGGGTGGCCTGAAGATACAAAATATGGAGACTCGTCTATACACACACCATCTGGGCGTTTTTGCCTTTTCGGATTATGCTTGGACTAGGTATGTATTTGTGATCTATATACAGCATACAAATACTCGATCCACAAGGGATACATTTTCCAAGGTTGCCTTTTTGGCAACGAAACATGTGAAGATGTGTGATGATAATCCCTTTCACACACTAACGATTTGGAACCGAGCAAGCAGCCATGATCAGTAGTTCATGCACGTCGCTGGAAGGGGGTTCAGGGCGCCGGCTGGGGTCACACAAGGTCAGAGTCTGGAGTCTTCAGTCTTAGAGGAGAGGAGCATGTCACAGGTGATTCAGTATTGGTTGGGTAAAGGACATCATCCATCCGCAGCCTGTCACCCCTTCTCACTCTCCCTCTATCCCTTCACCCCTTGTGCGAGTACAGACTCGCCCAGTCCGAAGGTCTTACCCGTCACGCGGATTCAGCGGCTTCTACCTTCCAAGTGACCATAACTATCGAGTACAGCCCGCCAACATGATGGTGACGATGATGATGATAATGCCAAAAACCAATCCATTCCCGCACGGACCCGATACTAAGATCTGATTAATCCTGACCAACAACTCCAACAACAGAAATGAGCCATGTGCTCCCGTTCTCGGGGGCCCCCTGCACCCTTGCATCTTCTCCTCCCTTCTAGGGTCTAGACGACCTATCACCGGAGTTCACGGCCTCGCAAGCGAGCCAACGGCAACGAACGGGTTCGACGGACATCCAATCATTCTTGGTGTCGCCCCCTCACCCCTCCATCGTCGATGCAGCCGCTGACGATGGCCTGCATGTGCTTGGGACAGGGAGAGCAAATGGGATTGAGGGGCGTAGGTGGGAAGTGGGAAAAACCGCTCATTCATCGACGGTTCTACTCGCTCGTAAGGAATGATTCCGTGCTTTTCTTGAAAGGTTGCTCCGTAGTGTCTCCGTCTCTGATCCGGCTGAAAGATTGAGAGACAGAGACACAGACAAAGAGAGAGAGAGAGGGCGTCCTCGGTAGCATTTGGAGTGCCTTTGGATCACTAAGCGCCCCGATGTTTCTTTTCTTGTTCACCCGCACCTCCATTACGAGGACAGAGGACACAGGACGGACGGTACAAGGGGCCAACACGAACACACCTCGATACGCCCCTACCTCTCTACCTAGCAGTAACCATTGACTAACCAACTGGGCAAAGGAAGCAAAAGAAGCAAAGTCTCGTTGCTTTTTTTCCATCCAGTTTTTGCCGCCCTCGAGGACACCCTCTCCGGATCATGTGCCTCAGTGCCTCGCCAGCACCAGCCCTCGATGGCGATGGCGATAGCGATGGCGGCTTCTAGCCAGGCTTTTTCCAAGTCCAAGCATGTGTGTGTGTGTGTATCCAGCCAGCCAGCCAGCCCGCCCAGCTTGCCAGATACCAGATAGAGTTTCTCCGGCCGTGGTATTGACGCTGGTATTTGACTTTACAAAAACCACCACTTTACCGAGTACATACCTGGAAGATATAGAGCCTTCACACCTCGGGCACCAGACTCGGGCAAGTCTTTCACTGTGTGTGTGTATGTGCTAACTACAAGGTACTCGCCCTTCACTGCCTCTAGACGCCCGTGGCGACCACGCCCAAGAATCTGTAATCCGACGCCTATCACAGTGTACTCGTACTTGTACTCGTAGTGGCTGTGCCTAGCCTTTGTGGCTTTTATCCCGAGTACGTCGTTAGACACCCAGTTTTCCTCTTTTCGCCACCAGATATCCTCGCCGCAGTATTCTGCCTTGATTTTGGCTTGTTCTTTGAGAAGTGCATGTGCTTGTGTTGAAAACTGCTGCCTGATCCGTGAGGCAATTATTCTTCTCAGGCCAGCAGTGCCACAGTCTGTTTGTCGCAATGTTTGCGGGCGTGTTTGAGTGTGTGTGGATAACGCGCGTTCTTTTGGTTTTGGCCTGGCCTGTTCTGCTTTTCCGTTTGTTGGTTACACTTTCGGCGAATGCGGATACGGCGCGAACGGCGCGCGGGGAGGGGGGCACGATGGTGGGTGGGTAAGTAGCTTGGGAGTGGGTGTAGGCGCTCAGAGGAGGTAATGTGATGCGATGTGATGGTGATCCCAGGTGTTGATCGAAATGGTAATGGAAGTTGGAGATGGCTGCATGGTCATGGTGGTGGTGCTGCTGACCGCTGACGCTGATGCTGATGATGATGCCCACGTCCGGGGGAAAGCTGAACCACCACCTACCACCCTACCTATCTAACGTACTTGCAGCTTCGTATATTTTTGAACTCGTAGCTGAATGAACCACCCCGACATTGTAGCTGGGTAGATATGAGGCGTCACATCGTCTCCTGCACCTCATCTCTCACTGTCTTCCCTTCTCGCCACACGCGCCTGGACGAGCTGAACTGAATTGACCTGAACTGAACTGATCCGAACTGATCTAAACACAATCGCCGCCCCCCTCCCGACAAAGTTGGGGAGCTGAATCCAGTAGTGAACTCCAAGACTTCCGTACTCGTACATGGATCAGTATCTTGTTGTCCGTAGGTACATGCCCTCGTAGTAAGTTCATGGGCTTCTCCGGAGGCCCCCATGACCCGTAAACTCAATCGCCAGTACATTCTCCGTAGTTAACCTCCAGTCGCACAATTACCTTGTTGGTGTGTGGGTATCTACCTTCCTACCCTCTCGCCTCTCGTGCCCTGTATCTCAGGGTGCGCAGGCAGGCAGGGTATTCGACCTTGTTGTGTTTGGGTACGGTGGATACATGTCAAATGCACCTGTGACATTCAAGTACATGTACATGTACATTGACATGTGTATATCTATGTATGTAGGGGCTAGGTAAGGGATCTAGGTACCTAGAGGAGAAGGGTTCATCCCCCATCCCCCACGGGAACCTCACTCTCCCAGTCAATACCTCGTACATGGATGACGGTGACATTACCTAGTACCTCCAAGTACTGTCGATAGTAGAACAGAACCAGCCAGCCAGCTAGCCAGCCATCCATCCTTCTCACTTGACTTACTAACAACCAGACCTGCCTCATCATCACACACATACCCGCCCGCCTCGATCCTCCCCAACCACCAACCTCCGTAGCCCCCCCTCACATCCCAGCCCCCCGCAACGCGTGACTGACAAACCGTGCATTAGGGTACGCGCATAGTGGCATACGTCCAAACGACGCACCCAACGTACGAGGTACATACGTATGCGAGAAAGGAAATTGATGGCGCCATGGTGCATGATGCACCCGTCTCCCACATCATCTGCGACGTTGCTCACTCTGCTGAGTAAACCAACCAACCAACTAGCTACATGACTGAGCAGCGAGCATCCGGATGATGAATGAGAAAGCAAACTCGCTCGTTGTCGCTCTGTCCCATCCTGTTGGTTCACCTTTGACCAACAGAGAGCAACGAGTACCAAGTAACTTCCCACAAGACACATTGCTGTATCCATAACACCTCCAGGATTGACATGCCGGGTCCCCTCGACTACGGATACAAGCACACTGGCCCAGCCTCGCACAATTGGAGGCGACGATCTCATAGAAAACACAAATGTGGAACAGGCTCGATGGAACAAGAGGCAAAACTCTCAAAATCAAATGGTATTGGTATTAAGTACAGAACCCCGTGATTAAAACAAATGCCAATGTATCTGGTGGTCCATAGTCTTGCAAGGTCCCGTGAGTCCTTGAAGTAGTATCCCCCATTGTTGTTGCGCAAATACCCATAATTCAAAAACACCAATTCCGGCAACCTCCTTCCAGCAATTTTGATCTTGGGAACCACGTGGCTTGTCTGCAAAATATCGATCAAGCCCCGCGATCAGTTCCCACATCTTCCCGGATCTTCCCAGACTCCCGCCGAGCCGCAATATGTTGAATAATAAACCAATCCCAAAAACTGATGAGCCGAACATGAGGGGGTATCTCTGTGCCGATAAAACAGGAAGAACGCCAACAGAACCATGACTGCCTCGTCCGTGACGTGTTGATACAGGGATCAGAGTCATTCTGTGGTCATGTGTTCGTCCATCATGGCTTCATGATAGAACTTTTGATGTCCCATGAAAGAAAACTCCAACGAGTGTACAGTTGGGCCCTGACCGGGCCGAGAAAAAGAAAGAATGACTCATAGTGAAAACCCTCCGATCCAATGCTCCAAGATCAATGTTGTTACAGGTTGCCTAACCCATTAGCGCCAGGGGCCTCGCAGAGGCCATGGCTTGGAGATGTAAGTAGTAGAGATGGTGAGTCGTGTTGAATATTGGATGATTGGCCGAGGATGTGTGGCCATGAAAGTGAGGATGTGTAATGTGGCGGATTTGGCATGAAATTGCCACCGTTGATGCCTCTTGATCGATGTGAGAAGCATTGCCCAAGTCCAAGTCTAGGCAACCGAGGGTCTGCGCAGCGTCTCTTCACAGTTGACATCGAAGCGCATGTTCCAGAGACGGATTTGGTTCATGATCTTCTCCGTCGCCTCGAGGTGGCGATCGCGACCGAAGATCGAGTCGACAAACTCGGTGCCTGCCTTCTTGCCCATGGTCTTGGAACCCTCTCGTTTGGCCGCTTTGAGCATGAAGTGTTCGCAATCCTTGAGCAGTGCCTTGAACTTCTCCCAGAGGCGTTTGCCACTGACGATAAAGTCCTCGACGGTTTCCTGTTTGTCAGGGTTGCGGATGCGGTCCACACATTCTTCGGCCCGCTTCATCTTTCCAGCCAACTTGATAAGGAGGAGCCAAAGTTCGCCTGCTATATCGGCGATGGGCGTGGAGGCACCATGGTGGAAGACAGTCCAATCGTAGATCCACTTGCCAAGTGAGTTGGCATCGAAGACACTACCCAGCAAAATGATGGGCAGCTCGGTAGGATCCCAATGTTTGATAGAGTAGCCTGCGGGGATACCGGCACGGATGGCGTCCTCCTCGGTTGCCTGCGGTGCTGGCTTGGGCTTGGACTTGGGTGTGGGTTTCGAGGTGGACGAGGCCCGTCGCGCCCTCGATCGCTTTGGCTGTTCGTCAATGATCTGCTCCTGCCCATAGTAAAAGTAGGTGTCAGTGCTTGGCTTCCTCGCATGCTTTGTCTTGGACTTTGGTTCTCGGTAGACGTAGTTTGGCTGCATTCGTGCATATTCAGCTTCATCGTCGTAGACATAGATGGGCTGATTCTGCTTGCGCGATGAGGAACGGGTATGATATCTTGAGCTAGGAAAAGTGTGGTAGCTCTCTTGGTTGCGGGTCTTGCCCCTTGCCTCACTCACATAGACATCATCCCGCGGTGCAGAATACTGGACGTTGGGCTCATGGTGCGGTGGTGGTGAGCCCGCAGGCGAATACCAGCCTCCGACCCGAGGGGAGGGTGTGTAGCTGGTCCTTCGCGCGTGTTTTTTGGGTGTTGAATCGTACTGGGGCGCGTAGTGTACGTATTCGGCGCTGCTGTACGGCGACGAGGTGCCGTAGTATTTGGTGTAATGGGACGGCGGGACGCCGTAGTGGTAACTCATTTTGATACCCTTGATGGACGAGATTCTGCTTCCGACTTGGGGCGTTCAACGCTCTTCGCTCCTCACTCCTGCCCCTGTCCGCAACAATCTTCCCCCCGATCTGGGTCTATATCTGACTGATCTGGTCGTGTGTTGTGTTGGCGAGAGAAAAGGTGTGTCCGGAAAATGTTGGTCTGGCTGAATATCATAGCGTGGTTGGCCTCGAACAGGGTGGCTGGGGGTCAAGTCTGAATTGAGTCTGGCGACTCAATTTGGGACAGGCAAAGGTGAGATCAGCTTGGTTTTGCTGCAAATATGCAGACTCTTGCGATCACGCGAAAATTGTGGTGAAGGTGAGGAGAGAGGAAAAAACTCGATGGCTGGTAAGATCTGGGTGCGAGGAGTATATGTTGGTTTTTCGGTCGAGGTGGTTGACCAGGCCCCCAAGGTTTTGTGTGGATTCTGACTAGGGGGTCGCGGAGCAAAGCAGCCGGTATGAGTCGACGCCCACGATGAGTCGACGGTGGACACTAGGGTCGATGAACGAGAAGGCTGTTCTAGTTGAAAACTGGGAATCCGTGTCCGCGCGTCTGAAGGTGGATGAACGCGGCTGTGCCTTTGCCCGTTCGGTGCTGGGCTAGTGTCGAAGTTGCTAGAAGAGAATGGGACCAACTGGAGCCAGAATGCTCAAAAGTGGCCAATAAGCCGTGTGGTCAAAGGATTGAAAAGATCGTTGTTGAAAGGGAAATTGATAGCAGCGTAGGGAAATCAGGGGGGGCAATTAACGTTAAAATGGATTTTTTGGGAAGAGGAAGACGATGGCCCAAGTGTGAGTGGATGCCTTTTTAGGTTTGATGGTATCGAAGGGGTCGAAGTGACAAAGAAGGATTGCGAGGTGGATGCAGCGGATGGCTTGACGGCTTTTCCACACTAAGGCTGGTCCATGCTCTTGCTTGGGCGTGTGCCGTGAACCCAACTGTGATGGCTCGTGTGGCAGGGATCAAGGGTTGAGGCCGGTCTAGCGTGCTGCGAAGGAGTGCCCCCTGGCGAGAGGAGAGGGGAATGAGAGGACGAGAGGAAAAGAGCAAGAGGGGACCGCGATGCCCACTTGGTAAGTTCGTGGGACAGAGGGAGTCGTCGGTACAGGTAATATACGGTAAATACTGATACGAGACGAAGGTGGTGGAGGTGCGAAGAAAGAGGCGAAAAAAAATGTGGAAGTACTACTTGTACTTGACGAGTTGAGTTGAATGAGTGGACAACGGACAATCACCCTGTGACAGCCTGCGGATTAGACAACTGTCGCCTAATCAATTCGGAGGTTCCTGACCCTTCTGGTCCGATTGTTGCTGATTAAACAGGAAGAGTACGAGTAATGATGGAAGCGCCAGCGATGATAGTGGCGAGAAAACCTTGAGCCGAGCGAGCGACTGTGCAAAAAAAAATCAATGAGGGGATTTGGAAGAATAGGAAATGAGCGTGGAAGAGAGATTGAAAGAGCGGAGGATGGTCACTCCGAGTCTTGGTTGATGATGATGATGATGCCTGGCCTTAAGGATGTCAATGGCCTCGCTCAGCGTCATACTTGTACTTTGTAGCTGCTTGTACTTGGATAGGTGCTTCTGGCTTACCTGATCGTGGGTGCTTGGGTTAAACCAGGTTAACCAGGTTAACCCTCATGGTTAATGATCCCAGCGCAGCACATGCCCAAAACCCCTCAGCGCTTTACCTAGGGAGTCATGGAAGTCCGTGCTTCACTGCCCCCTTCGTCCGTGGGAGCCGCTGCTTAAGCCCGTGTCCCCGTCTCCTTTTTCATTCTGGAAGGCCTCGGGACGGGCTAGCCATGCCCAGAGCTGCCCTTTTACTTGATGCCCGGACCACTCCTACCCCCCAAATATGATCAATTGACACCGAAAAGGGGTCACGGGAACTGCGCCGCTTCCCTGCATTGTAAGCTTACCCTCGTACAGTCCGCCCTCTGCCCTCCTCATATGTTCTTCCGATCACTGACCGCCGCTTTACCCAACTCTGCTCTTTTTTGCGACCTCCGAGATCTTGCAGAAATAGCATCATCCAACGGATTCATCATCGTCATCATCATCATCGCCGTGTATACGACGCCTCCTCCTTGCTATGGGTGCCTCGATGTAGTCAATTACCTCTCAATATCTATCTACTTGCCCTTCTGTTGGCTCGTGGCTGTGAGTTACTATCAACGGAATGTCTAAAGGGGCCGGAGGGTTCAACGACAGGGTCAAGATCTTGTCAAGTTTACGCCTGACATCAAGTTCTCAACGAGTCTCAAACACCTGCGGGTCACTCGGTTAGGCTCAGCTCTCCAGCAAACTGCTTTGCGAACCAACGGGATCCAATCCATATCAAAGATCTCTAGTGAAGGTTTTCGCCTCCCCTAACCTGGTCCGAATTCTTGACCAAATCTGTCCTGATTGGTGATCCTGCCAGCCAATTGTTGTCCTAACATGAGGTTATTTTTTTGACCGTCATTCGAACCCAGCTGAAATTCACGGTGATCAGATCCAATTGTTCTTGGATTATGCACGATCGAGCCTTGTCAGGCCTCGCTAGGCCCACCCAGAGGCCGGCTTTGTTGTCCTGTGAAGCTGAAAGGCCGAAGCTGGCTTCCCATCCAATGTCTTCCGTAGCGTGTCCCAAGTCCTCGTACACGGGTACTCGTATATCTTCATGATAACCCTCGATTGGCTCGCGAAGCGTCTTTTCAAAGAGCTGACATGGCACAAACAAACGTGACTCGTGTCTGTGCTGTATCGTGCGGTGCTGCTCGCCCACTCTTGTGCAGGTGACACACATCACTCCTCCACCCTGTCCTGCAGTCAACCTTTCAATTAAGGACCTGATAAGAAAGGGGATCAGCATACCTAGGAGGAATGTGACTTGGTGTCGAGTCTGTCCCAGCGGCGCGGCAGCGCGCAGGAAGTAAAATGAGCTCGAATCGACCTGGGACGACGGGTTGTGTCTACCAGTCACTCGTATTTGCCACAAACATCTCACCTGGAGAAGCCGTCTATCCATCCGCCCACACTCTTCACTGTGTCTGCGCTTTGCATGGTGGTAGGCTCTCACGGCATCGGGAGTCCCTAAAAGGCGTCTCTGTGGTCCTGGCCAGAGCTGGTCGATGGGTCACGTTCGACGGTTCTGTATCTTCGGTATTGCGGCAGTTCTGAATATTACCTTACCTCTTGAATACCTTTGGGTCGGTGGCCGACTCCTTTCACCACGGCGCAGGTTCCTCTGCAGGCCAGTTGGTCTTGGCCATGGTGTTGAGTGGAAGGAGCGAGTGAGCGAGTGCCAGCGCATGCCAGCTTTACATTAGCCTTGGCGCTGGTTCGGGCATCATTGTCATGCTCTTCCACCACTCCAAGTGCCTCGTTTCTTACCGCCTCATTCCCATCTGCTGCATCCTGCTTCATCCTGCACCTACGCTGTCGGCACTCTTCCCATTGACCCATTTGCGTTGGAAATGAGGCAACCTCGCGTGGGTTCGGGTCCAAAAGCCAGCATCGCCCCGAACCGCTAGTTGCTCCCATTTTGGGTATCAACTGAGCAGTAATAACAATTTACTGACGCAGTTATGACTGCTCTTGATATCGACACAACCACTTGAAATCGACAAGGCGGAGCCTCGAAGGGGTTGCTAGAAGATTCTGAGTCCTGCGATGCCTCAGAATTGCGCTGACCCTGGCGCGCCCAAGGCTGTGTTGGGTTGCAGGATGACTTTGCCAGTTGCAACTTGGTGTACAATTCGCGCAGACACGATGCAGCCCCAAAACTCGATGACTTCACCATGAAGGATGAGTAAAAATTTCTCGGATCTCACCTGGGACTCACGCAAACTGTGCCACTATTAGGAACTCCCTGGAAAATGGGAACTCATGCATACCTAGTGGCTTTCGCTAAATCTTGCATGTGGTAGAGCCTTGGTGTGAAAGGGACTATCGAGGCTCAAGATCACCACCATCCTTGTCTCCTGGACAACAGGCGAAGGGCATGTCGCCTTTTCCGACCATCATGAATCAGCCTTGATCACATCTTCCTCACAAAATGGGCCCTCGTTGGACTATACGCTACGAGCGTCCTCTACTTCACCAGCAACCCCGGTCCTCAACTTTGCCTAGCGCGCCAACAGAGTAGCGGTGGAATGCTTCGACCGGCCTCTCGAGGATCTCCCCGAAGATCAATAACTTTTGGTGTCAACACTCTGCCAATAAGCAAACAGGGAAAATTGTCAAAGCATGTCCCCCGAATACGATGCAGCACGGCGCGGATTCACCGACTCTTACGTCTCCTCTTTCCCACCGATCGTCTGCCTTCGCAGCATCAACGAGGGTAAAGAAATCAGTGCCGACGTCCCTAGATCCTCAGTCTTGCATGGGTTCATGACTCGTGTTGAAGAGCAGCTCGGTGAGGCAAACGCCAGCATCAGCACTACAAAGTCGTGATGAGAGTTGGAGAGAGGAATTTTCAATACTGCGGTGCTTTTCGGTGGCTAAGCTTGAACAAGACTCATGTGTGCACTTGTGTATACACTTTGTCAAGCCGCAATTGTGTGACCACGACTTGAGGAGTTGTAGCCATGAACTGGCACTGCACGTCTTGCCGTCGCGGGGGTTGTCAACAGCTACACACAAGGAAAGAATGTCCATAATTATATATAGATACGTCTATATCTATACATCGTACACCTTCAGGAACAACGTCTCTTTCCTATATCCAATCATAACAGAATCTTTGGAAGAATATTGTTCACCTGCCATAGCAAGGATTTTACCTAGAATATATTCCCCAAATTATTCGGTACGCAAGAGACGAAGTTATATGGTCCTCATTTTTGCCTTTACCAACTGTACACACCATGAGATTTGAGGACCTTAAGGGCACGGTGATGGACGGCATTAGCCACGTGCTACGTAAAGAGCAACCGTTGAAAACCCTTGTTTACAATGATCTGCCTCCTTTCAGCTCTGCTTCCTCATGTATACGCTTTCCAGACATTGCATCTCCCTCTATATAGGTGCAAAGTCTGAAGATGGTGTACGATGTAGCCATCATCGGCGCAGGGCCTTGCGGACTGGCTGTGGCGGCGCGGTTGCGCGAAGCGACTCCCTCGGCCCTCTTCACCAACGACGAGCATGCTCGGTATTGGAGGAGGTTCAATCGGCGTGAGACGATCGAAAACGAACAACGCATGTCCCAGAACAAAGCCGCCGTATCGGACCGGAGGAGTGACAGGTCAACTGTTCCGGCCAGATCGATGATTGTGCTAGACGCGCATTCTGACGAGTGGATGTCCGCGTGGCAGGAGAGGTTCCGCAGGCTGCAGATCGACCATCTTCGCAGTCCGCTGTTCTTCCACCCGGACCCGAGGGATAGAGATTCGCTCTTGGCCTTCTCCCACCTCCACTGCCGCACTGACGAGTTGCAAGAAATCCCCAACGTGGCTGGCAAAGAGATTAGCAAGCATCGAATAAAGAAGAAGCGGCAGAAGTGAGTTTGTACCATAAGAAAACTTGTTGGGACAGAATTGTGAGGAGCTCACATGTCTATAGAAGAATCGCACAGCACCTCCGGATCGATGACCGAGACCGGATAGATTACTTTACCCCCTCGACAGCGCTCTTCAATGATTTCTGCAGCGATATCGTGGATAGATATCGGCTTCGGAACCTCGTGGTACGAGCAAAGGTTGAGGATGTCGAGTACGGCGATCTCGGCGGCTTGACTAACGCAGAAGGATTTACCTTGACCACGGACCAAGGAGCGATCTTCTCCCGAATCGTCGTTGTCGCTGTCGGTCCTGGCAGTAAGCCTTGCATTCCCCTCGACAGCAACCTTCAGCTGAGCACGGACGTTGGAAGCGTTTGCCACTGCTTCGACCCAGCAAGTGGACACTATCTTCCAGAGCATCTTCTGAAAAAAATTGATCAAGGGTTACCAACCTCGGTCGTGGTGGTTGGTGGTGGACTGACAAGCGCTCAAATTGCAGACCTACTGATTTGTTGTGGCGTAAACAAGGTATGGCTGTTGCTCAGGGGAGATTATAAGTTGAAGCATTTCGATGTCGACCTGGAATGGGTGTCCAAAGTGCGCAACCAGCAAATGTCGGTGTTCTGGTCGGCAGATAGTGATCAGGGTAAGTTGTCATCAGAGCAAGAATACCGGCCACTGACGGTCCGACAGAGCGCTTCGAGTTGCTCAAAGATGCTCGAAACGGCGGCAGCATAACACCCAAATTTGACAGGATTCTCAAAAGGCACGTCTTAAACAGTCGCCTAGCCATCCTGACGCACACTCGTATCAAGGACGGATTGTGGTGCGCAGGAAGCCGGACATGGTCCATCACATTGTCCTCGGAGCCAGAGAACGACCCTCTGTGCGTCGATCACATCATATATGCTACCGGAGCGGCTCCGAACGTCGAGAGAGTGCCCTGTCTGCAGCACATGCTGAATAAATATCCTGTTGAGTCCATCAATGGGTTACCTACTCTTAGCAATGACTTGATGTGGCGCGACGACATCCCGTTATTCTTGACTGGTGGTCTTGCAGGGTTGAGGCTTGGTCCCGGCGCTGCCAATCTAGCCGGGGCACGACAAGGAGCTGAAAGGATTGCTTGGAAAATCGAGGACTTGCTGGGTAAAGAGCAGACACCGTCGCCGGACGAACGAGTCTCAGCCGTGGCCGGCCTAGGTGTGAGGCAACCTGGGAAGGGGGAGATGAGGATGATGGCTGAGGAGAGGAGTGAGTTTACAGGAGGCTTTGCCAATCAATTTGAGGCATTGACGATCCATGAAGGCAGCTGATGCGAGATTAGTCAAGCGTTGATAGCTTTCCATGTGGATGCCAGTGTTTGTAAGGAACATTTAGAGAAGTGTGAAGGTCAATGTATGTACTGTGCGTACCGAGTACTTGGTACATAGTGGGATAGTGTCGGTCATGCACAAAATACAAGCCAATCTGCACTAGCCCAATTTACTTAGTTGAAGAGCTGCTTTAAAGATTTCTGATCCAACCAGACATGGAATTTGCTGTCTTGGCAATGATGTTCCACTTGTACAAGTCCTACCCCTCGAAGGCGGTGTGAGCACTTTCACTCACAGCACTCGGACCTGTATGAGACTTCATATTTCAACACGGTACGGGATAGGCACACAGATGTAACAGAAACCCCAACAAATGTCCTCAACGAACCGCAAATAGAGAGGTCCACGAGGCTTTGGCTTGCCAGCAGACCCCTGCAAGAATAGAATTGCACATGGGGTTGGCCCAACTCAAACCCCGGACGGCAATTTCGTGCCCCGGTCGCACCACGTTTGGCACCGGCGCTGACAGCCTGATGGCACCGACGGCGCATGGACCATGGGATTGATGAGGCCTCGAGGCTGTAGCGGGGCCTTGCGGCTTACATTGGGCGTTTGCAAACCAGACGCCAGGTGTTTCGAAGATTGACCCAAGACATTTGTGGCTGCACCAATATGGAAAGTTGGGGTACGAAAATAGCGGGAAGCAAACAACAAAGACTCTTGGAGGGTGGACAAATGGCCGTCGCCATGGTGCATGTCTGGCTTCCTCGTAGGTAATCGATCCCACGAAAAAGATGAGTGTCTCTCGCTGGCCTTGCTCGTACCTACAAACAAGTGGAACGCGGCGCAGTTGATTTCCGTCCTCCCTTATGTTGTACTCGTACTTGTACAAGTACAAGCTAGACATTAGCCGAAATCCTGGGTGCGGGTAGCGTACCAAGAAGTGGATTGTGTCTGAGAACCCCGTCTTTGTCGAGTGGACCACGCACCACACGGGCTCGACGGCCCTGAGAGCCGGCGGGGCGTGCTAGAGGAAGACCAGATCGCGAAAAGGACATCCACCACACTTCCTGGAAGCTATGCTCCTCCGAAATTACTCGTACACAATGGGCCTCGAATAACATGGTGATGGTGGCGAGGACAGGGTTTCATTCAGTCCGACGTTTGTCCTTCGCAATAATGGCTGACTTTATTTTTCCCTCTTCTCGATGACATTCGAATATGAGGATGCTCGCGGGAAGAAGGCTCTCCCAGAGGACGGAATATAGCCTTGTACGAGAGAGGTGCCAGCGAGCCTAGGGCAGATTCCACCAATGCTTGTCTTGTGGTGTGACTTGTCCAGTCTCCAATCTTAGTGGTGGAGGACTTGGGCAGCCCTGTCGGATTTGTTGTCTGCAAGATAACAGCGTCACACCCAGTGAGGTTTTGTGCTGTTCCCTTGGTCTAGCCGAGGATGTCAGAGGGCTAATCGGTTGAGAATATCAAGGGCGAGTAGAGCGTACAGCGCGCACAAGGAAGACTGGCTCAATGGGTAATAATGGCATCATGACTTTGGTGGTGAGGAGATTTTGACCTACAATCTCCCCGCCCCCGGCAGTCTTTCCCTTCCTGTCAGCTGCGATACAACTGCCGACTGGCTGAAATCTGGCTTGGGGGCACTTGGGGGGCCGTGGACCGTCTATCAATACTTTCGCCAGGGCGGCCGCAAGGGCGATAGGGACCTGCGGGGAGGCACCTCAGAGGGGTATAGTAGCCTGCTAGGGGTGGGCACAAGGGCACCTTGATTGGCCTCGGAGTCAAGTCCACCACCCACTCCCGCAGCCATCTCGCCATCTCCTCTCCAGTGCTCTCAATTGTCAATCCATCTTCCACGCATTCGACGCCTTCGATTCTATGCCGCCGTTATCCTTCTCTGCATTGTAGATCTCTTCTGGGTGCATACACCTATGCCATATGGGGGTCCGGCTGCCGTTAGATTCATGATCACTTCCGCTGGTTCTTGTTTCCTGTTCCTTTCCTCGCTACTTTCGCTCCAATCTCACATATTCCCATCATCGCATGACCTGACCGATATATTCTCCGGAATGCGGATCTTAGAGAATTCGCCCACTATTCGAACGAGGTTGAACTGAAGAACTCAAGCCTGTGCATGACGTCCTTACATCCTTCCGTTCCTGCTGCTTGTCCCCCCAATTGCCAGCTTACACGTCGAGACTGCAACCACTGTTGATGGTCATGTCAAGCTCTCAGTTCGCCACACCACAGGATGTTGCGCCAGCACCGGCAGACAACGAAACTGTGGTTGCCCCACGGAAGAGGAGGAAACGCGCACCTGCTGCTGGTGCGGCTGTGGACTGCTTCACCTGTACAAGTCGGAGTGTTCAATGCGACCGACGGAGACCGTACTGCTCCCGATGCTTGGACGATGGCAAGGACTGTGCTGGCTACAAAACTCAATTGACCTGGGGCAATGGAGTAGCAAGCAGAGGCAAGCTTCGAGGCCTTTCACTACCCATTGCTGGCACTCAGAAGCTGTCCGCATCCAATTCACCACCCAGACCGAAGAAGAGGACATTACCACCACCATCTTCTCGCGTACCTCAGTTGCAACACATTCTCAATGCTTCCCCGGATGCTCGCCCCACCATCTCCTCGGAAGTGCAATCCCCAGAATCAGCCACCAACGGCAACGTAGACTTCCACTTTGGTCTATCTCATCCGCCTCCAATTACGCCCTCTTATGCCACGGCTACTAGTCCATGGAGCCCTCCACCAGAAGTGCCCGGAGTCAAAATAGCGCCGAGAATCTCTCCGTATACGGCTGCGTCTTGGACACCGTCTGTTGTCCACGGAGCACCTGTTGGTGATGGTCTTCGACGGCCCAGTGCTGTATACAGCGGGAGCGATCGAGTGTCGCCGATGTCACACTCTCCACCGTCGCCCGAATCAGCATACTTTGGACGAGTCTTGAACCACGACTCAATGGGTGTGCCGGCTACTTTGCCTCCTTATACCGAGTCACCTCGAGTCACATCCCCATTTGGTGGGTCGTTTCCTGAGCAGGGGCAGTTTTCCATTTACCAGAGACAGGACGACCGTCTTTTCAGCCACGAACCAGATGTTTCGGCACTCCTACCACAAGGAATGGAACAAGCCCTTGCCCAGAGCATTGACGATGCTGTTGACGGTGAGGTTGAAGAAGTACGTCGAGTCGCGTATGAAAACGAATGTGCCATTGTGGAAGATGACTCTACGGTTGGCTTTCCTCGGTGGTCGCTGCACGACTACAGCCTCTCGCTCTCACCTTTTGCAGGTATTACAGCTATTGGCGCAACCCCACGGATGCAGTATTTGATACAATACTACACTGAGGTCATCTCGCCTGTGATTGTAGCCTTTGACGGCCCTTCCAACCCGTATCGAACTCAGATTCTGCGGCTGGCGGGGAAGAGCGAAACGCTTCAACACGCAATAGCCGCATTGGCAGCAAGTAACCTGAGACAGCGGCGGGAAACTGGATTATCGACAGGCAAGACAGATCCAGCGAGGAGGTCATCCATGGCCCATCTCACCCTCACGAAAGAGGACTGGCATGAGGCAGGCTTGTTGACTCCGCAGGAGCAAGCACGTGAGGAATCCCTTCATAAAGGCATTGCTATACAATCTCTCAATATGCAACTCGCTGATCCTGTTCAACGGATGGACGATTCGATTCTGGCCACACTGCTTATTCTGTGTCTATTCCACATCTGTGATTCAGGGATTGCAAAGTTCCGCACACAATTCGCTGGTGTCAAAAAACTTCTTTCCATGCGCAAAAACGACTCAGGGTTGGATACGAGGGAGGCGAAATGGTTCACACGGATGTTCACCTGGTTTGATGCAATGACTGCCACGGTCAACGATCGCGAGGGACAGCTCCAGGGCTACCACCTGGACGTGTCCGCCCTGTCGGACGAAGAATGGGCACTGGAGAATCTTGCTGGTTGTGACGGCAATTTGTTCAAGATAATCGCCAAACTGGGTAGGCTGAATGTGTTGAGCCAAGGCAAATCAGTTGAGGAAAGTCCTGCTATTGTGTCTCGACCGGTGCCCACGATGTCTTCGGCGCTGCACTTTGACTACAGCAAATTCGACGGCAATGGATGGATGCGGATCGCTGAGGATGACGAATTGTTCTCCAGCAAAGTGACAGAACCCGATGTGAAGACGCAGTTCTGGCGAGAATGGAGGGAAATTCGACAGGCCTTGCTGGCTTGGCAGTTGGATTCGAGTCTTCGCGACTGCCCCAACCTTGGAGTGCCTTACTTGACCGATGAGCAGCGCGTCGACCTCGGGAATATATCTGAGTCCTTCAGATATTCTGCACTGTTATATACCGAGCGCTTAGCCCATCCACAAGTCCCCAGTACGGACTTGGCCATCCGTGGTTGGGTACAAGAATGTCTGAAGTACATCAAAGCTGTCAAGTCGGATGTGTACCTTCTCTGGCCCTTGTTCATTACAGGCAGCGAGTGCGTCGACGATCTTGATCGTGACGTGATTCGCCAACGATGCCTTGATATCCAGAAGGACAGTGGCTTTCTTAACAACAAGAGCTGCTTGGAGCTTTTGGAGAAGGTGTGGCGCAATTATGACGAGAAGAAGAAACCGAGTCTGTTCAGCAGCGAGTATGCGGATTCCTTTGGAGATGTGGATGACGAAACTGGCTTCAGATTTACGACTATTATGAGAATGGAGAAAAACCAGGGTGAGTATATTGTCGTCTGACCGCGACGCACAGGGTTCAGAAGAATTGAACATGTCAGAAGATCAGGTGCTATGTGAGGTAACAAATTACATTGCAGTAAAGGATCTCAGAACCTCTCTGACGAAGGAATGATGGATAATTGGTTACTGTATAGTAGGAAAAGTTTTGGGAACTTTGGTTCACGGTCGTAAATGCACGACTGAGACGGATAGTGACCACTATCTCTGAAGATGAAATCCGATCAATATTTCTCGCCATGGGATCTGAAGTGAGAGTCAATCAATGGGTCGGGAGTTGTATTCATGTAGGGCCAATACTCGGAAAATGCAAGGCTGAGTCTGGTAGCTTTTGATTGGCTGACAACGGACCGACGTAGATTTCAACAGCAGAGCCGGATGCGCCTGTTCCCTTGTGATTTCTCTTTTCCTGCCTAGACATTGTGGCATGTGTTACCACCTCCCCATTCCACCACCAGATCACAAACATGTCTAACCCCCTCTCTGGAACCTCGACACCACGCGCCTTTGCGGCGCAGTCTGCTACCGCGGAAGACCTGCTGAAGTCGCAAACTGTCGGCCTAGTGAACCTCGCGGATTTCCGCAAGAGGCGGGCAGATGTGTTGGAACTGAAAGAGAAAGAGGCGAGAGAGGCAGCAGGGTCCAGGACGAGGACGCCCGAAAGTGACGGGTGAGTTAAATAGTTGGTTGCCGTTCTCGAGGCACGGCAACAGGCCTCCCACCCTGCCTTGTTTCGTGTGGTTCATGGTTTCTTTCCTCTCAAGCGCTTCGAGGGCGGGGCTAATTTGCAAAGCACAGTGCAGCGGTGACACGAAAACCCGACCACGACGGACCTCCGAGTAAGAAGTTGAAGAAGAAAAAGATTGCGGGCAAAGGGCTATTATCGTTTGGAGGCGACGAAGACGAGGACGCAGAGGGCGGAAGTACCGTCTCGTCGCCCGCAGTGCGAAGTTCGAGACCGTCAACCGAACCGTCGCCTGAACCATCCTCCATCACTCGCAAACTAACGCCCAATCCCAACTCGACTCTTCCTCCTCCCCGAGCAATCACAAAAGCGGCACTGGCCGCTGAGGCTCTGGAACGAGAAAGACTGCGCAAGGAATTCCTTGAGATCCAAGATCGGGTAAAGGAGACGGAGATTGAGATCCCCTTTGTATTCTACGAGGCTGGCGCGAATGTGCCAGGTGGCAGCGTAAGAGTCAAAAAGGGTGATCATGTGTGGTTGTTCTTGGATAGGTGTAGAAAGGTGGGAGCTCAACTCGGCGTCTCTGGTTCTGGCTCAGGATCTGCCGGCGGTGGGAGCAGTGCCATGCAGAAGAGGCGCAGGGAGGACTCGAGGAAACAGTGGGCACGTGTGGGTGTCGATGACTTGATGCTCGTGCGAGGCGAAGTCATCATCCCCCATCACTATGAGTTCTACTATTTTATTGCGAACAAGATCCCCGATCCGAGTAGGGAAGGGAAGCTGCTGTTCGAGTACTCTGGGACAGCGGATGTCAGAAAGACTAACCCAGGCGGACAAGACATCGAGACCAATGCTCTGTTACGGGTGCCTGGAAAGACGCAAGAGGTGCTGGAAGGGCATAATGACGACCCAACGCGGACTAAAGTGGTGGATCGAAGGTGGTATGAGAGGAACAAGCACATCTATCCCGCGATTGTATGGAAGGAGTTCAAGGCTGGGAAGGAGTTTGAGGAGATCGCAAAGGGGGGCAGAAGGGATGCCCAAGGCAATGCTTTTTTCTTTGGTTGATTTGGACCTGATAACCACTGATGAATCGAAGCAATTTTACCCATTAATGGAATTCCAGGATGCGCATCTCATGGAAGATGGAGTGGTGCTTTGCAAGGACACGGGGGCAAGTGCAGACAAGACTGAACCTGATCGTCATTGCTCAATTGGCGCAGACGTGGCAGCGGCTGACATCGCGGCAGCCCGTGTCTTTCGCCCATAGCTATACACACTGCGATATCTCCACTGCTCATCTAACTACTCTCCGTTCAGCCATTCACCATACTTCGTCTCCTTGACACAGAGCAATGGAGCAGCACTTGCGGTGCAACAATCAGCAGGGGGGCAGTTGTCGAGCTGCACTCACGGCGGAGGCAATTGTTACAACTTGCGCGCATGTTCCCCCTACAGTCATTCTGCTTCTCTCCGTCGTTCTAATCCGTCTCAGGCACATCTTTTGCATACCCTGCGCTGAAAAGACTGGCTTGTCGACAGCACCCCGGCATCAGCGTCGATGTCCTGTTTGCAAGACCGCCCTACCAAATGCCCACGATGCAGTCCGCAATCTGCTAAATCCACCCGAAGACTTCAAGACCAGCGTCCTTTGTGGCCTCGACCCCGCAACCATCATGGAGTGTGCCCAGACGGCGCTTTCTTTTTGGACATACCAAAAGGCTCAGGAACTGTGACGTTTAATGCTTCGTCTGCTAAGTGACCTTTCTGACGAGAGTGACAGTGCATATCAGCAACATATTGCTAGAAACCTGACGCACGGGCTCCATCAACTCAATGCAGAGGTCGAAAAGACTGTTAATGATGGCAATTCTCGAATCCAAGCTCTGGAGACACAGAATCAGCGTACGAAACTCTAGATATATCCACCGGCGAAGAGTCCGCTAATCAGGGCACAGAACTCTCTACCGATGTACAATCATTGCAACAAAAGTATACGCAACTTTACGACCAGTTTCAAGAGAAGAGCAGGAAGCAAGCACAGACCCAGAAGCTCTACGACACTCTGAAGCAGAAAGTCATGCTGGAGAAGATGGAGCCACTCGCTAAGAACGACGTAACTCAGACATTACACTCCTTCTCTGCCTTGCCGCAAATTGAGGGGGTGCCGTCGGTCGTTGACTTGGGACAAGCCTTTCGCCCACAAGACCCTCCCCAGACAGCAGAAAGGCCAGCTCCCAGACATGGACGCTTTCAAGAAGGTCACGAACGACTTCATCCACATCAGCGGTCCGGGAGCAGTGTTAGTGGCAGCGAAAAGAGGGGCATGTTGCCGCTGGAGAGGCCGCGGATATTGAGGATCCGTAGGTGGTCGGAACCCACCATACTGCTGGTGCTAACCCGCGGCAGCAAACGTGCTGGCTACTTCAGGAACCCCTTTGCAACGGACAGCCTTGCCAAACCAGCCTAGTTTGGGTGTCAATTACTCCGGTTTTCCAACAACAGCCTCACGTTCTCAGCTTTCAGCAGGTGCTCATCATCTGCCAGGATCAGCATCTCATCGCCAGCAACGCCTGAGCAAAGTCGTCAATCCAGCCCAAAGCTACAGTGCTATCAGTTCAGGCATGAAAGTCGGTAGAGCGGGGACGTCTGGGTCAATAGACTTGGGTCCAAGGTTCAATCAATACGCTGGTATGTCTAATTTCCCTGCTGTACGCTCGAAACTGACTCCCCATGGACAAAATCATACATTCAGCGCGGCAGAGTGTGGATCATGCGACCCCGACTGCACCATATTCAGCTGGTTGTTGAGTTGACACAAGCGACGAGGTGTTCTGACCGGAAAAGAAATTCATACTAAGTTGCCTCGACAGCAGATATAGGCCATCCTCTTCACGAAGTTGGTAGTTTTTGCTCCTCTATCTCATCTCATCCCGGTCCCTCAATTACTTTTCTCCTGAGTCACTCAACTCGTATTAAGTGCCACTCAATGGTCTCAGCAGTTGTCCAAAAGAATATATCCGTTGACCTTTTGTCAACTGCACCTTTACCAATCATTTCAGTAAGAGGCAAGGTCCAATTTGCCAGAATATTATACCCGGCGATTGAAAGTAGCGACCGAAAGCTTTACACCCGATCCGAGGCTATCTTCATCTTGCTTGAGCCATCAGATTACATTTGCCGTCGACCCGATTCGTCTCGGTACAGTAAGCGACGAGGCTGTCAAAAGAAGTAGAGTCAGTATGGATGGCAGACCTTCTAACCAATCGGTCTCATCTGGAACCAAAGGTATGGTGTTGGAGTTGAAAACATTACAGAAGCCAAGGCAGAGTGGCCTTCAGATCATTTCAACAATCCGATCCTGTTGTCGTCGCTCGTCCAGAACTTTGATAGGAAAGACTATCACTGGCTTGCGGAACTTGCAGCTACCATTCCTGGTATCAAACCATGGCCCAAGTGGGAGCCATTGAGTCAACCTTTGCCATTTGGCACCCTACCATTCAGCGTCAAGGACTTGCGAGTTAGATGCCAGAATTCGCTACCAGATATGCCACTACTTATGGCGGTAAAATCGACTCATGTCGTACACAGTGAGGGCGGATGTGAAGAACCCGAAGGTGCACTGAGCGGGAAAGGATGTGGCTTGCCGGAGCGAGATCAAGGACTTCTACCGAAATCTAACATACACCGTGAAGAGCCTTTGGAGAGGCCTTTGGAATTCTTCGAATGTATTGGCCACAGGCTGAAAATCCTAGACCCCCCCCCCCCCCCTGTCTGGTATTGAGGAATGCCTGCTCCAGCTGCAGCTTGTGATGGAGATATCTTCGCTTTCGACCGACTCGATACGAGCTGCAGTACGGCTGCTACAGAATGACGGACCACAGCCAGTATTGGTGGATTTGCACGGGTTACACGGTTCTGAGTTTATGGTCTGCTCGAAATGCGCTCTCGATGTCTACCTCTCACTGAGCGTTTGCCTATGGGATCATGCTCGGATCATTCCACTCTGTCGAGAGTGCTCCGAGAATCCCTCCCGAGAGCTTTATAACTTCGAGGCGCAGGGCATGCCATCCATTGCGGAAAATATACGAGGCTTGAGGAATATCGATAACTATCTTGAATGTGACTGTCACGAGGTTCTATCGCCCGACAATGGTTATCACCTCTGCACATTTTGTGCCGCCATGTTCCATGTGCTGGTGTACCTGCAGCACCGGCTAAACAAAGCCTCGGGCATCTATCCGGACAGTGTTCCTTACCAAGTTCTAGAGATGGGCAACACCAGGAGCGGGTATGGTCGCAACTATTGCCCCTGTGGAAAGGACCGGCATCAGCTTGTCGGGAGCTGGTGTGGTATTTCTCAGGAGGAACGGGACAACAGAATGTACCGTCTCTGCACGTTATGTACGGGGCATATTCCACGTGGGAAAATGATGATTCCACAATCGACCAATTGTCTCTGATGAGCGAGGGTGGGTGTTTGTGCTCAAGGATGCACAGAGGGACAGAAGTCAGAGAGGCTGATGCTGGTGCGGGCGGCAATGGAGAGCTTCGGAGGTCTAGCTACAAGTTTCTGAGAAGTCCAACACAGCATCGTTGCTTAGGTACCTACAAAGAGACGAGGCTGGACAAGACAAGACAGGTGCGCTTCATGAACAGGGCGGCAGGGCAACAAGACAAGGCCATGAGAGCCGAGGACAGCAACACCTTGGTATATGGCTTGATGGCTTCAGAGAAATTGAAGCATTGAAATTGTGTCCGACGATGGTCTCTTTCCTTTCTCTCAAACTCTGTCCATCGTTTCCTTATGCTCTAGAACAACATATTTTCTCCGACATGGTCCTCTGTCCCCTTTCCGAAATACTAGAGTAGAACAACCCGTCGGTCTTGATGTGGTTCCTTCTTGCTTTTTGCCTCGGTCAAGTCTCACTTCCCAGTCTTGGTCTTAGTCACAGTTCCAGTCCAGTCCCAGCCCCAGTGCAATCACTGTCCACCTCGAAATGAGATAGAGACGTCATATATACTTTCACTCAATAACTACGCTCGCCCTCGCCCTGGCCCTCGCCCTGGCCCTCGCCCTGGCCTTCGTAGTAAATGCTTTCGATATGATATGTGGGGGACATGGTCATGGTCACGGTCACGGTCCAGGTTGTGTTGGAGGGAGATCAGGAGACGTAACTGATCGGCCCCTTGAGCTTGTTCCGCGGATCGTGCAGTTTCTTCAGCGCGAGCAGTTTGGGGAGATGTTCGGCGTAGACCTAGGAAAGTGAAACCCGGTTACACGGAAAGAAAGGTTAATCACAAGTGCTCTGGAGCTCGGTAGGCGAGTAGTTTAGTACTCCAGGGGGAAAAGAGGGACAGGGGGGGATAAGTGAAAACTCAAGAAATGGGGTGTCGAGGAGAGTGGCGTCGTGCTGTTCAGCGGGGGATTCTCCTTCTCTTTTTCCCTTTTTCCCCCCCTTCTCTTGGAGAGGTTCAGGATATTCAGGAAGAGAGAGAATATGTG